>NC_056065.1:69786218-70535385 GCF_016772045.2 Ovis aries
ACAATGTAGAGATTTGAGGCCATTTCATAATGTTGCAGAGGTTGTACACCATACAAAATCACCATCAAAGAGGCACTTTTCATTCATAGTCATTATTATATATTTTTGTATTTATTGGCCAATAGCAGTAAATGCCCAAGGAAGCACTAATTTTATCTAATGTGATAAAGACTAGCAGAAGCTCTGTAGAAACTTAAATCTAGTAAAAGAACAAGGTAGCCAGTATCCTCTATTTATACATTTATAGAAAAACATATAAATAGAAATAGTAAGTTTATTTTTATTTATGTATTATATTTGTGTGTATATATTATGTGTATATATACATATTATCCATGGAGAAGGGATAGGCTACCCACTTCAGTATTCTTCTGCCTGGAGAATCTTAAACATGGACAGAGGAGCCTGGTGGGCTACAGTCCATGGGGTCGCAAAGAGTTGGACACAATTGAGCTACTAAGCGTACACACACACACACACACACACACACACACACATATGTAGTATCCCCAAGAAGTCCCTCCATGCACCCTACCCAATCATAATCCCTCCCTTCCCCCAAAGGAACACTTATCGTGTTATAATTTTAACTTATTTGCATTTAAAAAATCATTTTATCACCCAAACGTGCATCTCTAGATACTGTTCTTTAGATGTGCCCTTAAAAACTTCAGTA
This sequence comes from Ovis aries, assembly GCF_016772045.2. Taxonomy (NCBI): domain Eukaryota; kingdom Metazoa; phylum Chordata; class Mammalia; order Artiodactyla; family Bovidae; genus Ovis; species Ovis aries. The sequence continues at coordinate 69,786,895 of NC_056065.1, forward strand.
CATTTCTTTTCATTTAGCATTTTCATATCTCCATTCATCTCCATCGTTTTCATATCTTTATAAATTATCTGCCGAAGACTTCAGAAAATTTGACATATAGTTTCCCAAAGTCTTGACGTTGCTGACTACACGCTTGTGCATGTTCAGTCGCTCAGTCATGTCCAGCTCTTAGTGACCCCATGGACTGTATCCCGCCAGGCTCCTCGGTCCAGTAATTTGCAGACAAGAACGCTGGAGTGGGCTGCCCTGCCCTCCTCCAGGGGATCTTCCCGACAAAGGGATCGAACCCACATCTCCTGCATTGCAGGCAGATTCTTTACCCACGGAACCAGCTGGGAAGCCCCTGCTGACTACATACTTATGGGAAAGCTCACATGCCTGTGGCGTCTGTGTTCCCAGAAAACGGCAAGCTCAGTCCAGTTAAGTATCAGACCACTTTTGGACCCCTTCATGAAGACGACAGGTGGTGTTTAGCAACATTATTAAGAGTCACAAAATGTCTGGTTGTTTTTCTTTTTATAATCTTAGCAGTCATTGATGTTTAATTCTTGTATCCATCCATTGAGGGTTACAAAATGGTGATAATCTAATTCTATTGCTTCTTTTCATAGCTAGACTGACTCTGTAAGAAACTCTGTCCCTCATTTAATATGTGGATACCCAGGGATATAGTTCATATAAAAATCAGTGTAAATGCTTGATTCTTTTCCTTTGCCTCCTTGTTTACAAGATAATGAATTAGTTCTCTATAATTCTCTGAAGATAATTCTTTTTAATATCATTATAAAATCATGGATTAAACATACCTGATGGGCTTCCATTTTTCTCAATATTGAAGGTCAAATTGTTCCGTCTTTGGCCAGTGGGAAGCTCTGTGTCTTTTTGACATGATCCGAGAAGTCTTTTATAGTTTCCTTGTTATATAAGATGTTCCAGTTTCACTTCACAAACTTTCTACCTCAGACTTATTTCTCTAAGAAGCCCTAATTTATCTTATAGAAAAATGGTATTTCAGAACCAGAGTCTGAGTGCTAGAGATGTTCTTTGCTAAATTAGACATATTTTCTAGGACTTTTCAGTGGAATAAACTAGGAAATACTATCAGTTCAAAGAAAAAAAAATCTCATAAATGCATATTGACACCTTTTATTCAAATTCAACACTACAGAGCTTTTACCTAACCACTTCTCTAAACACTGGAATCTTCTTTCATCCATTCTGAGAATTCTGGTTCTTAAAAGCAAAAGGCACAATAGACTTAGAACATCTCAAAATTATCTGTTTTAGCCCATGTTACACAGCAACAATCTCAGCAGTAATATTACAACCAATATGATTATCAAAAATGTGTTTAAATTTTTGTATATGCTCTCACTATTTCTCCAGTAAAAAATGGATCTGTTACATTTACACTGTCAGAAAATATTATCATTATACACTATGCACTTTCCTCCCTAGTCCTAATTCTACAAGCATCTGTTTATTTAATACTTAAGTTTTATGTTGGTGTCTTTTTTATCACCTCAGTCATCTATAATATATTCTCTAGTAGATTTTTCAGGAAAAGCTCATGTAAACAATACTCTGTGAATACTCACATGTTGATAACTATTGTGCCCTTCATACTTAAAAATTAGCTTTGTTGGGTGTAAAATCCTTGGCTCATCCTTTTTCCCCTTATTTTAAATACATAGGTTGAACAACACAAAGTGGGGACTTGACCCTCCACAGAGTAGAAAATTCAGGTATAACTTATATTTGGTACTCCATACCCACAGTTCCTTCATATCCACGGTTTCATACCTGCAGATTCAAAGAGCCATGGATGGTGTAGTACTGTAGTATTTGGTATTGAAAAACGCATATAAGTAGACCCGCAGAGTTCAAATCCGCCTTGTTCAAGGGTCAACTCTGTGTTGATTCATTTCTCCCCCGCAATAAAATGCTGTTGTTGAGAAGTGATTAATGATAACCTTGTCTCCTTTCTCCCCCACAATAAAATGCTGTTGTTGAGAAGTGATTAATGATAACCTTGTCTCCTTTGTGAGTCACGTGCACTTTTCTTCTAGAAGCTCAAAGGATTTTTCCCTTTTCTTGGTGTTAGCCACACTGTCGCCATTCTCAGGTATGCAGTGTGCTATTTCTGTATTTAGCTTCAATTTTTTTTAACTTTCAAGAAAGTTTTCTTGAATTAGCTTTTACACTTCAATTGCCTTGCTTTGACTTTCTTTGTGATCTCCTACCAACCATATATTCTATTTCCTTTGCCCACTTCAATATTTGGGACATTTTCTTGAATGCTTTTTATCTCTTTCTCTCTTAAATTTTTTATTTTTTTTAATTTTCTGGCATTCAGTTTCCAGTTCCACAAATAAGGAGTTTAGAAGTCACCACTCTAGCCTAACAGCATGTAAAATTCTATACAGAGTGAGAAACCAACAACTCTTAGATTTGTAAGAGAGGGGCAAGGACACGGGGAAACGGCTGTCCCTAAGACTGGAGAGACAGACAAATGAATTAAGGGAGTCATGGCTTACAGAGCAGAAATTCACATATGGAAGACTCACAGCTGGGAAGCAAGGTTGCGGTAAGAAAATCTGAACTGTAATTGACAAAGTGATAGAGGCTCAGTGTGGACAAGCTTGAGACCTAAAGTCTCCAAGGGGACTCAGTAATCAGGGTCCCCACAATACATACCATGAGATTTACCTCCAGAAACAACCAGGTTTCCATAGTATACACCAGAGAAAAAGTCCTTTGTGTTTTCATGTTCCCAGCAAGGGAGCAAAAAAAGGAACCATTCTGTAATAGGCCAGGGCATTCTGTTCTTCTTAACAAGACATTTCCTTGGGGGAAACTAGTTATCCCTAGCATAATCTGCTGGGATATTATCAGAGCCTAACTGATCCGGGGAAGGAAAATAACCAACTCCAGTCTTCTCTAGTCTTCCATGTGGGAGAATGGAAATACCAACTCCAGTCTAACCACCCTGTCCTACCTAAGGAGGTTGGAAAAAACTAAGAAACTCCATTCAGTTCACAATCCAGAGGCATAGTTTCACTAAATGAGTGAGCCCTAATCACAAGACTATAGAGTGCTTCCTTTCTTTCCATACCTCACAACGACATTACTAAGGGCCTATTTACAGCAGGCATCTTGTCTGGCTATTAAGAAAAAATTACAAGGCATGCCAAAAGGCAAAAAAAAAACAAACCACCATCTGAAGTCACAGAGCAAGCAACAGAACAGAAATTATATATCATATTGCATTATCATATTGCAAATTTAAAACAAGCATGATTAATATAGTAAGGATTCTAATGGGTAAGGCAACATGCAAGAACAGATAGGCAATGTAAGCAGGCACATGGAAATCCTAAGAAAGAATCAAAAAGAAATGCTACATATAAAAACAAAAACACTAAAAGAAATGAAGAATGTCTTTAATGGGCTTCTTAGTAGACTAGACACAAGTGACAAATGAATCTCTGAGCTAAAGGATATATCAAGAGAATCCTTGAAAACAGAAAAGCAAAGAGAACAAAGATTGAGGGGGGTGGAAATAGAATATCCAAGGACTTTGGAGTAATTACAAAAGGTATAACATACATGTAATGTTAATACCAGAAGGAGAAGATGGAAATGAACAGAAGAAATATTTGAAACACAAATAACAGAATTTCCCCCAAATTAATGTCAGACATCAAACCACAGACCCTGGAAGTTACATCTAGAGGAACAAAGATACAACTCACATCTGACTTCTTAGAAATCACTTCTTAGAAATCAAATAAGAAGAGAGTAGAGTGAAACATTTAATGTGTTGAGAGGAAAAAAAATCGGACTAGAAATTTGCATCCTGAGACATTAACATTCAAAAGGGAAAGATTATGAAAGACCCTCAAACAAAAATTGAGGGAATAAATAATATTCAAAAATCAAGTAACAGGGACTTTCCCAGTGTCCAGTGGTTAAGAATCCACCTGTCAATTCAGGGGACACAGGATCAATCCCTGATCCAGGAAGATCCCACATGTTGAGAAGCAACTAAGCCCACGTGCCACAACTACTGAGCCTGCACTCTAGAGCCTGGGAGCCACCGATACTGAACCCCAAATGCCTAGAGCCCACACTCCGCAATAAGAGAAGTCACCGCAGGAAGAAGCCCACGCCCTGCAGCAGAGAGGAGCCCCCACTCTCAGCAACTAGAGAAAGTCCATGCACAGCAACAAAGACCCAGCACAGCCAGAAATAAAAATAACTAAATAGTTTAAAAAGAAATCGATAAATGAATCCATCATGTCAACAGGCTGAAAAAGAAAAAGCACATGATCGTATCAGTAGATAAAGAAAAAACAGTTGAGGGGCTTCCCTGATGGCTCAGTGGTAAAGAATCTGCCTGCCAATGTGGGACACACGGGTTCGATCCCTGATCTGGGAGGATGCCACGTGCCGTGGAGCAGCTAAGCCGTGACAAGAGAAGCCACCACAATAAGAAGCCGATGCACTGCAACCAGAGAGCCCTGCTCGCCGCAACCAGGGAAAGCCAGCGCACAGCAGCAAAGACCCAGCGCAGTCAAAAGTAAATAAATGAATCGTTTCATAAATCTTAAAGATAAATGAATAAAGGTGTACCTTTAAAAAAGAGCAAAACCACTTGACAAAATCTACCCCACATTCATACAGACTCTCAGAGAAGCAGGAATAGAAAGAAGCTTCCTCAGCTTGAAAAAGCGCATTTACAGAAAAGTCTATAGCGAGGGGTAAACTAGGAGACTGGGATTAATATATACACTCTACAGCATATAAAACAGATGGCCAACCCAGACTGACTGTATAGCACAGGGAACTATACTTAGTATTTTTGAATAATCTATAAGGGAAAAGGATCTAAACAAGAATATATACATTATATATCATAAATATGTAACTGAATCACTGTAGTATATACCTAAAACTAACACCATAAATCAACTATATTTCCTTTTTTTTTTAAGTACAAAAAAAGATGAAAGCAAATAAAGTATTCCTTATGAAAAAAATATCCACAGCTAACATATTTAATTGGAGAAGGCAATGGCACCCCGCTACAATACTCTTGCCTGGAAAATCCCATGGATGGAGGAGCCTGGTAGGCTGCAGTCCATGGGGTTGCAAAGAGTCGGACACAACAAAGCAACTTCTTTCACTTTTCACTTTCATGCATTGGAGAAGGAAATGGCAACCCACTCCAGTATTCTTGCCTGGAGAATCCCAGGGATGGCAGAGCCTGGTGGGCTGCCATCTCTGGGGTTGCACAGGATCGGACATGAATGAAGTGACTTAGCAGCAACATATTTAATGGTGAGAAACTCAAAGCTTTCACACTAAGATCAAGGGAAAGACAAGAATATCCCTTCTCACTGCTCCTTTACAAAAAGTCCTTCTGGAAGTTCTAAGCTTATGCGATAATATAAGAAAAAAAAAGAATAGGTATGTAGATTGGAAAGGAGAAATAAAACTGTATTTGTTCACAGATGACATGGTTGTCTATGCAGAAAATCTGAAAGTATTGACCCCTCCCCCCAAAAAAAATTTCCTGAAACTAATAAGCAATTATAGCAATGTGGCAGGGTACAATTTCCTATATACCAGCAGTGAAAATCTGAAATTTTAAATTAAAAAAACACAATACCATTTACATTCAGTTCAGTTGCTCAGTCGTGTCCGACTCTTTGCAACCCCGTGGATCGCAGCACACCAGGCCTCCTTGTCCATCTCCCAGAGTTCACTCAAACTCACGTCCATCAAGTCGGTGATGCCATCCAGCCATCTCATCCTCTGTCATTCCCTTCTCCTCCTGCCCCCAATCCCTCCCAACATCAGAGTCTTTTCCAATGAGTCAACACTTTGCATGAGGTGGCCAAAGTACTGGAGTTTCAGCTTTAACACCATTCCTTCCAAAGGACACCCAGGGCTGATCTCCTTTAGAATGGACTAGTTGGATCTCTTTGTAGTCCAAGGGACTCTCAAGAGTCTTCTCCAACACCACAGTTCAAACGCGTCAATTCTTCGGCACTCTGCCTTCTTCACAGTCCAACTCTCACATCCATACATGACCACAGGAAAACCCATAGCCTTGACTAGACGGACCTTTGTTGGCAAAGTAATGTCTCTGCTTTTGAATATGCTATCTAGGTCGGTCATAACTTTCCCTTCAAGGAGTAAGCGTCTTTTAATTTCATGGCTGCAATCACCATCTGCAGTGATTTTGGAGCCCAAAAAAATAAAGTCTGGCACTGTTTCCACTGTTTACCCATCTATTTCCCATGAAGTGATGAGATCAGATGCCATCTTAGTTTTCTGAATGCTGAGCTTTAAGCCAACTTTTTCACTCTCCACTTTCACTTTCATCAAGAGGCTTTTTAGTTCCTCTTTACTTTCTGCCATAAGGGTGGTGTCACCTGCATATCTGAGGTTATTGATATTTCACCCGGCAATCTTGATTCCAGCTTGTGCTTCTTCCAGCCCAGCATTTCTCATGATGTACTTACTCTGCATATAAGTTAAATAAGCAGGGTGACAATATACAGCCTTGATGTACTCCTTTTCCTATATGGAACCAGTCTGTTGTTGCATGTCCAGTTCTAACTGTTGCTTCCTGACTTGCATATAGGTTTCTCAAGAGGCAGGTCAGGTGGTCTGGTATTCCCATCTCTTGGAGAATTTTCCACAGTTTATTGTGATCCACACAGTCAAAGGCTTTGGCATAGTCAAAAAAGCAGAAATAGATGTTTTTCTGGAACTCTCTTGCTTTTCGATGATCCAGTGGATATTGGCAATTTGATCTTGGTTCCTCTGCCTTTTCTAAATTAGCACCCTCCAAAAATGAGATACTTTAGTATACATTGAATAAAAATAAAAAGACAAGATCTTTATACAAGGAAAACTATAACATTCTTTTGAACAAAATCAAAGAACTAAATAAATGGATAGTTTATGAGATTTCATGGAGAGGAAGACTAAATATCATCAAGATGTCAGTTCTTTCCACTTTGATCTATAGGTTCAGTGCAATTTCAATCAGAATTTCAGCAAGTTATTTTGTGGATATCAACAAACTCTCAAGTTTACATGGAAAGGCAAAAGACTCAAAATAGTCAACACAATATTGAAAGACAAAGTTAGATACCGACACTACCCAATTCAAAGATTCACTATAAAGCTATGGTAATCAAAAAGTGTGGGGGAAAAAACAGGAAGTGTGGTATTGGTGAAAGAATGGACAAATAGATTATTGAACAAAGTAGAGACCCCAGAAGCAGAACCACGGACAAAGCACTACAAATAAATATTTTCAACAAACAGTGCTGGAACAACTGAACGTGCAAAAAAATGAATCTAAACACAGACCTTACATCCTTCACAAAAATTAACTCAAAATGGAATGACAGGCCTAAAGATAAAAGCAAAAAACCATAAAATTCTCGACTATAACACAGAAAAAAACCCCTAGATGAATTTAGGTATGGCAATGACTTTTTGATACCAGACCAAAAGCATGTTCCATAAAGAAGTAATTATAAGCCTAAGACTTTGTTAAAACTTCAAATTTCTGCTCTGCAGAAGACAATGTCAAGAGAATAAGCAGACAAGTCACAGAGCAGGAGAAAATATTTACAAAGTACATATCTGATAAAGGACTGTTCTCCAAAATATTCAAAGAACTCTTAAACTCAATAATAAGAAAATGAGAAACCCAAGGTTGAAAATGGGCCAAAAACCTTAACAGGCACCTCACTAGAGAAAATATACAGATGGCAAATAAGCATATGAAAAGATGCCCCACATCATGTGTCATTGGGGACATGCAAATTAAAACAATAAGGTACTACCACACACGTATTAGAATGGCCAAAATCTGCAACACTGACAATATCAAATGATGTCAAGGATATAAAGCAACAGAAACTTTCATTCATTGCTGGTGGCAGCAGAAATTGGTACAGCCACTTTGGGAGACCATCTGACAGGTTTTAAACCCAATGAAACACACATTTACCATACAGTCCAGCAATCATTCTCATTAGTATTTATTTAAATGAGTTGAAACTTACATCCACACAAAAATCTACATATGGATATTGATAGCAACTTTATTCACGATGGCCCAACCATCTTAGTAGCAATCAAGATGTCCTCCATCAGATGAATGTATAAATGAATTAGAGTACATTCAGATAATGCAAAATTATTTAGCATTAAAAAGAAGTGTAAAGTGTTAGTCACTCAATCATGTCCAACTCTTTGCAACCCCATGGACTGTATGGACTGTAGCCCACCAGGCTCCTCTCTGTCCATGGCATTCTCCAGGCAAGAATACTGGAGTGGGTTAGCATTCCCTTCTCCAGGGATTAAAAAGAAATCAGCTATCAAATCATGAAGACATGGAGGAAACTTAAAAGCATATTACTAACTGAAAGAAGCCAGTCTGAAGGTTGGCATCACGTATGATTCCACCTATGACATTCTAGAAAAAGCAAAACTACGGAGACAGTAAAATCTTCAGTGGTTATCAGAGGTCAGGAGTCGGAGGAGGTAAGGAGGGATAAATAGGCAGTTGACAGAGTATTTGGGGGGCAGTGAAAATACTGTTTATGCCATAATGATGAATACACATTATTATACATTTATCAAAACCCATAGAAAGTGCAGCACCAAGCATGAACCATAATGTTAATTTGGACTTTTGAGTGGTAAGTGAAAAGAAAGTGAAAGTGAAGTCGCTCAGTCATGTCCAACTCTTTGCGACCCGTGGACTGTAGCCTACCAGGTTCCACTGTCCATGGGATTCTCCAGGCAAGAATACTGGAGTGGGTTGCCATTTCCTTCTCCAAAGGATCTTCGCGACCCAGGGATCGAACCCAGGACTCCTGCATTGGAGGCAGATGCTTTAACCTCTGAGCTACCAAGCAAAGGACATGATGTGCCAAACTACCCCCATCAGTTGTAACAAATGTATCAGTCAGTCTAGTGGGGGATGTTCACAGTGGTGGAGGCTATGTATGGGCGGGGCAAAGGGCATTAGGGAATTTGTAACTCCCCCTCAATTTTGCTATGAACCTGAAAGTGCACTAAAATGTTTTAATTTTTTAGTCTTTCATTTTCATTTTATATTTCTCTTATTATCTGTCATGTTTAAGCACTCTTCTGGTCCTCCTACTTTAGTCTTCGTTTCTGAAATAGTTGTGTCTTTTTTTTACCTCCAAGTCTTTCCTGAGTTGCCACCTCATTTCCGAGTTTTCTACTTAATGATTTCTGTCATTCTTTCATGGCATACAATTTTCTTAATGTCTTTCAGTTCATTTTGAAATTGTAAATTTTCATCTGTTTTTTAAGAATGTCTTTCCCAAATGCTCTCATTGCCTCTAAGGACTTTATTCTAGTCCGAATTCTCTTTTTTCGTATAATAACTTTGTTTGGGACTTGATTGTTTTCTGTTGTGTATTTTTATGTGAAATTAGTTTTCCTAAACTACGAGAATGAAGCAGGTTAAACTTTCAAAGGCTCTAACTTCACAGAGCTCCTTCTGTTGTTTTTGTTAAGGTTTTTTACTTTCTTTTTTAAGTATGTCACATTGCTTTCTGCAATTTCCTCGCTGCTCTTCCTTTCCTTTAAACTGGACCTTTCTCTTGTCCCGACTCTGCTGTTTCGATTCCATTCCCAGCAATTTCTCCTCATTGGAGGGTCCTGGACTAGAAGGCGGCTCCGGCAGGTCAGTTTTGAAAGTTCAAGGAACCTACCCCTTTAAGCTCTTGTATTGCAAGCTCTCTGCACTTACCGGGTGTTTAAGCAGACAAAACACCTTCACCTTCAGCTGCTGTTCTCAACTTGGTCCACTGAGTTTCCCAGTGAGTACCAGCTGGCTAGCTAGCAATCGCCTGTTCTCTGGTCCAGTCAGATGTTAGACTTTTGCTTCTGTTTCCCACATGAGTCTGCTTATCACGTGAGTCTTGTGGTTCTTGGTATTTTGTCCCCAACTGCTTGCATTCTGGGTAAATGTCACCCATGAATTTTTGACTTTGCTAATCTAATTGCACTGTTACGTTTTTACATGGGATTATGAGAGCAGTATGCTATTGCCATCATCACCACCAACTTGCCAGGATTATCACCATCTTCTAATTCCAGCTAATTTTTGCTTTGTACTTCCTCTTGATTCCTTCCTTCAGCCTGTCACAGGAAGAACTTGGCTTCAGCTTGTATTAGAGAGAGAAAGAGAGAGAGAGAGAGAGAGAGAGTGTGTGTGTGTGTGTGTGTGTGTGTGTGTGTGTGTTGAGCTGAGATGTATGAAGACAGGGTCATGAATGAGTTGAGGCTGCTGCTAATTGGGGGCACAACTGCAAAAAGTTAGACACAGTCCCTGCCCTTAAGTGTTTATCACCTAAGAATCCAACACACGCTTGCTTAGTGAAGCAGAAGTATAGCTACCTGGTTTTCAATCACAGCTCTTATTAGCTTGCCATGCCAAACGGGGGAAGGCAACTCCTAGGGACTTTAGCTCCTCCCTTTGTAAAACATAGCACGTATCACCGCCCTGTTCAGTTGTGGAGGTTGTGGGGGAAGAAATGAAATAACAGAAGCATATATGATCTGGTCATCAATGGCCTGTGTCTTGGGGGCTGGGGGGCAGCGACTGTGCTGTTCTTCATCCTTGTCTCTGCCCTTCAGGGTCTCACAGAGTGCTTGACACATTCTGAGTACTCAGTGCTTGCATCTTGAAAAAAAAATACTAACAGCCCTATTATGGAATAATTAATTTAAAGAGTTCCTTGGCCACATCAGCGATAACAAAAGTTAATCAGCCCATGTTTGGGACTCAAGAGGGTAGCCTCCAGAAGGACCCTTCACATGGAAGAAATGGCCTTCACTCCAAAAGTCAAGCGTCAGAAGACAGGGAAGAGCTGAGTTTTTAAAATGCATGCTTTATTATTCAGCCTTCAGCAGAAATGTCACCTTTCTAAAGCAAGCTGTTATCATGCACTCACCGTGCCAAACAGGCGCCTCTGAGGAGCAGGATTTTATCTCAACATTTTTAGTGATTTGTGTTTCTCTTTCAAGGAGCTCCATGCCTTAAGGCAGCTGAAGCACTAACAGCACAAGAAGGTAAGGTTACAGGAGGAGCAGACTCCAACGACATGAAACAGGGATTTTTGCAAAACAGGTCTAGGATCGGCATCAAAGCTCTAGTCTGCAGCCGCCCTGCCCAATAATTCATGCCCTCGCCGCGCAGCTCATTGTTTTCTGGTGGGCTCCTTGGTCGACACCATATTCTCAAAGAAACTCCGTTTTGTGACAGGGCCCCCATTAGCAAGCTCAGCCACATGACAGGCCTCGAAGCAGCCAGCACAACTGCCGGCAACGCTTGCCAATAAGCCAGATGCTGCCACATATTGGCATCTGGGTCCTGGAATCGCAACCATGTTCTCAGTCTGGCTAGGGATTCTGACCCCAGCTACGGAAGGAGACAAAGGAAGGAAAGAAAGAGATGGAGCGCGGGGAGGGCGGGCAGGCTGTGGAAGAGTCTCTTGGTAATTTCCCTACCAAGGATTTAGAGCCTCCACAACAAAAGACTCCTTGGAAAGCTGCTACCAACACTGCCATGGGCGGGAGAGGTAGAGATGGGGAGCATTCGAAACCCAGCAAGCTGCTTTGGCACCTGGGGAGTGGGGGTGGCTGATTCAAAAGGAGACAGCTGCAGCAGGCAGCCATGTTCTCTGGGCTCTGGGCACTGAGAGAGCCCACCGGATGGGGCTTCGATCTGCAGCTGGGGGACTGGGGGCAACACCAGGATGGCTATCACTTTCCGCTTTCTGGGTGCCAAGACTGACCCATGCCAGCAAGGTCAAAGAAATGGCCAGGGCAAGATTCAGACCAGCCATCTTCAGAGGATCCTTTCGATCCAGAAAGGTGTGATTGGGGTGGGGGGGGGGGGGTTTGAGCAGAGGAACGGGGTGCAGGCAGAAAGAAGCCCTTTGCCTTCAACTGACTTTTGATGCTACAGTGACACCAGGCCAAGTGAAGCTTCGGATCCTGCCGGAGTCCTGTGAGGTGGAGGCATGGCCCAGGAGGGTTGGGCTGCATGAGGAAAGGTTAGGGTCCGAAATAAGAGGTAAGAAGAAAAAGGAGGCAGCTGTTCTTCTTTCTTAAAAATCCCCAATTGTACCCAGCACCTCCTTTCCCCCATCATGTCCATCAAGAGGTGTTCAGGGCTTTAGGGGCTTGAAATACAAGTTGGAGGAGCAAGAGAATGAGAGCCGACATGTGGTGGAAAGAGCCCAGCTTCTACTGTCTGAAGACTGGGGAGACAGCCCCAGAGGACATCTGCCAGTGGGAGGGTTGCTTCTCTTGGGGCACACTGGCTGTTTTCTGCTCATCAGATACTGTATTCGGGAACTAGAATCACGTGGTGGTGCTTCTGCTCCCAGTTTAGCGGTGAGGAGGAGGTATTGGGGGGGCCAGTCTGCCAGGGCTTCCCTAGTGGCTCAGATGGTGAAGAATCTGCCTGCAACTCAGGTTCGATCCCTGGATCAGAAGATCCCTTGGAGTAGGACATGGCAACCCACTCCAGCGTTCTTGCCTGGAGAAGCCCGTGGACAGAGGAGCCTGGTGGGCTACAGTCCGTGGGGGTGCAAAGAGTCGGGCGTGACTGAGTGACTAACGCTTTTCTATCTACCAGTGAAAAAAATTCTTCAAAGCATGTTCTATCAATGGTGCCTTAAGCAACAGTGTCGCTTTTGAAAAAGGCTAGCCCATTACTACTGGGACTGAGCCCGGCCACAGCAAGAGTGTAGAGACACATGAAGCAGCTGCCAACACTGAAATCCCACCGCCTGAAAACACGAAATTATCTAAACATCTGGCAGATGCATGCACATGGTCAACATATATTGGGTCAAGACATATTGTATTATATATACTTTATTATCTCACCTAATAACCTTGATACCTTATAAACAACAGGATCTTCCCCTTTACACCCCCCTCCACCTACACACACACACACACACACAGAGCCTTCAGGGAACAGCTAATGTATTTCTCTTTACTCCTGGGAAGCTTGGTGCCCCTTTTCAAAAGGCAAAACCAAGCCTACAGAGAGAATGTCCTCAGCTGAGTCCCTCGGTTATGGAGAACACTGAGCAGCTCTGCAACTCCCCCGCAAATTCGTCTGGAACTTTCTGGTGTCTTCCTCAATCTTGGTTTAGATTCTTTACACTGAGATTTTGAACAACGCAGGGTCTAAATACTAAATTCCCACTGTGGCTCTGCTCAAGAATAAGCAAATAGTCCAACAACATGCAGCAAGTAATCAAAAGAATTGCAATGATAATGTTTATTCTGTTAAGTGGATGAGTTATTTGAATCCAGAGAACTGCAACAGAAGGGGCTGAGTCTCTGGGGGGACCAGATCACAACCCACCACGCACGCCTCCTCTGCCCCCGCCTCTAATGTTTCCTTCGTCCAGCTGGCTTTTCCCCTTGACTTTTCCCTTCCCCCTTGTTGTCCTCCTTATCAATCTTCTGCTGTCACCTGTTCCCATTGATGCAAACACTCCTTGGGCCAGCCTCCTGGGAAATAAGCTAAGTGCTGGGAAATGTCTTCAAACTCAAAGCACACACCACAGGGAAGGATGTTGGTGTTGATGCAAAGCACAGGCGATAAACTGACAATGAACTAAGCCAGTGGTTCTCAAACTTCATTGTGCATGAGAATCACCTTGAAGGGTTTATTAAATAAAATTGATAGCTGCGATTTGGGATAGGGTTCGAGACTATGCATTTCTAACAAGTTCCCAGGTGATGCTAACATTGATGGTCTGGGGACCTCTTTTTTTTCCATTTCCCTAAAACTTTCTTATTTGGGAGTAATTTCAAATTTAAACTCTCAAGAAGAGTAAAAATCTCGCTGTTCCCTTGACTCAGATTGGGATCCCTTTTTGAGGACCCCTAAGCTAAGCTATGTCTGAAGAGCAAACAATCCCCTGGCAAGACACACTGCCTTCTAAAAACAGGAGTGGAGTGCTATCCACATAGAAAGCAGACCAACTCTTTAGCAGGTGGGACGAAGTGTCACAAAATGATGAGTGAAACTGAAAGGGGGCGCCAGGGGTTTTAAGCTCAGAACAGTGAACAGCATTGGCAACCAATGGGTGGAAGTATAGAAATTCCTGGTTTGTTTCCCTGGTTATTCCTTAGGGGTGATTTTCAGTTCAGTTCAGTTCAGTTCAGTCGCTCAGTCATGTCCAACTCATTGCAACCCCATCACGCCAGCACGCCAGGCCTCCCTGTTCATTACCAACTCCTAGAGTTCACTCAAACTCAAGTCCTTCAAGTCGGTGATGCCATCCAGCCATCTCATCCTCTGTCGTCCCCTTCTCCTCCTGCCCCCAATCCCTCCCAGCATCAGAGTCTTTTCCAATGAGTCAACTCTTCGCGTGAGTTGGCCAAAGTACTGGAGTTTCAGCTTTAGCATCATTCCTTCCAAAGAACACCGAGGACTGATCTCCTTTAGAATGGACTGGTTGGATCTCCTTGCAGTCCAAGGGACTCTCAAGAGTCTTCTCCAACACCACAGTTCAAAACCATCAATTCTTCGGCACTCAGCTTTCTTCACAGTCCTACTCTTATATCCATACATGACCACTGGAAAAACCATAGCCTTGACTAGATGGATCTTTGTTGGCAAAGTAATGTCTCTGCTTTTGAATATGCTATCTAGGTTGGTCACAACTTTCCTTCCAAGGAGTAAGCATCTTTTAATTTCATGGCTGCAGTCACCATCTGCAGTGATTTTGGAGCCCCCCAAAATAAAGTCTGACACTGTTTCCACTGTTTCCCCATCTATTTCCCATGAAGTGATGGGACCAGATGTCATGATCTTAGTTTTCTGAATGTTCAAACTACAAATCCATATCTCCTAGGATAAGCTGGCTTCGAAAAAAAAGAAAAGCAATCATTTGCTAGGGAAACTCTGTACCTGAGAGACACTCACGGATGAGCGGACAGTCATGTACCCCTCTATTCTACTACCTGAACTCAGGACTTTATCTCTTGCCTGGATGTCTGCAGTTAATTCCTAACTCTTGACCTCTTATCACCCTCTCTCCAATTTATCCTCCATTCTAACCCTGAAGTTGCCTTTTTAACAGAAGGCTGCAATAATGTCATCTCTCTGAAGCCCCCTACCACTTAGAGAAGGAAGTCCAAATGTCTCTAGGTGGCATTTAACCTGGCCCCAATCTACCTTTCAAAAGAATATGCCTACATACCAGCCCCAAGAGAATAGGCACAGTTTCACCTTTTCCTAGCTCCAGGCCTTTGTACACAACTGTTTTTTGTTCCCCTGGAGATTTTCCTTCTTCCCAAACAAAATCTTGAAAAAGAGAAGTCCTTATGGTTAAAAATACTATTCAAAGGTCAAGGTTCCATTCCAATATAGGCAGCCTTCCTGCAGTTGCTGTGATCTCACCTTTGTAGGCTCACCATACTCTATTTGTACCTTCTAACACTAACACGTCCTGCCCTACTTATTATTTATGCTTTCTTCCCCCTGAGTTTCATAAGGTCCTTGAAGACAAGTACCATGTCTTTTGTTCAATGACGAGAGAAGCCCACAGGAGGCATGGTGGGCAGATGAAGAGAAGATGAAGGGAGGAAGACGGAGAAGAACGAGGAAAGGCGAGCACAGGGAGGGGGCGTGTTCAGTTTTAGAGTTTTCTTAGACTTTTGCTCAAGACAGATCCTTCAAATAGGTAAAATACATTTTCCTTCCAGAACAACCAAGACTATAAAGTTGTACAGATTTTTGTTTTGCCAACACGTCACGTCTTCTTAAAATTTTTCCTGCTTTCTATGTCTGGGATAAGGGCAACATCACATTGCAGCTGTTATTTTGGTTCGAATAATGAAAAAGGTTGAAGTCTTTTCACAGGTGTCAAATCCCCTTTGACATTTGCCTCTCTGGGTGGGGCTGGTCAAACCCCTACCTTGTGGTTTAGCTTCAGAAGGAATTTGATCAACATGCCCAGAAGAGTTACCTTTTTGATATGAACACTTTTTTGAGATTAACAACAACAGGACGCCAACATCTCTAAGACTGACCAGAAGCTGGTTTGCTGGCCATTCTTTCTTATTCATTGACAGGTTTTTCTTGCCCGAAGAAGTCAAAGCAGCTCTTTGGAGACACTCCTGGCCTCTTCCTTTACTGCAGACATACCAGCTGTCCTCTGCAAGAAAGCAGAGCTAGAACCAACTCTGGGTAAGTGAGTCACTTAATTCTTTCCAAAAGGTAGTTTAGCATCTCTTTTCCTGGAAGAAGAGGAATAGTTTCTGTTTCTGCCTAACTCTCACTGGGGGAAGAACAAAGAATAGCACTTCAGCTCAAAAAAGCACACTCTATTGTTCCAGAAACCTGGGCCAACACACCTCACCAGCCCCGCTTCCATTCTCATAGAATGACACTCAAGTCACTTTCTCTCCTACACCTCCTCACATTTTCTCTGTCGCTACTCCTCCCTGTGCCAGACCCCTGGATCGAGGGAAGAAGTCACGTGGCAGGGACAAAAAAGACAGGGCTCTGCCATCTGAGTACACAGCACCACTATCATAAATCTTCCTAAAAAAGGAAGCTTGTCCTCTGGTTTCCTATTTACTGTTCTTTAGAGAGTAAGTGCTGCTGAATCATAAAAACGTGTAGTACGTTGCTTCCCGTTTCCCTGCTATGTTTACAATCTTACTGAGAAATGACTGACTTCACAGCTTTTGCCATTT
This sequence comes from Ovis aries, assembly GCF_016772045.2. NCBI lineage: Eukaryota > Metazoa > Chordata > Mammalia > Artiodactyla > Bovidae > Ovis > Ovis aries. The sequence goes on from NC_056065.1 coordinate 69,803,707, forward strand.
AGTAACCCTTCAACATGGACTTAATATGCAATCCTTAAAATGAGCTGAGTAGACTCCAAATACTCGAAAGTCAAAATTACCTAGACTAGTAGAGGTTAATGTTCTGCATTAAATAGGAACAGAAGGTATCAATTTTGTACTCTGACTGTGCCTGCCCAAGAAGTGAGTCAAATAAGCATATGAAACATGATAGATGAGGGCAACAGGGGTAGGAAAACCACCAGAGTTGTGGAGAGGTCTAAGAAGTGAGCAAATGTAAATGTGCCCTACTCCTTTCACCTCCATGCACTTCTATCTAGACTTTCAACTCTCCTTTCCCAGCATAGAGCTGACAGAGAAACAGCCCTTTAATATTTCAATCTATTTTTAATTTTTATAGCCACATAACGAATACATGGCAGTAACCCAAGTATCTGGGATTACTAAAAAGAGAATTACAAGAAAACAGTTAAGTACCAATTTAATATTTTCATTACCTTTGTATTTTTACAATGTTGGTTTACTCTGAAAAAGTCCACCATATACTTGTGACGCTTAGAACTCAACTATCTTTTCATTCTATAGGTAAGGGAACAGATCTAGAATATTGTTATTAAAGTTAAAAGGCTAGTTAGTCACAGAGATGGGACCAGATACCACCCTAAGACTTTCTATAATATTTCACAATCCTTAGAGAAAAAGAACTTGAAATACCAAGTTGCATTACCCAGAGCATTTAGATATACCAGAGGTTAAATCCACTACTCTAAGAAGAAAGATGATCCATCTTATGCCTTGGCCTCTGCTATAAAGTAAAGTAATCCCTGTGTGTGCTAAGTTGCCTCAGTTAATGTCTGACTCTTTATGACCCTGTGGACGGTAGCCCACCAAGCTTTGCTGTCTATGGGCTTCTCCAGGCAAGAATACTGGAGTGGGTTGCCATACCCTCCTCCAGGGGGTCTTCCTGACCCAGGGATTGAAACCAAGTCTCTTACGTCTTCTGCTTTGGCAGGAGGGTTTGCCACCTGGGAAGTAATCCCTAAGTGAATCCAATAAAGATGCTAGAAAAGACTCACTGTGAGGCAAAGAAATTTTCCGTGCTACAATCAGGTATTTTTCTATTTAGAGTCATAAATTATGGGCAAGTGGAATTCAACTAAGGCATACATTATGTACAAGGTCCTAATATAGTGTTACCGGTCATGGCATGAATATTATTTATAGATTTTATCTTTTTCATTACACGCATTATAGGAAAGCTAAACTTAATCTTGGTTCACAATGATTCTGAAATAAGACAGGGTAGGAAAAGCCTGAGGGTCAAAACACAATAGGAATTATAGCTGGGCTGCCGTCTATGGGGTCACACAGAGTCGGACACGACTGAAGCGACTTGGCAGCAGCAGCAGCAGAAAGGCTTAAAATACAGGTTTAATCATGTTAACAAGAGGTCAGTAATTATAATAAGTAAATTGAAGACATACATGTCTCCCAAAAGTCTTAACTCATACCATTGTTAAAACAAACTGTTAAAATCACAGCATCTTTGTTACTCTTAGGGACCTTAACTTACCCCTTCTGTGAAACAGAAATGGTAGACATTCATACCATGTCTGAGGATAGGCGGCATCATGCCAAATTACTGGCAACCTGCTGGAAAAGCTCTTTTTAAAGAATGTAGTAAAATAAGTCAATGGCATTGGTAATTTCATACAAAAATATAAAATCAAAGGAGAGTAAGGACTCAAACAGATGTCTGTACATCAATGTTGGGACACTGCTTACAACAGCCAGAAGGTAGAAATATCCAAATGTGCACTGACAGATGAATGGATAACAAAATGTGTATGTACATATAATGGAATATTATTCAGCCTTAAAAAGGAACGGAACTCTGATATATGATACAGCATGGATGAACTTTGAAAACACTATATCAAGCAAAATAAATCAGACAAAAAAGAATAGATATTATGATTCCACTTCTGTGAGAGACCTAGAAAATAAGATTCATACAGAAAGTAGAACAGTGGTTACTAGGGGGTGGAGGGAGGAGGAATGGAAAGTTCTTGTTTAATGGGTTAAGAAATTCAGTTTCAGAGATTTAAAAGTTCTGAAATGCAGTGGTAATGGCTGGGGGAAAATGTTAATATACTTAATGGCATTGAATTGCATACTTTAAGGCAGTTAAAATGATAAATTTTATTATGTAAATTTTGATACAATAAAAAACTAATTGAGAAAAAATATATTAAAAAAATCATGAGAAATAGTAAATGGTAAGTTCTCTGATTTGGATTTTTCTAATACATGTCATCAAGTAAAAACAGACTTGGATCCACCACCTCAAAGTCATTTACCCTGTGTGTTTATTACTCTATAATTCATGTCCACCATGATTATGAATGATGTATTTACATTAAGTACAAGTTCCAAACACAGAAATAGAGAAACTGAAGCAACGGATTTATGTCAACACAATTCCATCTGTTAACACTGTCCTTTGAACCCAGGGATGAAAGTCATGTGGTAGGGCTGGGAGCGTCACCTTGGCTGTGAAGTCCTACTTTCATGCCATAGGGCACTTCTGGAAGGAAGCTCTGGAATGACCAACTCTGACTACTTGCAGATTTCCTACTAGTCCTACAGAGGAAGTCATTCTTGTGTCTCACCTGCATGAGTTCCTGTTTTGAGACCTGGGGGCTGGCGAGTTGAAATCCAGTTCCAGGGAGTGATGTCATCTCAACTGAGCTATGATCCTGGTGACCTGCTCCCCATCCTGGTGTTGTTGCAGCCCTTCAGCTGGGGTTCAGGTTATAAGGGGACCAAAAAGGAAAATGGGGGAGGAGGATAACAGAACAAGGAAAAATGCTTGCACATTTCCTTCGTTCCACTGAAGCATTTTCTGCTTCCATTTAATGTGATGGGCGGACCTGGCCAATGGCAGCTGGAAGCTGCACAGAGGCTCTCGGGGTGGGGATAGGCTCTGTCACAGATCTTGAAAATACAAAGAATTAATACATACAGAAAACTTTCATTATGTTTGTGGCATCATTTGGAAACGGTGATTTATTCTTTCATCTTTGGATAAAGTTTTAAAAAAACAGGCATTAACTTAAAAAGTTTGTATTCTGTTGTAAACACAGTATGACTACAGGAGCAATAGTAGCAACAGAAAGAAATAACAAACACAAATGTACAAATACTCACGTTCTTTTGACACAATGTCAAATAGATGAGAAGGTCAAATCTAGAAATCCTATCAATACGTAACAAAATAGGATTGCCATTCGATCCCACTGAGATGAGATCCTTTGGTTCTTGGGATACTCAGCCAAAAAACTAAAACACAATCAAACACAGTAAGCAGCAGAAATTGCTAACCTTTCAAAATGAAAGGAAGAGAGGTCTTTGAATAGAAAAAAAAAAAATTGTAAGCAATTAAAAGAAAGAGAGACTTCAATTTTTAGAGCATTTATTTTACATCATGATCCTTTAATTCTTATTAAGTTGATACAATTTGGGGAAATAAATACTCCCTTCCCTTTTTTGCTGCCTATGTATTAGTAGCGGTAGAAAGAACAGAATATGACAATAGGCAAAGGGTGTAGAAAGTGGAGAGAGAGAGAGAGAGAGAGAGAGAGAGAGCTGAGAGCTCATATGAACCCTACTGTTAGCAATACCAACCAAGAAAGTACAGAGTTGACAACAGAAAGTGTTTTTTTCTTACATGGACTTCAGAAAGAATGAATATGGGACCACATTTGATATACATTAATTATATAGCATTGTGGTTGAGGTTCCCTATCAGACATGATGCGTATCTTCTTTTTTTCCTCATTTTTTAAGCTTCATAGATGACATTACGTGTGAAGCGCTTTTAGTATATATATCTTGGTTAGCGAAAAGCACAGTCAGCTGCCATGTAAGGGTCGTCCTTCCAAGTAACACTTCATTCTACACTCGGAGCTTCATCTCAGAGGAAGTTCTTAAAGGGCATTCCTCTTTTAGTTGGGTTAACAACTCACCTGCACCACTAAATGCAGATAAAATAAAGCTCACACCTTGGTTTGTATATAACAGCCCCTTGCAAAGGCAGCCAATATCTTGTCCAGACACTAACTGTAAAGGAATTGTTCTCTCTCAGGCCTTTTCTCTCCATTTCCTCTAAAGCTCTTCATCTTAATGCTTGGTGTCCCATAAGTGAGCGTGAAGCAGAGCTGCCTCCGTGCTAGAGATGCCTGTCGCAGAGAAGGCCAGAATGTGTGCAGAGAACCCTGCGTTCTGTTCATCTCATCAGTTCTGCCCAATCCACAGGGGTAAAAAATGGATGAGATTTGATATCTTCAACACCAGCAACTCCAGCACCAAGCCGCTCCACAGGGTTGAACTGTAAGAGCTAAGAAGGAAGAATTTAAGTGAGTAGTGGGAATCTAACTACAGGATCAAAGGAAAATAAAAACAGAAGGAAAGGAAACGACTTCTAAATTCAACCTCAATAACAAATGGACTTGATGACAGCCAACTGACTATATTTCCTCGAAAAAGGGTTATGTCTGTAACACTACTCTAGCTATAGAGTGGTGGGGAATATATCTGAGTTTATGGCTTTTCAAATGATATCACCGTGAGTAACTCACTTTGTTACTATATACTATATAGCTATAGTATATCTAGTAGTATATATCTAGTATATCTATACTATTTATCTATATATATACTATACTATATATCTATATACTATAGGATAGTTACACCTATCAATTTCCTACTCCAAAAGTATGATCATGACATTAGTTAGATACTGCACCAAATTCTGAGAGATCCAGCTACTCCTTTCATGGTTAGAAAGTCTGAAAGGCACACTAAGTGTTTCAACCTCTAGTGAATTATATATGCCCCGGGACTAAACTTTATCTGAGGTCTGAATGTGTGTGTTAGCCACTTCAGTCATGTCCAATTCTTTGTGACCCTACGGGCTGGGGCCCATCAGGCTCCTCTGTTCACAGAATTTCCCAGGCAAGAATGCCCCCCTCCAGGGGATCTTCCCAACTCGGGAACGAACCTGCATCTTTTATCTCCTGCATTGGTGGGTGAGTTCTTAGCACTAGTGCTGCCTGGGAAGCCCAAGGTCTGAATAAGCAAATTCATATTCCAAAATTGCTTTCTTTCAACGAGCTGACTCACATGGAACAATCTGATCCAATGAGGGAAATGTGTTTCAACTTCTTCACTAATAGGAATCAGGTCTAAGATAAGTTAATAATGTTATTTGCAACACGATTTGTTAAGAGCGGGAAAATAAAAGTAGTCATACACAATAACAGATGACGCTGGTCATACTGAAAGAATGTGTTGCTTAAGACATTCATGTATCCTCAAATTTCTGTTTTAACAACTTTACTGAGAGATAACTTACATAGCACAAAATTTATCTATTGCAAGCGTACAACCTAATGATTCCTAGCAAATCTGAAGAGCTGTGCAACTATCACCACCATCTAGCTTGAGATCACTTTGATCACCCTAAAAAGTTTCTCCATGTTGTTTGCAGTCAATCTGCATTTCCCTCCCCACCCCCAGGCAACCACTGATTTGCTTTCTATCTCTATAAACTTGCCCCTTCTGGATATTTCATGCAAATGAAATCATAAAACAGCTGCCTTCTTTCACTAAGATTAATGTTTGTAGGTCCATCTGTGTTGTAGGTGTTGTAGAAGGTGTCAACAGTCTGTTCCTTTTGGTTTCTGAAGAGCATTCCACTATTTGGATATAACTACTTGGGCTTCCCTGTAGCTCAGATGGTAAAGAATCTGCCTGCAATGCAGGAGACCCAGGTTTGATCCCTGGGTCAGGAAGATCCCCTGGAGTAAGGGCATGGCAACCCACTCCAGTATTCTTGCCTGGAGAATCCCATGGACAGAAGAGCCTGGTGGGCTACAGTCCATGGGGCTGCAAAGAGTTGAACACGACTGAGCAACTAACACCACTACTACTATTTAGATATAACATATTTTGTGAATCTGTTCACCAGTTAATGGACATATGGACTTCCCAGGTTGTGGCCACAATTAATTGTATTGCTTTTAACATTTACATATATGACTTCCTGCAGACATGTATTTTCATTTCTTTTAAGGACATTCCTAGGAGTGGGAACAGTCAGTTGTGTGTTAAGTTTATGTTTAGCTTTTTAAGAAACTACCAAACTTTTCTAAAGTATCTGTACCATTTTACATTCCTGTCAGCAATGTATGAGAGTTTCAGCTTCTCTATATCCTCATCAACACTTGATACTATCTTCTTTATATAGTCCTTCTAGTGGGTATTAATGATATCTTATTTTGGTTTTAATTTATATTCCCTAATGACTAATAACCGTTGAGCTTCACAGTTGGGAAGTTGTGGCTGGACGGCTCTGGCTTACCTGTAGTGTTTGTGTTGGGTTTAGGGGACTGTGAAGAGCCTAGGGGGAGGTAAGGTGTGTTTGGAGCCTATAGGCTCTGAAGAAGATTTGTAAGAAGGGTGAGTCGCCCTTAGGCTCCTCCATCAGCCAGCGGAGAGACAGAGGTCATCATAGAACCGACTTCCAGCCCTGGTACCACATCCGAGACAGGGGACTCGGAAGAATACACAAAGCTGCCACTGTAGGCAGTGTAGCCAAAGTCCACGAGGTTCTGTTGCTTGGAGAGAATGAGCGGAACGACAGGGACAAAATGAACAACTTTCGCCAACTGACTTCTCAATATACAGAAAAGAGACCTAAAACTTCTGAAAATAGCAACACAGCTTGAACATCAGGAAGTTCATGGACACGTATTGCTGAAGCCTGGCTTGGAGAATTTTGAGCATTACTTTACAGGAGCTACCCCACGTCCGAGGTCAGGGGCAGCGGCCTAGAGTGCCAGGCTGCGATGGCGCAGTAACGGCCAAGAGGAGCTACCCTGCGTCCGAGGTCAGGGGCGGCGGCCGGGAGGAGACACCCCACGTCCGAGGTCAGGGGCGGCCGGGAGGAAACACCCCACGTCCGAGGTCAGGGGCGGCGGCCAGGAGGAGCTACCCCGCATCCGAGGCCAGTGGCGGCCAGGACGAGACACCTCGTGCCCGAGGCCAGAGGCGGCAGCTGGGAGGAGCCACCCATGCCCGAGGCCAGGGCCGGCAGAGGCCGGTTCGGCCAGGAGGAGCAACCTGGGGAGCGGTGGCAGCGCAGGCGCAGGAAGGCCTAGAGGAGCTATCCCACGTTGAAGGTCAGGAAGGGCGGCAGTAAGCAGATACCCCTCGTCCAAGGTAAGGAGCAGCGGCTGTGCTTTGCTGGAGCAGCCATGAAGAGATACCCCACGCCCAAGGTAAGAGAAACCCAAGTAAGATGGTAGGTGTTGCAAGAGGGCATCAGAGGGCAGACATACTGAAATCATACTCACAGAAAACTAGTCAATCTAATCACACTAGGACCACAGCCTTGTCTAACTCAATGAAACCAAGCCATGCCTGCAGGGCAACACAAGACGGGCAGGTCATGGTGTAGAGGTCTGACAGAATGTGGTCCACTGGAGAAGGGAATGGCAAGCCACTTCAGTATTCTTGCCTTGAGAACCCCATGAACAGTATGAAAAGGCAAAATGATAGGATACTGAAAGAGGAACTCCCCAGGTCAGTAGGTGCACAATATGCTACTGGAGATCAGTGGAGAAGTAACTCCAGAAAGAATGAACGGATGGAGCCAAAACAAAAACAATACCCAGCTGTGGATGCGACTGGTGATAGAAGCAAGATCCGATGCTGTAAAGAGCAATATTGCATAGGAACCTGGAATGTCAGGTCCATGGATCAAGGCAAATTGGAAGTGGTCAAACAAGAGATGGCAAGGGTGAACATCGACATTCTAAATGTCAAACTAAAATGGACTGAAATGGGTGAATTTAACTCAGATGACCATTATATCTACTACTGCGGGCAGGAATCCCTCAGAAGAAATGGAGTAGCCATCATGGTCAACAAAAGAGTCCAAAATGCAGTACTTGGATGCAATCTCAAAAACAACAGAATGATCTCTGTTCGTCTCCAAGGCAAACCATTCAATATCACAGTTATCCAAGTCTATGCCCCAACCAGTAATGCTGAAGACGCTGAAGTTGAACGGTTTTATGAAGACGTACAAGAACTTTTAGAACTAACACCCAAAAAAGATGTCCTTTTCATTATAGGGGACTGGAATGCAAAAGTAGGAAGTCAAGAAACACCTGGAGTAACAGGCAAATTTGGCCTTGGAATGCGGAATGAAGCAGGGCAAAGACTAATACAGTTTTGCCAAGAAAACTCACTGGTCATAGCAAACACCCTCTTCCAACAACACAAGAGAAGATTCTACACATGGACATCACCAGATGGTCAACACCAAAATCAGATTGATTATATTCTTCGCAGCCAAAGATGGAGAAGTTGTATACAGTCAACAAAAATAAGACCAGGAGCTGACTGTGGCTCAGATCATGAACTCCTTATTACCAAATTCAGACTGAAATTGAAGAAAGTAGGCAAAACTGCTAGACCATTCAGGTATGACCTAAACCAAATCCCTTATGATTATACAGTGGAAGTGAGAAATAGATTTAAGGGCCTAGATCTGATAGATACAGTGCCTGATGAACTATGGAATGAGGTTTGTGACATTGTACAGGAGACAGGGATTAAGACCATCCCCATGGAAAAGAAATGCAAAAAAGTAAAATGGCTGTCTGGGGAGGCCTTACAAATAGCTGTGAAAAGGAGAGAGGCAAAAGCAAAGGAGAAAAGAAAAGATATAAGCATCTGAATGCAGAGTTCCAAAGAATAGCAACAAGAGATAAGAAAGCCTTCTTCAGCGATCAATGCAAACAAATCGAGGAAAACAACAGAATGGGAAAGACTAGAGATCTCTTCAAGAAAATTAGAGATTCGAAGGGAACACTTCATGCAAAGATGGGCTCGATAAAGGACAGAAATGGTATGGACCTAACAGAAGCAGAAGATATTAAGAAGAGGTGGCAAGAATACACGGAAGAACTATACAAAAAAGATCTTCACGACCCAGATAATCATGATGATGTGATCACTAGTCTAGAGCCAGACATCTTGGAATGTGAAGTCAAGTGGGTCTTAGAAAGCATAACTACGAACAAAGCTAGTGGAGGTGATGGAATTCCAGTTGGGCTGTTTCAAACCCTGAAAGATGATGCTGTGAAAGTGTTGCACTCAATATGCCAGCAAATTTGGAAAACTCACCAGTGGCCACAGGACTGGAAAAGGTCAGTTTTCATTCCAATCTCAAAGAAAGGCAATGCCAAAGAATGCTCAAACTACTGCACAATTGCACTCATCTCACATGCTAGTAAAGTAATGCTCAAAATTCTCCAAGCCAGACTTCAGCAATACGTGAACCGTGAACTCCCTGATGCTCAAGTTGGTTTTAGAAAAGGCAGAGGAACCAGAGATCAAATTGCCAACATCCGCTGGATCATGGAAAAAGCAAGACAGTTCCAGAAAAACATCTACTTCTGCTTTATTAACTATGCCAAAGCCTTTGACTGTGTAGATCACAATAAACTGTGGAAAATTCTGAAAGAGATGGCAATACCAGACCACCGGACACGCCTCTTGAAAAACCTATATGCAGGTCAGGAAGCAACAGTTAGAAGTGGACATGGAACAACAGACTGGTTCCAAATAGGAAAAGGAGTATGTCAAGGCTGTATATTGTCACCCTGCTTATTTAACTTATATGCAGAGTACATCATGAGAAACGCTTGACTGGAAGAAACACAAGGTGGAATCAAGACTGCCAGGAGAAATATCAATAAGCTCAGATATGCAGATGACACCACCCTTATGGCAGAAAGTGAAGAGGAGATAAAAAGCCTCTTGTTGAAAGTGAAAGAGGAGAGTGAAAAAGTTGACTTAAAGCTCAACATTCAGAAAACGAAGATCATGGCATCCAGTCCCATCACTTCATGGGATATAGATGGGGAAACAGTGGAAACAGTGTCAGACTTTATTTTGGGGGGCTCCAAAATCATTGCAGATGGTGACTGCAGCCATGAAATTAAAAGACGCTTACTCCTTGGAAGAAAAGTTATTACCAACCTAGATAGCATATTCAAAAGCAGAGACATTACTTTGCCGACTAAGGTCCGTCTAGTCAAGGCTATGGTTTTTCCTATGGTCATGTATGGATGTGAGAGTTGGACTGTGAAGAAGGCTGAGTGCCGAAGAATTGATGCTTTTGAACTGTGGTGTTGGAGAAGACTCTTGAGAGTCCCTTGGACTGCAAGGAGATCCAACCAGTCCATTCTGAAGGAGATCAACCCTGGGATTTCCTTGGAAGGAATGATGCTGAAGCTGAAACTCCAGTACTTTGGCCACCTCATGTGAAGAGTTGACTCATTGGAAAAGACTCTGATGCTGGGAGAGATTGGGGGCAGGAGGAGAAAGGGACAACTGAGGATGAGATGGCTGGATGGCATCATGGACTCGATGGACATGAGTCTGAGTGAACTCCGGGAGATGGTGATGGACAGGGAGGCCTGGCGTGCTGCGATTCATGGGGTCACAAAGAGTCGGACACGACTGAGAGACTGAACTGAACTGAACTGAATGACTAATAATGCTGAGCATCTTTTCATATACTTATTAGCCATTTATATAGCTTCCCTGGTGAATCTTTGACCGTTTTTATACTGAGCTGTCTGCTTACTGAGTTAAATGGTTTCTTTATTCATTCTGAAAACACATCAGTTACTGGATGTCAATGTATTTTCTCCCAGTCTGTGGCCTGTCTTTTCAATCTTTTACTGTTAGCTTTTGAAGTGCAAATGTTTTTAATTTTAATGAAGCCCACTTTATCATTTTTTTCTTTTACAGATCATATTTTGGTGTCACATATAATAATTCTTTTCCTAACCCAAGGTCATGAAGATTTTCTCCTAGTTTTCCCTATGATTTTATAGTTTCAGTCCACATATAGGTCTATGAGCTACTTTGAGTTAATTTTTGCATATGATGTGAATTAAGAGTCTTAGTTCATTTTCATTTTAGCATGCTAATATTTTATTTTCCCAACACCATTTCTTGAAAAGACTATTTTTCACCAAATTATCTTGGCATTTTTTATTGAAAAATCATGGGATGCAGAGGGGTGTTGAGAGGGGGGTTCAGGATGGGGGTACACATGTGCACCTATGGCTGATTCATGTCAATGTATGGCAAAAACCACCACAATATTGTAAAGTAATTATCCTCCGATTATATAAATAATTTTTTTAAAGAAGAATAAGGAAAAAGAATATTTAAAAATGAGTATGGTTAATGCAGGAAGCCTCACATCCACATCCAACTAGTAGGTGTTCCAGGAAAAAGAAATAAATGGAGGAGTGAAGAAACTGTCAAATAAATAATACTTTAAAAACTTTCTGGGACTGAAATAAACACATCTACAGATCAAACAAACAAAACAGTCTACTACTCAGTTCCAGCCAAAGCCATACATCATCATAACAGAACAAATTTTGAAGTATGAGTATTTCAGTAAAAAATTATCACTGTAAATTTGTATTAAGCATTTTAAGTGCTGACTTTTAATTGATAGTATAGTATACAATTTCTCATCTGCTATCAGCTGTTAGGTTATTTCTATAGTCTCTAGTCTGCACATACTGTGTACTAAATAAATGCTCAGTTCCAATTGAAAAAAAAATTGTTTCGGATACTCTAGGTCCCTTGTCTTTTTAAAAAATTAATTTATTTATTTTAATTGGAGGCTAATTACTCTACAATATTGTAGTGGCTTTCCCCATACATTGACACAAATAGCCACGGGTGTACAGGTGTCCCCCATCCTGAACCCCTCTCCCACCTCCCTCCCCATCCCATCCCTCAGGGTCATCCCAGTGCACCAGCCCTGAGCGCCCTGTCTCATGCATCGAATGTGGACTGGCAATCTATTTCACATATGGTAATATACATGTTTCAATGCTATTCTCTCAAACCATCCCACCCTCACCTTCTCCCACAGAGTCCAAAAGTCTATTCTTTATCTCTGTGTCTCTTTTGCTATCTCACATTTAGGGTCATCATTACCATCTTTCTAAATTCCGTAAATATGCATTAATATACTGTATTGGTGTTTTTCTTTCTGACTTACTTCACTCTGTATAATAGGCTCCAGTTCATCCACCTCATTAGAACTGATTCAAATGCACTCTTTTTAATAGCTGAATAATATTCCATTGTGTATATGTACCACAGCTTTCTTATCCATTCGTCTGCCAATGGACATCTAGGTTGCTTCCATGTCCTGGCTATTGTAAACAGTGCTGCGATGAACATTGGGGTACACGTGTCTCTTTCAAGTCTGCTTTCCTCGGTGTGTATGCCCAGCAGTGAGATTGCTGGGTCATATGGCAGCCCCTCCCTTGCCTTTTTAAAATACTCATTTCTGAAGTCAGCTAAACATTTCGCAATTTTGCTAATCTTTTCAAAGAACCAATTTGAGATTTAATTTGTCTCTTATTTTTATCTTCTAGCCAATGAAGATTTTCTCTTCACTGATTTCTGTTTTCTTTCTTCTGCTTGTTTGGATTTATTTTGCTTTTTATAGTTTCTCTTTCTAGTTTCCTCAGTTCCAAGGTGAGATTTTCGTTTGAGACCATTCTTCTTCTATATAGATTTCTAAAGCCATACATTTTTCTCAAGAACTGATGTACCTGTATCCTGTAAATGTTGATATATTGTGGATTTGTTTTCATTCCATTTAAAACATTTTATGGCTTTTCTTGGGATTTCTTCTTTGACTCAGGCTGTTTAGAAGTGTGTTGTTTAATTTCTAAACATCTGTTATGGACTCACCAGATCTCTTTCTGTTGATGATTTCTAACAAAAAATTGTTATGGTCAGTGTATGCTACGTGATTTCAAGCCTTTCAAATACTGAAACTTGTTTTATGGCACAGCAAATGATCCACCACAGAGAATATTCCGTGTGCATGTGATAAGAATGTATTCTACAATCATTGTTCTATACATGTCCGAGTTGTTTGATAGTGTTGTTCAAGTCTTCTCTATATCATTGCTGATTTCCTATCAATGATCATGAATAGGGTATTGAAGCCTCCATTTATTATTGGAATATCTACTTTTCCTTCAATTCAATTGGGCTTTGCTTCATATGTTTTGAAACTGTTATTAGAGCATATACATTTATAATTGTTATATCTTTCTTTGTATTGATCCTCTCATCATTATAAAAAATCTTAGTCTCTGCTAAGTCTCATCTTCACATCTATTTTATCTGATATTTAATAAAACCACTTCATCTCTCTTGTGGTCACTGTTTGCATCGTTTATCTTTTCCCACCCTTTTTCTTTCAACCTATTTGTGTTTATTAATTTAAGTTCTCATACACTGATAATTGGATCTTTTTTATCCAGTGAACAATCTTTGTCTTTAGCTTCATATGCTTAGAGATTCACACTGATTGCCATTAACACGGGGAGTTCACATTTGCCATTTTGCTATGCTTTCTACAGTTACTGCCTTTTCTATTCCTCTTTACTGCCTTGTTTTGTGCCAAATACTTTTTACTGTACTGTTTCAGTTCCTCTATTAACTTACTATTTTTTGAGTGGTTGCTATCAAGACTATAATATGCTTCTTGATTTATCACAGTCTACTTCAGATTAATATTAACTTGCTTCTTCCAGTGAAATGAAGAAATTTTGCTCTACTCTGGTTCTATCCCTTCTGCCTTCCTTTGTCTTAAATGTTGTATGGTTGTTGCTGTTTAGTCGCTAAGTCATGTGTGACTCTTCGGTGACCCCATGGAGTGTAGTCCACCAGCTCCCCTGTCCATGGGATTTTCCAGGCAAGAATACTGAAATGCATTGCCATTTCCTTCTCCAGGGGATCTTCCCAACCCCAGGACTGAACCCAAGTCTCCTGCATTGGTAGGCAGATTCCTCACCACTGAGCCACCAGAGAAGCCCTAAATACTGTATATTATATCTATATGTCATTAAATACTACATATATAGTCATTGAATACTACATATTACATATGTTATAAACCTACCAGCATAATGTTATAAATATTGCTTTGCTCAACCTTATGTTTTTTAAAAGAAGTTGAGCAGAGAAATGAGAAAAAAACATATTTAGTCTTCTCTATTAACGCATATTTATCTTTCTAACACTCTTCCTTTCTATAAATTTAAGTCACTATACAGTAACTTTCAGCCTAAGGACTTCCTGTATTATTCCTCATAAGACAGGTTTGCTAGGAATGAATGCTCTGTCTTTACTTGGAAATTTCTTTATTTCATTTTTATTTTTTGAAGGATAATTTTGCTGGATAAGGGATTCTTGGCTGAAAGTTACTTCAACATTTTAAATATGCCTTTCCACTAACTTGTCTTCCATTGTTTCTGATAAGAAGTTAGACATCAATGTTCCTTTGAATACAAGTTGCTCTTGGCTGCTTTCAAAATTTTCATCTTTGTTTTTGTCTTTCAACAATTGAAAGATGAAATATCCCTATGTGGATCTCTCTGTATTTTCCAACTTAATATCCACTAAGCTTCCTGAATGCATTTTAATGTTCTTCATCAAATTTGTGATGCTTTTAGCTATTATGTCTTAAACGTTTTTTGCTGCCCTTTTCTCTATGTCCTCTCTTTCTGGAACTCCCATTATATGTATTTTGATGTACTGGATGTGAGAGTTGGACTGTGAAGAAGACAGTGAAGAATTGATGCTTTTGAATTGTGGTGCTCGAGAAGACTCTTGAGAGTCCCTTGGACTGTAAGGAGATCCAACCAGTCCATCCTAAAGGAGATCAGTCCTGGATGTTCATTGGAAGGACTGATGCTGAGGCTGAAACTCCAATACTTTGGCCACCTCATGCGAAGAGTTGACTCATTGGAAAAGACCCTGATGCTGGGGGGGATTCGGGGCAGGAGGAGAAGGGGATGACAGAGGATCAGATGGCTGGATGGCATCACCGACTCGATGCACATGAGTTTGGGTGAACTTCGGGAGTTAGTGATGGACAGGGAGGCCTGGCATGCTGCGATTCATGGGGTCGCAAAGAGTCGGACACGACTGAGCAACTGAACTAAACTAAAATATCATCTTACAGCTCTCCATATCCCTGTTCATTTTTCTTCAGACATTTTTAATCTGATTTTCAGACTGAATAATTACTATCTCCTGGTCTTCAAGTTCTTTGACTTTTCCTTCATCTGTCTCAAATTGCTGTTGAGATGCTCCAGGGAATTATTTTCACCTATTTAATTCTTCATTTCAATTACAGTGCTTTCCAACTTGAGAATTTCAATTTGGCTCTTTTTTTAAAAAAAAAAATGATTTCAATATCATTGAGAATCTTTATTTATTGATTCATTATTGTCTCGATTTCCTTTAATTCTTTTCTAATTAATTATTTTCAGTTGTTCTGGGTCTTTGTTGCCACGTGCGGGCTTTCTCTAGCTGCAGCAAGCAGGGGCTACTCTCTTTGTCGTGGCACACCAGCTTCTCACTGCGGCAACTTCTCTTGTGAATCACAGGTTCTAGGTGCACGGGCTTCAGTAGTTGTGGCACGCAGGCTCTAGACTGCAGGCTCGGCAGCTGTGGTGCACAAGCTTAGCTGCTCCACGGCATGTGGAATCTTTCTGGACCAGGAATCGAATCTGTGTCCCCTGAATTGGTAGGCAGATTCCTATCCACTGTAACACCAGGGAAGTCTTCCTTTAAGTTATTTATACACAGATTCCTTTAGTTCTTTGAATATAACTATAATAACTGCTTTGGAGTCTTCACTATATCCAAAATCTGGGGACACCCAAGAGCAATTCCTATTGACTGCTCTTTTTCTCTGCCTATTTTGTTTCTGTGAATATCTTACAATATTTTGCTAAAAATGAGACATCTTAGACAATATATTTTAGTGACTCGAGTCATTCTTTCCATGAAGACAGTTATCATTGCTGTTTGTTGGTTCATTCTTTGTTTGGTAACTTTTTCCAGCTAGATCTGTAAATCTGCTTTCCCCCACCCCCACCTCCAACTATAATAAGCAGAGGTTGACAGACCTGCTCATTTTTTTTTCCTTTCTTAATAAAAAAAGTTTTTTTTTTTTTTTTCATTTTTAAGCTTGGTTTCCTAAGGGTCACTCCTGTGCCTGCATAGCTTAGGGGTCAACCAGTGATTGAAAAGGGTTGCCAAGTCTGTCTAACTTTATAATTTCCTTTTTTGAGAAGAGAACTTTCCAACCTTCTCATACATGGCTAGTTATTCACATATAAGAATATCCCTAAAGCATATAGTTTTTTTCTTCAGAATTTAGTCAACTGCAATAAAATATCTGGATGATTACATTAGTGGTTCCACAACTGTAGGAAATCCCACTACTCAAATTAAACCTACACATTTGTTTCTTGTTTTTCCTTTATTTCTATTTTTTTCTTTCATTCACTAATCATTAATTCAATTATTCATATAAAAATATCAGTTGATTTCCTATTGGGTGCCAATCCACTACTTTTCTAGACCTTCTCAACATGTATCACCAGTAGTTGCCTCCTCTTACACTGGCAACCCTACACTATAATTCAACTACATACTTCATCAAATTATAAATTACTACACATCATGAGCTCCCAATGCTGCTCTATCAATAATAATAATACAAAGTTTTTATGTGACATTTACTGTGTACTAGGCATTATTCTAATTGCCTTGTATAAATTAGTTCATCGAAGTCACAACAACTCTATGAATAGTTACTATAATTATTTCTGTTTTATAGATGAGAAGATAGAAACTTGTTTAAGGTCATATTAGGCAGTAGACGGCAAGGATACGATCTGAATTCAGGTACTAAGTCTCCAGAAGCCATGCTGTTAACCACAACACTACACTGCCTTATGAGTGTGTGATCTACAAATGCCAAGAATCTATTACTTCACTTTGATATTACCAAATCCACAAGGGCAGTGAAGTATATACTTCAAAAGACTGTACTCTCAGTCTTTTCACTTGACATTATTGTATCCAGCATTCAAAATGAATTTTTATTAAAGTGTATTGAGTACAAAGACTTTTTATGTTAGAAGTTGCTAAAGTGTGTTAAGAGAAAAGCTGTTATTATAAAACAAACATCTAAGAACATTCTAACATAGCAAATCCATTTTCAAAATCAGACAATTCATATCTACTGATTGAGGTTTGGAAGGCATCAAACAGTTGAATATAAAACTAAAATACTACACATTGGTAAGAATTAACTAAACTATAGCATGTTGTTTAATATTTCAGCAAATATGTAAACATGTAAGTTCTCTCTTTCTTGTTACAATTGGTTTTTCCACCCCCATTCTCTCCAAACCATGACCTCATTATGAAATTCCAATGGAAGTTCATATTTTGACTTTTACTAAAGTCAGTTTACCTTAGTTCATGAACTCTTCTATAAACTTGTAAGTATAAATCCATAGGCAAAAATATAACTGTTTTACCCATAACTGTCTTGCTTATTCTGCCATTTAAAATATTAATACTATCCCAGATCTTCTGAGAGATTTCACAAAGATTCTTCTCCTAAGAGAATGTGTTGACCAGTGGCAAAACCAGGACAGTCACTGCCAACTTTCTTTCTCTTAAAGAATAGACAATAAAGCTGAGCAATGGAAGCACAGAAGTTTGTTTTGATGGTCTTTTTCTCATATAATATCTTTCAACTGACAAAGCAATTGTGTCATAAAGAACTAAATGTACACTGTGAAGTACAAACATACATGCTCTGAGGATCTGTAAATTGTAAATATATATTTTTTAATTGCATTCAAAATGTAACTATGCTTACTTCAGCACCATTCACTTGGCCTGAGATGACTAAACCATGGGTACAGGGAATTATGAACTCTAGGAAGAAAGCAAGCAGCTAAAAAGACCAAAGGGAGGAAAATCTCCTCAAAGTGGAATAATTCTTTCCATATAAATCATTTGATGATTTTTTAAAACAACCTCTATGAACTGTGAGGTAGTGGAAGAGGAAAGTCAAAATGACAGATTGCTAATCATGCCAAGAGACCTCTTTTCCCTTTCCTGATGATGTTCCCTTAACGTGAGTGGTAGTTTCCTTAGACAGGCCAGGGACAGAATGCTGCTTTACTATATAAGTATGCTCTATAAGATATATACACATCTGCATCGGGGAACTTAACATACCCTGAGGTCAGACTCCTTACAATATAAATTCTGATAGACAGGAGCAGCAGATCTTTATTAATTACTGTGGGGAATTCTAGTCTCAGTATTTGTCATGATGACTACCTCTTTAAGAAAGAGAAACAAACAACAGCAGTTGCTAGCCTTCCTTAAATTAACAGACAAAAAAAAAAAAAAAAAAAGACTTTGAATTTACCTTGCTGTTCCACAACAAATAAGAAGAAAATAGAGGAGGAGATGTCCTTTCTCTCCATTAGAATGAAATGTTTTATGAATCTTTACATTACCTCTTAATCCTTGTACAAAGTGCTCAGGGTACTCTCATCTCACTATTTTCAACCTAATTATGTTTCTTTATATTTTACATACTCTGGACAAATGAATCTTCCTGAAGCACAACTCTGATCCTTTCATTCTTTGTGCACAAAAACTTCAAATCTCAATTTTCTTTACTGAATTAAATACTATCATTCTCCCCTGGTATTCATGATAAGAGAATCCCAGCTTCTCTTTCCACACTCATTTACTACTATTACTCATCCCTATATTCTCCCTGTACTCTAGGTAAACCAAACTTTTGATTTCCCAAATTGAGTCTTTCTGACTCAGTCCTCACCTTCATTCAAACTTTTCATCCCTCCCAGCTATTCCCCCACATCTAACCTTCTGGCTAAAGCTCCACGAAAGTAACACTCATTACATAAAACCTTCCTTAACACCACCACTGTATCAGTTAGAACACCTCTTTATCCTGACTTGCCAAAGTATTTTTTAAACCTCTCTGATAGCCTTTATCAAATCCATCTGTGATATAGCTATTTGTGAGTCTCAGGTTTGCAGCTTATGACACCATGCCTTTATATATATATTTGCTGAATGGAACCAAAATCACTGCCTAAGAAAATACTAGGTAATCTTTTCTTAATATATTATCCCTTCTCCTTTTTTTTCCCTCTCACTTTTTTTCTTTTTTACAAATTTTGTTTTCCTTTATTTAAAAAAAAATTTATGTTTCATTAAACAAAAACTTTGGTTCTTCATCTTTTTCAAATAAGTTTTTCATTGATATTTTCCCAAAAGTGAAAGGGATCACAGTTCTGACAACTCTTGCTGATCTGTGGTGAGTCTGCCATAAAGCTAGACAAGCATTTTTAAAGGAGGGAATCAATTTAAGGAGCTCGCTAGAGTAAGCCTCCCTCTGGGACACCAAACTTTAATTATCAATGGTCTCTTTCTCCAAAGCCACCACAGATACACTAACTGACAGCAATATTCCAGTTCCATGAACGGCTCTAAAGTGATTTAACTTGGCAGGATTTTCTACCACTTCTCTCCCAACCAGCCAATTCTTAAGCTTATCAATATGAATTAAAGATTTAAAATAGCCATTTATGAAATGCCGAGACTAGCTCTAAGGAATAAACGCTTCAATAACTGAAAAAAAAAAAAAAAAAAGGAAAAAAGGAGCCATTCGTATATGGTTACGAAATATAAAGCAGCTACAGACAGGCTTAAAAGCAATACTTAAATCTCACGCCTACACAGATATATGGAATTGACTAAACATTAGCCTGGATTTCAGAAATAAAAAAAAAGTAATACAACTTTTAACTGTTCTCTTTGACATCACCAATACTTAGATAATAACAGAAGCCTAAAGATACACAGTACTAGTTCTGAATGTGCAATTACTAATGGGTCCTTCTTGCCCAAAACTAATTTCTTTAAGGTTTTAGAGGTGTGGGTTCTGCCAGTTTGCATGGTTGATATACTTGGCCAATAGGTCAATTAAATTACCTGTTGAATGAGTGAGCGAGCCTCTTCAGAGACACATTCTGGCATGTTCAAAGTGGTGTGAGTATTTATTCCTGCTGGATGGCACTCAACCAGAGTCTGAAACAATCAATCACATACACTTCTTATCCGAAGTAACATCATCTTCTGTTCCATCACAGGGTTTACAGACAGCAAAGACAGACAGCTCAACAACCACCTTCGCCGCAGTGCCCTCTAAGCAGTCTAGGACAAAGGCTATGAGCCTAAAGCACTTATAACTGGAAAAAAGGCAGTCATCAAAATCACATCATAAGCTTATGCCACTTGCCCCTTTCCCTTAGATATAAAGAAAACAGTCCATAATAGAAAGATTCCATTACAGCCAAAACCTAAAACAGGATTCTGTACCTCAGAAATTTTTTAATGTTCTTAAAAACGTCCAAAGTCAAGAATTTGATAATAATAATGTTTTTTATATGTATAGCACGTTATGCCTCAAATGTATTATCTATAGGTGATTTGTCTATTTCACAACAATGTTAAGAGCTCAGTATTAACTACATATTTAAGGTAGATGACTGCTTACAAAGGTATGACTGTTCATTTCTTCTATTTTACTCCCAGGAGGCAATTTGCCCAATGCTCTATTAGAATCTATTAACGTCAAATATCTTACTTAAAAGTTATTGATCAGAAAGAGTATGAATTCTGTATTTAAGCCAGAACAGAGAGGAAAAATTTAGTGTTGAGAAAAAAAATCATGCTACCTTTAATATCTACATCAATTTTCTAAAGTGCTAATTCCCTCCTGATTTCAGACAGGTGTTTAAAACAGAGAATTCTAACAAATTATTACACAACCCTTACAGGTTTAACTGTTAAAATTGAATCACAGAAAAAGAAGAGAAAGAATGTCTAGTCTTGTATCTCGCTATGTGCTAACACTGTGACATAACAGAATTTTACTATCAATTTATTCAATGTAATACAATTCTACTTTTTAAAAAACCTGGAATCTTGATAAATTTGCATTTTTCTGGTGTCCCATCCCTTTTGATATCAAGGTTTTCTTACTTAGTCCCCAATCTAAAAACTAAAGGCAAAGGCTAAATATTCTCAATTTGAAATCAAGGTAGCATCTGGATAAACTTATTAAACCTCCAGGTCACTGCTTACCTTGCCAGTGAGAAGTTCAAAGAGGACAGCACCCAAACTCCACCAATCACAGGCTTCAGTTTCTTCCGTGATTGCTCCAACCTCTAAACACACCAAAAAAGGTTGATATTAAAATTCCAAAGGTCAATTAAACTCTCAAAATTAACATGTATTAGCAAGGTGACCTTTT
Source organism: Ovis aries (assembly GCF_016772045.2). Lineage (NCBI taxonomy): Eukaryota > Metazoa > Chordata > Mammalia > Artiodactyla > Bovidae > Ovis > Ovis aries. Next base: position 69,825,062 of record NC_056065.1, read on the forward strand.
TAATGCTGAGAGAGCACATACTAAATACTACTGGGCTTTCAAAATTCCTGAAAGTTACTTATCCCTTTGGTCACCTACTGTGGTTGCATTTTTTTTTCCTATGCAGTCATATATTAAACTGAGACATTTGTTCTTTAGCTGATAGAGGGACACCTTCAAGATGCTATACTTAAAAGCTACATGAATCTACTAGATCAGCATTTTGCTTAATTTTTCAAATTTGAGAATATACAGTCAACTCTATCTCAGAGGTCATTTTTTGTTTTAGGAATAAAGACTCTAGGTTTCAGAAGGAACTTCGAAAATTATCTAAACCAGTATTAATTATCCTTTGAGTTACAGACCAGAAACCAGAAAGGTGAAATGTCTTGTCCAATGTCATACAGTAAATCAGCAGCAGAACTAAGACCCAGTTTATAGTATCACCCCTCTCCTATATAATCCATTGTTTTCAACTAAAGAAGGAGCATGTGAAATGCAAATTTGTTATTCAGAAGTACAGACAGATATGGTGTTTTAAGCCACAACTGAAAGTACTGGCTAAGATAAGGGCTTTTAGAATATCTCCAAATTACAATTTTATCTGTGTTATCCCTATCTCTCACCAGCACAAGTTCCTGAAATGTAATCGTTTTCAAGTGTAATCTTTCAGGTTTCTCCACAAATCAGCAATAACTCCTCATTTCACCATTTTTGAGGTTTTTAGCTAACTCATGTTTTGATGTCTTCTTGTCCTTTCCTAATAAGATCCAACTAGTCACTAAGCCTGAACGTATCTGCCCTTTCATTTCCATTAGACTGACAAAACATGCTTGATATCTGTCTGCAGGTAGCCCACAACTCACAATAATCGTGTTGAAAAGGCTTTGTAAGTAGTTAGGTTAGAACCTGGACAATAATAATAAGTGGAAGAGGTGCTCAGGTGCCCAGTCTTTTAATGGATACTTTAGCGAATCTACTATCAACTATGTCGGAAAATCAAGAAGACTTGGAATACAGCTTGAGTTTTGAGTTTTAAAGTAAAGGTCACAGGCATCAGAAAAAGAGCCATTTCTATACAGAATACTGAAATTATTCCACTGCAGCAACCTTCTTCCTTATCCCTGCCCCATTCTGGGTTGCCAAAGGCCTATGTTCAACTACACCCTCCATACTAGCGCCCACTCAGTTTTTCCCCCGAGTTGTGCTATCCACCAAATGACAACCTCTATTCTCTAACTCAGCTGCTCTCAGCTAGGTGGTAAGAAGAAAACATAGATATGTAACTAACTCAAATTATTCTGTGAATGACCAAAAGTCTCCTAATCCCCTGAGAGCCATTTGCATTCACAAAATAGCCAATTTGTTTGAAAAACTGAGAACTACCTTACTATCTGACAGCAAAGGGTCAGTTACTCATATATTGGCACATCAATGAAACATTACCACATAAGCATTTTAAATGATGTATTCACACAAGGTTGAAGTACGTAAGTAAATGTCTGGATATATTAAATTTTAAAAACCAAGCTATAAAACAATAGAATCTGAATTTTTAAAATATGTATTTTTTTCCTAAGAGACTGGTGAGAAAATACAACAAAATGTTCTAGTTTTTGCCTCTGGGATAGTGAGATCTTTATTTTCATTCTATACTTACTAACCTACACGAATATCTAAGTGGTATAATTTTAAACACATAGTGAAATGACATGAAAACTTCATTCAGGCTTGTTGGAGCAGGACAGATGAAGCTATTATAGGTCAGTCCTCCGTAAGAATCTGTCTGCCTACAGTTTGCTCTTGAACTTAGCCAAAAGCCTGAGAAGCGATCCTCTACTTTAACGTGTTGTAGAACATATTTGAGACAGTAGAAGACTAGGAACCAAGAGTCCTGGACTAAGAACCTTGAGAAATTCACTTGATCTCATCCTAACATAGGCATTAGATCTGAGGGCCTCTAGGTTAAATTCAGCTGTATAATCTACAATTCTGACACTAACAGACTTCCTGAAGGAGATTTTTTTGAGGGACCATTCCTTGGGGGCTCTCATTCAAAGTACTTACACTAGCCCTCCCAGATTCAAATACACGACCCCCAACCCCATTCCCAACATCCACACAGAGAGCCACCATCACCTTCAGAAGAGTGCTCTAGAAACTCTGGAAAGGATGTGTGTTCTTAGAAACGTTTGGAAAGCAGAAGAAATTTACCACAGCCCTGTCATCATATATAACCTTTTGCACATTCCCCTCTAGCCTAAGGCAGGCAATGCATTATATCACTTACCTATTCAAAATTCTGAAATGGCTTCTCGCTAAACATTCAGTAACATTCAAATGTCTTGCTTAACCAGGCATGTATACATTCAGGTCTCCATAATGAGGTCTCAATGTATTTGATTCATTCAAACCAACACTTATAAGCAGTACTAACTAGGTCCCCTGCTAGGCACTATTGCTCTGCACAACTCTATGTACTTACTGCGTTGCTAAATAATGTGAAGCTAAAGTCAGCTTCCCTCCTAGCAGGGTTAATGGCTTTCTTTTTAAATATCTTGCTCAAGAATACGTTATGTCATTTTCTTTAATCCTATAGCAAGTACTATATACTCCTTACTTTTATAAAGGTGTTATATGTTCACAACTCAAGACCCCAAGTTAATGACCAGCCATCTGTTTTGAATGTGGCACCTCCAAGTCTAACTTTCTGTGTATGAATGTTGCTAGTGGGCATGTATTGCGATAATGATAGCTGCAACAATAAAACAGTAGCTAACATCTGCTGACTGCTTACTATATGTAAGGAACTGTGTTTAACATTTTACACAAATTATTTAAAATTTCCAAGCATCCTTATGGAGAACTTACTTGCGTAGAAAGACTTTGGAGGAGAAAAGAATACTATATTTGTGTGTTCAGGCAAAGTGGGAACACCTGATCCTGTCAGCTCAGATTAAGTTGTGAAAATCAAACATGTGTTGTAGGGTCTAACAACATGGCCTGAGGAGCTCTATACTAGAATCACACCCCAAGCCTCGCTCCCAAAGGTTTCCTGTCACAACTGAGCAAAGGGTCACTGGGGTGAGTCTTCACAAGGTAATCAATGGCTAATACAATTTATAAAGGGACCTTTCAAATTCAGCTAAGGTCCAAACTGCCATCACCAGTGCAGCCTAGACAACCAAGCACTATGTGTTTGCCTGCTTCCCAGATCACTGCTAGAAAGGCGACTGGGGGTGAAATGTTACCACGTGTGGGGGTGGGCCGGGGGGGAGGGCTCCTTGATGCCACCATAAGCACGGTGCATCTTCCCGAGCATCAAAGATTTTTATGTGTGGGAGGGGGCAGGATATTGTTTTATTATTAAAAGAAACACAGACCCATCATGGAACAGAATGTAAACCTTGCATGGATTTGCAAGATAAAAAGACTTCAAAGCAATGTCAGGATCACATGACTAGTCTCAGGGGTCCCCATTTCACCACCTCTACAGTCAGAACTACTTGGACAGAAAAGTTTGAGAGGCACTTGCGGAGACAGACACGGTGCTCTGCCTCTATTGGTTTTCCGCAACCTCGCTCAACTAAGGCGTCTAAGAACAAGGTTCATTGGTGTTTTATGCTGCTTTGAAATCTCTCACAATTTTCTGCCCGAGTCCTTAACAGGTAGGTAACAACCAACATAGCGCTTCGAAACGAGCCTCAGGCTGAATGTGAGACAACACAGACAGTAGCAAGAGACCCAGACAGGCCCTACAGCCAACGCACTTCCCACTTTGAGCGGGCTCACTGTACGGTCCAGGATGCGCTACACGGCACCTCGTGCGACCGCTGGCGACACTCTGGCACCATCAACCTTAGTCGGCTTCATCTGCTCCCCGTTTCTTTTCCCCTCTTCCTTCCTCCACAAACAGCCTGCTTCTTTTCCCCTCCCCTAATTCTCACTTTCCTCCCCTCAACCCCTTGGCCACCATTGGTTAAGCAGAATCTAACACCGCACACAAAAATAAACTCAAAATGGATTAAAGATCTAAATGTAAGATCAGAAACTATAAAACTCCTAGAGGAGAACATAGGCAAAACACTCTCAGACATAAATCACAGCAGGATCCTCTATGATCCACCTCCCAGAATTCTGGAAATAAAAGCAAAAATAAACAAATGGGATCTAATTAAAATTAAAAGCTTCTGCACAACAAAGGAAAATATAAGCAAGGTGAAAAGACAGCCTTCTGAATGGGAGAAAATAATAGCAAATGAAGCAACTGACAAACAACTAATCTCAAAAATATACAAGCAACTTCTGCAGCTCAACTCCAGAAAAATAAACGACCCAATCAAAAAATGGGCCAAAGAACTAAATCGACATTTCTCCAAAGAAGACATACGGATGGCTAACAAACACATGAAAAGATGCTCAACATCACTCATTATTAGAGAAATGCAAATCAAAACCACAATGAGGTACCACTTCACACCAGTCAGAATGGCTGCGATCCAAAAATCTGCAAGCAATAAATGCTGGAGAGGGTGTGGAGAAAAGGAACCCTCCTACACTGTTGGTGGGAATGCAAACTAGTACAGCCACTATGGAGAACAGTGTGAGATTCCTTAAAAACTGCAAATAGAACTACCTTATGACCCAGCAATCCCACTTCTGGGCATACACACCGAGGAAACCAGAATTGAAAGAGACACATGTACCCCAATGTTCATCGCAGCACTGTTTATAATAGCCAGGACATGGAAACAACCTAGATGTCCATCAGCAGATGAATGGATAAGAAAGCTTTGGTACATATACACAATGGAGTATTACTCAGCAGTTAAAAAGAATTCATTTGAATCAGTTCTGATGAGATGGATGAAACTGGAGCCGATTATACAGAGTGAAGTAAGCCAGAAAGAAAAACACCAATACAGTATACTAACACATATATATGGAATTTAGGAAGATGGCAATGACGACCCTGTATGCAAGACAGGGAAAGAGACACAGATGTGTATAACGGACTTTTGGACTCAGAGGGAGAGGGAGAGGGTGGGATGATATGGGAGAATGACATTCTAACATGTATACTGTCATGTGAATTGAATCGCCAGTCTATGTCTGACGCAGGATGCAGCATGCTTGGGGCTGGTGCATGGGGATGACCCAGAAAGATGTTATGGGGAGGGAGGTGGAGGGGGTTCATGTTTGGGAATGCATGTAAGAATTAAAGATTTTAAAATTTAAAAATAAAAATAAATAAATAAAAATAAAAATAAAAATAAAAAAATAAAGCACTTGAGCCTAAAGTAACTACTGAAGCCCCAATCTAAGAAAAAGTGTACCTGAAAATCTGGAGGCAGCTAGGCTGAATATCATCTTTAATCTGACTGGACTAAGACAGCAACTTTGAAAAGTTAATTTTTTTTCTCATGGAAACCTGGAAAAAGACACTAAACAATCTTAAATCCATCCCCTTAACAATGCAGCTTGAACGACTTCAAAATGAGTTTATATTAAGCAGGGATTCATTAATTAATGTGAAATTGACATCGTAACCAACTGTCCTTGATTTTAATGGATAACTCTGAACTACAACAAAGAGTTTTGTATTTAGATAAGATACAAAGGACCTCCCAATGGCTAAGAAAATGTAAATGTTAGAACAACTGGAAGCAGAGAGTTATAAAATTTCTCCTTTAGGGTTTTAAAGTAGAATCTCACTTTCTTTTAATAATCAGAATAAAATATTTTGGTTGTCTTTTTAACATTCTTTATAGATCGATAATTCTTAGATTAAAATTTTGAAGGTACACTCTGAAATCTCATTGCCAAAAAGAAGACTGAGGTTGTGCAATTATCAAAACTAATATTCTAAGACTGCTTATTTGTAAAGTCTATACAAAATTTCAAGCATTAAACAAGAGTGCCAATTCATATATAAAGCTACATGATAGCTACTACAAACACAAGGTGAATAGGTATGTATATCTAAAGTCAAACACAGAGAATATAAAGAAATATCAAACAAATCTGTGAGGCTGCTTTTAAAAGTTCTTATACTCTTACACTCTTTTAAAGTATAATGTAGTAACGCTGAGAAATTCCTTTAAACTCCCACCTTGAATTTTTTAAATCTCTGGGGGGAAAAAAAGCAGAAAACAAAAAATTTAAAGGATAAATTCTACCACTGCTTTGTCAATTTTCAAAATATCTTCCCTATAAAACCCACTGTGTTGAGTTCCCACGCGGACCCCTCCCCCGACACTATAGCCTGTATTTGCAGTTTCCAGGGTGGTTGAGCAGTCTCCCTAGTCTCCATAAGTATGGCAGGGCTACAGGCATTAAGCAAAGTGATGGGGTGCGGGGGCGGGGGAGCGGCGGTGGAGGAAGTAAACTATTTCCTATAGAAACAAACAAATTCTCAGGTTATTCCCATGAAAACTCAAACAGTGATATCAAAGGATGCTGGATTTTTGTCTTCCAGTCAAAGAAATGTACCGATGGGGCTCTAGCTCTGCTACTGTTTGAGCCCAGCTGGGTATTTCAGCTTCTCTGAAAATGAGGACAGCCAGACTTCTAACATTCTTTCTACCTGTAATTTTATGATCCTGAAAGTGTTTTCAAAAGCACTCATGAGCCTTTCTCATAACTTCTCTCTCCATTAACCTAAGACGCCAGAAGAGTGGGATTATGCTAAAAAGAGCCAGCATTCCACAGTCTTTCTTCTCCTTTCTCTCCACAGTGACTCTTCCCTTCCCCTGAGACCTGATGGTGAGCAAAATGAATCAGTGTCACTAAATCGAACCGCTATTATCGTTTAACGTAATGGAAACACAAACTCAGTTCCAGATTACATTTCAACTCATCCAAATTTTTTGGAGGACAGCAAATATCTAAGAACTCTTCAGTAAAATTCTAGAACTCCCATTTTAGCCCTATCAATACTCATATCCTAACAATATAAAATCTAACTGATTCACACTAATGATTCAACCCAAAATTCACAAGTGAAATAACAAGTTTAAATAAAACAATAAAGATATCACAACATAAAAATTGTTTACCTCTGTTTCACTCATGTTTAACTCACAGAACACTTCAACAAGCTAGGATATTTTTCAGAAAAATAATGCTGCTTTAGTAACCCATATTGTCAAAAGGCTTGCTAAAACATAGAATAAGAGTTTTATAGTCCTCATGATAGTCAGTTTATTGTCTCCTTCTTACAATCAAAAATAATAATGTTAACCTGCCCCCAAAACTGTGTTGTAAGCAGCCTCACTCCAGAAAAGTAAAGAAAGCAGAAACCCTGGACTCAGGAGACAAAAAAAATATCTCTATGTGTATGAGAAGAGAAGGGAAAGACGCAAAGAACACACTCTTAGACGACTATGTGAAGTCTGAGGCACTGGAGAGGCCAGGTGATCCCAACATTACTGAAATCACAACACGTACTGTCTACTGACCGAGGCCCTGCCTTTTAGGGCTATACAATTGAAGCCACGTGGATCTGTCAAAGACATGACTCAAAAGTAACTGTAGATAATACTAAGCGAGAAATTGTACAGAAAATTTTAAAAGCTAGAAAATGTGTCTCAAACCCAAGCTTTAAAAATGAACACCAACCTTCCTATAAAGCTTTATGAAGAAGGAACTACCTTGCATTTAAACTGAATTCCCAGAGTTAGAATTTACTTTTCTTTAAGAGACATTACTGCTATGGTGCTTGATAAAGAAGGGAATCTGATATTCCACATTTAGGCTTTGATGCATTTGTTAAGGCACATTTTCAGACTGGTGATGTCACTTGATTCTGTTCCCTGGTTTTTCCACTAAGGGAGACCCACACATGTCATCGCATCCTTCTCCTTACCTCTACTGATAACAACAAATAGCTACTCACCCACATTCCAAAAATACTAAGAGACAATTCCTTGACCTCCCTCTGGCAGTATATTCTGTTGCTGCTCTCTTCCATTCAGGATATGATAGGAAATACAGTATGTTCACATACAGAGAAATTCTATTTAAATTTAGAGTATTTAAATATCTCTCCCAAACTCTTTCCCTTAACTACACTTCTTTTTAATAAATAGAATCTTAGACGCTTCATTTCTCTTCACTCTCGAAGTTACAGTAATTGTGAAACTGTTACTAAGAGGTCATATAAAACTCAATTAAAAAGCAACTATTGTTGCAAATTAAACCAATATTTAGATGCTAAAAGAATTAGTCACAAAAATGATGGAGCACTTGATCCAAATATCAAAATGATGGAACAATTTTAAAAGTATATACCTACAGAATACATTAAAATGATAATCAATAGTAAGTATACTTTGAGGGGAGGTGGGGGGGAGGGTAAATGCAGTTCTCTAATGTCACAGGATTTTCTTCCCAAAACAATTCTTTAAATTTTGAAGTTAATTATATGACTCAAGGATTCCAAGTCTCTCTTTTGGGGAAAAAAAAAAGTAAGAAAAATATATAAGCTTTTGGAATAAAACAGAGATCTTTGGTGAATAGGACAATATAAAAATTAAGCCACGTTCTTACGAACCTTAAAATTAAGCACCACATACACTTTAACAGTATCAAAAAAAAAAGCTATGGTGTTAAGTTTTCCATAAATTCTGTAAGTGTTGAGTAAAATTTAAAACAAACAGTTTGTTAACTTTCTTCCAAAAGAGTCAGACTTCATTAATGGCCTTAGAAATTTTTATTTTAATGTGATCTATCATTAGTGATATATGTGAACCAAGGAAAAGAATATCTTTCTTCTGCAATGAGCATTCCATGTCAGCTAGAGCATGGAAACATTAGTCCTGTGTTTCTACACAGACAGTCTTTCCCTGCAGCATCTGTTGCTAATTGAAAGGAACTAGAATTACAAAATTCTAGGCAATTTCTCTCACCAGCTCTTGCTGTGTATAAAGATTTTCTATGCAGGGGCTGAGCATTAGTCTTCCACTATAGATAATGACTAAAGAGCTAAGAGAAACACGGAAGAAAACATTTCTTTTCTCTTTATATATCCAACAATACATGGAACTAAACTGTGAGAAGAGGGACAGCTAAGCATATCCTTTGTTAGCTTGGTAAATTACAATTCTGTAAACATAACTATTCACCTATAAAGTCCATTAGTGTCCTAGTTAACCAACTGTGTATGTCTACTGTTTGGGCTGTCTCTTCACACAAATCTTCAGAAGTAACTGTCAATATCAAACCAAATCTGTCTTGTTTCTAGCTCCCAGGCACAGCACCTGGCACGTGGGCAGCACATTAACAGATGTGTGTTGAACCACTATCTCCACCTCATGTTTTGTAGCATGATGCATTAAAACACCGGCAAAGGCTGCCCTGCATGCATTTTCTTTAAGTCTCATTGAGCACAGAGATCTACAGCAAGTCTTTCTGCATCTTTCATGCAGTAGGCCAGAAAGTTTTAAACGTTATCAAAAGCATCACTCTGGCTGCTAGATGAAACCCAGATTAGAACAAGGTAGAAATGGAGGTCAGTGAGCTAAGCGTGAGGATGGCAATAGTCCAGGGAAGAGATGATGGTGGCTTGAAGAGGTGTGGTCAAATGGACACCCTTCAGGGCTCCCCTCTGCAGAGTGTGACTATAGTCTGTCCTGGCATGGACAGCATGTGGTAAGGAAAAGGGACTGCAAAGCTCTGGGAGTAGGAAGGAGGGAGAGCTGGGAAGTAAACTGAGCTTTCCTCTGCCCGCGTTCAATGGAAGGAATCCAGACACAATTACATGCAATGTGCTGCTACCGGGTCAGCTGGAGATAATCCCTAACTAGAGCCTGGAATCTGCATTTCCTAGCCCATCCTTTCAAATGGGCATTTTGCTCCTTTGTTATTTAATAAAGTTTTATCTGTATTTCAGAAAATGTAAGCTGCCCAGTTATCTGGCTCCATATGCCATAAAGTCCTTCAACATTATATTCAACTGATTATTCAAATACCTTATTGTCAAGTAGAGCATATGAACCGCTTACAAGTTGCTGCTGTTGCGTCACTCGGAGTCATTAGAGTGTCACCAGACAAGACCGATGACGGGCTGGCACTTTCCATAGGGGAGAGTTTGCAGCGCCCGGGCTCTATGCTTCTCCTCATACCCCAGGTGACGGGAGGGAGGCGGGGCTCCTGCCCTCTCTTGGCTCATCCCAGTCTCTAGCCTTGCTTCCTGCCACCACCAGACTAATTCGGGTGGTTTCCAGGTAATGTCATGATATGAAACCCTGGGCCCTGGGTTGTATTGCGGAGATTTGAACATAAGTAACAGACCACACTAAGACAATTCAGGGGAGGGTTGACAGACTTCTGAATCTCTCACTATCCATATTTTAATTCCTTGTTGTCGTGGCGACCTGGCAACCATGTTGGGTCAGGACTCCTCGATTTAACTAGATGCAGCATTCCAGAGCCAAAAATTACTGGTTCAAGGAAGTTTATAGGTACCGTTACTGTATCATTTTCTTGTGAGACAAAATAAGAAACAGGTAACTACCAGATGACTTCTGGTTGACTGACTGTAATTCTGAGCTCTGTACAGTCCTGCTTACTTAACTCTCACCCTGCATTTCTGGTAGGAAAAAAACCAATAGCATGCTCCACTTTCCATTGATCATATCACAACAACTCCACTCTGAATAGCCATCGGGTGTCACAATGTTACCCAACCAAAGCCATTACAGTTGATTGATGAGAAAAAGGCTAACTGGAAACTGTGACTGTGACAGGCACGGTTCTCCCTCTCCCTGCTGCCCTGTTGCTGTGTCAGGCAGAGCTACATGCACTGCTACGAAGGGAGTTTCAGGAATTCTATTTGCTTTATCATCAATTTTTTAAAACCTTAGGATTTTTAAACATGTATTGGAAGGAAGTATTTATGAATAACTGTTTAGAAGGCATCAGACCTGGTTACTTCCTGGCGATTCAAACTGACAAGACTTTACATGGTGTAAAAATTGAGGATTTGGTCAAAGCAGCTTGGCAAGAGTTCTGGTATGTAATGCTGAACTCAGCTTACATCTTCGTGTTAAGTATCAGGAGTAAAAGACAGCTCCCTGTCTTCTTCAGAATAATATGGTGGTAAGGTCAATTAACTGAACAATTGCCAGAAACACATCTGGTCTTAAAATTAAGAAGCATTACAATGCAGCTATTACTTAAAACTATTTAAGAATCTAATCTCATGTTCCTCTTCTAAAAAAGAAATTTGTCTAAGATCATAAAGAGAAAGATTAGGAGGAAATAAGAGATGAAAATTAACTTTCTTTTAATAATCTGAAGCTTGAAGTAAACCCCTTATTTCCCAATATCAGGTAGTACTAGGAAATGGACAGCAACTTTGTTTTTACACAGAAGAGGTGAAATACAGTATCAATTCATTTACCCTTATCAATGTTCTAGTTCTAATAGCCAAAGAATTTCTTCTCTTAAGAGAGACTAATAAATTATTTACTCAAGTGCCAAATAACAAGAACTAAACACTCTATTACTCTGTCTCATTTTTACCACTAGATCCAAATCACATTCTGATCTGATAAGAAGTATGGTTTCAAAATGGGTCTATTTCAACAGAGTGACCTTAACGCAGAGGTGAAGGAGACTGGCCCATGATTAAGGGATTCATGAAGGCTTCAGGATATACCCTGCCTAGGGATTGATCCCAAGGTTCCAGACCCTCAAACATACATAAGTGAAAGTGAAAGTCGCTCAGTCGTTTCTGACTCTTTGTGACCCCATGGACTATACAGTCCATGGAATTCTCCAGGCGAGAGTACGGGAGTATGTAGGCGTTCCTTTCTCCAAGGGATCTTCCCAATCCAGGGATTGAACCCAGTTCTCCTGCATTGCAAGCAGATTCTTTACCTGCTGAGCCACAAGGGAAGCCCAAGAATACTGGAGTGGGTAGCCTATCCATTTCCCAGCAGATATTCCCAACCCAGGAATCAAACCAGGGTCTCCTGCATTGCAGGCAGGTTCTTTACCAACTGAGCTACCCAGGAAGCCCAACAAACATAAAGTAACCCTTTAATCTTCCTTCCATCAGAAAGCTCTTGCCCTCCTGAACACGGTTAAGACTTAAGCTGAATTGAACCTTTTTTTGCCTAACCTAATATACTCAGGGCACAAGCTTCATCAGTACACAGGGGTATACCGATGGGGGTGTAGTGCACTGACGGAGGGAATTTTCCTCATGTAAAATTTCCACTATTCTATGGCAAACTTGAAAAGATACTGCTTCTCTCAAAGAAGATATAGATTTAGTTTTATAACATTAGGAACTAAAGGCAAAAGATTAAAAGTACTTGCTAATCATTCGAGGAAAACATTAAAACATTTACTATGTACAAGAGAGCTACTGTTGAAGTTTTGCTTAAGGGTAAATCAAACAAAAGAGCTTCTGTTTGAAACATAACGTTTAAATATTAACCACAGATATTTCACTCTTTTAAAATTACTTCTATGATTCCCTCTTGCCTTTTTCTTCCTTTTCCTATGGGGTGGAAGACTAGACCAGAAATACAGCCATACTTCCTGGTTGTAACATTATTATCTCAAAATATACATCTATATTCATCTGCTTTCTCTATCAACTTCACATGCTTAAAATTAGATTCCTCACTCATGGTGAAGTTACCTAGGACCAGAAATTCTGAGATCTAAATGATCCTTCTTTCAGACAACTTTGTTAAAAATCCTGGCAGTTAAATTTCACACTATTCAAGAGCTGTCTTGGCTTTTTTCCTCCAAATGAAAATATTTTCCATAAACTCCTCATTTCCATATTGCATATCATTTATGTACAAATGATATATGAGTAAAAACAGAATACTTAGAAAGTCCTCCAAGTGAAATAATTTTTTAACTTACTGATGTTAGACAAGAAATCAGTATTTATTCCTCAGGGGAAAAGTTCTTGCCTTAATAAGATGGACTCCAGTTTTGACTAAACTTTGTATAAGAAGGCTATTAGATCATCTGACATCTGGCATCTCCTCAATATTCAATAAATCTACTTCAGGTAGATATATGATAAAGCAAATGTTAATATTATAGGATGTTAACTGCAGAATCTAGGTGACAGATAAATATGGGTGTACATTTTTCTGTATGTTTGAAATTTTTTCAAAATAAAATGTTAAGGAAAAAGTTCAAAAATCTATTTTACTACTGAAATATTAAGGCCTAAAAAGTCTTAAATAATTTGCCTAATGTCATGCAATGAGTTAATGGCTGATTTCAGAATCTTGAGTTTTGATAATTCTCAATTCCATCATAATATTCTAAATCTTAAACCTATGACACCCTCATGGTATTTTTAAACCATCCATGGTCTGAGTCTTAGATCTAATTATCAAATACATAACTGTCACACAGAACACCATGCTTAAAAGGCAACTAATCGTGTGTAAAGCATGCTTATGGAGAAAGGCAGGAGAGACTATGCCCCCAAAATATATTCATGGATTATTTGACAAAATCAGGCAAGAAGAGCAAAGAGTGGTAGTAAATAAATGTCATGCTTTAAAAGTGAATTTTGCAGATAGTTTTCAGCATGGTTTTTCTGTTTCACTTTTCACCGTCAGCTGTGAGCTGTTTCCAAGTGTGAAATCGCCTAAGAGACGAAGCAAAGCTGTCATTTGACATCTGGGAGCGTGGAGATTGGGCTGCGGTAAAAAGCACTTCGGACTTCTTCAATTTACACACACATTCACCTATAAATTCTCAAGTGTGAAAAGTATTCAATGAAAAATATCAATGTAAATCTCAAGCATTTATAAAGGCTCATAATAGGCTGGAAAATAAAGGTGAAAGACACACTGACAGGATACCATATCAACTTGTTAACACTAGAATGGGAAACTTAAGTGATTATGTTAGCATAAAAACTAACATATAAACAAATTTTACTCACTTGTCTTAACTGCATATTAAACCTTCAAATCTAGTCTTTTGTGTTTTTATGTGCTTAATATTCTAAGGACTATTTTCTAGCTGCTTTTTTATGATAAAAGACAAGACCACTAAGAAAAAAATACTAGTAAAAAAAAAATATTTGACATTTTATTTTTCCTCTATATTTAAAATACTGTAACAAAAATTTTATTCTATATTATGATAAGCTAATAGCTCCAATGATAAAGCACATAAAATCTTTTACATAAATCTGTGTTTGTAGGTGTGTATATACAAACAAATAAAATCAGAGTAACTGTAAGGAAGCCCTCTGGAGAAGAATAACCAATTAACTCCATTTTTTCTATAATACTCCAGATTATTCTAAAATCTCTCCTAACAAAAAACAGGAGACTGATGTATGGCAGAAACCAACACAATATTATAAAGCAATCATCCTTCAATTTAAAATAAATAAGTTTAAAAAAATAGAAGAATCTGTCTAGACATCTCTTAATAAATATCTAAAACTCTCCTCAGATGGGAACTAGATAGTGTTATATTTATATTGTCATGCTATAAAATCTATTCCCACTTTGGGGACTATTTCTTCACTCTTTCTTTTCCTGAACTCTGTTCTGTGTTTCTACGGTATGAAAGGAACCCATTTGCCACGAATGATGTTTATTTAAAATAAAACCTTTCTAGAGAATCATCCTAGATAATCTAAGGATACAAAGTGAATATAAAAGGAATGGCTTCTACTTTGAAAACAGGGCTGGGTTTGATCAGTGAATTCGTATTCTCAAGACCCTCTTGATGGGCCTGCAGCTGCAGCCATTTATTTGCTGGCTTTTTCACAGATGTAGACAGAGAAAGCTCCATGGTTTTTGTCTTTTTGTTGTTGGATTTATTTTCTTTAATATAAAAATGTGACAACTTTTTTTTTAAGTTTTTGTTTCACTGTAGAAACTTGTGCACACCGGACATCCTTGGTAGAATATACATCGTTGAAATAACTATAACTTTTTAAAATTTAAGATCTCAAAGTTGGCAGAAACTATACTTAAATAACAGAAGGTGATCATTTGCATTTCAAAATTTATCTATCTTGCTTTTCCCCTCAATTAGACCAAAACATGTTGATTCACAGGTTTCTCTGTGTGTGTTTTCTTTTTTAAACTTATTTATAGAGCAGAATAATGGCCCCCCTGCTAGTTTGGCATTTGCTCAAGTTTCTGTCGAATCTGTTACTGGAAAATTTTCTCAAAATATAAAGGCACATCATCCACAAAATAAAAAGATACACTGCTGATATTACAGAGTACAGGGCAGGTGGGCAATGTTTTTAGGACAAATGTGTGATAAGGATTCCCAGGAGAGAGGAGTGGTGAGGGAGAGGCTGCACGCTGTTTACACAGAAGTGAGTCGTTCTCATCACAATCTTCCGACAACTTTACTTTCTAACCAAACATCAGCTGTTTAACATGCTTCAGAGTTACTTGGGCAATAATTCTAAGGTCAGAGCTGGGAAACAGGAGGGAAGCGGGGACATGGGAGACGTACTTCAACCCTTGGTACTACAAGGGGCAGATCAAAAGATAACTTGGTACTCTATGTCCCCGTGTGTTCACTGATTTGTGATTTTAACCACTGAAACATCAGCTTCTTATCACTGCTTCCACCCCTCTGAGAAGAGGAGCAAAGTCTACTTGTATTTTTATCAGCAGCACTGCTGTTCAGTTTTGAAAGAAACAGTAAATCACAAATTTTTGCTCCTTACAAATGCAACTCCCCTTCACTATAAGCAATGGGCAGGAGTACACAAACTTGAGTTCTGCACCTCTAGGTTTCAAATCATCTAAACTTGAACACCAGCGTTACTTTTCAATTAAGGCCATTACTGATCTGAGTTTTATCCTATTGGTAAATTAATAGGTCCAAGGAATGAAGAGACTTCTCACATTGTTCAATATATGCCATAATACAAAACGCTTTTGTAACTCACAAAGCTTTAAAGTGCAATTCTTTTATACAAATAATTAAAACAAAGCCCTTCTTCAGATGACAGCTTTTTTCAAATGTTAGAGGGCAACCTAGACCATGACAGAAAAAATCCATTAATGGTAGACTGCCACCTGCTGGTAAACTTTGGGAACTGTGCTTTCTGGGAAAAGGCTTAAAAATTACAACTTGGAAACTGATCTGTGTTAAATTCAGTACACAAAACTGTATTCAACTGAGCACAGAGGCGAAAGTATGTACCTGCTGATGAGCATCATATGGTTTTGTTCCACATGTATTAGAATTCTCAGGGGGTCAACAAGCTATGGATGTTAAACATGTCTGTAGTTTGAAGAAAAATAATCTGCTAGAAAGCCAAAGCACAACCCTACGGATAGTTTTCAACAAGAAAGTGAGAAGAAAAATAGGAAATAAAGAGTCAGTTATAAACATTAAACTACTTCACAAACATCTGGTTTTGATGCGAGGTTTATACTACACTTATACTTAACGATTTAACAGGTTTTACATTAAAAAAAAACAACTCCCAGATTTAATGTTGACCCTAAACCCTTGAATCTGAGCAAACTCTAGGAGACAGTGAAGGACAGAGAGGTCTGACATACTGCAGTCCACGGGGTCACAAAGAGTCAGACACAGCTTAGCTACTGAACAACAATAAAACCTTGAAATTCATTATATTAACATACATATTTATATACATTGGTACCTAAAATATTATTTATTATCAAATTAGAAAGGGGGAAAGTCTGTCAAAAAGTAAACCAGATAACCATAATAAAGTGATTTCACTATGAAATTTTTTTTGTTATCCCATTAACTAAATCATACTAATAAGATCAACAGCCAGCATAATATTATCTATTTGTGAGAAACAAAAAAATGTAGGCATGTTCTATGCTCTATTGCCCCTGGGAAGAAACAAAATGAAACGATCCTAATTTGGGGGACGAAAGAGGAAAGAAAAGAGTGTAACAGTAAGAAGAAAATCTAATTCATTGTTTTCAGGAAATAGTTTGAGGATATCTGCTTGGCATATTGAAAAACTTTTCTATTCCCCAATAAAGAAATAATTCTTAACAATGAAAATTCTAACTAAAAACCATATAGCTCTTTCAATCCTAATTATAATCATTTCCCATTATGCAGGGAAACAATGTTAGCATAAACAAAACGCTGGTTTGCAAGTAAACGTTAAATACTGTATTAATCAACAACCAAGCTGATCATGTCAATACAATCCAGAGTGGTGATGAGTAAAGCAACTTTGGCCATCCAAAGGGGCTGAAAGTGAAAGTCGCTCAGTTGTGTTTGACTCTTTGCAACCCCATGGACTATACAGTCCTTGGAATTCTCCAGGCCAGAAAACTGGAGTGGGGAGCCTTTGCCTTCTCCAGGGGATCTTCCCAACTCAGGAATCGAACCCAGGTCTCCCTCACTGCAGGCAGATTCTTACCAGCTAAGCCACAAAAGAAACCCAAGAATACTGGAGTGGGTAGCCTATCCCCTCTCCAGCAGATCTTCCCAACCCAGGAATCGAACCGGGGTCTCCTGCACTTCGGGCGGATTCTTTACCAACTGAGCTATGAGGCAAGCCCATACTAGGCAAAAGGTGAACAAACTTTGGATTCAAACACAGCCCCATCTGCACTGATGGCAGAGAAAGTAACTCAAACCCAATTCATATGCTTAAGAGACCTGTAATTATCAGCAAAGGACCTAACAACCACAGAGAGTCTCTAATAAATCTCTAATTTTAGAAAACAAAGATAATACAGTAAATATCACAAAGATAATACAGTAGATAATACAAAGATAATACAGTAAATATCTGACCCAACAGGTTGGGTCAGATATTTGGTTATTTCAAAACAAGAAGAATACGCTTCCTAAAATTTCTCAAATATGGAAAGAATTCTTTAAAATCTGTTCTAAAATGTCAGGATGGCTCATTACTGAAGTCACAACATTGTATTTTTTTTTATTTCAAATTTTATCCATTTATAGCCTTAGGAATTTTATCGTTTTAGTCATCTACCTCTCACATCATAAAAATGATCCATTTGAAGAGGTTCAGGAGGACTTCCCTGCTGGTCCAGTGGTTAATAATCTGGCTTGCAACACAGGGGACAGAGGTTCAATCCCTGGTAGGGGAACTAAGATTCCATTGGCCATGGGAAAAACTAAGCCTGCCCGCAGCAACTAAGACCCAATACAGTCAAATAATTTTCTTTTCAAAGAGATTCAGGATACTTAAAGGTCTTTTTAAACACTAAGAAGTTAAGACATTTCTACAAATTCATTGCCAGTTCTCAGAGAAGTATAAACCCATTTAACAGCATACACTAACAAATATACATATACACATATGCTATGGACCATATAATGATTTTATCCCCCAAATAATCTTTTTTAGGTTAAAGGGTTAAAGAGATAACCAGATCCAATATTTTATCAATGGCTAGTGAAAATATAACTTTGATAAAGAAATGAGAGCTGATGAACTACTTTTGCAAGTGAGACATTTAGGAGATGGCTCTAACCTGGGGCACAGTACATTCTCTCTATGGCATCGCTGTCACAGGAATCTTCAACCTCACTCCACCTGCTAAAATACGTTAGCTGAATGTGTCCTAAAAACAAAACGACAGGAGAAATCAAAACATTTTTCTCTTCCATTTTCTGCAGAAGTGAACTGTAATTACTCCTTTTGTAGCTAAAAACAGTATCATTAAGAATAATGGCATCATTAAGTACTAGAAGCTATTACTGGGGGTGAATTTGCTGCACTGATAATGAAGCTCTAGACAGGAAATGAAGATACTAATTACAAGATAAAACGCCTACTCAGTTAATTGGAAGCAACAGCGAATAAAAAGAAATGCATTTGCAAAAGTTCCTGACCTCTATCATTCAATAAGATGTTGTTTGGGTTCAAATCGCGGCACACAATCCCCTCTCTATGTAAAGCATCAAGGGCTACCACCATTTCAGCTGCCCATCTTTGAATGTAGCCCTCTGGGATGTAAAACCTGGAGTTTAGTGCTAATTTTTTATCAAGGTCCTCAAAAATCTGATGTATTTCCTTGTCTCCTTCTTGTGCTAGCCCACTCGCTTGCTTAGGCTCCAAGTCTCTCTGAAATATAGCGGGTTCCTCTTTAGCCAAATCATCAGTTTGATCTGTAAACAGCAAGACTTCTTCAGTTTTTAAAGTGTCTGTATTTACGTTATATTCATTAGCACCTGAGAGTGGGTCAGAAATGTGGACTAAGCTTTCCTCTGTGCTGTTTGTAGTTCCTGGTGACTCAACCACGTGAAGTCCTGGGAACTTAGACTCTGAACTGTGTAACAAAGACATGTCTCCCGTATTACTATGATCAACAGCTGGTAAAAATAACATCCCAAGATCCCCCTGTATATAGTGTTTCTCTGTTATACTGTGGGCTTCAGGCCCACAGGGATCACTCAGTTCCTCTGTGCCTTTTTCTTCCTGGGCTTGGCACTGTTCAGTACTAAGCCTGAGGCATAAAACATCAGGGGTTTCCAACAGTTTACTTTCTATTATGCCTATATTAGTCTGTGTGAACTTGGTAGGTCCCATTGCCACGCCATCTTTCATTGGCTCCAGTTCACCAGGTAGATTTACAAGAAGATCAGGCCTTCCTTCATCAGCACCACTGACATCATCAAAAGCAGCATCTTTAAAAGAAATAACGGGGACTGAGTCATCTGAGCCCCTGCTAACAGTGTCCTGAGCTATACACTCTACCTTGCTTTCACTAGTACTAACACTCCCGGGAGTGCTTTCTCCGTCTGACAGAGTGAAGAACGGTATCAAAGGTTCTGACTTTAGGCTATACAATTTTTCTCCAAAATCAAGTCCTAGGAGTTCACTAGTGCTGTCCTTACTATCTATCCTAAAGAATTCCATGGGGATGTTTTTAGATCTACTGAGGGAATCTGATGTTCTTGGAGAACTAGCTGCTTCAAGGCCATCATCTCCAGGGAAGAACTTCAGCTGTCTGCTGCGGCTGTCGCTGTCAGTGGCAAGCTGTCCTGGGAAGTTTTCTACAGCTTTGGTACCAACATCATTCCTTTCAGTCTTCATGAAAGGTTCCTCACTCAAAGACCCTGGTTCAATTTTCTCTTGCCCGTACTCATTGCATAATGTTAAATAACTAGTAGTACACTCTTCTTCGGAACTTGAGCCAGAGTCTGGCCATTTTGGAGAGCTGTCTTGCCCACCATCATCTTGGTTGCTATCATCCTGAGAGCTTGGAGTAAGACTAGTCTTCAAAGGCAGGACTTGGAGCGAGGCTCCACCATCACTTCCTCTGGATTCAAAGCTGGTGCTGTCCTGGGGACTACAAGCCGGTTGTTGCAGATGAACTTTAGCAACTGGAGACTTTTTCACTTCTTTGATGTCAAAGCTTTCTTCAGGACTTCTGTTGAGAAACTTACTGATATATGACCAGAGTTTGCCACCTGTGAACAAATACAACCAAAAAAAAAAAAAATTAAGAACCCCAAATTAATGGTTATATATTGAAGCCATTAGAAAAACAAAAAAGTATTCTAATAATCAAAAGCAAGTCAATGATACCCATTAACATCAAGTATGCTGTAGGAAGCATTTTAATAAAAATGCCTTCTTAAAGAACAGTCACGCATGGATTTGGGATTCATGACAACAAAGAGTTTAAATAAAATTTCTACAATGAAAAAAGAAACTAAATATTTTATTACTGGTGAGTACAGTTTCAAGCATATCTCCTAATATCAATTATTTTATAAATATCAACCTATTTCTTCCTTTGAAGAACTGGTTATAACAAAAACTAAATATGAAATTTCACAGCTAAAATTCTACTTATAAATAATTAACTCTAGAAATATCTATGTTCTGCTTTGTTAATAATTTTTTCAAGCATGGCCACTGAAGCTCTCCTGACAAGAAAACAGTATTACAAAAAGAAAGAATAAGTCTGATCCATAAATCTTAAAAACAGTAATTATGGGAACATACAAATAGCTGTGAAAAGAAGAGAAGCGAAAAGCAAAGGAGAAAAGGAAAGATATAAGCATCTGAATGCAGAGTTCCAAAGAATAGCAACAAGAGATAAAAAAGCCTTCTTCAGCGATCAATGCAAAGAAATAGAGGAAAAGAACAGACTGGGAAAGACTAGAGATTTCTTCAAGAAAATTAGAGATACCAAGGGAACATTTCATGCAAAGATGGGCTCAATAAAGGACAGAAATGGTCTGGACCTAACAGAAGCAGAAGATATTAAGAAGAGGTGGCAAGAATACACAGAAGAACTGTACAAAAAAGATCTTCATAACCTGGATAATCACGATGGTGTGATCACTCATTTAGAGCCAGACATCCTGGAATGTGAAGTCAAGTGGGCCTTAGAAAGCATCACTACGAGCAAAGCTAGTGGAGGTGATGGAATTCCAGTTGAGCTCTTTCAAATCCTGAAAGATGATGCTGTGAAAGTGCTGCACTCAATATGCCAACAAATTTGGAAAACTCAGCAGTGGCCACAGGACTGGAAAAGGTCAGTTTTCATTCCAATCCCTAAGAAAGGCAATGCCAAAGAATGCTCAAACTACCGCCCAAAGGTACTCATCTCACATGCTAGTAAAGTAATGCTCAAAATTCTCCAAGCCAGGCTTCAGCAATACATGAACAGTGAACTTCCTGATGTTCAAGCTGGTTTTAGAAAAGGCAGAGGAACCAAAGATCAAATTGCCAACATCCGCTGGATCATGGAAAAAGCAAGAGAGTTCCAGAAAAACATCTACTTCTGCTTTATTGACTATGCCAAAGCCTTTGACTGTGTGGATCACAATAAACGGTGGAAAATTCTGAGAGAGGTGGGAATACCAGACCACCTGACCTGCCTCTTGAGAAATCTATATGCAGGTCAGGAAGCAATAGTTAGAACTGGACATGGAACAACAGACTGGTTCCAAATAGGAAAAGGAGTGCTTCAAGGCTGTATATTGTCACCCTGCTTATTTAACTTATATACAGAGTACATCATAAGAAATGCTGGACTGGAAGAAACACAAGCTGGAATCAAGATTGCTGGGAGAAATATCAATAACCTCAGATATGCAGATGACACCACCCTTATGGCAGAAAGTGAAGAGGAACTAAAGAGCCTCCTGATGAAAGTGAAAGAGGAGACTGAAAAGGTTGGCTTCAAGCTCAACATTCAGAAAATGAACATCATGGCATCCAGTCCCATCATTTCATGGGAAATAGATGGGGAAACAGTGGAAACAGTGTCAGACTTTATTTTGGGGGGCTCCAAAATCACTGCAGATGGTGATTGCAGCCATGAAATTAAAAGACGCTTGCTCCTTGGAAGAAAAGTTATTACCAACCTAGATAGCATATTCAAAAGCAGAGACATTACTTTGCCGACTAAGGTCCGTCTAGTCAAGGCTATGGTTTTTCCAGTAGTCATGTATGGATGTGAGAGTTGGACTGTGAAGAAGGCTGAGCGCCAAAGAATTGATGCTTTTGAACTGTGGTGTTGGAGAAGACTCTTGAGAGTCCCTTGGACTGCAAGGAGATCCAACCAGTCCATTCAAAGGAGATCAACCCTGGGATTTCCTTCGAAGGAATGATCCTAAAGCTGAAGCTCCAGTACTTTGGCCACCTCATGCGAAGAGGTGACTCATTGGAAAAGACTCTGATGCTGGGAGGGATTGGGGGCAGGAGGAGAAGGGGATGACCGAGGATGAGATGGCTGGATGGCATCACCGACTCAATGGACTTGAGTCTGAGTGAACTCCGGGAGTTGGTGATGGACAGGGAGGCCTGGCGTGCTGCGATTCATGGGGTCGCAAAAAGTCGGATACGACGGAGCGACTGAACTGAACTGAACTTTGTCAAGATGTAACTATTGCTTCCAAAAATAGGAAATAATGCAATAAAAATGAAACCCTGTACTAATAAGAAGACGGCAATTTTTTCAGTACATTTTTAAATGTCGTTATTAAACATCATGTAACAAAGGTAACTAAATCTCAGGGGAAATAATCATTGACAGTCAATTATATGTGTAAAAAGTCGATGGAAGCATCCAAAAACTCTTTCTCCTTGGCATTTCACTTCATTTAAAGGAACTCAGTAAATAACATAAATATCCAACATGGTGCCCAGCACAGAGTAAATGCTATGAAGGGTAGTTGTCATAATATTATTCCTAGGATATTCAGACATCTTCTACCAGTGATTTATCCCACTTTTTAAATTCAGAACATTGTGGTTTTTAACTTTTCCCTGTGGCTTTTTCTTAGCTAATCTTCTGTCATCACTAGATTATATGCAAGAGTCTCGTTTCCCCATATTCAAACTACTTTAAGAATTCATACCTGGCTTTGAAATTCACTCGTTCACACACAAAATAAGCCATGCATTGATTCCACCTTTTTTATTTCTTTGACAACAACGATGACATTCCTCTGATCACAGATACCTTCCCTGGCACACTGATAATAACGCCTACCGTGGGACTCTCCTGGTGGTCCAGTGGTGAAGAGTCTACCTGCCAACGCAAGGGACATGGCTTTCATTCCTGGTCTGGGGAGATCCCACATGCCACAGAGCAACTAAGCCCACGAGTCGCAACTACTGAGCCCCGTGCTGCAGCTACTGAAGCCTGAGGGCCCAGAGCCCGTGCTCTGCAACAAGAGAAGCCACTGCAATGAGAAGACTGCGCATCACAATGAATGAACGTGTGCACGCCCCACTCGCAAAACTAGGGAAAGCTCCGGGGCAGCGACGGAGACACAGAGCAACCAAATAAATAAATAAGCAATGCCTACCCTGAAGCTGGTATTCTTGTGTGAAATCCAAAAAACCATGTCGTCTACTGTTTTCAGTCCTCTTAGATGATAACTACCGTAAGGACAGGACCAAGTCTTTTTCATCTTTATGTATCTACTGCCGATATGGTGTACAGGAAATGACAGGCATCACTCAATGCTTGTTAACTCAGATGGTTACTCATTCGTCATGAGATACACCATCACGAAGTGGACACGATCCATAGCTGTAACGTTCCAGTAATCAGCAAGGAACTTAATAAAGTTCTTAAGAAAAGCTGCATTTATTTTTAGGCTAATTGGGCTTCCCTAGTAGCTCAGACAGTGTGAAAAAAAAAAAAAAATCCACCTGCAATGCAGAAGACCCAGGGTTGATCCCTGGGTCAGGAAGATCTCCTGGAGAAGGAAATGGCAACCCACACTAGTATTCTTGCCTGAAGAATTCCATGGACAGAGGAGCCTGGTGGGCTACACAGTCCATGAGGTCACAAAGAGTTGGACACAGCTGAATGACTAACACACATACACACACACACACACACACACACACACACACACACACCCTGGATGAGCTGCTCAAATCTAAAACTGAGTGTGCTTAAATTCTTTATTTTTGCTCCCCAGATCACTTCCTCTTTCTGACTTCAGAGATACTGAGGCACAAAAACTTTGGGCCATCTTGGACTATTTTCTGTCCCTGTTCTTCCTACATCTGACAAGTTTCAATATCCTATAAGATCTCCACATGCTTCCCACAGTCCTCCTCTTCTTTCAATTCCTCCGATCACTCTGTGTTTCCCGGAATAATGTTACAGCTACAACTAGACCCCTACTGTCAGTCCTTCTTGTGGCACCCTGCCATACCAACTGCTACCCAAGTAAGCTTTTCACTTTAGCACAGATCTTATCATGTCACCTCTCCAAAAACCCCAATCCCCCTGCTGCCCACCTACTGAATGATGTACATCCTCAGTCATTTCAGTCGTGCCTTTTTGTGACTCCATGGACCGTAGCCTGCCAGGCTCCTCTGTCCATGGGATTCCCCAGGCAAGAATACTGGAATGGGTTGCCATTTCTTCCTCCAGGGGATCTTCTTGACCCAGGGATCAAACCCACATCTCCTGCATCTCCTGCATTAGCAGGTGGATTCTTACCACTGCGCCACCTGGGAAGCCTCACTGAATGATGTACCAACACCATATGGGCATTTAAACCCCTACTAATGCAGTATCAATCCATGGCTTGGTTTTCTCCCTCAAATTACTATGGCATTTTACCTGAACAGAATTTCTCCACATATAACCCATGCTGTGTTTTTGCTCAAATGAAAGCTGAGTGCCAAAGAATTGATGCTGTTGAACTGTGGTGTTGGAGAAGACTCTTGAGAGTCCCTTGGACTGCAAGGAGATCCAACCAGTCCATCGTAACGGAAATCAGTCCTGAATATTCACTGGAAGGACTGATGCTGAAGCTGAAACTCCAATACTTTGGCTACCTGATGCGAAGAACTGACTCATTTGCAAAGACTCTGATGCTTGGAAAGATTGAAGGAGGGGAGGAGAAGGAGATGACAAAGAATGAGATGGTTGGATGGCATCACTGACTCAATAGACATGAGTTTAAGTAAACTCCGGGAGTTGGTAATGGACAGGGAGGGCTGGCGCGCTGTGATTCGCGGGGTTGCAAAGAGTCAGAAATGACTGAGCAACTGAACTGAATTGAACTGATATTTATACCACTTAGAATTTTCTTCCCTGTTAAGTTTCCCCAATATCTGCTTGTCAAAATCCTATCCATTCTTGAAGGTCTTTCAGAATTTGTTTTCTTTCATCAATTTTGTACATGTCCTCACTGGATACAAGGGGCTTCCCTGGTGGCTCAGAGGTTAAAGCATCTGCCAGCAATGCAGGAGACCTGGGTTCAGTCCTTGGGTCGGGAAGATCTCCTGGAGAAGGAAATGGCAACCCACTCCAGTATTCTTGCCTGGAGAATCCCATGGACAGAGGAGCCTGGTAAGCTACAGTCCACAGGGTAGCAAAGAGTCGGACATGACTGAGCGACTTCACTTCACTTCACTGGATACAATTCCTATTTTCTCTGAATCCTCTGTATCGCTTCATCCCTCTTATTACATTTACAACATCCTATTTCCTACTAATATTACTTTTATGCTTTCATCAGCTCCTTTACCAGAGTGCAAGGTCTTCATAACTACAAAGAGGGGATTCTGTGTGGAAAGTAAAATAATAGGAATTAAATATTTATTACAGTTTTAAAACAATGATATTTTTACAAATTTTTTAAAATCTTTCAAGGAAAAGCTTATGCACACTAAAAATGTCATTTTTTTGGTCATACTTTCTTCTTATTCTAAAACAGATACATGTCATAGTTTTACTATGAAAAAAATTTAAATACAGAAAAGGACAAGGAGAACAGCAAAAAATTCAGCATATATAATTCAACCACAAATACTATTAACCATTAGTATATTTTTTTTCAGACTTTTCATAACTAACCTCTAATTTTCTAATTTCATGAGAATACAAACTTGAATGCCTACGGAGCATATCCATGAGTTAAACAGATAAGGTGTTTAAATGTTCCTCTACTGTTGAACATTTGCTTCCAGTCTTCTACTATTAGAATTTAAATAGTGTATATTCATAGTTTAACTTACAAATACTTAACACCTCTGACTATTTCATCAGGACAGAATATCAGAAATGAAAGTGGTAGGTCAGGAAGTATGAATATATTTAATGCTCCTGATATGTGTCATTAAACTGCTTTAAAGGCTATGCCAGAATCCACTCCCGCTACGAAGTGTACCGGAGCCATCTTCACGGCATCTTACCTGCACTGAACATTAGCATGTTTACTGATTTGATTAATCAACTATGGTTAGATAAAATTTTAATGTGATTGTTGGAATTTTCTTTATGAAATTTGTTACTAGCCTAAATGAGTACCCTAACACAAAATATAAAAACTGCACGTTCCAAAGAGAAAAAAACTGTTTCAGCTCATCTCCATTCTATGTGGCCCCAGTTAGATCTACAGAATATAATACAGAGCTACAGAAACAAAATTTGGTCCTATGACATATTTTTTTTTTAATTACAAAATCATGAAAACCACAAAACTTACAAAAAACATATTATTCCATGAAGTTCCTGATCCACAGAAGCTGAATGGGTTTTACTTTCTACAGAGTTAAGATCAGGCCTAATACACAAGCTTACACAAACATTAACATTATTATTGTAACATTAATGACATTAACCTAGAAAATCCCATTATTGCTAACTCACAAATATAAATAGAAAATACCTAAAATACTTAATTTTTAATACTCTAAAAATATAAATTACACTTTTTAAGCCCTGTTGAAGCATATAAAATTGTATATATTAGCTATTTTATGCTACAAAAATAGCAATCCATAAAGTTTAATAAAAATTGTCTCTCAAGATTTTCATCTATTGGTTTTCTACAAGAGTGCAAAGAAAACCTGTTCAATTTACCTGATCAGAATTGGAATTGTTTTAAAACATATGATAAAATATTTCTGAACAAATGATCAAAAATTATCTTTTGACCCAGAAAGTCTACTTCATGAAATTTGTTCCATAAATAAGCAATAATTTATTATTAATTAATTTGATTTTAAATAAATATTTATACACATGTTATTTCATTCAATTCTAATAAATTACTGGTTATTTAATTTATTCTAATAAATGATCAATAATTATAATAAACTATTATTTAAATAACTCTCAAAACAAAAATGTACAAAGATGTATAGGGACAAGTACTGGAAACGATTTAAACAACAATTGACAGAGAACTACTTAAATCAATTACAGTAAATCAGCACAACCAAATAAATACCCTGTGTCTATTAAAAAATAAATAGAACAACAATACTGCAAACATGTTCTAGGCACTATTTTAAGTATTTTACATATATCAACTACTTAATCCTTACATCAACCGTATGTAATTATTAGAGTTAACGATATAACTATTATATAATTCTTATTATGCCTATTTTACACATAAGGAAACAGAGGCATAAAAAGGCTAAATAATTTGTGCAAGGTCACCACTAGTAAATTATGAACCAGCCTTCAGTCTAATGTGGTCTGGCTCTAAGATCCAGGTTTTCAATGACTATACTATACCGCCTCTCTGAGTACAGACAACTATACGAGGTACTGATGAGGAAAGATGACCAAAGTACACTATTAGGATGGGGGGAAAGCAAGCCATAGAACAACATGTGAAATCCATTTATTTTTAAAAATCAGAAAGATGAAGAGGGAGTTCAGTTCAGTTCAGTCCAGTCCTGTCTGACTCTTTGCAACCCCATGGACTACAACACATCATGCCTCCCTCTCCATCAGCAACTCCCGGAGTTTACTCAAACTCATGTCCATTGAGTCAGTGATACCATCCAACCATCTCGTCCTCTGTCGTCCCCTTCT
This sequence comes from Ovis aries, assembly GCF_016772045.2. Classification (NCBI taxonomy): domain Eukaryota; kingdom Metazoa; phylum Chordata; class Mammalia; order Artiodactyla; family Bovidae; genus Ovis; species Ovis aries. The sequence continues at coordinate 69,853,318 of NC_056065.1, forward strand.
CCTCCCGCCTTCAATCTTTCCCAGCATCAGGGTCTTATTTTTCAAATGAGTCAGTTCTTCGCATCAGGTGGCCAAAGTATTGGAGTTTCAGCTTCAGCATCATTCCCTCCAGTGAATATTCAGGACTGATTTCCATTACGATGGACTGGTTGGATCTTCTTGCAGTCCAAGGGACTCTCAAGAGTCTTCTCCAACACCACAGTTCAAAAGCATTAATTCTTTGGTGCTCAGCTTTCTTCACAGTCCAACTCTCACATCCATACATGACCACTGGAAAAACCATAGCCTTGACTAGATGGACCTTTGTTGGCAAAGTAATGTCTCTGCTTTTCAATATGCTATCTAGGTTGGTCATAACTTTCCTTCTAAGGAGTAAGCGTCTTTTAATTTCATGGCTGCAGTCACCATCTGCAGTGATTTTGGAGCCCCCCAAAAATAAAGTCTATCATTGTTTCCCCATCTATCTGCCATGGAGTGATGGGACCGGATGTCATGATCTTAGTTTTCTGAATGTTGAGTTTTAAGCCAACTTTTTCACTCTCCTCTTTCCCTTTCATCAAGAGGCTCTTTAGTTCTTCTTCGCTTTCTGCCATAAGGGTAGTGTCATCTGCATATCTGAGGTTATTGATATTTCTCCTGGCAATCTTGATTCCAGCTTGTGCTCCACCAGCCCAGCATTTCTCATGATACATATAAGTTAAATAAGCAGGGTGACAATATACAGCCTTGATGTACTCCTTTCCTGATTTGGAACCAGTCTGTTGTTCCATGTCCAGTTCTAACTGTTGCTTCCTGACCTGCATATAGGTTTCCCAAGAGGCAGGTCAGGTGGTCTGGTATTCTCATCTCTTTCAGAATTTTCCACAGTTTATTGTGATCCACACAGTCAAAGGCTTTGGCATAGTCAATAAAGCAGAAATAGATGTTTTTCTGGAACTCTCTTACTAGATGATCCAACGGATGTTGGGAATTTGATCTCTGGTTCCTCTGCCTTTTCTAAAACCAGCTTGAACATCTGATGAACTATGGATGGAGGTTCGTGACGTTGTACTGGAGACAGGGATCAAGACCATCTCCAAGAAAAAGAAATGCAAAAGAGCAAAATGGCTGTCTGAGGAGGCCTTACAAATAGCTATGAAAAGAAGAGAAGTGAAAAGCAAGGGAGAAAAGGAAAGATACACCCATTTGAATGCAGTTTCAAACAACAGCAAGGAGAGATAAGAAAGCCTTCCTTAGTGATCAATGCAAAGAAATAGAGGAAAACAACAGAATGGGAAAGACTAAAGATCTCTTTAAGAAAATTAGAGATGCCAAGGGACCATTTCATGCAAAGATGGGCAAAATAAAGGACAGAAATGGTAGGGACCTAACAGAAGCAGAAGATAATAAGAAGAGGTAGCAAGAATACACAGAACTATACAAAAGATCTTCATGACCCAGATAATCATGATGGTGCGATCACTCACCTAGAGCCAGATATCCTGGAATGTGAAGTCAAGTGGGACTTAGGAAACATCACTATGAACAAAGCTAGTGGACATGATGGAATTCCAGTTGAGCTATTTCAAATCCTAGAAGATGATGCTGTGAAAGGGCTACACTCAATATGCCAGCAAATTTGAAAAACTCAGCAGCGGCCACAGGACTGGAAAAGGTCAGTTTTCATTCCAATCCCAAAGAAAGGCAATGCCAAAGAATGCTCAAAGAACGCACAATTACACTCATTTCACATACTAGCAAAGTAATGCTCAGAATTCTCCAAGCCAGGCTTCAACAGTACATGAACCAAGAACTTCCAGATGTTCAAGCTGGTTTTCTAAAGGCAAGAAGAGGGAGTAGTGTATGTTTATATACAAAGGAAGTTTCTGAAAATATTCCCCTTGTTTCTTGGGCATCAAAGTGAATAAGGAAGAATTTTCATTTCTATTTTATAGACTTCCATCTAGTGTGAATTTCTTTCTATATTCATTTATAATATTTTTTAGAAACTAGCTAATAAGAATCATTTCATCCTTTGGGTTCCCAGGTATCTTGAGGAGAAACTCTATCCTATCCCCCACCTAATTGGTGTGTTCATGTTCAGATGCTTTTCCAATCACTTTCTTATAACCTAATCATTCATCTTTTCTTATTCAGTATTGAACAGTTATACACTGAGCACCTTCTATGTACCAAGCATTCCTGTAAGTGTGGGTATCTGTATACACAATGAATCATAATCCTTAATCTTAGGAACCTAAAGTTTTTAATGACACACATAGCCTTGACTGAATATATTTGTTTTCTCCCACCTTTCCTTCTTCAAACTGAATTAAAGTAAGAGATCCATTCACAGGAACAATACCTGTTTTAACCCTCTCTCCTAAAATCCTGTCTGGCATTTCCAAATGCCTACTCAACACCACCTATAAATTTAATTTAATAAGCATCTTAAACACAAAAGGGGCTTCCCAGGTAGCTCAAATGGTAAAGAATCTGCCTGCAATGTGGGAGATCTGGGTTCAATCCCTGCATTGGGAAGATCTCCGGAGAAGGGAATGGCAACCCACTCCACTATTCTTGCCAGGAGAATTCCACGGACAGAGGAGCCTGGTGGGCTACAGTCCAAGGTGTTGCCAAGAGTCAGACAAACACGTTCACTTTCAAACTCAAATGTCCAACACTGAATCTCCAGTTTTTCCCCCTAAATCTACTCTTCCCAGAGCTTTCTTTATCTTAGTAAATGGAAACCATTCTTTCGGTTATTTGAGCCCCAAACCATGGAGTCATACAAGGCAGAACCATGCCAGTTCTGTCTTCAAAATACATTCACAATCTAATAACCATTTCTCACCACCTCCACCTCTATGTTCATACCAGTGTCGACTTCTGGATTACTCCAACAACCTCCAAAATGGTCTCCCTCCTAAATTCTATTTTTCCTCCTAGATTCTGTTTTTCACCAAGCAACCAGAGTGATCCCTACCTTGTCATTTCTCTGCTCAATATCCCCCAGCAACTTCCTATCCACCCAGAATAAAACTATGTTCTTAAAGTGTCTTAGGAGGCCATACCAGATCTGTCCACGTGTGTGTGTCCCCACTTCTACGAGACCATTTCCTATCACTCTTCCCATTCTGCTCCAGCCACCACTGACCTTGCTGTTTCTTGTACAGCAAATACACTCTTGCCTCCAGGCCTATGTGCTTGATCTCTTTGCCAAGATACTCTTCCCTCCCACGACCACATCTGCTCCTGCTCTCACTTCCCTCAGGTCATTTGCCAAATGTTCCCTTCTTAATGAGATCGACCACTCTGTAAAACAGAAACCCTCAACTGACCCTTCTGGCATTCCCTCATATATTTACCAATGAATTTGCTCAGTGTCTGCTCTGCCTCTATACTATTAACTCCGTGAGGGCATATTCTTCTTTTTGCTCATTACCATGTTAGAACTAAGGCTTCTCTGGTGGCTCAGATGTAAAGAAACTGCCTGCAATGCAGACCTGGGTTCAATCCCCGGGTTGGGAAGATCCCCTGGAGTAGGGCATGCATGACAAGCCACTCCAGTATTCTTGCCTGGAGAATCCCATGGACAGAGGAGCCTGGCACCCTGCAGTCCATGAGGCTGCAAAACATTGGACACAACTGAGTGAGTGAGCACAGCACATGTTACAACTAGGGCTTCCCAGGTAGCGCTAGTGGTAAAGAACCTGCCTGGCAACGCAGAAGGCATAAGAGACGTGGGTTCAATCTCTGGGTTGGGAAGATCCCAGGGCATGTCAACCCACCCCAGTGTCCCTGCCTGGAGAATACCACGGACAGAAGAGCCTGGTGGGCTACAGTCCGTAAGGTCACAAAAGAGTCAGACACAACTGAACCGACTTAGCATGCATGCACACATGTCAAAACTAAGAGCCCAGAGCGTGCCCAAAATATTTCTAATTGAATGAATTAAAATGTTAAGAAAATTAGTCCAGGAGACTCGTGTGAAAAATGAATAGTTCTGTAAGTAAAGGGAAGTTAAAGCCGAAATCATAAATATTCAAACATTTATATTATGGAGAAAACAATTCTTCAATGTTTACTTTTTCAGTAATAGCTACTCATGCATATGAAAGTGGTATTTTTATGCTAAATGCACAACCTCCTGTTTCACAGGGTAACAAAGTACCAGTGACACGTAAAAGATAACACACTGTCCAACCAGTTCACGTGACTGCTCATGCCAAATCCAGGGAATTAGCCTAAATTCTCTCCCTAACTTTAAATCCATCATAGGTCCCACTGAAAGTGAAAAGTGAAAGTGAAAGTTGCTCAGTTGTGTCTGACTCTCTGTGATCCCATGGACTATGAAGTCCATGGAATTCTCTAGGCCAGAATACTGGAGTGGGTAGCCTTTCCCTTCTCCAAAGGATCTTCCCAACTGACGAACTAAACCAGGGTCTCCTGCATTGTGGGTAGATTCTTCACCAATTGAGCTATCCAGGGAAGCCCACATAGGGTCCCATTGATTACCCTCAAAGCAACTCCATAGTATCCCAGAAGGCCATGCCATCATCATCTCTTGCCCAGGTTCCTTTACTAGCCTGCTCACTGCGTCTCCTCATGACTTTCTATAATCCATTCCACACGTAATAGTCAGAGGGATTTTCTTGAATGTGAACCAGATCTTGTCACTGCTTAAAATGTCCAATCATTTCCCAATGCCCTTGAATGAAAGCCAAAGTCTCTACCTTGCTCCTGCCTGCTTCTTCCGTAACTTCATACAAGACCAAAGCCGTCGACTGCTGGATCCCACTGAATGGTCTCCATTCTTGTTCATCAGACCAACCAAGTTTGCTTCTGCCTTCGATTTTTCACACTGATCCCTATACCTAGAACGGGCTTCCACCTTACATTCAACGGGTTATTTCTTTTGTCATTCAGAACTCCTCTAAAATGTCCCTTTTTTAGTGTAGGCTTCCTTGAATAAGTAAAGTTGTCACGCAGTCACTCGCTATTAGATCTCTCTATGTTAAAAATGAGTATGAGTGAGCGCTAAGTCGCTTCAGTCATGTTCAATATTTTGTGACCCTATGGACCATAGCCAGCCAGGCTGCTCTGTCCATGGTATTCTCCAGGCAGGAATACTGGAGTGGGTTGCCATTCCCTCCTCCAAGGAATCTTCCCGATCCAGGGATCGAACCCTTGTCTCTGGCATCCCCAGCACTGACAGGCCAGTACTTTACCACCAGCACCACCTGGGAAGCCCCACAGATGAGTACAGCCCCTGTTATTAACTGATATTATCACTCTTTCATTTTCTGTTTGACTCTCCACAAGAAGAATGTAAGTTAATTTTTCTGTCTTGTTCATCGAAAAGAAAGCCGAATAGATAGTACACACTCAATAAATTCGCTGAATATTAAATGAATCCAGAGTCCCTATTTCTACTATAATCTATCTGTATCATAAAATCTTTTTAAAATTAAACAATAAACACCTGAAATAAACTGTCAAAAAGCAATTCGTCTCCTCTCCCCACCCCCATCCACGTATCTCCCCCCCATTTAAATAATTCAGGACAAATTCCATGGCCATGTGATTGTTCAAAGCCAGGCATGGTCAATAGCAAAGGAAGAGATTTGGTGAAGACAATCTAAAACAGTGAAAAATTTGAAAGCCACATGTCTATGGCTTTAAAGCAGATTATAAACATCTTCTATAGTAACAAGGTAAAATCAGTTGAAACATGAGCTTTAAGAAGTATAAAAAATGATAAGAAGATGGCATTAAAAAAAATTAAGTGTTGGGAGAAGGAAAAGGAAAAACAGGAAGAGGAAGCTTCAAATAGCACAGGTAAACTAGGATTGAAAATTTACCACAGATTATCTCCAACATGAATAATCCACACTGGGTAATAGAATATTGGCTATAATTACATTCATCCTACTGACCTTGTTCTAAATTATTATGGATTATTACTACGCAAGTTATTTTGTTCCACACCAGAGGTGGCTGTATTTCGCTATCAGATGACATGACCTCTAATTCAATAATGTCTGTAATGCACTGGTATCCTCAGATAAAAGCTGTCTATAATGTCTGAACAAAGGTGAATTAGTTATCCAATTCACACACGCAATTAACTCTCTTAATACCTGAGAGACCATGGAGCCCCTTCTGAATTTCCTATTAAATACTACATATGGAGGTCTTCCCTCCATCTGTAGTTATCTTGTGCTGTACTTCATAATAAACAATATTAATAGTTTATTGCCCCTGTCAAAAATCTTACATTAGTTATCATAAGAGACCTCATTCCACAAAGCAATGACTCATTTTCCTAGCAAAATGCATTCAATTCAAATGTTAAGCCTATTACTAAAGCACAACAGTTCTTTATTCTCAGTGACACAGAAATAATAACAACACCTTCTTGAAATATGGAAAATAATTTAATTTTCTTTACCATTTAAAAAATATCTCTCAAAACCCAAAAGGTAATGCTTATCTTGTGCATTTATATTTATATGCTGTGTTCATTTTAATAGAAGACTAATTATTTAAACTCAAGTGTTAAAGGGCAAAAACAAACCAAAATGTAGTATTTTTTTTTGCCACCTGTTCCCTTTACTAAGAGCTGAAATCTCATAAAGAGTCTGAAGGCAGAGCACTGCGCCTCTGCTTTGTATCCATATGTGATGCCAATGGCTGTATTCATAAAAACCCAGATCAGAATAACTAGTTAATGTCAAACGTTAAGCAAATACCTACGCCTTCTAAAAAAGGAGGTAATTAATTCATTCTTCAGGGGATGCTTTTCATTTTGTCATCTAACATTAATGTATTTTTTTTTCAGCAAAGAACAAGAGAAATCCCTAAAATAAAACCTAGTCCTCTTAGCACATGGCCGCATTAAACTTCTCGTCATATTGGACCCATCCTCAGAGTAAGGAAGCAGTTAAGCGCATCTAAGAATGTTCCTACAGTTCAAATGAAATCTGCTGCTCGCCTGGGCTTTCACTGTCCCTCACAACTCAAAGTTGGGGGTGGGGGGCAGGGGCGAGCAGAGGAATAAGGAAACAGTTTCTTACATGTGTTTCGTATGTTTCATCCACTCAAGGAACGACAGAAGGAAGGAGGACATTCTAGGCACCAAAAAGCTGAGAAGGCTGCCCCGCTTTCAGTGCATAAACAATTTAAGCTGCAAACCAACCTTCTGCGTGCTGCAGCACAAGAAACACCGACTCCTCAGAAACGATGTACTTGTGCAGGCACACCATGTTGGGCACGCAGCGGGGGACGATGGTCTTTCTGTTCCTGCTGTATTCACTGCTTTTCCTTAGACCCTGACAGAGAACAAAAAGGTCAGTTGTACCCTCAGTTGCCTTTGGAGCCTGCTGTGCTCTGTGTTTATCAACCAAACTAATCTATCCGAGTTACTCTGGGCTTCAGAGAAACCACTCATCTGCTGCTCTATGCCCCTCGGTCCCTGGAGGCTCTGCTGATGGCATCTGGCGTGAGTCCAGAGCACTGAAGATGCCACAAAGCTGCCATTAAAATCAATTACGTGGGTCAGTGTTTTTATTAGAGATGCTCTCAAACTAAGTCATCAGGATGACACACAGTTATTTCTCTATGACCTTTTCTTAAGTTTTATTTTACTTATGTGTATCTTCAAAGCAGCAGACATCGTGAGATCAATTCAAATTGCTGAGACACAAAAGGTATTCCGAGATTAAACGGGCAGTTTTGAAATTCTATCCCCCCAAAAATACGAAGATCATTTTAAGTTTTCTCCAAAGGAACAAGGTATGTGGAGTTTCTCACGTCACGCCCTGGTTTAAAAACCTGAGGACATAGCAGCAGTAAAGTACACACAGAGAGAAAAATTTATTTCAGTGTATGTCAATGTGACCTGCTGCCATGCTGATAAGTAAAAGGAAAAAATCAGAAAAGTATAACACTAATTTGAAATTCATTAATTCTGGATGCTGAGGAAATGCTTAAAATTAGGATACTTTTAGAATATTGCACTAGCAAAATCCACTTCAAATACAATTTTGAAATTACAAAATTGAGGGGGGTTTCTTCCCTTATTCACTTAATTACAAATTGAGTAATACAGAGAATCGAAATTGAATTTAGGTAAAAGACACGGCCAGGGATGTAGATAACACTTTTCCAAATACCTTTAACAAAAAAATTTCAGCTCTTAAGAACTGTAATCATAATCAAATGTATGATTGCATGTAGTCTTCATAAATTATGCAAAATATATTAGAGATGTATTTAAATTATACAAGATACATTTAAACAGCATAAAATGAGTCTTCAACTTATCTAAAGTATTTCCTCCATACTCTTTTTAAATGTATGCTACAGAGTATTTATCAACTGTGATGGAAGGACACACAGTAAAGTGAATCCAGATGACTGTAAACACACACAAAAAAATTCAAACACCCAAAAAAAAAACTACTTTCTTTCAGAAGCATAATTTGAAAATACACTTCTAAACTCATTAAACAGAAAAATTCTACTTACTTTTAAAATAAATGTCTGTTCTGTCCTTGTGTCCATTACAAGTAAAACCTACAAAAAAAGACATGAAGAATAAATTATTTACAATACAATGAAATACGAACTCATAACTTTTTGAAACCATACTAAAGGTTTGGGGGGAAAGTATTGAAACTGACTCAGCCAAAACCGATAATTTCTGAACAGGCTTTTTTTTTAAGTCACCAAATCACACAGTGAAAAATCTTATCCAAAGGGTATTTCCTTTCTAAAAATGCCATATTTCACAAACTCTACCATGTTTCCCCAGATTTGTTTTAAAATATAATTCTTAAAAGGAAAAATTATTTTAGAAAAAGAACTTCTTATGAAACATTTAAGTGGCTAAGTAAAAAATAAATAAATAATTGTTTTACAGAAATTGAAGTCTCAATTTTCTTCCCAAAACCTCAAACGTAGCCACTTGCTACAATGTGATCTCAATAACTCAGGCTCCAACCCAAGGCACCCTTCTGGTGCTACTTCTCCATCTTGGACTCATCCTTAAATCCTCTTTTCCCATCAGCAAATCCTGCCAGCTCTATCTTCAAACTGGATCCAGAATCGGAACTCACTTCACCCCTTCCACAGGTATTACCCTGAATGAAATAAAGATTTACCCAGATTATAACAATGGCCTCCCAACAGATTTCTCTGCTTCCATCTTTGCTGCCCTATGCTGTATTCTCAAAATAGTAGGCAGGTTTTCTTTTTACAACATTCAGTTCAGTTCAGTTACTCAGTTGTGTCCAACTCTTTGCGACCCCATGAATCACAGCACGCCAGGCCTCCCTGTCCATCACCATCTCCCGGAGTTCACTCAAACTCACGTCCATCGAGTCAGTGATGCCATCCAGCCATCTCATCCTCTGTCATCCCCTTTTCCTCATGCCCCCAATCCCTCCCAGCATCAGAGTCTTTTCCAACGAGTCAACTCTTCGCATGAGGTGGCCAAAGTACTGGAGTTTCAGCTTTAGCATCATTCCTTCCAAAGAAATCCCAGGGTTGATCTCCTCCAGAATGGACTAGTTGGATCTCCTTGCAGTCCAAGGGACTCTCAAGAGTCTTCTCCAACACCACAGTTCATAAGCATCAATTCTTTGGTGCTTAGACTTCTTCACAGCCCAACTCTCACATCCATACATGACTACTGGAAAAACCACAGCCTTGACTAGACGGACCTTTGTTGGCAAGGTAATGTCTCTGCTTTTGAATATGCTGTCTAGGTTGGTCACAGCTTTTCTTCCAAGGAGTAAACATCTTTTAATTTCATGGCTGCAATCACCATCTGCAGTGATTTTAGAGCCCTCCAAAAAATAAAGTATGACACTGTTTCCACTGTTTCCCCATCTATTTCCCATGAAGTGATGGGACCAGATGCCATGATCTTCGTTTTCTGAGTGTTGAGCTTTAAGACAACTTTTTCACTCTCCTCTTTCACTTTCATCAACAGGCTTTTTAGTTCCTCTTTCTGCCATAAGGGTGGTGTCATCTGCAAATCTGAGATTACTGATATTTCTCCCGGCAATCTTGATTCCAGCTTGTGCTTCATCCAGCCCAGCATTTCTCATGATGTACTCGGCATATAAGTTAAATAAGCAGGGGGACAATATACAGTCTTGATGTACTCCTTTTCCTAGTTGGAACCAGTCTGTTGTTCCATGTCCAGTTCTAACTGTTGCTTCCTGACCTGCATATAGGTTTCTCCAGAGGCAGGTCAGGTGGTCTGTATTCCCATCTCTTTCAGAATTTTCCACAGTTTATTGTGATCCACACAGTCAAAGGCTTTGGCATAGTCAATATGTTATATCACGCCACTTGTCTTATTCAGAAAAAAAGCATACATCCAAAAAATGACGTCAAGACCCGTCATAATTTCACACATCACCCCCTCAAACCACCTACTCCCCCCTACCCATCTTGATGAAAAGAGTGAACAGAGATAGGAAATTATCCTCTCATATTTACATTTATAGTTTATAAATATATTTGATATTTACATATTTTATATCATGCTGATCTTATCATTTTGGAGACATTACAGCAGAGGCTGGCAAACTATTCCTGGAGAGATACAGACAATAAATATCTTAGGCTTTGCAACCCATGTAGTCTCTGGTGTAGTGACTGAACTCCACTGCTGTAGCACAAAAGCAGCAGAGTCTGAAATGGGCCGTGGCGGGAGAACTTACACAGAGAAATCTGTAAACATCTGGCAATCTGTAAGCACTGTATACAAGGCCTTCTTTCCTGCCCTCTTCAGTGAGTTGGGAGCCAAGGGTAAAAGAAGATATCAAGCTTGGGGAAATAAAAGAATGCTGAGAAGAAACAGGCAAGTTAAAATGAGGAATCTGTTTAAGACCTGATGAATCTGAAGTCACAGCGACAACTTCATCCTTGACCCCTCTTCTCAGTGCTTCATCGATCCTATTCTACTCCACCTAATCTCAAACCAATACTCGCATGGATACCTCCTGAACTCCCATCCTCTTCCCAAAGCCCTCTTCTCACTAAAAACAAATCCCAGTTTCACCTCTTAACAGTATTAAATAATATTATCACCCATGAAACCCCCTAAATCCAAAAGCTCCCTAAGTCCTGTGAGTTCTCCCCTGTCCCCACCTTCATGACCAGTGGCCTAGCAGCCTAGTCAATTCTACCCTCTAAGCATTTCTCTTCTCCACCCTCCACTCTCTTTCGCCGACCATGGTTTCAGTGTTTACTATGTGCTATGCTTCAGTCATGTGTAATCATTGTTAATTCTTTCAATTACCCAGTAAGATAATTTTACCATTCCTACTCCATATGTGAAGATAGTACAGCTTCATCTGTGGAAGATATAATGGTGAGGTGAAGCGAAAGTCGCTTAGTGGTATCTGACTCTTTGCGACCCCATGGACTGTGTAGAATTCTCCAGGCCAGAATACTGGAGTGGGTAGCCTTTCCCTTCTCCAGGGGATCTTCCCAACTCAGGGATCAAACCCAGGTATCGATTTGAAAAACTCACATTGCAGGCCGATTCTTTCACCAGCTGAGCCACAAGGGAAGCCCATAATGGTGGATAATAATAGTATCTACCATTTGTGAGAATTTCGTGAGATAATCTTTAAAAGTGCTTGGTACAGCCCGTTGTTACTATTACTGCTGTTACCATTATAGCTTCTTCTCCCTGAAATGTTCGCCCAGCCCCTTATCAAACAAACACTCATATTTCCATATTCAGCTCAAATGTCACTGATGCTCTTCTTCTTATGTTTTCCTACTATATACAACACCAGCCTCTTCAATATGGTTTTATTTGGTCACTTTGGTCTATATCCCAACCAGATTTCAAGCTTTTCATCAGCATGTTGTAAGCAGAATAACAGTTGCCAATGATGCTCATACCTTAATCTCCATAACTTGTGAATATGTTATGTTATTGGCCAAAAGGACTCTGCAGATGTAATTAGGACACAGACCTTAAAACAGATTACCTTGGATTATCTGAGTGGGCTCAATCAAATCACATGAACCCCTAGAGAACTGTCTCGGTCCAGAACTGTAATGATGCACAAAACTGATGTGACAGAGGGGAAATCAGAGGGATTCATAGTATGAGAGAGAGGTGCTACTGCTGGCTCCAAGACACAGAAGTCCACATGTAAACACAGGACATAGACCTCTAAGGAGCTCACAGTAACCATGAGAAGGAACAGGCAGCTTTTAGGCACAAAGACCAACCCTTGGCTGAGAGCTAGCAACCACAGTCCTACAACCCTGAAGAAAGGAATACAGCCAACAACCTGAATGAGCTTGAACGTGGATTTTCCCCCAGAGTCTCTGGGAAAGAAAGCAGCCCTTCCAGCACCTTGATTTCAGCCCAATGCAACTCATGTCAGACCTCTGATCCAGAGAACTCTGACATAATAAAGTGAGTTGTTTTAAGCTGTAGAGTTTGTGGCAATTTGTAATGCAGCAACAGAAAATTAATACAGGGCAGAAACTGTATTTCCTGCAACACATAACCTATCCACCTCCCAAAGTAACTGTTCACTAAACATATGTGAATGAATTTAGGCATAAAGTTTGGAAGGTAGATAGCAATGTGGGAATGGAGTTTAGAAAACAAGTCAGGACTAGAGATGTATATGAATAACTAAGAATTCTCCATTAAAAACAATAGCTAAGACAGGAGAAATTATCCTACTAGAATGCTTTGAGCAGGCACTGTGATGGGGTTTAAAGAATCAAACCACATAATTCATTCAACAATCTAATAAGGAAGGTATACTTTCTCCTTTTCTCTTTGATCACACCATGTAGCATATGGGATCTTCGTTCCCCAACTAGGGATCAAACCCATGCGCCTTGCAGTGAAGTGTGGACTCTTAACCACTGGACTGCCAGGGAAGTCCTGAGCTAAGCATACATCTATTAATCACTTTTATAGATGAGAAGGCCTTTCCTGGTGGCTCAGATGGTAAAGAATCCACCTGTAATGCAGGAGACCTGGGTTCAATCCCTGGGTTGGGAAGATCCCCTGGAGAAGGGAATAGCTACCCACTCCGGTATTCTAGCCTGGAGAAGTCCATGGACAGAGGAGCCTGGCAGGTTAGGGTCTATGGGGGTCACAAAGAGTTTGATGTGAATGAGCAACTCTCACTTTCATAGATGAGAAAACAAACATAAAATTGTTAATGTGCTCAAGCTCACAAAAACAATTAGAGGAAAACAGTAGAACAGGAAAGACTAGAGATCTCTTCAAGAAAATTAGAGATACCAAGGGAACATTTCATGCAAAGATGGGCTCGATAAAGGACAGAAATGGTAGGGACCTAACAGAAGCAGAAGATATTAAGAAGAGGTGGTAAGAATACACAGAAGAATTATACAAAAAAGATCTTCATGACCCAGATAATCACGATGGTGTCATCACTCACCTAGAGCATCCTGGAATGCAAACTCAAGCGGGCTTTAGGAAGCATCACTATGAACAAAGCTAGTGGACGTGATGAAATTCCAGATGAGCTATTTCAAATCCTGAAAGATGATGCTGTGAAAGGGCTGCACTCAATATACCAACAAATTTGAAAAACTCAGCAGTGGCCACAGGAGTGCAAAAGGTCAGTTTTCATTCCAATTCCAAAGAAAGGCAATGCCAAAGAATGCTCAAACTACCGCACAATTGCACTCATCTCACACGCTAGCAAAGTAATGCTCAAAATTCTCCAAGCCAGGCTTGAAGATCACATGAACTGTGAACTTCCAGATCTTCAAGCTGGTTTTAGAAAGGCAGAGGAACCAGAGATCAAATTGCCAACATCCGTTGGATTGTCAAAAAAGCAAGGGAGTTCCAGAAAACATCTATTTCTGCTTTGATGACTATGCCAAAGCCTTTGACTGTGTGGATCACCACAAACTATGGAAAATTCTGAAAGAGATGGGAATATCAGACCACCTGACCCACCTCCTGAGAAATCTGTATGTAAGTCAGGAAGCAACAGTTAGAACTGGACATGGAATAACAGACTGGTTCCAAATATTGTCACTGTGCTTATTTAACTTATATGCAGGAGATCAGCCCTGGGATTTCTTTGGAAGGAATGATGCTAAAGCTGAAACTCCAGTACTTTGGCCACCTCATGAGAAGAGCTGACTCACTGGAAAAGACTCTGATGGCTGGGAGGGATTGGGGGCAGGAGGAGAAGGGGACGACAGAGGATGAAATGTCTGGATGGCATCACTGACTCGATGGACTTGAGTCTCAGTGAACTCTGGGAGTTGGTGATGGACACGGAGGCCTGGCATGCTGTGATTCATGGGGTTGCAAAGAGTCGGAAATGACTGAGCGATTGAACTGAAGAGTACATCATGAGAAATTCTGGAATGGATGAAGCACAAGCTGGAATCAAGATTGCCAGGAGAAATATCAATAACCTCAGGTACACAGATGACACCACTCTTATGGCAGAAAGCGAAAAAGAACTAAAGAGCCTCTTGATGAAAGGGAAAGAGAAGACTGAAAAGTTGCTTGAAGCTCAACATTCAGAAAACGAAGATCATGGCATCTAGTCCCATCACTTCATGGGAAATAGATGGAGAAACAGTGGAAACAGTGACAGACTTTATTTTTCTAGGCTCCAAAATCACTGCAGATGGTGACTGCAGCCATGAAATTAAAAGACGCTTACTTCTTGGAAGAAAAGCTATGACAACCCAGACAGGATATTAAAAAGCAGAGACAGTACTTTGCCAACAAAGGTCCCTCTAGTCAAGTTTTTCCAGTGGTCATGTAGGGATGTGAGAGTTGGACTATAAAGAAAGCTAAGCACCGAAGAATTGATGCTTTTGAACTGTGGTGTTGGAGAAGACTCTTGAGAGTCCCTTGGACTGCAAGGAGATCTAACCAGTCCATCATAAAGGAGATCAGTCCTGAATATACACTGGAAGGACTGATGCTGAAACTGAAACTCCAATACTTTGGCCACCTGATGCAAAGAACTGACTCATTGGAAAAGACCCTGATGCTGGGAAAGGTTGAAGGCGGGAGGAGAAGGGATGACAGAGGATGAGATGGTTGGATGGCATTACCGACTCAGTGGACATGAGTCTGAGTAGGCTCCGGGAGTTGGTGATGGACAGGGAGGCCTGGCGTGCTGTAGTCCATGGGGTCACAAAGAGTCGGACACGACTGAGTGACTGAACTCAACTTAACTGAACTGAGAGGTGAAATTTAAACCCTACCAATCTGGCTCCAGGGTTCTTCCTCTTTAACTGCTAAACTATACTATTTATGTCTGTATATACATAGCTAGAACACTGAGGGTATACAAGACAATAACCACCATAGTACCATAAGAAATGTACCCCCAAAATGCAGAAAATACAGTAGTTCAGACATCAGGAAAAGAGACTGTAAGACTTTGACACTGGGAGGGATTGGGGGCAGGAGAAGAAGGGGACGACAGAGGATGAGATGGCTGGATGGCATCACTGACTCGATGGACATGAATCTGAGTGAACTCTGGGAGTTGGTGATGGACAGGGAGGCCTGGCGTGCTGCGGTTCATGGGGTCACAAAGAGTCGGACATGACTGAGCAACTGAACTGAACTAAATCACCTACCTGTGCCAAACAACAAAGAGAAATCATGAAGAATAAGGACTTAGAAAGGACTACAGCCTAAGGCAGTTAGGGAGTCACTGATAACTTTCAATACTGCGCTATGCAGTGACCTGGGGACAGAAGCGAACTGCTCTGAGTTAGTAATGGGGGATAAGAAAATGGAGGAAACATATACGTATCTTTCCATAGAGAAGTATATCAGAAGAAGGAAAAACACTAAAATGAAAGAGTTGGTAGGATCATCAGGTTTGCACTTTCTCAGAGAGGGTCAAACTGCTCTCCCTTGGAACCTGTATTCACCACCAATCTTGAACCTCCAAGTCAAGGAACTATAGTTAAAGAACCTGAACCTTGACAGTCAAATTAATATCATGAGTGCAAAAGGAGGCACACCCCTGTAAAGGAGAGCTCAATAAACATCTACTGAGTCTGTAAAGACAGTCAGTGTTCCTTAAATCTCATTTGTTTTCATATCGGTTTGTGACTCTTTTAAGTCACTCACCAGATTCCAATCCAAAACATTTCACCAGGTCAAAGGTATGGAAGCTGTACAAAGGAAAGAACTTTTTTCTACCAGAAGCTTCTTAATCGACTGGACAATATATACCTGTGTAAATCAGCAGTGTTATCTCTTTGATGGTCTCATTTAGCCATGAAGCATGAAGTATAGATAAAAAGGCCAAAGTAAGATCAATAAACATGGCTGAGAAGGGCTTCTTTGTTTACATTTACTTTCTTCTCCTACCAAGTTTGTTTGTGACTAGACAATGTTCACATTGAGGCAATAAACACAAGAACATATGTGATTTTTTTTAAATGTGCCCTTTGACTGTCAATTTCTCCCAAACAGGTGTTGGCTAAATGATTATAAATTGGCCTCTGGATACACCTCTTCAACTGAGCCGTACAGGGCTGGTGATAATATAATTAGACCTAAAAACATCAGGCTGGTGAATGCTTTCCATCTGTTTGGCAATAATGTTTAGTTAACAATAGTCTTTAAAAGAAGCACCTTCAACTTTAGTTCTTAAAGTTATTTATAGAGCCATTCTTAACACACCAGCACTCCTGCTAACAAGAGCTTTAGCCACTTGGAAATTATTAGCCATACGGCTGTATACAAAGAGAAACGACTGCATTTAACATCTGTATCTTTCCAAATTTACACGCTTCAACCTCATTTAGAGTCATTTCTTAATGAACAGTGCTATGGCACTGCATTAATATTATAGTTGCATGCACAAAGATCATAAGGAGCCAAACATTTTTTTAATGCCAACAGTAGGCCAATCTGTAATGAAGCTGTCAGCATAAAGGACAAAATAATAGCTTCTTTAACCCTCAAACAGAATTTGTTCATTTGTGGACTAGAACACATCAATTTAAAAACTGCTCATGGGTTTGCTCACCTTTATAAAGACAAAAATCTAATCTAGGACTAATTTGATACAATTGTCTTTCCAATAAAAGGCTCCTAAAACCAGCTTTTATTTCATGATAAAACAAGTTCTATAACTCAAACTGTCATGAAATAATTATCTTGGATGGCATACCTTATTGAGAGAATACAATTAATGTATTTTTCCCTTTCATTTTTCACACTTACTTATCAGCACTATATTAGCATATGGTCTAACAGGAGAGATTACTCCATCTTTGCCCATGGTAATATATAGAATCACTGCTCCTAACTGGAAAAAAAAAAAAAAAAAAAGGCAAACAACTTATCCCTCTAGGATTAGCCTCATCTGTTCTTCAATTCCACCAGCACAATGAGACTTGCCTACTTTCCTTTCACAACAGTAGCAAGAAAAGCTCCAGTTGATTATCAGTAAATTTTGTTAAGTAGAATGGGGAAGACTTGACATTTAACTAAGTTTAACTAGGTACTGCCTCTGGAAAGAGGGGAGGCAGGAGAGCATATCAAAAGCATCAAATGACAATTAATTTTTAGGCACATGAAAAATAAATTTAGAGAAAAGAAAAGAGACAAACAGCAATAAAGACACGATGAACGTGGTGAGGAACTGCAGAAAGTTCCCTTCGGTGACGATTATATGTCATCTATTTTTGAATTTTTTTAGATACTTAATTTAAATGCTGACATTCAAAGTCTATAAGCCTGGAGAAGTAACTTCAGCTCCAATTCCTTTAAGAAGAAAGATTACCTAGGTAATCCAAGGGAACATCTCTCACTACTTTGGTGCCACTTATTTCACAGAACTCCAAAACAGTTAATAAAAGTGTGTGTGTGTGTGTGTTTTAATGTTTAAGAAAAGCCTACAGAGACAGCCATAGTGGGGCAAACAGCCTTTCCTTTAACGGTTGTCACAGTACTGTTCGTGTTGTCTGGATGTCATCTAAATGGACGTCAGTTGTGCAAGTTATACCATTTAGAATTCACATATAAATACACCAGAGAACAAGGAGATCAACATAAGAAAGAAGGCAGAGAAAACAGAGAAGCCCAATCACACAAGTTAGCTAGTTTTTCTCAACATAGTTCTCAACACTTGACCATTATTAGATTCACTAAACTCATCTTCGCAGCGTTATAGGTACTCGTAATGTTATTCTTCTGTAGAAATAGTCACAAACCTAAAGTACTAAACCGTTGCTTTCCCTGTCAATACCACATGATGACAATCAAATGTTCCTTACACTCATTGCTAAAACTCATCTCATTTCATAGGCTAAGAATATTCAAAATGTATTTTGACTGTTAATTCCATACCTTATTCTTATGAGAGATATCTTATAAAAATTCAACAACCAGAAAACAAAAAGTACTTGGTGAACTTTAATACCAACAATTTTTCCAATTCTTCCCACCAGGGTCTAACTTTCTCTTTCTTGGATATCAGAAACTAGCAGTGCTTCCTGTACCACCGCCCAGCAACTAAAAAACAAAGGATGCTCAGCCTACCACTTTTTTCCATGAGAAATTGCAGCACCAGGGGCATCAGCATGGACAGTGAAGAGACACTTCTTGCCCTTATGCCATGAAACCAATCTGTTCTTGATGGTCCTGTGCTCACAGAAGTTGTTTCACTGATAAGAACTGAAGTATGAAGAACAGCATTTGACATGGATACTTACAACTCCTTACAATCCTAAAAGATGGAGAGTTCACGGATCTGTTTTCAGTAAAGCATAAAAAGTACCCTTGTGACTGAAAGGAAACAGAAAAAAATTCTTTGGCATCTTATTAGTGCTTTATTGGTGCTAGAATTTCCAACATAACACAACATCATGAAGTAAGTGAACAAACAATCCAAAAGGATACTGCTCTGTGGATTGATGGCAAAGCCAAAAACATCACCAAGCAGCTTACAGCAAGGTGAGATATCATTTTGAAGTGGGCTGAGTTCTCTAGGCATCTATATAGCCTAGAAATATCTTCAAAGGCAGGAAACAACAGAACTGATCTACTAGGATTATATGGAAGTAGTATGCAAGATCCACATTGTTTTCCAGTTATTAAATGTCAAATTATCATAAATAAAAATATAGTTTAAATGTTTATCCAAACACATTTAATTCCCCAAAACATCCCATTTCAGTTTACCTAACTTTCTTATCTGCCTTAACTACAAACAAATTGGGGCAGGAACAAGGGGAAAGAATGACATTAGGACAAGCAAGCAACACAAAACTAAGCTGGTAAATAACTAATTTCTCTATGAGAAAACAACTGATCTTAGACTTCTTTAAATGCCCACACATTTGCAAAGGTTTGAGTATGCTAATTTTTTAATTAAAAGATATTTCAGCAGTGAAAGCTCTTTCATATGCACTACTGATTCTTCATCAAACGTTAACTTTCCAACTTAACACCAGTATAGCCGGTGGCAGCCTGAAGGTTCACCATCTGCTGCTACCCAAAGTCACTGTGGCCACCTTCAGAACATATGCATCAAAGCCTGGAGATAAGAGACTGAAGGAATACTGCCTAAGTCAGCATAAGGGCGATGACAAACCCAGAGGCAGGCAACAGGCAAGCTACCAGAAAATTCAGAACATCACAAACCAGCAGTCACCTCTTCGAATACATACCCAAGGTCACAAGGGACTCTAGTGGCTGAACAACCAGCCAAGAGAAATACTACCACTAATGGAATTTACTTAAGTAAATAAGTGTGATGATTTTTTCCTTAAAAGAGAGGGGATAGTTATTTTTTAAGTCTCCTATAATTTTATTCAAAGCAAGCATATGGTAAATAAAATGAAATATAAAATTGAAGTTATATTATTGAATAATATATAATAATATATATAAATGAATAATAATAAAGGTATAAGTATATATTTTAGGCAGTCATAAAATAAGGTACTTTGCTTTAAAAGATTTATTTTATTTTCTGTGTACCATCATACCTACCATTCAAATACTAACAAAGTACTTTGAGATGAGATTTTATAAAATTCACAAAATAGCAATTAAAAACCCTGATTTCTGGCTACTGAAAAATGTCATTTATTTAAGGTAATAATCATATTCACTACAATACTGCATATAGAAACATAATATCGTGGTGTCTTTTAAAATACTAAAAAGAGAAACTCAAAAACCTGGCTATATTCAATTATAATACTGAATAATTGACATATTCATCTTAAAAGAAATTAACTAATATGAAATTTTCTTATACATCATCTTTCATTTCTAGGTTGGTTATTTTGGTTTCTTAAATGTAGTTTAAAAAAAAGCAATACAGAAAATATCTTTTAGAGTATATAAAGCATCTTTCCATTCTTAATTTTAAAATGGCAACAGATACATTTACTTAGAATTCATTCTAATCTTAACCCAGATAGTTTAAAATTCTTCCAAACGTCCACAGCAAATTAGTTATAAATTAAGTCTAGGGCATTATTAAGCATTCATATACCATAGGAACTGTCATAATGAAGCCCATTTGTCCTGCCCTCTATCAAAATTGAACACAACCTGTTGAGCACATCTACAGCTTCTACAACCGAATACAATAGTGTAGTGTGTGTGTGCATGTCCCAGGTAAACACAATTCATACCTCTGTATACTTAGTAATTTCAATAACAATCATGATGATTTTTTCAAGGTTCATAGTCTGTCATTGTGAGAGCTAAAAATAGAGTTCAGTTCAGTTCACTTCACCTCAATCGCTCAGTCGTGTCCGATTCTTTGCGACCACATGAATCGCAGCACGCCAGGCCTCCCTGTCCATCACCAACTCCCGGAGTCCACCCAAACCCATGTCCATTGAGTCGGTGATGCCATCCAACCATCTCATCCTCTGTCGTCCCCTTCTCCTCCTGCCATCAATCTTCCCCAGCATCAGAGTCTTTTCCAATGAGTCAGTTCTTCACATCAGGTGGCCTAAGTATTGGAGTTTCAGCTTCAGCATCAGTCCTTCCAAAGAACACCCAGGACTGATCTCCTTTAGGATGGACTGGTTGGATCTCCTTGCAATCCAAGGGACTCTCAAGAGTCTTCTCCAACACCACAGTTCAAAAGCATCCATTCTTCGGTGCTCAGCTTTTTTATAGTCCAACTCTCATATCCATACATGAACACTGGAAAAGCCATAGCCTTGACTAGATGGACCTTTGTTGACAAAGTAATGTCTTTGCTTTTTAATATGCTGTCTAGGTTGGTCATAACTTTCCTTCCAAGGAGTAAGCGTCTTTTAACTTCTTGGCTGCAATCACCATCTGCAGTGATTTTGGAGCTCAGAAAAATAAAGTCAGCCACTATTTCCACTGTTTCCCCATCCATTTGCCATGAAGTGATGGGACCGGATGCCATGATCTTCGTTTTCTGAATGTTGAGCTGCTTTAAGCCAACTTTTTCACTCTCTTCTTTCACTTTCATCAAGAGGCTCTTTAGTTCTTCTTCACTTTCTGCCATAAGGGTGGTGAGGAGAGCAAAAAAGTTGGCTTAAAGCTCAACATTCAGAAAACGAAGATCATGGCATCCGGTCCCATCACTTCATGGGAAATAGATGGGGAAACAGTAGAAACAGTGTCAGACTTTATTTTGGGGGGCTCCAAAATCACTGCAGATGGTGACTGCAGCCATGAAATTAAAAGACACTTACTCCTTGGAAGAAAAGTTATGACCAACCTAGATAGTATAGCCAAAAGCAGAGACATTGGGAACGCATGTAAGAATTAAAGATTTTACATTTTTTAATTAATTAATTAATTAATTTAAAAAAAAAAAAAAGCAGAGACATTACTTTGCTGACTAAGGTCTGGCTAGTCAAGGCTATGGTTTTTCCTGTGGTCATGTATGGATGTGAGAGTTGGACTGTGAAGAAGGCTGAGTGCCGAAGAATTGATGCTTTTGAACTGTGGTGTTGGAGAAGACTCTTGAGAGTCCCTCGGACTGCAAGGAGATCCAACCAGTCCATTCTGAAGGAGATCAACCCTGGGATTTCTTTGGAAAGAATGATGCTAAAGCTGAAACTCCAGTACTTTGGCCATCTCATGAGAAGAGTTGACTCACTGGAAAAGACTCTGATGCTGGGAGGGATTGGGGGCAGGAGGAGAAGGGGACGACCGAGGATGAGATGGCTGGATGGCATCACGGACTTGATGGACGGGAGTCTAAGTGAACTCCGGGAGATGGTGATGAACAGGGAGGCCTGGCGTGCTGGGATTCATGGGGTCGCAAAGAGTCGGACACGACTGAGTGACTGAACTGAACTGAATTGAACATCTGCATATCTGAGGTTATTGATATTTCTTCTGGCAATCTTGATTCCAGCTTGTGCTTCCTCCAGCCCAGCGTTTCTCATGATGTACTTGCATATAAGTTAAATAAGCAGGGTGATAATATACAGCCTTGACATACTCCTTTTCCTATTTGGAAGCAGTCTGTTGTTCCATGTCCAGTTCTAATTGTTGCTTCCTGACCTGCATACAGATTTCTCAAGAGGCAGGACAGGTAAATATTATCAAAATAACTTTATCTTCCAAGAAATGTTATCAATATATTATGATATCATAACATTTTTTAAAAAGTAAGCATATTTTGGTGGTCCTAAAAGAATTTGCAAATACAAGTAATGTACGCAAAATTCAAAAACCAGTCATTCTCACACTATTTCATTGCTCCAAAGGGCACTGAAATATGGCTGTCAAAGGGTGTTTTCTTTGACAGTCTAATATCAGGATCAGAAAAGATAAAAAGGATTTTAAGGATGTTTCTCTACTTCCCATCTAAAAGTCATTTGGCCAACACCTGGATTATTCATCCTTAGGCAAATAGCTAAATCTAGTCCTGCCCTACAGCAATACAAAACACATGTGATTCTCTGGAAAATAACCCAGGGAGTAATTATTTCAACCACAAATATGAATTTTAAATCTCTTATATTCCTATTAGCCGAATGTCAATGAATGTGAGCCATTCCTCAGTGATATCTCGTATTAGGATGTGAAGTGAATGATTTAGTGAACAGTAACCTATATAGAAATGTCTTATATATATACACACACACAAACATAAATACATGAAAAAAATTTTACTTTGTATAATTTTTAAAATCCTAGGCCTATACATCTATTACTGCATAAAACATGCTTCTAAAGGACATGGTGTGTCTTTGTAAGAAAACAGGATATAAATACAGCAGAAGGCAGAATATAAAAGACAGAGAAATCAGGTTTAAAACGGAAAGGCTGAACAGCTAGGAAAAACATCCACTTAAATGCTTTAAAAGCTAGATCTCTACACCTTTGTCATTCTCATTTTGATTGTCTGTCTTCTGTTTTTGTGAAGCAACTTGCCCAAGGCCACAAAGAGATTATGCTAAAGAGAGGTTAAAACTCTGAAGTTCTAGGTTTATAGGCCCAAGTTCAGCTTATGTCATTCAATTCCATAATGAAACCATTTATTTTTTTGGTTTGAATTCTGAAGTTCACTTGGGATAATGATTTGACACTGTTAACTTTAGATGAAAATTAACTCAAAAGTATGATCTGTTATACTTAGCTTTAGATACATTTTTTTTGTATTTGCCAGAAACATCTAATACTCTAGTGCTGATAAAAAATATCCATGAAATTAAAAGACACTGACTCCTTGGAAGAAAAGTTATGATCAACCTAGACAGCATATTCAAAAGCAGAGACATTACTTTGCCAACAAAGGTCCCTCTAGTCAAGGCTATGGTTTTTCCAGTGGTCATGTATAGATATGAGAGTTGGACTATAAAGAAAGCTGAGTACCAAAGAATTGATGCTTTTGAACCATGGTGTTGAAGATTCTTGAGAGTCCCTTGGACTGCAAGGAGATCCAACCAGTCCATCCTAAAGGAAATCAGTCCTGAATATTCATTGGAAGGACTGATGCTGAAGCTGAAACTCCAGTACTTTGGCCACCTGATGTGAAGAACTGACTTGCTGGAAAAGCCCCTGATGCTGGCAAAGACTGAAGGGGGGAGGAGAAGGGGCCGACAGAGGATGAGATGGTTGGATGGCATCACCAACTCAATGGACATAAGCTTGAGTAAACTCCGGGAGTTGGTGACAGACAGGGAAGCCTGGCATGCTGCAGTCCATGGTGTCTCAAAGAGTCAGACACAACTGAGTGACTGAGTTGAACTCAACTGAACTCCGTCTTCACCTGTCTGATTTTTAAAAACAAATGGATTTCACATATTGTTCAGTAGCTTGCTTTCCACCCGTCCTAATAGTCTACTTTGATCATCTTTCCTTATCAGTGCCTCATATAGGTGTCTATATTCAGAGAGGCAGCATAGTATAGTCATTGAAAACAAGGAGCAAAGAGTCGGACATGACTGAGCGACTGAACTGAGAGACTGACAGTGATTCATACTCTGCCTTAATATTTTCATTCGGCTGCTAAATGCGCTGTCAATACACTCCAATAAATTTATAGGTTCTGGAAATTGAAATAAGTTCCTAAAAAATAGCAAATACATGCACATAGTTTGTATATGGTGTTCAAAATTGGAGTAGTGTGTACTCAGCAAATGCTGCGTTACAAAGGTAACAGGCTGACACAGAGCCTACATCTTCAAGTCAATCATATGTATCCAACCAAGTTACCAATGTCAGAGACAGCCTGATTCCAATGCAGAATAAAATCCTTCAAGGGCAAGAAAGCTTTAGATGCTATTAAGTGTTTTAAATGGGTTTTGCACTTTTAGAGCAGATGGAGTTGAAATTTTGGTACTGATTAAAATTTAACAGTGTTTTCATATGACCTAGAACATTTATTTAGTTTAAAAATCCAAGTGTTGATGTTCTTAAAAACATTCCAAAATATTTCAAAGCACATACGAAACACAAAGACACAACACTCATTCTCAAACTGACAATTTCATTAACTGCAACTATTTCCCTGCCAACAATCTACACGTGTATTCCGTGAGATGGTGCAAAAAAGAGGGGGATGAATGCTTGGACAGTTTTCAAAACCCCTCTCTTGCTCTGATCTTGAACATACGGTATAGTTTGAGGTACAGCCTCACAGAGTATGTGAAACCTTAAAATACATGTATTATTTCTTTTTGTCCCCTTTATAACTATTCAGCAAGCATTTATTAAATCCTTACTGGATAGACAGCAATATATCTAATCAGGCATTATCAAAGACAGGAAGAGAGGTAAATAAGGTATACTTTCTGCCCTCTAGGACAGGTTAACAATATATTTAAGGCAACTAAAGTGAAAATAAGACACAAACGAATGCTAAGTTTAATTCAAAGAAAGGAAACATGAATATTACAGTTGAGGAGGTAAGCTTTCAACTACATCGTGAAGACTGGACTATACATAGGCAGGCAGGAAGGAGAAAAGGAGAAAATTCACAGTTGAAGAAGCTAGAAAGAAAGCTCTGAGTCTGGCACATCTCTATACTGGCATTCCTTCAGCCTTCTATGAGTAACCCTACTCATTTCTCACGTCTTTACTTTCTTTAAAAAGCCTCTCGAGAGCCCCAAGTTAGGTACCTCTCTTACATGTTCTCATAATACTCTAGTGTACTTCCCTCACTGAAACAGCTTCACATTGTGTTCTAACTGCTATTTCCCACTAAATTATAAACTCTGAGAGAGTAGAGATGAAGTGTTTTATTCACCATTATATCTCCAGTGGCTATTATCACATTTGACATATAGCAGGAGCTCAACAAAACACTGCAGAGGGTGATTCCAGCCATGAAATTAAAAGATTTGGAAGGAAGCATATGAAAAAGCAGAAACATTACTTTGCCAACAAAGGTCCATCTAGTCAAGGCTATGCTTTTTCCAGTAGTTATGTATAGATGTGAATGCTGAAGAATTGATGCTTTTGAACTGTGGTGTTGGAGAAGACTCTTGAGAGTCTCCTGGACTGCAAGGAGATCCAACCAGTCCATCCTAAAGGAGATCAGTCCTGGGTGTTCACTGGAAGGACTGATGTTGAAGCTGAAACTCCAATACTTTGGCCACCTGAAGTGAAGAGCTGAGTCACTGGAAAAGACCCTGATGCTGGGAGGGATTGAGGGCAGGAGAAGGGGACCACAAAGGATAAGAAGGTTGGGTGGCATCACTGACTCAATGGACATGAGTTTGGGTAAATTCTGGGAGTTGGTGATGCACATAGAGGCCCGGCGTGCTGTGGTCCATGGGGTCACAAAGAGGTGGACACGACTGAGTGACTGAACTGAACTGAACTGAGGAGCTCAACAAATATTTTCTGAATTAATGAATGAATGAGAAAATAGAAATAGAAAAGACCTGAAGAGAAATGGTGAGGAGGTAGGTCAATTAGAATAAATGGTCCCTACCTGTTTTTAAGATAATATGAGTAGAGAGGTATCATTCATTTATTTATTCATTTTTTTCAACACATATTTATTGAGTATCTGCTGTTTCTAAGTCACTATGCTAAATGTCAAAAACACAAAATTAAATAAGACATAGTCACCAAGCTGGTATTTGACATCTTATAGAGGCTTCCTCTTCAAAGACACATTATCTTCTGCCCAAGATTTATACTATCTTTCCTGTCTAAAATTAATAGATGTCTATGATACTGTATCAAAATACACAAAAATGTTAATTTTTAAGAAAAAAGAAGAAAAATACCTGGTATTTGAGGCGTGTGAAGGCTTGCTGGAGGAAGCATAGAAATAGTATCAAAAACTACCACACAGGGACTTCCCTGGTGGTCCAGTGGCTAAGACTCTGCACTCCCAATGCAGAGGGCCTGGGTTCAATCCCTGGTCAGGGAACTGGATCCCATATGCCACAACTAAGAGTTCGCATGCCACAGCTAAAGAGCCCACACACCACAATAAAGATCGAGGATCCTGCACACTGCAGTTAAAACCCGGAGCAGCCAAATAAATAAATATTTAAAAAATAAATCTACCGTATAATATGGATGAATGCTATGGCAGGAAGGTTCAAGGCATTAAAAAGACACAGCAAAAGATATTTTAAAATATCATACAGTAGAGGTAAGCAAGGTAGCCTTCCAAGAGAAGATAATAATTCAGAATGAGACAAAATTAAGTGAGGAAGGGAAAAAAAAGTCACTCCAGGTAGAGGGGTACATCCTGTGTAAAACTGTGTACCCTGCGTACCTGACAAGTTCCACAGGGCTGTACCCAAGGAAGCATGCTGAGGTGGTCTGGGAATGGTCTTTGCAGGCTTAGATAAGAAGTGCAAACATTATCCTAAAAATCTATGTGATGGTATTAAAGGCTTATAAGCAAGAGAGTTATTAGCTTTAGAGAGATCACTTTTCTAAAGCATCCACTTTATGAATTATTCTGACAGCAGTGTCAACAATGAACTGGAGGAAAATCAGATTAGAGGCAAGTATAGTATGTATTAAAAGGGGGATAAAGAGAATAGTGTATGCCTTTAAACTTACAAGTAACTTGGGATGCCTAAGTTTTGATTTGAAACAGTTGAAGGTTAGTTGTAACTAGCAGTGCCCAGAAGGTATTGGGTCAACTTGAAATAATTATTCTAGCTATATGTCATCTACAGGATTCTTTGTCCTATTTTGGTGAAAAAAAAAATTGTTAACTTGAAAAAGGTCAACAAAGACATGTTGATCAAAATCATGGACACCACGAAGCTGAGAGGTCCACACAATGTGTTAAATTTAACATTCTCTGAAATACAGATCACTATCCCCTACAGAAACTGGTGATGGACAGGGAAGCCTGGCGTGCTGCAGTCCATGGGGTCGCAAAGAGTCAGACATGACTGAGCGGCTGAACTGAACTGAAAGAAAATTTTAAAGCTATATAATAATGACTACAAAGAAAACAAGAGAGGAGATGAGAAAAGATGGAAGACAGAAAAGATAGAAGACAGACAACAGAATGAACCAGATACTACAGACAGCTAAAGCAGGGATTGAAGAGTGGCAGTGAAAACAGGGCTTATATGAAGACCTACACACCAAACGGATGAGGACAGTGGTCCTCCTTCAACCACTGGGCTCCCAGAATCCTGGCTGGTCTAATACTACATCCCTCAGTAAAAGACTGGAAAGTTCTTTTCTAAGAAAACCAAGTAGCCTAAAAGATAAGATAGATAGATACTGAAACTATTAGGTTTCCTAATAAAATATCTGTATCATTTCCCAAATTGAAGGTCACCAAACGCCCAACTCAACAAATTAAAATAAAATAAAATCCCACCAAAACAAATCACTGTGAAATTCTGAAACAGTAGAGTCAGAAAGAAGAGCCTACAGGCCTCCAGCAAGCAGAAAGAAGGTGGGGGTGGGGGAAAGGTCAGGAACTGGAATTCAATATAGAAGACTGATGGAAGGAATTCCCAGGAAAACAAGTGAAAGTGTGATGAGGGCAGCTATGCAGAAGACCAAGAGAACAAACCAATCCAGACTTGAGAAGAGCAAAGAAGGAATCTGAGAAAGAAGACTACGAGAAAACCACTGATCCAAAGTACTGTCTGAGGCACCGGATGGTACTGAGACATTTTAAAGTTTTATCAAATGGTTTAGTAATAAATGTAAAAAATAAGAAGGACAGGGACATAGGAAAAAATAAGAGGAGCATGACGGGGAGAGAAGGAACCAATCTATTAACCCTAAGGAACAAAAAGTGTGTAAAAGGAAAGTCTGAAGATATTTCAACAGATTGAAGTTTTGGTCAAATTTAAGCAAAATAAAACTAGAAGAAACAAAAAGAAAAACAATACCAACTGGAAAGACAACACACTGTCTTGAAATAACTAAAAAATGGTTATCGGAGAAGGGCAGTACTAAGGACTAAAGCAGCAGTACTTGGCTCAAGAGTAAACAAAAAAGCCTTTCTAAGAGTTTCAATTGTGTAAAATGGAATGACCGACTGAGACACTGAGTAGCTCAGTCTTTACTCACACTTCTTTATAGTCCTTCCCATGTTGTTTTAGAATTTACATACTGACCTGTATCTCTCCTGCTAGACTAAAAGGAAGAGACAAGTCCTATACAGCACCCAGCAGTGGCTGTCACATGGTGGCATTCAAAAGAAGCTTGTTAAATTAACAAATAAAAAGAGCCTAAAGCTGAGCAGCCATTCAGTGGTGCACTACAGATGGGCCACAAGATCTGTAATTCATTGGGTCAGATGACCTTAAAGTCCTTTCTAACCCTGAGCTTGAATAACCATTAGGAGGTAAAATGAAACTAGCTCCTTGATCCCAAAATTACTTAGGTTATCATATTATAAAACTGCCCATACAAATCTATCCCTAAAAATATATTAGATAATCATACTTTAAGTACAAAAAGAATTAGTTCTTTAGAATAAAAAAAAAACTCTATTAATCTATTAACAGTAATATCACAGATAAAGGGTTTTGCAAGTATAGAATTCATTTTTATATATTCAATTACAGTTAAGACGTATGTTTCCAAGAGAAAGAACAAAATATTTAAGTATTGAACATAATGAAACAACCAAAATGCATGTGTGTGTGTGTTTATCAAACATGTAGCTATCCCTTGTTTTAAAAAACAGGTATATTAGATGCCATTCTTTAAAGATGATATTACTAGCTATAATCAAAGTCTATTTTGATTTCATGTATAAAAACTGTGGCTAAACTACATGCCCTTCAACAATATGCATAAATCAGCTTGTGGTTATCATGTTATCAGCACAATCCAACTCTACTGTTAACTATTCCTTAGCTTCTTGAAGCAGTTTTAGGTTCACAACAAAATTGAACAGAAAGTACAAAGTTTCCATACATTCCTCCTGCCCCCAAACGCCCTACAAGCTCCTTCACCATTATGAACATCTTGCAGCAGTGGTACATTTGCTGAAACTGATGAACCTACAGTGACACGTTATTATCACCCAAAGATCACAATTTAGAGTCCACTCTTGATATTTCAATGGTTTTTGACAAATGTACAACATGTATCCACCATTATATCCAGCAGAATAGTTTCACTGCCCCCCAAAATTCCATGTCTACCTGTTCATCCTTCCTTCCTCCTCCTAATCCCTGGTAATCACTGATCATTCTCCTGTCTCCCTGACTTTGTGCCCTTTCCAGAATGTCATATACTTACAGCCATACAACACGTACCCTTTTCAGGTCTGTATCTTTTACTTGTTTGGGCCTCCCAGGTGGCACTAGTGGTAAAGAGCCCGCCTGCCAATGCAGGAGACAGACGAGATGCAGGTTCAGTTCCTGGGTTAGGAAGATCCTCTGGAGGAGGAAACGGCAACCCACTCCAGCATCTTTGCCTGGCGTCCCACGGAGAGAAGAACCTAGAGGGCTACAGCCCACGGGGTTGCAAAGAGTCTGACGCAGGCAGCACGCACATCTTTCACTCAGTGATATGCGTTTAAAGTTCCTCTGTGTCTTCACAGTTTGATAGCTCATTTCTTTTAAGCGCTGAATCATTTTCCATTGTCTAGATGTACCACAGTTTATTCATCCCATGAAGGGCATCTGGTTGCTTCCAACTTTTGGCAATTATGAATAAAGCTGTTATAAATATACACATGTAGACTTGTGTGTGGATGTTAACTTTTCAGCTCATTTGAGTAAATAACTAATAAGCACCATTGCTGGATTATACAGTAAAAGTATGTTTAGTTTGGTAAGGATCTGTCAAATGTCTTCCAAAGTGACTGCACCGTTTCATACTCCCAGCCAGCAATGAATGAGAGTCCCTATTGTTTCACATCCTCGCCAGCATTTGGCGTTGTCAGTGTTTCAGATTTTGGCCATTCTAATGGCCTCCCTGGTGGCTCAGCAGTGAAGAATCTGCCTGTAACTCAGGAGACTTGTGGGAGACGTGGGTTCGATCCCTGGGTCGGGTCAGGAAGATCCCCTAGAGAGGAAAATGGCAGCCCACTCCAGTATTCTAGCCTTGGAAATCCCATGGACAGAGCAACCTGGCAGGCTACACTCCATAGGGTCACAAAGAGTCCCACATGACTGGGCAACTCAACAAGTATCTAGAGGTATTTCATTGCTGTTTTAGTTTACATTTCCCTGATGATGTAGGATGTGCAGCGTCTTTTCATATGCTTACTTGACATCTGTATATTTCCTTTGGTGAGGTTCCTATTAAGGTCTTCAGCCCATTTTTAATTGGGTTGTTCATTTTCTTATTGTTAGGTTTTAAAAGTTCTTTGTATATTCTGGATAACATTCCTTATCATATATGCTCTGACAAATATTTTTTCCCAGTCTATAACTTGTCTTCATTATCTTTACAGTGTCTTTCATAGAGGAGAAGTTTTTAATTCTGATGATGTCCAGCTTATCAAATATTTCTTTCATGGATCACATCTTTGGTGTTATATCTAAAAAGTCACTGTCATACCCAAGGTTATCTAGATTTTTTCCTATGTTGTATTCTAAGATTTTTATACCTTTGTGTTTTTCTTTAGGTCTACAATCCACTTTGAGTTCATTTTTTTTCAATGTGTCTATGTCTAGGGCCCCTTTAAGGCCTGTGTCTAGGGCCCCTTTAAGGCCTGTGTCTAGGGTCCCTTTAAGGCCTGCGTCTCGGGCCCCTTTAAGGCCTGCGTCTCGGGCCCCTTTAAGGCCTGCGTCTCGGGCCCCTTTAAGGCCTGCGTCTCGGGCCCCTTTAAGGCCTGTGTCTCGGGCCCCCTTAAGGCCTGTGTCTTGGGCCCCTTTCTTCACTGGCTTTGGTGCTTCAGTACCATCTGCTGATGCAACTATCTTTTCTCCATGGTACTGCCTTTACTCCTTTATCAAAGACCACGAGACTATATTCATGTAGATCTATTTCTAACTCTGTTCTGTTCCATTTATCTGTCTATTCTTTCACCAATCCCACACCACTGTCTTGATTTCTACAGCTTTACAGAAAGTCTTAAATTCAGGTAGAATTACTTCTCTGAATTTGTTCTTTTCCTTCAATATTATGTTAGATTTTCTGGAACATCTGTTCCTTTATAAAAACTTTAGAATCATTTTCTCAATATCCACAAAATAACTTGCTGTGATTCTGACTGAGATTGTACTAAATGTATAAATCAAGCAGGGAAGAACTGACATCTTGACAGTAAGGAATCATCCTACATAGAACATGGAATATCTCGCCATTTATTTAGCTCTTCTTTAATTTTTTTCATTAGAGTTTTATAGTTTTCCTCATATAAAGTTGTATATATTTTGTTAGATTTATGCCCAAGTATTTCATTTTTTTGGAAGTGCTGATATACATGATATTGAGTTTTTAAATTCCCCTTGTTCACTGCTGGTATATAAGAAAGTGATGGACTTTTATACATTAACCATGTATCATGCAGCCTTCCTATAATAGTATTTTGGGGTGCATTTTTCATATAGACAATCATGTCACCTTCAAATGAAGTTTTCTCTCTTCCTTTCCTATTTTTGTATCTTTATTTCCTTTCCTTACCTTACTGCAATTGTGAGAACTTTCAGTAGGATGCTGAAAAGGAGGGATGAGAAAGGACATCCTTGCCTTGATCATTATCTTAGAGGGAAACTTCAAGATTCTCAGTATTAAGGATGATGCAAACTATAGGAGCTCTGTAAAAGTGCTTTATCAAGTTGAGACATTTTCCCTCGATTCCTAATTTGCTGAGAGTTTTTATCATGAATGGGTATTGGATTATGCCATATGCTTTTTTATAGTCAATTGAGAGGATGATGTGATTTTTCTTCTTTAGCTTGTAGATATGCTGGATAACATTAATTGACTTGGAAATGTCAAACCAGCCTTGCACGCTTGGGATAAATACCACTTGGTCATAGTACACAGCTCTTTCTATACATTATTAGATTCAAAATTCTTAATTTTTTTTAGGCTTTTTATATCTATGTTTATGAAAGATACTGGTCTATAACTTTCATTTCTAGTAATATCTTTACTTCTGTTTTTAAGCTAACACTGGCCTCAGTGACTGAGTTAGGAAGTATGACCACTGCTTCGATCTTCTGGAAGAAATTATAGAATTGGTTCAATCTCTTCCCTAAATGTTGGTGGAATTCACCAGTGAATCCATCTAGGCCTGATGCTTTTGACTCTAGAAGCTTATTAATTATTGGTTCAATTTTTTTTAATAGATATAGACCTACTCAGATTGAATATTTCTTGTGTGAGTTTCAGCAGACTATGTCTTTAAAGGAATTGGTCCATTTCATCTAGGTTATCAATTTTGTGTGCATAGCACTGTTCATGGTATTCCCTTATTACCCTTTTAAGGTTTATGCCTAAAGTGAGATTCTCTCTTACATCTCTGATCTTAAAAATTTGTATCTTTTCTTTTATTAGTAAACCTAGTAAAAAGCTTACTGACTTTTTAACAGAACCAGGTTTGAGTTTTTCTTTTTTGAGTTCCTGTTTTTCAATTCTTATGATTTCCGCCTTAATTTTTATTATTTCTTTTCTTCTGCTTGTGCATGCCCGCTAAGTTGCTTCAGCCATATCTGAAATCCCATGGACTGTAGTCCACCAGGCTCTTCTGCCCGCCGGATTATCCAAGCAAGAGTATTGGAGTGGGTTGCCATGCCTTCCTCCAGGGAATCTTCCTGACCTAGGGATCGAACTCATGTCTCTTACATCTCCTGCACTGGCAAGAGGGTTCTTTACCACTAGTGCTACCTGGGAAGACCCAGTGTTAGTCACTCAGTCATTTCCAACTCTTTGCAACCCCATGAACTATAATCCGCCAAGCTGCTCTGTCCACGGAATTCTCCAAGCAAGAACAATGGAGCAGGTAGCCATTCCCTTCTCCAGGGGATCTTCCCAACCCAGGGATCGAACTTGGGTTTCTTGCATTGCAAGTGGATTCCTGAATCCATGCCTGGTGGACCACAGTTCATGGGGTTGCAAAGAGTTGGGACATGACTGGGCGACTCCCTATTTATTTTGCTCTTCTTTTTCTCATTTCCTAGGATGGAAACTTGGATAATTGACTTTAGATCTTTCTTCAATTTTAATATATGCATTCAATGCTGTCAATTTCCTTCTAAGCACCACTTTCACCATATCTCACAAATGTGAAATTGTTTATTTCTCCTTTCAGTTTTTTCGTATTATCAGTATAGTACTAATTAATAGACCAAACTTAAATTTGGTGAGTACATGTCTAGGACTGCTACATATTCTTAGTGGATTAACCCTTTGATCATTATATAATTTTCCTGTCTCCGGTTAATCTTCTTTGCTCTGAAGCCAATTTTTACATTTCCTGTCTGTATTCTTTGTTTTTTCTCTTTTCTTTTTCTTGCCTTCCTGTGAGTTACTTGAATGCTTTTAAGAATCCCATTTGGTTTATCTAGAGCGCTTTTTAGTGTCTCTCTCTCTACGTCTACCTTTTTTACTGCTTACTCTAGCCATCAGATACAAACAACATCTCTGCCTACTGGTGTCATCATTCTACCATTTCAAATGAAGTGCAGAAACCTCACATTCCTTTATACTCCTTCATTTATAATTATCGTAAATATTTTCTCTCTACACTTTTAGAACTACATGAGGCCCGCATGAAGCAGGGCCCCCAGGGCTGGTGCTCTGTAATAGCCTGGAGGGATGGGGCGGGACGGAGTGGGAGGATGGGGGACACAGGCGTACCTGTGGCCTACTCATGCCTATGTATGGCAAAAGCCATCGCAATACTGTAAAGTAATTATCCTCCAATTAAAATAAAGAAATGATTTTCTTAAAAAAAGAACATCAGACAGGATAGGTTTTGTTCAACCATAAAACAACTTAGAATACTCCAGAGGGAAAGGAAAACATCCACTCGTATTTCACTCTTTTGTTCTTTCTTCCTTAATATTTCAGAATTCCTGCTTTTATTATTTCTTTTCTGTTTAGAGAACTTACTTAAGCTGTTCTCTCACAGCAGATTATCAAGTGACAAATTCCCTTAGTGTTGCTTCATCCTTTTCTTCAGCCTTCAAAAGGGCCGATTTCCCCTTCATTCTTGACCGCTATTTTTCAAGACAGAAACGGGGTTGACAGCTCTTCTCCAGCACTCCAGTGTTGTGCCATGTCCACACAGCCTTGATGATTTCTGGTGAGAAAGCCACCGTCATTTGAACTGTTTCTCCTCAATAAGTAAAGTGCTGCTTTCCTTGCACTGCATTAAAATGAAAGATTTTCCAATCCCAGTTAAGGAACAGAAAGTCACTTATTCCTCTTTGAATTCTAGACCAAGACACAACTATGTAATTACTGTCCCTCTGGATAAGGACATCTAAGTGTCTTGAACCACGATACTAGATAGCAGTCTCACGTTATACCAGTAGGTGTCACTCTATATATGATACATTAAAAGTCACTTAAGTCTCAATTTCATCCCTTCAACAAATATTGACTAAGTGTCCATTATGTGCCAGGCATGATTCTGGATGTTGAGATTATAAAGGTGAACAAGAACGACATGATCTTATTTTCATGAAGCTTACGGTCTAGATATTAATGAACAAATCTGCTTTACTTGTTTTCATTATAAAAGTCTGTCAAATTCTATTCCAAAGGAAATTTTATTTTCCTAAGCTATTAGAGAATAACATTTTAAATAGCTCTTAAAGAACGTATCATAAGGAAACAGAATTAGAGAATCTATGTTCAGTACAGGTGAGATTGGGGCTTCCCTGGTGGCTAAGTGGTAAAAAATCCACCTGCCAATGCAGAAGGCACGGGTTCGAGCTCTGGGTCAGGAAGAGCCCCTGGAGAAGGAAACAGTAACCCACTCCAGCATTCTGGCATGGGAAATCCCATGCAGAGAAGCCTAGTGGGCTACAGTTCATGGGGTCGCAAAAGAGTTGGACACAACTTAACAACTAAACAACAGCAGGTGATGATTAATGTATCTAGTGTATTTTCTAGAATTGACACAACACTTCTCTTCCAAACTTTTAAGTTTCTAAAACCCAAATATTAGGTATCCTTCATTTCAATGGAGAAGAATTCATCTTTAAAAAAAAATTCAAAGTTTTAAAAAATCTATCTATTCATGTTTTTACAATAGAGACTATTACAAATTTTTAAAGATTATTTGCAAAGTTTATTAATTCCAAAGTACAGATTTCTTTATTTCTACTTAGAAAAGTTAAAACGTCCCCTTCTAAACACCAACATACTCCCCCAGTTAACAGAACAAAGATAATAGTGAATTATCATTCTCAGCATAGAATTTAGGGATTCCTCCACAGTCGGCATCCTTATTTGGATAAATATGTGAGACTCATAGCTATTACCAGGACTTAAAGGTGACGTACTCATGATTAGAGTCGAGCAATGAAAGGTCATATTTGTCAAAATAAACAGATCTAAGAGAGGGAGCAGACACAGTACCTCAAAAAAGTACATTTGCCTGCATAGAAATCCAAGAACTTTTAATTAATCCAAGAACTATTTAACTGCTATTTTACTTCTCTGAATTCTCAAACAGAATTTTCTCTAATCTGGGAAGGCTAGAAAAAAATATGGTTAAGGAAATATTTCAGGATCAAAAGTTCTATTGCTTAGAATTCTTTAACTTCAAAATTCAGTCAAATAAATTTCTCTGAGACAAACTGATGCTGATAAGAATTTAAAAAGACCACAACAGCTTCATGTAATATCTAACCTAATATTCCTTTTGAAATACCTCAAATTACCTGAAATATATTCCACATTATTCAATTTTAGCTTAGAGTCACACACATACTTTAGAACACAAGAAGCAGTGAACGAATGTGAAGTTATAAATAAACACTAAGGTGCTTCATAAAGGATTGACTGACATCAAAAAGATTAAATTAATTTATATCTAATATTAAGGCGTTTTCTTTCACTTTGAAAGGTATTAAAATAGTGGTGGTTGACCAAAAATATTTAAAACTGGCTCACGGGGTATGATTTTACAATTACTCAAAAACTTTCTGACGCCCCAGCACTGTTGTCTGGCATACCTGAGATGTCACCAAATCTGGGGAAACTGAATGGCAGAGACACCTGCTATCGCAATACTTGGATTTCAAATATAAAAATGTGAGTGTGTAAAGGGGGATTTAGTGCTCAGGGGAAAAACACAGTTCTTGGTGTTACAATGATCCTGGTTTGAATAATAAATATTTCTATGTGACTTTTGGGGCAAGTTACTTAAACTGTTCTAAACATCACTTTTCCACCAAGATGCAAATAACAGGGTTGAAAAAGGATTATGTTGTTTGTACTGTAAACATACATAAAACATTGTATTATGTTGTTTATATTACATAAATTGCCTAATACACGGTCTGATAAGTAGTAGGTACTCAAGAAACAGTATTTATTAGGAGAGCACCATTCTTCTTTTTGACCATTAGACTGACTATACCAGTTAATGCTGAACAACTACTGACTCACTAGTGTTTGTAACTAACACACAGTGTATCTTTATCTGCTAAAACAGGTTTATAAAATCAAACTCTTTACTAGACTGAATGCCAACAAATAAGCACCTTCTCCTTTAACATAACATATTTTGCATGACCTTACATGAATTGCTTAGATAAAAGCTTTTTTCTTTTCTGCTTTTGTTATTTTAAAGTGCAGATGCATTTGAGTCATTTTCTCCTTTTGTTTCATATCCTTAAGATCCAAAGCTTCAAAGACATAATGTCAGCATGCAGTCGATTTATTACTGAACTCTTGAAGAGACACTGAAGAATTACCTTGTCAATCACCCCAAGGACTCTGAAGGCCTTCAGCTCCTCGGCAGGGCTCCTTAGGTTCCAAGGGGGCCTTGAACTTAGTGATCCTGGAGGCTAATGGAAGATATCAAAGATTACACATCAATCAGGGAGGTACTTGAAGGAAGACTGCCTGCTGAAGCAAATGCCAGGCCAAAGGAACTAAATTTATCATAAATCAGAGAATGGAAAGATGAAAGGAGGAAGTTTCTGTTTGTCTGTAATAAAAAGTAAAAAAAAATAATAAAATCAAAAATGAAGGAAATCAAAAAGAAAAAGCAAGAAAAAAGTTGCAAGTAAATAAATCATGATAACACTGGAAACAAGATTTTAAAAAGAAAAATTAATGAGCTGATACAGTTTCCAAAGCAACAATTCAATTCAGAACTGTACAGCTATAATGAAACTTTGTAACAAATGGATAACTGAACCGACAATCAATCACAGCCTTATATTTGTCCCAGAAGGCTCAAGAGTAATTTAGAAGAAAAAGACTAAAAAACAATAGATAAACTTGGGGAGAGAGGGAACATAAGTCATTTTCTCTCATCATAAAACTACAGTTCTTTAATGCTACTTTTAAAATATATACTATGTATGTTAAGAGGGATTGGCAAATTTAAGGTCAACCAGAATTGCTAATAATGGTGAAGAATTAAGAAACTCTATCCCATAACCAATAATTATTAGAACTGAGATTGGTTAAGCCTAGAAAAGAGATGATTTACAGAAGAAAATGTCTTTTAAATATTTGAACACCTGTGATGTGGAACACTTCATCTGTTCACCATAATAAAATGTGCAAAAAAGATCAATGAATACAGAAGGGATATTTCAGTACCACTTACAATAAAAGAATAATCCTAAATTCCCATCCATTGGTCTTAGTTTTTCACTACCAGTCATACAAAACATTAGACTAGATAAATTCCAAAGACCTTTCCATTTGGCATCTACAATCAGAAAGCAATCCTTTATTAACCTTTATATTAAAATGGTGATGCGATGACAGGACACACAAAGCCTTATTATATCCTCAAAACAGACCTTTCTGTTCTCAACAATCTGTTAGAATACAGAGGAAACATTTATCACCCCACTGAGTGGCTACTGATAAATAACCTGGTTAACCAAATGTTATGATTACTGGAGTTACTGAGTTACCATTTTCGATACTTCAAGTCCTAGCGCAGCCCAACATCACTAGACAAGAAGCTCCTTGAGAACAGGAAGTATGCCTTATTCACCTGTATATTCACAGTGCCTAGCATGCTGGTTGGAAGCCAAGAGGAAGAGCAGAAAAGAAAGGAAGGAGGAATAGAGGAGAGTGACAAGTGAGGGAGGTCACATAGACAAATCAAAGTGTCTTTAACAGCTAGGAAAACTATCACTTTGTGCAATTAGCTTTCAAAATTTTTTTTGTTTGTTCTTAGGTTTAGCAAGCAAACACTAACTTCAATATTCCTAAAGAGGTGATATTTCAAAAAGATAACTCTTCACTTTTTAAAGAAACTTGAGAATGTTGGTGATAATGGAAACTCAACAGGGTAATAACAATCTTTTCAAATCTATGTAATTTCCACTTCTAGGATATGTTTCCAAAAAATTACATTTTTAATATCTCACTTATATTAAGTGCTGAGCTAGATGACATAAAACACAGATACATCTCTGTCTCCCTAAAGCTTAAAATCCAAGGCGAACTTTTAAGGCTAGAAAAACACTTAGCAGGGCATTTTAATAGAAATAA
Source organism: Ovis aries (assembly GCF_016772045.2). NCBI lineage: Eukaryota > Metazoa > Chordata > Mammalia > Artiodactyla > Bovidae > Ovis > Ovis aries. The sequence goes on from NC_056065.1 coordinate 69,892,856, forward strand.
AACAGAAATACAGACTCTTCTCTCTTAATCTATGTTATATTATTTCATCCTCATACCTCACCCTGGTCTGAGTGTAGTACTTACGAGAAGTTATCATTATAATCCCATTTTAATAGAAATAAAACAGAAATACAGACTCTTCGCTCTTAATCTATGTTATATTATTTCATCCTCATACCTCACCCTGGTCTGAGTGTAGTACTTACGAGAAGTTATCATTATAATCCCATTTTACAGATAAATAAAAGGAAGTTCAGAATGGTTGGCAGTTTACAGTCAGAAAGAGCAGTGAAAGATCCCGGACTAGATCCTAACTCCTTACTTGGTTGCTTGCAGTCCTTCTGCTACACAACACATTCTGATGATTAAAAATTCGGCTCTCCCTACTCTATTATCAAGGAAGCCTCAAGAACTGCTTGTGATTTTTGTAAAAGGAATGGCTAGAAAACATTATAAGAGGAAAAAGAATAACATGGCCAAACATGGCCAACATCCCTATCTCCTACTCATCCCTCTTATTCACTGATGTCACAGGATCTTTCAGTTTCCAAGGAAAGTTATCAGTTCACTTTATCAATCTCAACAGCAGACAGAAAACCACAAGCTCTCTACTGTGTCTTTCAATAAATTACCATGCCCACTATGTGCATGATAACTGAAAGGGATAAAAATCATCAAAAGATACAGTCCCTAGTTTCAAGACATTTACAATTGACTTGAAGAGATAAGCTAAACACATGAAAACTTAAATAACAGTAAAACATTTTTTAAAAATATAAGACAGAGATAAGTCATTAGTCAATGTATGATAAACTATGGTCTCAGAAAGAAGTGAAATCAAAGGGGATTTTAAATGTTATATAGAAATAACATCAGGAAAGGATATTATACGTAGGATTGGGGGAAAAAACTGGCTTGGTAGGGGGAAAATGTTGCAATTGTAGAACAGAGGAAAATAAAATTACACATTTAAGGTTGGTTGGTTTTACTGCTTTTAACAGGCCTTGAATGCCAAGAAGAAAAGTCTGGACTATGTTCTCCAGAATCTAGAAAACAAGTTTTTGTACAAGAAGCAACTCAACAAAACAGTATTTAGTAAGGTTACTTTTGCAAAGACAGGAATGGTGAAATTGTAATGGGGAAAGACCAAAGGCAAAGTGATCATTCAAGTTCTCTTTCTACTTTAACCATCTATAAAAGTCTAAGATCAGAGAAACGAACAAAGAAAGATCATGAAATAAAATCATCAATAAAAAATCCTGTATTTCTGATATGCAGTGTTTAAATTGGGTAGAATCCCTATAGATCTATTCCTTTTTTTAGATGGCAAAAGGAAACATAAATCCACAGAATTTTAAGAACAGAAGAGGCAGAGATCAAGTCCAACATTTTTTTTTTTTTTTTTTCAGATGAGAAAACTGAAAAGCAGCAAGGTTTAGCAATCTGGCTAAGATGACAAAACTAAGTAATAGATAAGAGGGGATTAGATCTTATTTATATAATTACATAACACTGTTTAAAGGAACTTCAGCAGATACTGTTGGGGCAGGGTAAATGGAAATATTTCTAGGCAATATGGCTCATTTCCTTAAGAAAGAAAATAAAAATTTTACTTCTTTGTATCGGCTACAATATCAGAAGATGCCTAGAGAAACAAAAAGTTCAAAACTAGATACAGGAGGTGTGGAAGCAGGGGGGAAACACAAGAATAGGTGATAATCCACCAACTTTCAGAAGCAAAGATGGCACGTACGTATCACGCAACTGCTCCAGCCTATGGCAGACTCTCTTAGTCCACACACTGTCTTGCACTTGGCGGCCACCACCAGTGGACCAGAGTTATCAGCACACCAGCAAGACCTATTTACTATCACTGTCTGACACTGTCTACATGGCTAAAGTGAAGCTTGCCTTTGTTTTCATTTGGGTTCTTTTTTTTTAAGTTGTTACTTATTCAGCCCAGAGTGTTTTTTACTTGATATTATTCCCTTTTCTGAATGAGATCTATCTCAATTCTTAACGATCTGTTAGTGAGGTACTTTTCAAACTTTAAAATGCATGCGCATTACCTGAGGACTTGATGAAAATGGAGATTCAGACTCAGTCCATCTGTGGTAGAGCCCGTGAATCTGCATTTCCAAGAAGCTACCAGGTGATGCTGAGCTGCTGGTCCACCACCTGTATGTGGAATAGGGTTAGCTACTTGTCCTGAGAGCTAACTCAGCATTATCTGGGTGGCAACAAGTAGTCAAAGGCAGAAGGAAAGTTCTACCAAGAACATATCAAGAATCCATACTCTGAAACCATGATAGCTAACTGCACTAGTTTCTGAACTTGGCTTCAACTATAGATTTCTGGCTTTGCTGAGGCTTTCCCTGGCAACCTACTAACCCCCAGTACTCAACCTCCTAAACAAGTCTCTCTTAGGTCACACTTCAAGCATGACTCCTAACTGCAGTCCTATTACTGATCTGGAGTGCACCTGACTGCCACCTTTGCTTTGCCCATGTCTCATTAAGGGTGACACAACACTCGTTCTAAAGTATTTGCTGAAGAAGAATTGAGACATACCAGTGACACTAGTAAATAAAATGTACAACAGTGAAATACTGTCAATACTATAGCAACTATACTCAGACTCTATGAAATACTCAGGAAATGCATACATTCTACGCACAACTGTCCCTGGAACCAATGCATAGGAGACTGATTCCAGGATCCCCATGAATACTAAAATGCACAGATGCTCAAGTCCCTTATGTAAAATGGTGTGGTGCTTATATAACCTACGTAATCCACCCATATATTTTAAATCATCTCTAACTACTTATCGTAGAAGGCAATGGCACCCCACTCCAATACTCTTGCCTGGAAAATCCCATGGACGGAGGAGCCTAGTGGGCTGCAGTCCATGGGCTCGCAGAGTCAGACATGACTGAAGCGACTTGGCAGCAGCAGCAGCAGCAGCAGCATTTTGTCTCCCCAGCTATTTTCAGTTTGCAGTTGGTTTAATCTACAAATGTGGAGCCCATGTGTACAGAAGGCCCACTGTGTTTCCATTCATACCTTATAACTGCCAGTAAAAACTGCATTCATACTTTAGAAACTACACAGTCTTTTACGTCCTAAATTTAGACCATTTACTTTTTCTAAATTTCATTGATCTTGAGTTTTAAATTCCTAGAGCTAAAAATAGCAAATGAGCTATTCCATGTCTTTAACAGGGAAATCTCCTCTAAAACTACTAACTCTTAAATCATTCAAAGTCATCTACAGTTCAAAAAGAGGAAAAAGAAATCCATCTCCTTTAGTTAAAACTGCAACTTTAAGTGAAAGTTTTAGTCGTTCAGTCATGTCCAACTCTTTGCAACTCCATGGACTGTAGCCCACCAGGTTCCTCTATCCATGGAATTCTCAGGACAAGAATACTAGAGTGGTTTGCCATTTCCTTCTCCAGGGGATCTTCCTGACCCAGGGATCGAACCCAGGTCTCCTACACTGCAGGTGAATTCTTTATCATCTGAGCCACCATATCTTTAGTTTACACAAAGATGATTTTTTTTTTTTTTGAGATTTGGTCTTTAAATTTCCTTGGAGCTTTTTAGTAATGAAGAAAAGAAACAGTAGGATAGCGTTTTTGCTCCTTTCTATCCTTTTTTTGAAAAAGATATTATCAACAACAACTGGAAAAATTTGGAACTTTTTATTTACTGCATGAGAGTCTCAAATAAATTCAATAAAGCTAAAGTTTGAACCATCACAGAAAACTCGGGTAAAGTAACTCATGACCTAGACTGCCCCAAAGGAAAAACACTGATCAACAAAAAATTCAAAACTGAAAAGGAAGATTCTTTTATTTTCTTAATAACCAGGCTAGAAACAAATGTTTGTTTGTGTATTCAAGAAAAAGATCTGCTCTGCAGAGAATTAAAGACTTGCCAAAAATCATTTAAATCAATTCACTTGTTGTATTGGTTGACAGTATGGTCCAAATATGGTTAAAGAAGAGAAATAAATTCATCAAGCTAATCAAGAACCTCCAAAAGACATTTACATTAAAGTTCAGACAAGAAATAATCAAGCATGACTCTAACCTAAATAAAGGCCAGGTTTAATAGAGTAAGGGCTTCCCAGGCGGCACAGTGATAGAACCTGCCTGCCAACACAGGAGACATAGGAGATGTGGGTTCAATCCGTGGGTTCGGAAGATTCCCCTGGGGGAGGAATTTGCAACCCATTTCAGTATTGTTGCCTGGAAAATTCAGCGAATGGAGGAACCTGGAGGTCCATGAGGTGACAAAGAGTTTCAGAAAAGATTGAGCCACATGTATGCGTGCGGAGGCACACACACACACACATACATACACACACTAATACAGTAAAATACCAAAGTGAAAATGAAAAGTAAATGCTTACTCCAAAAGAAAAACACCTTGCTCTTAACTGCCTAAGAACTGGGGAAAAAAATCCTAACATATCAAATCTAACTCCCTAGGTACCCCTTTTTAACCCCTGCTGATACAGGTTTTATTATTCTACACGGCTCTTACAATTCTAACGTTCATCACCTCTATTATGCACACATACTGGCTCCCCAATTATGCTTTAGGGCAGTGGTCCCAAACCTTTCTGGCTCCAGGGACAGGCTTCATGGAAGACAATTTTTCCATCGACCGGTTGGAAGGGGGATGGTTTGGGGACGATTCAAGCACATTACATTTATTGTGCACTTTATTTCTTTTATTATTACATCAACTCCATCTCAGATCACCATGCATTAGATCCCAGAGGTTGGGAACCCCTGCTTTAGGGTATGCAAGAGCAGAGATTGTGTTGAAATAACTCCAATGCACACCTAGTTTGATACTGTATACACACTGAGTCTTAGATGCTAGTGAATTTATACAATCCAATACAATCAGCTTCCCTATACTAAATCTCTTTTATTTTCATTTAAAGCTATGCCTGAAAGAAAATTCTGACTGATACACATCATGGTTCCTTTCTCAAAGTCAAAAGTTACATGGCAGGCTTTATATATTTATTTGCTTAACAAGTTATTGCCTCATAAAAGTGATTATGGGGAACTGTAACAGAGAATGTATAAAATAGGGAGCCTGAATGAGTAAGGATGAGTAGAAATGCCAGGCTGGATGACTCACAAGCTGGAATCAAGATTGCTGGGAGAAATACCAACAACCTCAGATATGCAGATAATACCACTCTAACGACAGAAAATGAAGAGGAATTAATCAGCCTCTTGATGAAGGTCAAAGAGGAGAGTGAAAAAGCTGGCTTGAAACTCAACATTAAAAAAACTAAGATCACAGCATCTAGCCCCATTACTTCATGGCAAATAGCTGGAGAATAAAATGGAAACACAGTGACAGATTTTATTTTCTTGGGCTCTAAAATCACTGTGGACGGTGAGTTGAGTGAAATAGGTAAAGGAGATTAAGAGGTAAGAACTTTCAGTTTAAAGTAAATAAGTCAGCACAAGGAACACTGTTAATAGTACTGTAATAATCTTATATGGCAATAGATGATAACTAGACTTACTATGATGCATGTTTTGCAATATATAAATATACTGAATCAGTATGCTATACACCTAAAACTAATACAATATCATTAAGTCACTTATACTTCATTAAAAATAATTTTTAGTTTTAAAATTAGATAGAATAATTCAATAGTAAAGAAATAATAATAGTAAAAGAAAAAATATAATTGAAATAACAATGACAGAAAGCAGGAAAAGGTTAGCAAACAGAACAGAGTTATAACCATTAACAATCTGAAAATGACTCAGCAGGTAACTTACTTAAACACATTTATTATGTTAGAAGTAACAAAAGTGTATACAGTTTGTCCTAAAAAGAATGGTCAACTGCTTAACAACAGAAATTCTTACACTAGAAGTATAGTTCTGGTAACTGTATGTTTTAAAGGCCACAGAGAAAATGAAAAGGACTCAGAAAAGCAGCAGAAAAATTTCTAGCGGTCTGATGAACCAAGATTACAGTCTGTTTCTAAACTAGAAACTGAAACCTTTTACAATTTTCAAAAAGTATAAAAAGCATTTATAAATGTGCAAAAAGGTATATAAAGTAAATATATGAGGGGAGATGGAAAACAGGTTAATGCTTATTAAGCTAGTCTTAAAAGCCACCTCACGTGAAGAGTTGACTCACTGGAAAAGACTTTGATGCTGGGAGGGATTGGGGGCAGGAGGAGAAGGGGACGACAGAGGATGAGACAGCTGGATGGCATCACGGACTCGATGGACGTGAGTCTGAGTGAACTCCGCAAGTTGGTGATGGACAGGGAGGCCTGGCGTGCTGGGGTTCATGGGGTCGCAAAGAGTCGGACACGACTGAGCGACTGAACTGAACTGAACTGAAAAGCTTCGCTTATCAGCCAGTCTTTTTACAAGGCAGGCGCTTGATTGTTTACATGGGAGTGTGTGCATGCATCCACATACGTGAGCAATTTTTTTTAACCTATTTAATCCTAACAACAGGGAATTACTATTATCCTCATTATTCACATGTAGAAACTGAAGCGAAGAGGTGGAGTTAAGTATCTTGTCCAATCTTCCATAGCTTCAAGGGACAGATCTGAGACGTAGACAAGTCTGCCTTAGATTAATTAAGAAACATTTTCACTCTAGAAGATGTAACTCTTAAACTGCATCATAAAAATAAAACCTTAGTTTAATTAAAAAAGACAATTTCTTCCAGAAATATGCCACATCTAGATAGATGTAACATAAAAACAATCACGATAAACCACAACGTTTCTAACATTTTAAGTATTCACCTGCTTTCTTAATAAGACTAGGGGTAGCCCCAGATAAACTAAATATCCCTGTTAGAATTATGCCTTTATAATTCCAGGTGATCTCTAGCTGCCACTTGTAGGGCTTATGCTTAAATTATTAGTTTTAGCATGAATCAATAAAACCGTATGTGAATGCCAAAAGAATCATAATTTTAAATTTCAAATAAAATAAAGTATAAAATTACTGTCATTCTACACATGGCGATATTAGGGATATTAGGGATGGAATTCCTGCCTGGAGAATCCCCAAAGACAGAGGAGCCTAGCGGGCTACAGCCCATGGGGTCGCAGCGAGTCAGACACGACTGAGCAACTAAGCACAGCACAGAACAGAGAGCTAAGGGCTAAGAAAAAGAAGGAGAAGGTGAGTGTCATTTTATTTCATCTTTGGTGGTTTGCTTTAATGCTTTTCACCCATCAATAACTTTTAAGAAAATCATTAATGGAAAAGGTAATGGTAACCCACTCCAGTATTCTTATCTGGGATATCCTGTGGACAGAGGAGACTAGCAGGCTCCATGGGGTCACAAAAGATTCAGACATGACTTAGTGAGTAAACAACAACAGCAAAATAAAATCATGAACAATTAAAATGACAAAACTGATAAAGAGGAACAGTTGTTATATATACTTGTTTAGACTCATTTCCTTCTTTGGATCCCAAGCCTATGCTAATTACCTTCTAACACTGTGCAGGCCAAAATGAGCAATCAGAGGTCCTTTAAGCCCTTTTAAGAACTTTTTGTTTAACAAAAAAGTTTTCTTGACACTCACAGAGTAAGCTGCTTAAAAGGGACTGATTCAATATTGTCGGTACCAGTGTGAGTGAAGAGAAACTGAACTCCTGGCAAAGAGACGTTAACTTAGAAGGCAGGAAGTTGTCGTCTAAGAAGTACAAATAATTTTGCACTGCATGAGAGAGACGTATATGATGTGATTTACATTCCATTTTATATATTGCCGGGAGAAGTATCAATAACCTCAGATATGCAGATGATACCACCCTTATGGCAGAAAGTGAAGAACTAAAGAGCCTCTTGATGAAAAGGAAAGAGGAGAGTGAAGAAGTTAGCTTAAAGCTCAACATTCAGAAAACTAACATCATGGCATCCGGTCCTATAACTTCATGGCAAATAGATGGGGAAACAGTGGAAACAGTGACAGACTTTATTTTGGGGGCTCCAAAATCACTGCAGATGGTGACTGTAGCCATGAAATTAAAAGACGCTTGCTCCTTGGAAGGAAAGTTATGACTAACCTAGACAGCATATTAAAAAGCAGAGACAATACTTTGCCAACAAAGGTCCCTCTAGTCAAGGCTATGGTTCTTCCAGTCATGTATGGATGTGAGATTTGGACTATAAAGAAAGCTGAGCCCCAAAGAATTTATGCTTTCGAACTGTGGTGTTGGAGAAGACTCCTGAGGGTCCCTTGGACTGCAAGGAGATCCAACCAGTCCATTCTGAAGGAGATCAATCCTGAGTGTTCACTGGAAGGACTGATATTGAAGCTGAAACTCCAATACTTTGGCCACCTGATGTGAAGAGCTGACTAATTTGAAAAGACCCTGATGCTGGGAAAGATTGAAGGCAGGAGGAGAAGGGGACGACAGAGGATGAGATGGTTGGACAGCATCACTGACTCAATGGACATGAGTTTGGGTGAACTCCAGGAGTTGGTGATGGATAGGGAGGCCTGTCGTACTGCAGTCCATGGGGTTGCAAAGAGTTGGACACAACTGAGTGACTGAACTGAACTGAACATTTTACAGACACCTCTTCAAAAGGAAGAAATAGATTTCCTAATTAGTGTTATTTATGTTTACACTTCAGAGAAGGCAATGGCACCCCACTCCAGTACTCTTGCCTGGAAAATCCCATGGACAGAGGAGCCTGGTGGGCTGCAGTCCATGGGGTCGCTAAGAGTCGGACACGACTGAGCGACTTCACTTTCATTTTTCACTTTTATGCATTGGAGAAGGAAATGGCAACCCACTCCAGTGTTCTTGCCTGCAGAGTCCCAGGGACAGGGGAGCCTGGTGGGCTGCTGTCTATGGGGTCACACAGAGTCGGACACGACTGAAGCAACTTAGTAGCAGCAGCAGCAGCAGCAGCAGCAGGATGCTTACACTTAATATTTTACCCTGAACGCTTCTGAATTTCCCCAGGCTTTGCGAATTCGATATGTGAAATTTTGATCATGGTGGAAAAAAGAATGTCTCGTGTCTCCTACCGTCACTGAACTCAACAAGATTTACACTTCCAGGCTCAGTAAATGTCTAGTTAACTAGTAAGTAAATACTGTAGACAGCGGTGGATATACAAGTAAGGTAAAACCAGTAATTTACCGTTTATTACAGAAGACAGCTCATCTTTTCTATGGCATTTTTGCACAAATAAGTGACTTTATAACCACTTTGGCCTTTTCTTTCTCAAGTAACCTTGTAAGCTGCTCCTTTATTTTAATATAGGAATAGTGGGAATATAGAGACGTTTTCCATTTTGCATGCTGGGTTGGACAGGAAATTGGTAGAATTGGGACTGTGGAATGTGGGTCACTTAAATTTTTATATCTCGTATAGCCAAATTTTTAATATAGGAAATTACCATGTTCCTATTATCTAGTACTTTAAGGGCCTGTGTATAACATTCTATTTCATTTATCCCAGGTATATACCTGGGATTCAAAACTCTTTCAAAGGTATATCTTGAAGGTGCTTCTATAAAAGCAGCACTACATGTATTCATTAAGTGATCTAATATTCCTAGAATAGTTTTCATCTTCTCTTTTTCCCCTCTAAATAATAAATTTTCATAGAGCTTCTCTTTATTTCTTTGGGTTTTACTTATTTTCCATCTCTTTCATTGTTGCTGCCAATGTAAAACTTCTCTTTTGCTGGTGGAAAAAAAAAGTTTTATTTTGAATTTTAAGTATCATGTATCATACATCAATTAGGCTCAATAAAGTTGCCATTTTGAACTAGAGGTATCCTGTCAAGAGCCTGCCAAGTAGTCTCATTGCTTCCTCTAAGAGCAGCAAATCAGTGATATATCTGCCCAAGCAATATTTTGCCCGAACGTTTGTGAGTCTGATCAATAAACAGAATGGGTCTTCTGTGTCAGAAATACTGTGAATGAAAAATTGCCAAATCTTTCTTGTATATTTTAAACACCCCTACAACATTTTACCTATCTGTCTTTAATTGTTTCTAAACACATGGCCAAGTTTGATCTGGGTTTGATTTCTTTGGTGAAGAGGACGTTGTCAAAACAATTCTAAATAAATGTCTGAATACATGGCTAGGTTGAAATGTCAAAGACTATGTTTTAATTTGGTTTGAATATACTAGAGTGAGCAATTATGATTTCCCTAAGAACAACACAACAAGCTCATATTTTGCTTTTTTCTAACCGAAGACATTCACATATATATTTTAACCTCAAATGTATTTTTTAAAAATAATAAATGATTGAATCAAAATTCTTCCAATAAAATTTCTGCTAAAAAAAAAGAAAGAAAGAAGGAAAGAAAATCACTGATAAAATTCCAAGGACCAAAATTCTCAAACATCCCAGTTAGAAATAAAATCAAGAGAAAAAAAAAAAAAAAAAAAACAGCAAAAATGGCTAAAAGGAAATGCACAGTGAAACATAAGACATACCTGAGACACATCATCAAGCTGAGGTTTCGCACAAAAGCTAGAGAGACTCTCTGCTCGCATGAGATATTCTGCGGTTCTTCTCTTCACAGCTTCTCGCCGGGTGGGGCTTGACTCTCCTAAAAGGAAAAAACAAAAGTCAGGACATGTGAAAAGTAAACTTTCATTTATGCAAACTGAAGATTAACTTCCTTTTACCCAATTTACCGCCCGTTCACATTTCTAATTGAAAAGATGAGAGAGACCAAAATTGGAACAGACATCAAAGTCACTAATATCAGCAAGGTCTAAACATTACCCAGATAAATTGCATTTATCTAAATTCTGAAATTCCCATATTTAAATATGTATAGAGAACTTGATGTATTGTATAAGAGGAATCAATATATAAAGAATGTGATATAAAAAGCTCTGTGGACAAAAGATTAGGCTAGTCCAGACAGTATACAGTTGTCCAACTCAACAAATAGCACCAAATGGAAGAGATGTTTAGTAAGAGCTGTGACATGGATGTGAGAGGCTATAAAGCACCACCAAACCGGAGAATAAAAGTATTCAGGGCAACTCTAATATTTGCAAGTGTCATGGTTTAGTTGTTAACAACAAATTGTCACCCACCTCACAACTGAACACAAGAATGTGACTTCAATTCTTTTAACATATAATTATCTGAAATTGAAATAAGGTCACTACCCTGTCTGGCTCTCAGTTTCCATAACGGAAGGGTATTCAAAGCAGCCTTTAATGAACTCAGGATCTCAAAGAGGAGGCGGTCCACTCCTGGATCTCTCCTCTCCAGAGAAGGATGATCTGATGCTTTTATCCATTTTATATACTCGACTATAACATTCCATTTGAAGAAAGGATTCTAGGGCTGAAAGTCAAAAAGTTTGACACCACTGTACTATACGATGTCTAAGGTTCCGTTCATAAATACTATTCAATACTGTGCATGACTCATTTTTATCAAAGCACTTAATAATACACAGTACTGTTTTCATAATTCACCCTATGCACCTTCTGAATGAAGCTGTTAACCAAAATATACATATCACACAGTGCAAAGTACCCGCGATTACATCCCAGAAACGCTTGTTATCTGAATTCTGGCCCTGCATCTCATTAGTCATGTGTCCAGTGATAAGTCATTTCAACTCTGAACCTCTTCCTCATTCTCTAAAATGGGAATGCATACCTCAAATGACTACAGAGATTACAGGAGACCAAATACATAAAAGGCGCTACAACAGATCTAGTAGTGAAGGAAGCAATGAAGTATTAAAGTTTTCGATCTTGGTTTTCCTTTCAAAACCAAATCCTATGTAATAATGCCACCTAGTTTACTGAATTAGAATAAAGCAGATATTTCCCCCCAAAAGACTACAGGTAGAAAAAGCTCTTCTTTTTTCTGCCTGGAATAACATCTACTTCTTCTGGGAAATGTCCTTTTCTCCTCCCCTTCAGACCCCTCCATCTCCTGAGAACCACTACCAACTCTTAGTTCAGTTCAGTCGCTCAGTCATGTCCAACTCTTCCCGACGCCATGGACCACAGCACACCAGGCCTCCCTGTCCATCACCAACTCCCAGAGTTCACTCAAACTCACGTCCATCGAGTCGGTGATGCCATCCAACCATCTCATCCTTTGTCGTCCCTCTCTCTTTCTGCCTTCAATCTTTCCAAGTTATCAGGGTCTTTTCAAATGAGTCAGTTCTTCACATCAGTTGGCCAAAGTATTGGAGTTTCTGCTTCAGCATCAGTCCTTCCAATGAATATTCAGGACTGATCTCCTTTAGGATGGACTGGTTGGATCTCCTTGCAGTCCAAAGGACTCTCAAGAGTCTTCTCCAACACCACAGTTCAAAAGCATCATTTCTTTGGCGCTCAGCTTTCTTTATAGTCCAAATCTCACATCCATACACGACTACTGGGAAAACCATAACCTTGACTAGAGGGACCTTTGTTGGCAAAGTATTGTCTCTGCTTTTTAATATGCTGTCTAGGTTATTCATAACTTTCCTTCCAAGGAGCAAGCGTCTTTTAATTTCATGGCTGCAGTCACCATCTGCAGTGATTTTGGAGTCCCCTGAAATAAAGTCTGTCACTATTTCCACTGTTTCCCCATCTGTGTGCCATGAAGTGATGGGACCAGATGCCATGATGTTAGTTTTCTGAATGTTGAGCTTTAAGCTAACTTCTTCACTCTCCTCTTTCCCTTTCATCAAGAAGCTCTTTAGTTCTTGTTTGCTTTCTGCCATAAAGGTGGTATCATCTGCATATCTGAGATTATTGATATTTCTCCTGGCAATCTTGATTCCATCTTGTGTTCATTCAACCCTTAATATGGTTTGAATGAAAGCTTCTACCTTATTTCAGATCTCAGACCCTCCAATCACTACTTGTTAGCCAAGGGTGAGCCTCCCTGTTACAGCAGAGCCAATCAGAATCCCACCCTCCTGGTCACAGTTGGAGAAGGGAGAAGTTGACCCAACACAAACTGGGCCAATCTTCTGTGTAATTGATGCTGGAAGTAAAATGAGTGGGACTGCCAATAGCCATCGTTTCTGTCAAAGGAAAAAAAGACCAAGAAGGAACTTGACAGACGCAAATATGAGAGACAAAAAAAGAAACTCTAATGTGCCTGGGGCCCATGATTTTAGCTGGACCTACAATCCTAAGGAAGTGGACTGTATCACATGTAAACCAAAGAACCCTAAATGAATAGAGACCTCAAAGAAAAACTGCAGGAAAGCTGGGATTGCAATTTTGCTTATGCATCTTTCCTTTCACAGCTTTTACCTTACAGTTCCATCTCTTCTCTCCTTTATGGTTGCTGTTGTTCAGCCTCTCAATCACGTCCAACTCTCTGTGACCCCATGGACTGTGGCCCACCAGGCTCCTCTGTCCATGGGATTTCCCAGGCAAGAACACTGGAGTGGGGTGCTATTTCCTCCTCCAGGGGAATCTTCCCAACCCGGGGATTGAACCTCTTGTGTCTCCTGCATTCACTGGCAGATTCTTTAGCACTGTGCCACCTCGGAAACCTTCAGTGTAACCTCTAATAAAACTTCAAAATATTCTTTTTTCAAAAGAAAAAAAAATTAACTTGTCTCACAAAGTAATCTGAAATTCAAAAATGTCAAGACTATAGAACACCTATTTAAAGCTAGAGGTAAAACCCTATTTTGTAATCAAATTGCTGCTCTTTAAACTTTTGGTATTTCTGTCGCTTTCTAGGCAGTCACCATAGTAACAGAGAAAAAAGAACCGGAAACTAGCAGTCGAAATGGACTCCTGCTGATGATAGTGGTTCCGCTTCCATGGAAACAACAATGAAGTGATGGAAATACTAGAAGCCTTTTTAAATGTAACCTTAAATATACATACTAGGACTCCTTCCTTATCAGCCCCTTAAAAGTAGGTCACAAGCACTGCTGATCAACAGCAGCAGCCCAGGATGAAAACCACCTCTTACAGACTGCTGCTGCAGGATCCTTGCTGAGGTCTGTGAGTCCCAGAAAGAAAAGATCAATCTATCGATTTCCAGAATAAGTCCAACTAATCACATTATTTATAAATGTGACTTTAAACAGATTTTACTTGATCAAAACTTTTGACTTTAACCTTCTTAATTTCTTAATCTTCAAGACATACACAAAGCTTATGATTATTTTGGGGGGAGACCAGGCTACCTGGAATTTAACAGCTAACCCCACACTAGGTCATGTGACTATTATTTCTTCAGTAATCTATCTATAATGCTTTTAAAACTGGATCCATATTTAACATGCTAAACCAATACCTTCAATAAGTTCTCTACATTTCTGTTGATCATTCAGAACAAGAATTTGCACTGTGCTTTGGCAGTCAAGACAGAAAAGCTGCTTCCGTTATTTCTTTAACAACCATCAGGTCAAAAAGTTCTGGTGTCCAATAAAAGACGTTTTGTATATATTGAGTCAACCCATATTTCTTTACCTCAAATCAAGAGAGAGAATAGAATCAGGCTGATTACAGAACACGTGAAAAAAAGAAACTGTAGCTGAATAAAAATGAGGAGAATTTTTGAAGTTGTTATTGAGGGACTTCCCTGGTGGCTCAGTAGATAAGACTCCAAGCTCCCATTACAGGGGGCCCAGGTTCTATCCCTGGTCAGGGAACTAGATCCCAAATGCCACAATAAAGAATTTGCATGCTGCAATGAAAAAGATCCCACATGCCACAGGGAATTCAGATCAAAGCACCTGTGGGCTGCAACCAAGACCCTGTTCAGCCAAATAAGTATTTTTTTTTAATTTGTCACTGACAATTTTAGAATCATTGGCCTGCCTATCCTGCATTTCTCAGAGCACCAACTCTCACTCAGCTTCCTCAGAGAAGTTTTTATAGAAGGCATCATCTACAGATAACAGAATTGTGAAATTCTTATTTACCCAAGAGACCATCACCATCTGGCCACTCCCTGATCACAACAGTAAATTCATTTACTGTATTACCTTCTTTTTATCACAAAGGAAATGGAGGCTTGGAGATGTGAAATGCCTTTCTCCGTCACAAAGTTAATTTAAGAACCTAAACCTAAACCAGGTCTTATGCTACCACACTTCACATAATTGAATCTGAATTAGATTATTGAGTAGAACAAGAAAAATACAGAGCACAGAGCAAGTACAATACAAGTGAGTATGGGAACAAAGATGAGGAGAAAATAAATGTAAGGAGTTGAGTCTGAGTCAGAGAGGAGCGAAGAGACTGATGAAATCAGACAGCACACGGTGAAATCACAGCTATGAAGAGGTACACACATTTCACACTATGTAAAAGAGAATGGGCCTCTAGGAGAAAAACCAGGCTCTCAAACATTCTTCTTACCCAAGCACTTCTTTGGAAAACAAAGGCCACTCATTTATCCGTTTTTTTAAAAGGGCATTTTTATTCACAGAAATAATGAAAATCCGTTTCAAGAACTAGAAAAGTTAATTCTTCCAGTTCTACGCCTGGACACTAAAAAAAGAATATAGCTAATGCCTCATCACTGAGTCAACAGAAGAAAAGCAATGCTAAAGGAAGAACTGACCATGCTGAGCTTTTTTCAGCAGCCTTATGCATTCATTTTCGGCTGTGCTGGGTCCTGGCTGCCACACCGGCTCTGCTCTGATTGCAGGGAGCAGGAGCCGCCCTCCAGGCGCACTGCATGGGCTTCTCTTTGGGGAGGTTCCTCCCGTTGAGGAGCACAGGCTCTGGCACACGGGCTCAGGAGATGTGGGGACAGGCTGGGCAGCTCCGCAGCATGTGGGGTCAAACCTGTGTCTCCTGCGTTGGCAGGCGGGCTCCCCACCCCTGAGCCACCCGGGGAAGCCCCACGTTAGACTTCTTGAAAGCCAGTGTGTCTACATTTGTACTTCATGGGAAATTTTAGGGGATTTTCAAGGGCATTTTGATCATACTTGATCGTCTCCACATGCACAGAATTTAATTCCCATATAAGACTGTCCTTAATCACATCTTACATTCTGATCTCTACTCCTCTACCCCACACTGTCCACCAGGCTCTATGCCACATTACCCTTGGTCAAGGGTGCCTGGTTCTCATTCAAATTTATCACATTAGAAAGAACATCCAAATCAACCTGGGTTTGCTGCAATAATTTTTGTTTGTTAGTGATTCTTTTTTTAAACAACTTCAGTCACATAAAAGAATATGCCTATTTGAGATGGCCTTGGTGGTGAGAGTTGTTTTTTTTTTTTTAAGTGCTGGTTTATTATATTTAATGGGTTTTTTTGTTCTTTTCAGGGAAAGCCTACCATTTCTGACTTACGCTAAGTGTTCTGACAACAAAAGGAAACCTTGAGAAGAACTGTAATGTATGGTTCTACACAAGATCCACAAACATGGAGCCATCAGCCTTTCCATGAATAACACAAACCTGGTCAAGAAAGGGAATCTGCTTCCCATTTGCATTTAGCCAACCTTCTACTGATGTTTTTTCTAAGCTCAGTGTTAGGTGAACCCTAGAAGTTCAAAGAGTCACCAAAGAACAGTAAAAGCAAAAGTCACAATAACATTCACCCCCAGGCATTGCCTCGATTACAATTGCTTTCAATGTGTTTCACAGTTTTTCTGTCCTTAAAAAAATGAAACAAGCAGCCCAAAATGGAGCCACCTGAGCTAAGCCCATGTCACCAAACCAAGACTTAAGACCTAAACTAACTGTGGCTTCAAACTTCCCCAGGACTGGAATCTTAACCAGTCAGTCTGGAATTTCCTGGTCAGCACCAGGAAGGCCAATAAATATTTTTGTCTCCCAAAGGAAGGTGCCTTGCTCAAATAGTTCTTTTCTGTTTACCACTTCCTTGTCCCATCCCCTCTCTGGCTTTAACAACCTTTCCCTTTCTGTAGTTCCCTGGAGCTCCTTTCTACTTGCTGGATGGGAGGCTGCCTGGTTCATGAATCAACTAATAAAGCCAACTAGATCTTCAAACTTACTAGGCTGGATTCTTTTAATAGATAGGGTGTCAGTGTCAGGATCCAAAGTGAACAAACTTCTGATGGCATTCCAGGACAAGACAGACAGGTTTGGAACCTGTGGAGCCCTTTTTGCAGTTGCTGTCTTTCTTGCTATTTTCAAGGACCAGGGGTAAGTTTCTGTAAATACCGAGCTCCTTTCTCTCTGCATCAAGCTCCACATCTGATTGGCTTTCCTTTACAGAGCAAGACACCTTGAGCTGATGGACACTTCTGCCTGGAACTCAAATCCCTCACTTTATTATGGACTGTAATTCCCAGGCTTTTGAGCAGTACCCTCAACCCTTAACTCTGTCTCAAGATGCACTTAGGAACTGTTCGTGGTAATGTGCGGTTCCTTATGTATGTGGGGCCCCCAGTCCACCGCCCTCATTTATTGAGATCTGCTGGTTTAATCCTTTCCCCAGTCCAAGGTCCCACACTGGGGCATTGGTGTGGTACACACAGGGCCTCTTCTTGGCTGGAACTCAGTTACCTTAAGGTACATTTTTTTTTTTGGGGGGGGGGGTCTTATTTTATGTAGATAAAGGCTAAATGCTAATAATATCCCAGAATTCAAAACAGCCTCAATATTTATGGTTAAGGATTAAGGATTTAAGATCTGTTAGAGCAACTACCACCTAACTCAAAAGACTCCCAAATTAGGATAAGCTGGTCACAGAATGGGATATTGACACTCAGTCACCTGCTAACCTCAAGAAAATTTCCACACAGAGGTAGACTGTAAAACACTACATAATCCCCAATGCTATGACACACCCCTCTTAGGTATCAGTTTGATTCCAAGAGATCCAAAGGCTTAGCTAAAATAATAAAAATAATAATGGAATCTTTAAAATCCAGAGTTAAGCAAACCCTTCTGACATACCTGCTGATTTCACGTCTAACAACTATAATCCTGGAAATCTGCAAAAGCGGCAAAAATCGTACTGAAAACAACCTAGAATTATGATGGCCATTATGCGGAACTTTGCGATCGGACAAGATCGTTCACTTGAGACGCACACTTCCGAGTGCCCCAATTAAATTACAAACAGAAGGGGGTACATATTTTAATTGGTATGCAGAAGCTTCTACAGGCTTCAAAATGCCAAAAAGAACTTTAAAGTTTCATTACAAAAAACTAATAAAAAATTAAAGACACAAGAGGTATCTAAAACAAAGGATTATAAGACAGACACAGCTCCTACTGCCCCCTATCTACCATTATCTAGTACTCACTCGAGTAGTCCTCTGTTTGAACTGTCTTTCTACTCTGAAGAGACCTACAGGGCCATAAACAAAAGTCTATGAGGTTAATGGCCTTAAAGGTACCCCCCCCCCCCCAGCCATGTAGCTCTGAAAGAAGGACTCTGTAAAGACCCCTCTCAGAGATGATGAGACTGAGGATTTTCTGGTAAACTGCTACACCATTCCCTTAAACAACCAAGGGGAAGCTAAAATCAAAAATTAATTTTAAACCCTTGACAAATTCTGGTAAACATCAGAGACACATTCTTTCCACTTAAACCCCACTTAGAACCTGCAGACAGGATCTTGGAAATAAACTGGCAAAAGTTAGCTAAGGGGAAGAATTATTATAATTCTTCTGGATCTCTGTCTGTAGTACCCAATAAAGAGAAAAATATGTTTTTCATCCCATTACAGGATGCCTCTTAAGTCCAAAGGGCTGTTCAATACTGTCAGAAATATTTACTGTTTATTAAAGCTAAAAACTGATAAGATTTTATTTTTAAAATTTTAAACAGATCTGTGGTCAAAAGTTGGCCAAATTGGAAGCTGATATACAGAGCCTGGTAAGAACTTTTTAAGGCCTTCTCCCCTAAACTAAAATAATGTACCCAGCAGCAAAGAAAAACTTTCTATAGCCCTTGAAAGGACTTATGGGTGGATCAACTTATGATGTCATTTAAGTAACCACCCAATTCCTTGAGTAGTTGAGAGCAACTGTCCTTATCCTACAAATCTTTGCAAGACTAGAAATGCAGCTCAAGGCAGTCCAAAATTCACCTATTCCTTTTCCTAGTCCCATAACCTCCCTTATTTACTTAAAATTCTTATAACTTGCATTTTTTTCTTATGTCTTTGGGATGTAAATATTAACGTACAAACTTCAGAGAGATAATTCTTATCAGTTAAAAAAAAAAACAACACAGGAGAGGGGAGCTGGGGGTAGGTCATTTGGAACTTGAGTTAGTGAGAAATCTTACATGTAGAGAAGCTATGCGGTCCCTGTTCGCACCTGTCTATACATTCACATGTGCCTATACCTGTGTTACAGATATATTTTCTACCTCTGGATTGTACAGCCAAAATGAATTTATAGAAGAGCTCTATTTAATCGGCTTACAAAAAATTAAACACTTCATGTATTCATAAAATTCTTTAAAAAACAAGAAAAATTAACCCCAGTCCTTTTGAGGTTCACATGATCTGAGATAACATTGAGTAACTAAGCTTATTTTAAGTTTGTTGATTTAATTAAAACAGACAGACATGTCTTTAAAGTTACTGATATTAAAAATAATGAAAGTATACACCTTTCATTCAACCCAGGCTCACTAAAGATCAAATAAGTTCATGTTATCTATTACAAATTTTTTCAGCAAGAAAAATGGCTTAGAATGAACACTGACATTGTCTAATGTCTCATGAAGCTTTTGTGGGCAGTCTAAGCATAATTGTTAAAAACAAGTAAATGAAATAGATGTCTAATAGTGTCTCCAAATCTTTATGGTAACCTGAAATTCCATTAAGTTAAATGATAGTCATTAAATATCCAGATCATTTCCAAACAAGGTAGAGCACTGAAATATTAATTACTGAACACAAGTTTATTTAATTTTTGTTTTCTTTTATAGAGAAATTAAAGGTATTTTGTTCTCTTAATAAGCTTGTTTTTGCCACACTGAGAAACTATAAGAAAACACATTTCTAGAAATTTTAAAAATATTTATGAATCTGCCAATCCATGGAATGCTGATGTGAAAGATAGTTCATAATTGCTTACTTCCCAGTTTTCACTAGAAACAAGTTTAAAAACAAGGTTTCTAAGGGTTAAAAATTCTCATATTGATAATTAAAACTACTAGAAATAATAAGGAAAAGGAATTTTATGTGTTATCAGGACTGGCTAACATGGGAATGAGTCTGATTAAGTGAGTTTTAATATCAAAAGTAAGCTGGTATAAAATTAGAATTTGACTTTCTCCCTGTTGAAAGGGACAAAGCTTTCTTAGACTATTGGTCTGCTTTTGACAATCAGAGATTATAAAAGGTTTTTCTTTACCTTTTGAACAATCTGCCAGGGAGGAGGTAGAGGACACAAAGATCTTGTGCTTTGTCAAAATAAGCACCTATGTTCCTGTTGTCTATATCAGACCTTTGATTTCTTAAACCTAGTCCTCTCAATATTAAAAGAGCTAATTTTCACTCAGAACGATGTAGTCTATATTTGCCTGTAAAGTCTTTGTCACTTTGGTTAAATACATAAGTACTGTTTCGCAGTGTCCTATGACCCTATGTGACCAAGTATTTTTAAACCTTTTAAGATTTTTGACAAACTTCCCCCAAATCAAATTCTAAAAGAAGTCTTTCTGACCTCAAACTAACTTTGGGATGTTTTTAAGAGGGCCCCAAGCATATTACAAAAGATTTTGTTTGCTCTTCTCATAAAAAGATAGATGTTAAATTAATTAGACTTATTTGATATGTTAAGTTACATGTGAAGAAGCATTGAGAAATAAAAATACTAAGCTTTATGTTGTATTTATATAGGATATAAGTACTTTTAAAACTATATGAAGTTCCTAGAAATCTGATATATGTTAGTATCTGGTAATGTTGTGATAAAACATTATAATACACATAGTGATATTTTATTTATAATAGTAATATAATAGTAACTCTGATAATGTTATCAGTCATAATTCTAGTTACTGTCTTAGAGTGCTATGTATCATAGAAATAATCAAATTTCCCTGTCAACTACGCTGTAATGAACTCTAATCAGATCTTTAACCATGGCATTTTAAGTCTTTTGACATTTACAGACAGTTATTGCTTTACTCTGAGGTTTTTCCTAAAGCATTCCTAAAAAGTGTTCTTTCTTCAGAGAAATTTCTAAAAAGCATTCTGACAGGTACTCTAGGATACAAGTTTATGGGAACTTTCAGATCATCATACCAACTGGGTAAGGATTTATAGAACTTTAAGGAAAAACCAGATTCATAAAACTGCTAACAAAAGATGAAGAGCAAAAACGAACTGCATAGGACTGAACGAACTGATAAAGATGTGTATAATTTTTTTATGATTTTTTTGTTTAAAACATTGCTGGTTCTTTTGTGTTTTGTTTTTCCAGGCTTAAGGAAATCCTCTTTTCTCTTAAAAGCTTTCAGCAATTTGGTAATAACATTTGTGAACTAAAGGGAAACATTTATTTTTTTCTCCTTACTTGATCTCACCAAAATTCAGAAACTCTTGAGTATTCTTTCCATTGTAATAAATGTCATTATTTGCATAAGTTCAATAAGAATCTGTTCTCATTATACCAGAACATAACTGGAAATACTCGCTATATCACAAAGGCTTTAAACAGAATGTCATAGTTGAGAGAAATGTGTATAGACCCAGATATGACCAGACAACTTGGAAAAACTGGCCTAGTGCCTTACTTAACACGTTTACCATCAGCCTTACCAGATGAGTATGGACGGTTACACTTCCTGGCAGGCCCAGCAACCTCGAAGAGAGGAGTTCACTCAGACTGTAGGTGCTGCAAGGAAAATCTAGTGATGATTCTTAGATTGGCTTTTGAGTCTCAAAGGATTTTAAGAGTTCAGTCTGAGACCCCTTATGAAAATTTCCACCAAAGCAGTCTTAAAAAGAACTTACACAATCAATCACTATTCTTGCTGCATTTGTGTAAATAATCAAGCCAGTCTAATGCAAACTAACTAATTTTACTGTAATTATCCTTAAAAAAGAGAAGTGGAGATTATTGTATGCAGAAGAATTATGCCTGGACTTTTGTCTATTTTAGAGTCTCACCCCATCAACTGGTTTTGAGGTTTTGTGATACATCTAGCAACTGAACTGGACCCTAAATTCTTCTAGTTTCCTCAAATATCTGGCTACAACTCTCCAAACTAACATTTCTAATTCTCTCTGACCCTTCTAATTTAAAATTACCAAAAACAAAGACTGCCCTTGAACCTTCTTGGAAGGGACTAACTGTAACAACCAGGTCCTCTTCCCTTGCCCAGATGGCAGTCAGGCTTCAGGCACTTGAGCCATGGAGATGCGTCTCACAGCTGAAGATGGCTCCACCTGACATCTGGTCCTGGACAGGCACGAGGGACCTCTGAATCAACTGTCAAGGGAGAGCAGTAGCTGACATCAGGGTAGACTGCTTCTGCCCATGATGTCAGATCAAGACAAAACATGAAATCCTTTATTCTTCTCTTTCTTTCCTTTACTCTGGAATTGGAAAGACATTTACACATCTCTCAGTCCAGTCCTAAGTAGGGTAACATCTCAGCCTGCTGGGTTTGTCTCTAAAGATTCTGATCTACCCAACACTAGAGGTCTCCTGGTCCTCCCTGTGACTAATTTCTCTTCTATCCCAATGCCAATGGGAACTATCATCAACACCACCCTCTCAACCTAGAAGTCTCTTACCAACTTCAACTCTTGTGGTCAGAATATCAAGTAGTGTTTTTATCTTTCTCCAATTATAATACTTACCAGTTAGACACAATCGCCTACATAATTTTAGGTCATTTGCACCCCCACATTCCCATGATTATCTAGATGAATCTGCCCCCACTCACTAGGAGATCTCACCAGCAGCACCCATCTTTGCAAGGTGGGTGCCTCTTTCTTTCAGACTAAAAGATTTTCTTTCTGTATGCACTGAAATCCTAATTGACTCCTGGTTTGAACACTAAAAACAGCAATCCCTGTGAATGATCCATTAGCAGCATCCCTTGAACAGGAATATAGTTCGTGCCCCGATAGGGCTAGTCTTTGTGGTGGTTATAGTTCTCCTTGGGCCCATGAATGCCGAGATGGCTGGCATACAAACCATGTGATGCCTCTTAGGTTATCTAACAGTACCCCTAACTTTCCATGAATGAACGAGTCCCCTCATTGGTTAACTCCCATAGATTTACATCAGAAAGTTAGACAAGGCCTACCAGGAGGTGTTCATGACTCAGAATTCACTTCCTTTGGCAATGCCATGCCTTCCTGGTGAGGAGCAAATGTAACTGAGAATGTGATTTTAAAATTCTCCTTAGTTCTTGAAGATATTCAAGAAATCTGCTGCTAAAACAACAGCTGTCCCCAAAACACTCCTCGGACTCTTCAGCCAGAATTGTTCCTCAAAATAGAAGAGCCCTTAATTATCTTTTAGCTGAGCAGGGAGGTGCTGTGGCCAACACAAACTGCTGTGCCTAGATTAACACTTCAGGGGAAGCTGAAACAATTATGTAAAATCACTGAGCAAGCCACATGGTTAAAAAGGTGACTCCTTCAGGAGGGTTGTTCTTTGCTTTATTTGGTCTCAATTAATTTGGATCTTGGGGACCATGGTTCCAATATTCACTCCAAATACTGGGAATTATCCTGCTTTTGATTATTATAATCATAATAATCTCCCTGGTACATTATACTGAACCTTAAACTTTGATCACACTTCTCAGTTAAGCTAAGGGTTTGATCAAAGGGGGAGAATTGTTTAAAAAAAAGAAAAAGAAACAACATGTCTGGAATGGAGTCACTTGTGCTAAACCCATATCACCAAACCAAGACTTAACTTTCAACTTTTCCAAGGATTGGAATCTTAACCAATAGACCTGGAATTTCCCAGTTAGGACCAGTGAGATAATATGCATAATAAACCCTTTCGGGACTTCCCTGGTGGTTCAGTGGCTAAGAATCTGCCTTCCAATGCAGGGGACATGAGTTCAGTCCCTGGTTGGGGAACTAAGTTCCCCACATGCCATGGGGCAACTAAGCCCATGCACCACAACAAAGAACTAGAAAAGCCAAAAAATAAAAATAAAAGAACAACCTTTTGACCCCAAAGGAAAGAGACCTCGCTCAAAATAATCCTTATTTTTATTTTAAAGGTGAGAATCCAAAAGACAAATCATTCAATTCCTTCAAAAGAATATTACCTGGACATTCTCTTTCTGACAATAAACTCTTCTAAGTAAGAAAATAAGTAAATAAACAACCCCCTAAATGTTCCAGATGATGATAATCCCCTAAGGATTCTGTTCTAATTAAATGACTTCTAAAAGATTAAGATAAAAAGATTAGGAGAAGGAAAAGGGAATAAAGAATTAAAACCAAGGAGTTAAAACTTTCTCTTAAAAGATGGAATAAAAATAAGATAGGAGAAAATTTGGAAATCAAACTCCACATAAACTTGAGTTTTTTTATCTGCCACACAGATAAATATGGAAAGTCCCTCAAGCCATACAAAAGCTTTTACTCATCTTTTCACTGCCTATAGGAGACATCTTAAAAGAAGTAGCAAATCTACGGAAGATTCAGTTCAACAACTGTTTTCTTGATGTCATGATACGGAATCACATTTTTTTTCCTCAGATGATATAAAATGATAAACAGAAATACTGACTATAATCTGTAAATCCTTCTCAATTGTAGAAGCTTTACAGACTCTCTTAATGCATCCCACTGGTGGCTCAGGCGGTAAAGAGTCTGTATGCAATGCAGGAGACCCAGGTTCTATCCCTGAGTCAGGAAGATCCCATGGAGAAGGGAATGGCAACCCACTCCAGTATTCCTGCCTAGAGAATCCCATGGACAGAGGTACCTGGAGGGCTGCAGGCCTTGCTATCACAAAGAATCGGACATGACACACTTTCACTTTCACCTTAAAAATTAAATTGACTTAGTGCATACTAGAATTAGAACAGATGCTATCCCATCTTTCTTCAGACTGATCTAAGGTAAAGATATACATATCACCATGTTTAAACAGTTCAAAGTATGTGTAAAGCAATACTCCCAGAATATATCACATGTGAAGCTCATTTCAAGATAACACTGAAAATCCCCCTAGCAACTGGCTTTCTTTAAGTAAGCCATCAAAGTGAAAAAGTTCTCCATATCACTTAGTCCTGCCCTTCCTACCCCTTTCAGAAGGAAAGATATCTGCTAGTTACTAACCATATATTACATTCCAGAAAATCAACTCAATGTTTATAGGCATTTCAGTGCTATCACTGAATATTACATATAGAAGACTATCAATAAAATTTTGTTAAACAAATGAATGGAAAAGTTAAGTGAATGATTTTGCACCAATAGTACACAGTCTGATAACAATACCTTCCCGCCTACAGATGATCCAATTATAACTTAGTGCCTTTCATAACAGTCACATAAATGCATTTCAGAAATATGTATAATTATTGTCTTTATCATCTGTGTATATAAAAGGAATATAAAGGAATATAGAATAGACGGGCCATGGCTGAACTAAAGAGAGAGTCTGTATTTGGTCTAATTTTACATTATAACTATCAGTGAGGAAAATACAACACAAATATTCTAAGTAATTATAAATCACTGTGAAGTCTATGAACTCTCTATTGTTTGACAATTTTGGAAAATGTGTTTCTTAACAGTTTATAAAAGTATGATATGTCTGCACAGTGATCTGGTTATTTTTTATTTTTCAAATAAACACACTTTGAGACCACAAACAGAAACACAGTGTAATCTTCTGAGAAAAAGCAGAGCTACATTTTTAATACTCCCTAAAAGGGAATAAATAGGCTGAACTTCCATGCAATTTATTAACAGCTCTATGTTTAAGATACAGCTGAAGCTCTAAATTATATAAAAGTACGTAACTCAAATAATAACAAAATAATGATTAACTCCTTGCCCAAGTGCCTAACAACCTGCCAGAATTAAAATAGTAGTAGTAGTGTTCCCACCTAGAGTATTTTAGTTTTGTTTGGTTTATTTTAAAATACTCATAGACATATACAATTCTTCCAATCAGAATCAAGGTTTTTTCCTCCCCCCCACCCCAATAACCACAGGGATTAAACCAGCCCTCTCATTTTAATGTTTTTAAATTGTGTTGCTAAAGATATAAAAATGCGGTGATACTGATGACAGAGACCATCTAATAAAATAAAAAAACCCTTCGAGAATCCTCATCTATCTCACTGATTTTGCTGTAGAGCAGCTGTGCCTCACAGATTCACATGAATGAAAATATTTAGACGAGAAACCACCCACTTAGTTTATTTTCCATATGACTTTCCTGTAATTATTTTGTAAACTGTTCATACAACAATACATAAAAACATCTGCAAAAACAGGTAATTAATGTGTCAAGCCAAACTAATGCATTTTTTATGGTGTCCATGCTTCGTCAACTGTAATTATAACTCTTTTTTAAGCAAATGATGATGTGTTTGTTGCAATGTGCAAGTGGTTATTTTAGATGCTCTGTTTACTCTTCATACAATCTGAATATAAAGCTCCTCAGCTACTTTACCCCACATCGATGCTTTACCTAGCTTTTTGCAGAAGCAGGAAAGTGGCTCTCTTTTCCAAGCTATAATTTCCAGTAAACATTTTTGTCATTAAAACATGAAATTCTAAACATCAAAGTCATTACCAAAATAGCCAACAATTCAAGAAATAATATGCCCACAGATGATTCAACAGGACTTTCTTCCTTCAGTTGTAACCACCTGAGAATGCAGCACTTTTTGCCAATCGACTACAGTATAAGCCTTCTGAACATCAGAGGTTTAGAAGGTGCATTGTTTTTTGAATGTATAATATTCATTCCATCTAGACCACCAAATATACATATCTTCGATACGAGACCAACAAATGAAGAATCAAATCCTGCCCAGTATACTGCTTCATAATCAATTCATCCTGCTTGAGTTCTAACTATGTGAAAGATCATCTTAATTATCATTACTATTATTATACATTAACAATATTGTTAATAATAATCCTTAAATGGACATTCTTCTAGGCCTAAGGTATGTGATCTGTTAAATTCTGTTTCCAGGGGAAACAAAATCTAAAATTAATGAAGAAGCACAACAATATAAGATTTTTCTGGCGTTCCTTCTTTTCTTAAAAAAGGTAGTTTTGGGGATTTCCCTGGTGATCCAGTGTCTGGGAATCCACCTGCCGATGCAGCGAACATGGGTTCAATTCCTAACACGCCACTGAACAACTAAGCCCGTACACCATAACTACTGAACCTGCACTCTAGAGTCCATAAGCTGCAACTCCTGAAGTCCGCACACCTAGAAGCCATACTCTGCAACAAGAGAGGCCACCTCAATGAGGTGCCCTGCAACAAAACAGTAGCTCCAGCTTGTCGCAACTAGAGAAAGCTAACACACAGCAATCAAGACCCAGCAGAGCTATAAATAAATAAATAAATATTTTTTTGAAAGAAGAAAAGTAATTTTTAAAACATCTATGATTAAAACCCACAGTATTTTTTTTTAAAAAGTGGTAATAAAGAATTCTTAGTATACAAGGTTTTCACAATCAAAATTTTGAGAGATAATATAAGAATTAGCCCTTCTGGGTCCAAACTTTTATAACTCTTAATCTTAATACAAATACATCTAAACCGAGTTATCCCATTCTTCCCCTGACTATCAGCTATGACAGGTGATATGCTAGGTGATATGATACTGTGATATGCTACAGGTGTCTTCTGGAACACAGTGTAGGTGTCTGTCTATCCCTACCTTGTTCTCAAAAAGAACATGAGGAAAATATTAGAGTAAATCAAATGACAGTTTCCCAGCTGCGAAGCATGTGTTTTAGGTCAAATGCTAATTCTGGACAAATTAGTGAAAGCATTCAGTTGTGTCCAACTTTTTGTGACCCCCCTGGACTGTAGTCCGTGAAATTCTCCAGGCCAGAATACTGGAGAGGGTAGCCTTTCCTTTCTCCAGGGGATCTTCCCAACCCAGGGATCGAACCCAGGTCTCTCACATTGCAGGTCAGTTCTTTACCAGCTGAGCCACAAGGGAAGCCCAAGAATGCTGGAGTGGGTAACCTATCCCTTCTCCAGAAGATCTTCCCAGCCCAGGAATCGAACTGGGGTCTCCTGCATGGCAGGCAGATTCTTTACAAACAATTTAGGGTTGAGTCTAATTAAAACAGAACAGAGTCCTAGTTCCAAAGATGCTGGGACAGGAAACACAAGACCAAGACCTAGAAATGTGCCAAGACAAAAGTATATTTGTTGAAGCTAGAAATCAAACTTAGGGTCAGATTAGCAGAAACTCTCAATACTGAGTTCTCACCATTTATGTAGCAACAAACATTAATGTAATAATGCATATAATTAATGTCATTTCAAATGGTTGCATTCTACACATTGTCAACCTTTCGGGATAAATAACACTAATGTCTGTGTGGAGTACTGACAGGACAGGCAGAGGTCATTTTAAACCTACCTGACACTTTCACAATCTACCTTAATGCATACTGGCTATTTATTATACATATTTTAAGATTTCACTTAACTATCACCTCTTCCAGAAGCCTTTCCTATAAGCCTGCTCCTTCCCCTTGGTCAAGTGCCCACTTCTATGTATCTACAGAAGCACTCTCATTCAAAATTATTTATAGGGAATTTTCTATGGAAAAGCTACTATGCTAGAAGATACAACAATGAATAAGAAAATTCCTTGCATTCAAGGACATCTACAAGTAAATAAAGAGACATTAATTCAACAAATAATTAGATGAACAAATATTTCATAGTAAATATAAGCACTTGAAACAAAACAGTGTACAGTGACCACAAGGTTCAAGGAATCTATTCTGGTCTAAACAGAGGTAAGGAAAGGCCTCCTTGAGGAACTGTCACTGAAACTGCGACCTGATGACCAAGGAGGTATCAACTGAGGAGACACAGAAAGCCGCTCAAACACAGCCCAGCTCACATGACAGTATTAACACAGAAAAGACCTTGCTGCCTGCCAGGAGGCAAAGAAGCCACTGCGGCTAAAGAAGGTGAGGTGAAGAGTGGTTCAAGATGAGCCTGGAGAGGCAGGCAGAAGCCACAGCATCCACAGCCTTGGAGGCCATAATATCTGTGGATTTTGTCCTCAAAGTAATGAGTTTAAGGCACAAAAGTGACATGATTAGACCATTTTTAAAAGATCACTCAGGCTACTGGTAGAGAAAGAATAAATTAGAATCAAGCAAGAGAAGCGCAGGGGAAAAAAAAATTATAGAGTTGTTAGAAAAGCAATGATGGAAGGTGGGACTTCCAGATTATTAGAGAGAGGAACTGGAGAAAACATCTTCCCAGACAAAACTGGTCAAAATTATCAAAAAATCACAGTTCTGGAAACTGACTATAGAGAAACAGAAAATTAAGAAATACATATGTAAGAAAAAGTGCTGAACTGCAACAGAGAAGCAAGGGTGTTTTAACACGCAGCTACTCCTACCCATCCCTAGCCAAATGCTGACAAGGGATGTGGGGATCAACAGTCTTCCTGATGCTGGAGGGGACTAGTCTGACATCCACTGGAGAAAGCTCCAGGCTATTAAAATCAACAGCAAACAGTGAAAACAGGCAAGACAAAAATTTAACAGAGAAATCTGAGAAACTAGGTAAGTCAGTGTGCTTTGATAAGCTCCCACATAGTCATAGGGATCCTGAAAGTTATACACATGCACAGAAGAGATCGCAGGGGTCATAACTACCCACTCACTCTCGGTGAACAGGAGACCCTGCAAAAACAGAAAGTAAAACCAGGGAAGACTTACAAACCACCTGAATTTTTAAAGCCTCAGCCCACACACAGTCTCAGCAAATGGCAGAAGCCTCACTAACTGAGGCAGTTTAAGCATCATCTCTACATAATCACTGACTGGCCACAAACAACCCTAGGTAAATGGAAGGGAGGAGGTAGAATTTTAAGAGTTGCTCTGTTATCTAAAATGTCAACTTTTCAACAAAAAAATACGAGACACGCAAAGAAACAAGAAAGGTATGGCCCATAATCAGAATAGAAAGCAGTCAGTAAAAACTCTCTCTGAAGGGCATGCGTGCATGCTGAATCACTTCAGTCGTGTTGGACTCCTTGTGACTCTATGGACTGCAGCCGCCAGGCTCCCCTGGTGGAGTGAGTTGCCATGCCCTTCTCCAGGGCATCTTCCTGACCCAGGGATCGAACCAACATCTCTTATGTCTAACCTGCACTGGCAGGCGGATTCTTTACCGCTAGTGCCACTTGGGAAACCCATCTCTGAAGGGACTCATATCTAAGAAGATCAACAAATATCATGGATACAACAAATATCAGCAAGGATAAACTTAAAGAGTCTCACACCCAAATACATAACAGCCAAACTGTCAAAAGCCAAAACAGAAAATCTTAAAAGTAGCAAAAGATAAACATTACTTATCACATACTAGGGGATCTCAACAAAATTTAACAACTGACTTATTATCAGAAAAATGAAAACCAAAAGGCAGTGATATAGCATATTCAACATGCTGAAAAAGGGCATAAAAACCTGTCAAACAAGAATCCAATATCTAGGGAAAGCATCTTTCAACAATAAAGACAAAACAGAGACCTCCCTGGTGGTCCAGTGGTTGGGAGTCCACCTTCCAGGGTGGGACACGTGCATTCAATCCCTGGGCGAGGAATTAGGATCCCACGTGCCATGGGCAACCGAGCCCACAAGCTGCAACTAGAAAAGCCACACACGGCAGCTAGAGAGGCCTGCACACAGCAACTACTGAATCCAAGTGCTCTGGAGCCCTGCGCCCCGGCAGGAGAGGCCCACATCCTGCAACTAGAAAACCCGCTTCGTGCCACGACTGGACAAACTGTGTGTGCCCTGAGGACCCAGCGCAGCCAAAACTAAAACGTAAAGACAAAATGAACATTCCTACAGAAACATTGAGAGAATTTGTTGCTAACAGACTTGCCTTGGGAAAAATTTTAAAAAGATAGCATATTTCTTCTCATTTCTTCTCCAAAGTAGTTTCAAAAACAAGCAAATTTAATCAGTAATTGTAAAACTGCACTGTAGGGCTTATATAAAGATAATACATATGAAAATACTAGCAAAAGGAAGGGAAGGAAGCTATACTGAAGCAAAGTTTCTCTATATCAGTAGAATTAAGGCAGTTTTACTCTCAAGTAGAAATGTTTTAAGTTAAAAGGCTTATTACTTTAATCTTCAGAAAAAGCATTATGGGGGGAGGAAGGAGAGGGTGGGATGTATGGAGAGAGTAACATGGAAACTTCCATTACTATATGTAAAATATATAGCCAACGGGAATTTGCTGTGTGACTCAGGGAACTCAAACAAGGGCTCTGCAACAACCTAGAGGGGTAGGATGCTGAGGGAGATGGGAGGGAGGTTCAAGAATGAGGAGACATATGTATACCTATGTCTGATTCATGTTGATGTTTGGCATAAACCGACAAAATTCTGTAAAGCAATTATCCTTCAATTAAATAATTTTTTTTAAAAAACCATTATGGAAAATCAGTCAAATCAAAGTCAAAATGATATAGTCTAGGAAAAAAAAAAAGATAATAAAGATAGCCTAGAAATATATCTACTTGCCACAGAGGAGGCAGTAAAAGCAAAAAGAAATGAGACATATAGAAAACAAATAGTGAGACAGCAGACATAAATCCGATGATATTATTAAATACATTAAATGAATATGGATTAAACATGCCAATCAAAACGTAGAGATTATAAGACCAATTTTTAAAAAAATCTAACTACATTCCATCTACAGGAGACAGACTTTTATTCAGACAAATATAGGTTGAAAGAAAAAGAATGGAAAAACGTATCATACAAAAAGTAATCATAAGAGAGGTAGATAACTATACTAACATCTATTGAAATAGATTCTAAGAAAAAAAATTTACTAGAGACAAAAACAATGTTAAAGTTAAATTAATCCAGGTTTATTCATGATAACTATTTTATACCAAGATTTTACTTTAATCGTGAACTTTTAACCCACAGCCAATAAAGCAGGTATGCTTTCATTAATCAGAGAATAACTTAACAACACCTCATATAGTTCAAAAATCAATTTAATTATAAGTTCCTATGACTAGTCCATAATGACTGATTATCAAAAATTACAGAGACTGCCAAAATGTGGGAAATGTCCTACAAACATAAATATGATAGCCATGTTATAGAAAGTGTCCTGAAACCTTCAAATAAAATAATGTATCAAGCATCCCCATTTCAAGTCCCTGTGTTAAAATGATTAAATAGTATGACCTGGCCATAAAGAAAGTCTCAACAATTTTCAAAAAGTTAAAATCATTCGGACAAAGTCCCCTGGACACCATGGAATTAAGCTAGCAATAGAAGCAAAAAGATAATCAGAAAAAATCTCAATTGCTAGGATATTAAATAGTACACTTGATCTTTCCAACCCAGAGACTGAACCCAGGTCTCCTGCACTGCAGGCAGATTCTTTACCATCTGAGCCACCAGGGAAGCCCTAGAAATATATTACTTAGAAGTAATTCACAAGTGCAGCAGGTAGACTAATGGACCCCTAAGATGTCTGTGCCCTAACAAAGAAACCTGTGAATATTCTACTTTACTTGGCTAAACAACTTTACAAAATGTGATTAAGGTTACAAATTTTGAGACTGGGCAATTTTCCTGGATTATCAAGGTGGGCCCAACCAAATCACCTGGGTTCTTAAAAGCAGGTAACATTTCCTTGCTAAGAATCAAAGTGAGATATAACTATGGAAAAATGACCAGGCAGATACAAAATTGCTGGTTTTCCAGGTAGAAGACATGCAGGTGGCCTCTAGAAGCTGGAAATACCTGCCCAAACTTTGATTTCAGCCTGTAAGATTCATGGCAGATTTCTAACCTACAGAACCATAAAATAATAAATTTGTGTTATAAATCTGTAGTAATTTTATGTAACAGAATCTAACTCTTTCTTGACAAAACCACCCAGAAAACTAGAAACAAATGGGAACTTCTTCAACATTATAAAAGACACCTATGAAAAACCAATAACTAACATCATAGTCAATGGTTAATGACAAAGCTCTCCCCCTATGATCTGGAACAGGACAAGGATGCCTACTTTCCCAATGCTCCTGAACACTATACTAGAAGTTCTAGCCAGAGCATTAGATAAGAAATAAAAGGCAACCAAACTGCAAAAGAATACATAAAACTACATCTATTCACAGATAAAATAACCCTATATGTAGAAATCCCAAGGAATTTACAAACACCTACCTAGAGCTAACAGATGAATTCAGCAAGTTGTCAGATACAAGATAAACACACAAAAATCAGTTGTGTTTTAACACACTAGAAGTCAACAATCTGCCAAGAAAATAAATGAAACAATTCCATTTATGATAGCATTGAAAAATATAAATATCTAGGAACCTATTTAACCAAGGAGGCAAAAGACTCATATGCTGAAAATCACAAAACATTGCTGAAAGAAAGATCTAAATAAATAAGACACCTATGTTCACAGATTG
Source organism: Ovis aries (assembly GCF_016772045.2). Classification (NCBI taxonomy): domain Eukaryota; kingdom Metazoa; phylum Chordata; class Mammalia; order Artiodactyla; family Bovidae; genus Ovis; species Ovis aries. The sequence goes on from NC_056065.1 coordinate 69,926,463, forward strand.
AAAGACTTAATATTGTTAAGATGGCAATATTGCCCAAATTTATTTAGATTTAATTCAGTGCCCAGTAAAACTTCAATAGCTTTTTTTGGCGGAAATAGAAAACATGATTTCTACAATAATAAAAACAAACTTTGAAAATAAAATATGTCAATTATACCTCAGTTTTTTACAGTGATTTTCAAATTCATATAGTTATAAGGAGACCCCACAGTAGAAACATTGACAATGGAAAAAATTCTCAAAGAAGATCACAAATCAAAAAAGCTAGGAGCCAATGTATTAGATGGCTAGACAATCATGCCACTATTGCTTGTAAAAAATAGAAGTTTGGGGATCTCCTTGGTGGTCCAGTGGCTAAGAACCCACCTTACAATGCAGGGGACGCAGGCTGAATCCCTGGTCAAGGACCTAAGATTCCCACATGCTGGGGAGAACTAAACCTGCCTGCCACGACCGCGGAAGCCCCCACATCCTGGAGCCTGCACGCTGCAACTAAAGAAGCTGTGCACCGCAAGGAGAATTTCCGCATGCCTCAACTAAGACTTGACAGAGCCAAATAAATAAACAAATATGTTTCTTAAAATACAGGTTTCTGTCTTGTTAGCCTTATAAATATGCTTTGTATTGAACTGGGCAATCCCTTAGAGAAAAAGTGGGCCGAATAATATTTTCGTAAGATCATCAGAGTTAACACCATAAACAGCCAAACAAAGTTTAAAGCTACATATTTTCATTCCTGGAATTCAGCAATAAGAAATCATGTGACTTGCTTCTCTTCATCAAACATAAACTTACTACTACCTTTCTCATATATCCATCCATTCTAAAGCAAAGTTACCCTTTGAGTGTCCTCATATTTGAGTAACTCATTCAAAGGAATAAACTGATGGTCAAAAACTATTTTATAAAGCATGTGAATATATATTATTATGACTGCACAGAGACTAGCCACATTCATAGAGCCTACACATGTCCTAGAACCAGCCCTGTAATTCTGAGCTAGTCCAAGTGACTGAAAGGAAACCTAGACATACATGCAGATTTATGATTTCTCCAGAAATTCTATTCCTCACTGTAGGAAGGGGAAGAAAAACAATCAAGACCCAGAAAGAGACCCAGAATGATGTAGTACCTCTACACTAGTTCAGCTTTTGAAATATGTCTGGACATCCCTGAGAGCCTAGCACACATAAACCCAGGGGATGGGTAAACCATGAAAAATGGTTTGGTACTGCTTATTATACCATTTACCAAGAGGAAAACTGCAGAAGACTGTTTGCATCTTTCAGCTGAGTGACAGCATCACAAGCAGTCTCACATGCCAAAAATATCAGCAAGTTTGACAAAAAAAAGACACCAACATCATCAAGAAACTCTTAATCAGTTCATTCACTCAGTCATGTCCGACTCTTTGTCACCCCATGGACTACAGCACACCAGGCTTCCCTGACCATTACCAACTCCCAGAGTTTACTCAAACTCATGTCCATTGAGTCGGTGATGCCATCCAACCATCTCATCCTCTGTTGTCCCCTTCTCCTCTGCCTTCAATCTTTCCCAGCATTAGGGTCTTTTCAAATGAGTCAGTTCTTCACATCAGGTGGCCAAAGTATTGGAGTTTAAGCTTCAGAATCAGTCCTTCCAATGAATACTCAGGACTGATTTCCTTTAGGATGGACGGGTTGAATCTCCTTGCAGTCTAAGGGACTCTCAAGAGTCTTTTCCAACACCACAGTTCAAAAGTATCAATTCTTTGGTGCTCAGCTTTCTTTATAGTCCAACTCTCACATCCATACATGACTACTGGAAAAACCATAGCTTTGCCTAGATGGACCTTTGTTGGCAAAGTAATGTCTCTGCTTTTTAATATGCTGTCTTTTAATATGCTGTCATAACTTTTCTTCAAAGGACTCTTTTCATAGTGATATTCATAATGCATGCAGGAGACTTAAAAAGAAAAGAGAGGGGAGAGAAGAAGAGGGGAAGAAAAAGGAAAAAAGGAATGAGAGAAAGTAGAGGAGGTCTCATTCTGAAAGGCCATCATTCAATTTTATATTTTTATAAGAAACCACTATATAGTCACTATCACAATACCTGGTACATACAAGTAGTAAAAGCTTGTTGAACAGTCAACTGAATGAACAGATGGCTGAATGAGCAAAGAAATAAATGGGTAGAATGAAAAAGAAAAAAAAAAACTCGAAGTTTAAAAACATTTGATTGTAAAGAAGATATATGTCTCCATTTTTATAGGAGAGATATATGTGAGAAGTAGCATGGCAGGGTGGAAAGAAGGCAAGATTTGAACTCAAAAGGACCTAGATTTAAATCCTGGATGAAACTTTTACTGGTCTGTGCTGCTAATATTTTATATAAGCCTTACTTTTGACTGGTTCAGGAGTGAGAAATGAGTACAACAGGGCTGTACATTGTCACCCTGTTTCTTTAACTTATACGCAGAGCACATCATGTGAAATGTTAGCTGGAGGAGTTAAAAGCTGGAATCAAGACTGCCAGGAGCAACATCAACAACCTCAGACATACAGATGATACCATTCTAATGGCTGAAAGAGAAGAGGAACTAAAGAGGCTCTTGATGCAGGCGAAGGAGGAGAGTGAAAAAGCCAACTTAAAACTCAATATTGAAAAAAGTAATAAGATCATGGTATCCAGTCCCATCACTTCATGGCAAATAGAAGGGGGAAAGGTGTAAGCATTCCACTTGGGCTCTAAAATCACTGCAGCTGGTGACTGCAGCCACGAAGTTAGAAGACGACTGCTTCTTGGCAGGAAAGCTATGACAAACCTAGACAGTGCGTTAAAAAGCAAAGACATCGCTTTGCCAATAAAGGTCCATATAGTCAAAGCTATGGCTTTTCCAGTAGTCATGTATGGATGTGAGAGCCAGACAGTAAAGAAGGCAGAGTGCCGAACAATTGATGCTTTCAAACCACGGTGCTAGAGAAGACTCTTGAGAGTCCCTTGGAAAGCAGGCAGATCAAACCAGTCAATCTTGAAGGAAATCAACCCAGAATACTTTTCGGAAGGACTGATGCTGAAGCTGAAGCTCCAATTCTTTGGCCACCCTATGCTTTTTAGCCAACTCACTGGAAAAGACTCTGATGCTGGGAAAGACTGAAGGCAGAAGGAGAAGAGGGCAACAGGGGATGAGATAGCTGGATGGCATCACCGATGCAATGGCCATGAAATTGGGCAAGCTCTGGGAGATGACAAGGGGCAGGGAAGCCTGGCGTCCTGCAGTCCATGGGGCCATGAAGAGTCAGGCATGACTTGGCGACTGAACTAGTTTTCTCCATCTGTAAAATGGGGATTCCAGTAACCACCTTACAAACACAATAAACCAGCAATGTTGGCACCTAGAACAAACTGAACAAAACCAGCTCTCAAATCAATTCTGTAATTCATAATGTAGCCCACAGATGGGTGTTACTAACAATGCTCGCCATCTGGTAGCTTCCTCTTTTAAATAATTATTCTTGCTAACTAGGTGCCAAGCTTTTAGAATCATTATAGTGAATGTTTGCACCCTCTAAATTTTGGTGTCCTTAGAAAAAGCCCAGTAGGACTAGCCATAGTTCATAGTAGACAGGTTTGCTCTGAGGATTAAAAATAACATTAAGAAAAACCCGTTGTACAGTGACAGACATGTAATCAATAATAAATTATTGTTATTTAAATATTTCATGAATACCTTTATGTCATCCATTTGCCACTCCACATTATCACAATTATTCCAATAAGCCCACACTAAGAATACAGATTAATCATATCACTCACTTGTAGAAAAACATACATTAGGCAGAAATGAAAGGTTACAGAGACAGAAATGAAAAATTATGAAACATTCTCTTCAAAGAGTCAGTTTGATTCCTTCAATCTTGACTTTTTGGATTTTCTCTCTTAAATCCAGAAAAACCTGAGGACTTAGAAGAGTAGAGGGACCCTAATTTCAACAGCCATTTCCAGACTAAGGAAATAACTGTTGGATTCAAAAGGAGGGTTCAAAGTTACCACTCAGTGTGTGCTTTTTCTCTGCTGGATGGGCAAAGAGAACTGCTGCTATTGTGTTCTGCACTTAGTCTCAGCTGTGCAAACACCAGCTAAGTAAGAAAAACATCAAGCCATCTTTATAAGATCTACAAACAACCTAGACAAATTCCTTTAGAAAGCATAGTTAGTTAAGCTGACTAGTTAGTATGCAAAATAACAAAATTTGTCAACTCATAAGAACCCCTGTATAAAGTACTCTTACTTAGCTCTGAAAGATTATTTCTTTGGATTATCAGATATCCAGAAATAGTTATTTTATTTTAAAGCATGCCAATCCAACCCAAGGTCACAGGTAATAATTTTCCAGCAAGAGTTAAACTAAAATGACTCATATTATAATGATGCCTCAGCAACAGTTTTTCTCCAAGAAAACATCTCTTCTGCTCCTAAATGTTAAGTTAGTTCACAAGCTAGAGCCCCTAGTTTCCCCACAAATAAAAGAACAAAGTCTTTATATTCAACTTCAAACAACAGTAATAAGTTGAAAACTTTTTCTCTAAGATCAGGAACAAAACAAGGATGCCCACTTTCGCCACTTTATTCAACACAGTACTGGAAGTCCTAGCCAGAGTTAATCAGGCAAAAAAAAAAAAAAAGAGCAGCAGGGAGAGCATCCAAATCAAAAGGAAGAAGTAAAACTGTCTCTTTTTACAGATGACATGATGTTAGATATGGAAAATCCTAAATTCCTCCCCCAAAACTGTTAAACTAATAAACACATTCAGTAAAAGTGCAAGATACAAAATCAATACACAAAAATCAGTGTGTTCCTACACACTAGCAACAAAGTATCAAAAGATAAATTAGGAGAGCAACCCCACTTAAAACTGCATTAAAAAAAAAATACCTAGGAATAAATTTAACTGGGGAGGTGAAACATAAGTATACTAAAACCAACAAATAACTGGTGAAAGAAACTGAAGAGAATGATGAAAGATATTCCATGCTCATGAACTGGGAAAATAAATAATGTTAAAATGTCCATACTCCTCAAAGTGACCCATGATTTAAAGCAATCTCTATCAAAATTCCAAAAAGCAGAAAAAAAAAAAACACCTCTAAAATTTATACAGAACCTCAGAAGACCAAATAGGCAAAGTAATCTTAAAACAGAATAAGAAAGCTGGAGGTCTCACATTTCTTAATTTCAAACTATATTATAAAGCTATAGTAATCAAAATAGTATGGTATTCACATTAAAAAGACACAAACGTCAATGGAACCAAATAGAGAGTCCAAAAAAAAACCCATACATGCATGGTTAACTAATTTTCAACAAAGGAGCTAAGAATATTCAATAGGAAAAGAATATGCACAATAAATGGTGCTGGGAAAGCTGGGCAGTCACTTGCAACAGAGTAAAACTGGACCCCTATCTCACACCATACACAAAAATAAACTCAAAATGGATTACAAACTTGCAGGTAAGACTTGAGACCGTGAAATTCCTAGAAGAAAACATAAACGGTAAGTTTCATGACATGAGTCTTGGGAATAATTTTTTGGACTTGAAACTGCAAAAAAAGGCAACAAAAGCAAAAATAAACAAGTGGAACTACCTCAAACTAAAAAGCTTCTTCTGCAGAGCAAAGGAAACCATCAACAAAATCAAAAGGGAAACCAGAGGGGGAAGGACAGTTGGGTTTGGGATTGACGTGTGTACACTGCTTTATTTTAAATGGATAATCAACAAGGACCTACTGTGTAGCACATGGAACTCTGCTCAACGTTATTTATGTGGCAGCCTGGATGGGAGATGAGTTTGGGGGAGAATGGATACATAAATATGAATGGCTGAGTCCTTCTGCTGATCACCTGAAACTGTCACAACATTGTTAATCAGCTATACCCAATACAAAATTAAAAGTTTAAAGGATTTTTTAAAAAAATCAAAAGGCAAGCCCAGGATCAGACGGCTTCACAGGAGAACTCTATTAAACATTTAGAGAAGAGCTAATGCCTATCCTTCTAAAACTCTTCCAAAAACTTGCAGAGAGAGGAACATTTCCAAACTCATTCTACAAGGCCGCCACCACACTGATACCAAAACCAGACAAAGACAACACAGAAACAGAAAACTACAAGCCAATATCACTGATCAACACAGATGCAAAAATCATCCACAAAATTTTAGCAAACAGCATTCAGCAACACATCAAAAAGCTCATACACCATGATCAAGTTGGGTTTTTTCCAGGGATGCAAAGATTCTTCAATATACACAAATCAATCAATGTGATACACCATATCAACAAATTGAAAGATAAAAACCACATGATAATCTCAATAGATGCAGAGAAAGCCTTTGACAAAATTCAGCACCCACTTATGATTAAAACTCTACAAAAAATGGGCACAGAGGGAACCTATCTCAACATCAGTTCAGTTCAGTCACTCAGTCGTGTCCAGCTCTTTGCGACCCTATGAATCGCAGCATGCCAGGCCTCCCGGTCCATCACCATCTCCCGGAGTTCACTAAGACTCACGTCCATCAAGTCCGTGATGCCATCCAGCCATCTCATCCTCAGTCGTCCCCTTCTCCTCCTGCCCCCAATCCTTCCCAGCATCAGAGTCTTTTCCAATGAGTCAACTCTTCGCATGAGGTGTCCAAAGTACTGGAGCTTCAGCTTTAGCATCATTCCTTCCAAAGAAATCCCAGGGTTGATCTCCTTCAGAATGGACTGGTTGGATCTCCTTGCAGTCCAAGGGACTCTCAAGAGTCTTTTTCTCCAACACCACAGTTCAAAAGCATCAATTCTTCGGTGCTCAGCCTTCTTCACAGTCCAACTCTCACATCCATACATGACTACTGGAAAAACCAAAGCCTTGACTAGACGGACCTTAGTCGGCAAAGTAATGTCTCTGCCTGTGAATATACTATCTAGGCTAGTCATAACTTTTCTTCCAAGGAGTAAGTGTCTTTTAATTTCATGGCTGCAGTCACCATCTGCAGTGATTTTGGAGCCCAAAAAAATTAAGTCTGACACTGTTTCTACTGTTTCCCCGTCTATTTCTCATGAAGTGATGGGACTAGATGCCATGATCTCAACATAGTAAAGGCCATATATGATAAGCCTACAACAAACATTATTCTCAATGGTGAAAAACTGAAAGCACTCCCCCCAAAATTAGGAACAAGACAAGGGTCCCCACTTTTACCACTATTATTCAACACAGTTTTGGCAGTCCTAGTTACAGCAATCAGAGAAGAAAAAGAAATAAAAGGAATCCAGATTGGAAAAGAAGTAAAGCTCTCACTGTTTGCAGATGACATGATACTGTACATAGAAAATCCTAAAGATACTAACAGAAAACTACTAGAGCCAATCAGTGAATATAGCAAAGTCGTAGGATACAAAATCAATACACAGAAATCACTTGCATTTCTACACACTAAAAGTGAAAAATCAGAAAGAGAAATTAAGGAATAAATCCCATTCACCATTGCAACAAAAAGAATAAAATATCTAAGAATAGACTTACCTAAGGAGACAAAAGAACTGTACACAGAAAATTATAAGACACTGATGAAAGAAATCAAAGATGACATAAACAGACGGAGAGATAGTCCATGTTCCTGGGTAGGAAGAATCAATATTGTGAAAATGACTATACTACCAAATGGAGTCTACAGATTCAACACAATCCCTATCAAATTACCAATGGCATTTTTCACAGAACTAGAACAAAAAATTTCACAATTCATATGGAAACACAAAAGACCCCAAAGAGCCAAAGCAGTCTTGAGAAAGAAGAATGGAGGCGGAGGAATCAACCTTCCTGCCTTCAAACTATACCACAAAGCTACAGTCATCACAACAGTATGGTACTGGCACAAAAACAGAAACATAGACCAATGGAACAAGATAGAAAAGCCTAGAAATAAACCCATGCACCTATGGGTACCTTATTTTTGACAAAGGAGGCAAGAATATACAATGGGTAAAGGCAGCCTCTTCAATAAATGGTGATGGGAAAACTGGACAGCTACATGTAAAAGAATGAAATTAGAACACTTCCTAACACCATCCACAAAGATAAACTCAAAACGGATTAAAGACCTAAATGTAAGACCAGAAACTATAAAACTTAGAGGAAAACATAGGTAGAACACTTGATGACATAAATCAAAGCAAGATCTTCTACTACCCACCTCCTAAAGTGAGGAAAATAAAAACAAAAATAAACAAGTGGGACCTGATTAAACTTAAAAGCTTTTGCACAGCAAAGGAAACTATAAGCAAGGTGAAAAGACAACCCTCAGACTGGGAGAAAATAACAGCAAATGAAACAATGGACAAAGGATTAACTTCCAAAATATACAAGCAGCTCATAGAACTCAAAACCACAAAAACAAACAACCCAATCCAAAAGTGAGGAAAAGACCTAAACAGACATTCCTCCAAAGAAGACATACAGATGTCTAACAAACACATGAAAAGATGCTCAACATTGCTCATTATTAGAGAAACACAAATCAAAACTACAATGAGATATCACCTCACACCAGTCAGAATGGCCATCATCAAAAAGTCTGCAAACAATAAATGCTGGACAGAGTGTGGAGAAAAGGGAACGCTCTTGCACTATTGGTGGGAATGTAAATTGATACAGCCACTATGAAAGATAGTATGGTGATTCCTTAAAAAACTAAGAATAAAACCACCATATGACCCAGTAATCCTACTCCTAGGCATCTATCCTGAGGAAACCAAAACTGAAAAAGACACATGTATCCCATTGTTCATTGCAGCACTATTTACAGTAACTAGAACACGGAAGCAATCTAGATGTCTATCGACAGATGAATGGATACAGAAGTTGTGGCACACATACACAATGGAATATTACTCAGCCATAAAAAGGAATACATCTGAGTCAGTCCTAAGGAGGTGGATGAACCTAGAACCTATTATACAGAGTGAAGTCAGTCAGAAAGATTAATATCGTACACTAACGCATGTACACAGAACCTAGAAAAATGGTACTGAGAATTTATTTGCAGGCAGCAATGGAAAAACAGACAGAGAACAGACTTATGGACATGGGGAGAGGGGAGAGAGGGTAAGATGTATGTTGAGAGTAACATGGAAACTTACATTACCATACGTAAAATAAATAATAGCCTACAGGAATTTGCTGTATGTCTCAGGAAACGCAAACAGGGGCTCTATATCAACCTAGAGAGGTGGGATGGGGAGGGAGATGGGAAGCAGATTTACAAGGGAGGGACTATATGTATACCTATGGCTGATTCACGTTGAGGTTTGACAAAACAACAAAATTCTGCAAAGCAATTATCCTCCAATTAAAAAATAAATTTAAAAAAGTCAACAGGCAATATACCAATGGGAGAAATATTTGCAAATTATATACCTGATAAGAAGATAATATCCAGGAGCTTCCCTGGTGGTCCAGTGGTTAAGAATCTGCCTCACAATGCAGGGCACACGGGTCTGACCCCTGGTCAGGAGGATCCCATATGCCACAGGTCAACAAAGTCCAAGCACCTCCACTACTGAGCCCATGCTCTAGAACCCGCAAGCTGCAACTACTGAAGCCCGTGCTCGGCCACAGAAGAAGCCACCGCAGTGAGAAGCCCAGGCACCACAAGGAGAGAGTGGTCCCCACTCGCCACAAACACAGGAAGCCCAGGCACAGCAACGAAGCTGCAGTGTAGCTATAACGTTTTTTTAAAGTTAATATCCAAAATACATACAGAATTGTCATAACTCACAAGGAAAAAAATCAACCAGATTAAAAAATGGGCACAGGAAGTGAACAGACACTTCCCCAAAGTAGACATATAAATGCTTAAAAAGTACATGACAAGGTACTTAACATCATTAATCATAAGGGAAACCACATTAACTTCCAAAATATACAAGCAGCTCATAGAACTCAATACCACAAAAACAAACAACCCAATCCAAAAGTGAGGAAAAGACCTAAACAGACATTCCTCCAAAGAAGACATACAGATGTCTAACAAACACACGAAAAGATGCTCAGCATTGCTCATTATTATTAGAGAAACGCAAATCAAAACTACAATGAGATATCACCTCACACCAGTCAGAATGGCCATCATCACCTCACACCTGTCAGAATGGCTATCCTATCATCAGAAAGACAATAAATAACAAATGTTGACAGGGATGTGAAAAAAAGGGAACCCTCATACACTTATGTAAATTGGTACAGCCCCTACAGAAAGTGGTATGGAGGAAAAATTTAAAATAGAACTACCATATAATTGAGCAATTCCATTTTCAGGTATATATCCAAAGGAAACAAATCATTATCTCAAAGATATATTTACATGTCCATGTTCACTGCAGAACTATTCACAACAGCCAAGAAGACACAAATCAACCCAAGCGTCCATCAAGAGATGAACTGACAGTGTGGTGGAATATTATACAACCATAAAGATGTATTTTATGATATATAGTGAATAATATACAGTGGAATATTATTCAACCATAAAAAATAAATTCTTCAGGGCACTATGCTAAGTTAAATTAAGTCAGAGAAAGACAAATACCATATGATCTCACTTATATGTGGAATCTAAATGGAACCAAACTCAAAGAAACAGAGAACAGACTGGTGGTTTCCAGAGGCAAGGGGTGAAGGTGGTCAAAAAATACAAACATTCATTTATACGATTAATAAATTCAGGGGATAAAACATACAATATGGGCTTCCCAGGTGGGTCAGTGGTTTAAAAAAAAAACCCACCTGCCAGTGTCAGAGACTCCAGTTCAATCCCTGGGTCAAGAAGATTCCCTGGAGAAGGGAATGGCAACCCACTCCAGTATTCTTGCCTGGGAAGTACCATGGAGCCTGGAGGGCTACAGTCCATGGGGTCACAAAAAGTCAGACACAACTTAGCGACTGAACAATAACAACATACAATATGGTGACTACAGTTAATGTTACTATATTCTATATTTGAAAGCTGCTAACAGAATAATCTTTAAAGTTTCTTATTACTAGAAAAAAATATATAACTATGTGAAGTGATGTATGTTAACTAAACTTACTGCAGTAATCATTTCACAATATATACATATATCAAATCATTATGATGTCATATGTCAATTATACCTCCATAAAACTGGGGAAAACATTTTTCAAAAATAATGTCCATGTGTGGTGAGTGGTATGCTTCTAAACAGAATCCACAGACTAGAAACACTGCCCTAACGTTACATTTAAACATGGTTAAATGTATAACCATGTGCCTGAAACAGACATTATTATACATTTTGGTTAAAAGTTAGAATTGTGACTATGGTCACCATGGTTTGTATGAATTAAATTGATCACATTATGGATAAACAAGAGAAGGCTAAAAGCAATTACTTGACTATAACTTTTTAGACTTGATGGCATATTAACCACAAAAACTAATCCAGGCATAAAATAGAGATTGCCGTTTCAGAAATATGTTAAGCTAAATAGGAAAAGTATATTTAAATTGTAACATTCCTTAAGACAGAGGTCTAGTAGGTTTACAACTAGCCAATCTGATCACATGGACCACAGCCTTGTCTAACTCAATGAAACTAAGCCATGCCCTGTGGGGTCGCCCAAGACGGACAAGTCATGGTGGAGAGGCCTGACAGAATGTGGTCCACTGGAGAAGGGAATGGCAAACCACTTCAGTATTCTTGCCTTGAGAACTCCACGAACAGTATGAAAAGGTAGGACACTGAAAGATGAACTCCCCAGGTCGGTAGGTGCCCAATACGCTACTGGAGATCAGTGGATGACAGAGGATGAGATGGTTGGATGACATCACAGACTTGATGGACATGGGTTTGGGTAGACTCCGGGAGTTTGGTGATGGACAGGGAGGCCTGGCGTGCTGCGGTTCATGGGGTCGCAGAGTCGGACACAACTGAGCAACTGAACTGAACTGAACTAGGAGGTTTGGTATCAAGTTGCAGTGGAGAAATAACTCGCCACCATAATCACAAATAACAACATTATTATTATGAAATAATGAAACAAATGAAACAATATTATTTTTTGGTATTTGCTGATATGTATCCATAATTGTCATTTTGAAGAAAAGATTTTTATTTTTCTGGTGCCATCAAGTGGTAACATTATGAAGTGTTCTAAGGTTTAAATACTAATAACTTTTAGACAGAAAAGTAACACACTGATATGTTTTATATATGTCAATTTTGTGTTTTAGCAAAAAATTACATAGAAAGAAAAGGGGGTAGCATTAAATCTAATTGTTTGCAACTCATCCCCATTTTAAAACTCCATATGAGAATTAAGACAAAGAAGAAAAATGAGTAAGTCATTAAGACTGGAATGTTCCGCTAGCAGACAAAAAACCCAAAAGACAATGAAACTACTTGAAAAACAAAATTTATATCAAAATTATATACCAATCAAATCATAAGAGATTCCATTAATGTCCCACCTGAAGTTCCATTAATGCGGCAGTAAAAGAAATTATTTTTAAGGCAAAACCCTTCAAGAACAGAAAGAAAGAAAACAACAGCAGCAAAATTTTAGAAGCTAAAAAGTAGATGAATGAGTGGTTACTGTGTGATCAACTCAGGGAAGCTGCCCTACTTACAGAGCAATGTCAATCTCTCCAAAAGTTCAGGAACTGGTGGTTTTAGATAGCTGTGGGAGTGAGTGTGAAAGCTAAAACCAAGAAAATTCACCAAAAGTTGTTAAGAAGTTGTTAGGACGCCACTATACACTCCTTCTTCCACTCCTTATGGCCAATATCCATTTTCACATCACTCACACCAGAAGATGGAAAGTTTATACTCGAGGAAGAGTAAACAGAAGGCTCCTGACTACAGTACACCAAGCAGAGTGAGGGTCGAAGTACTGCAGTTAAAAAACAAAAATCATTAGGAATCCAGGAGACTGTGATAATCTAAACAGTACTGACAAGTCGAAGACCACAGAACAACAACGGTGCTTTTCCTGAAAGAAAACCACTGGAAGAAGGTTCTGTTAACCTTTGACTATTGTGTCCAGGACATCAGATTATGAATCGCAGTACGCTTCAATCTGCTTCCCTAAGAGAAAGGCAAATGATGAAAAACTGATGCTTAAACATAAATAACAGGCTAAGTTCTACTTACAGACATTTAGCAGCATTCAGCTCTCCATGTCCTGTATCACCCCCATTAATTGGCTGAGAATTTATCACAACTAACAAAAACAGAATAGTAAGCAAATCCAAGAACCCTTTACGTTCTCAGTTTAAAAGCCCATTTCATCTTGCCTCTTCAGGCCATCAAAAGTAAATGTACTAAAGAATCTCTGGGAATACTCCTGACAGAATCAGGTGAACATGGCAGGAAAAATATATATATATTATTTAAACAAGGGACTTAGAAGCTTGATTTTTAAAAATTCTGTTTGTGTTGATTAACTGATCAAAGCAGAGACTTAAGTATATTGTCTTCCACACGTAATTAAAAGCTAAATTACCATATTTAGGTAATTTAATCTCCAGTAATTTCTTCTTTTCAGTCTTGTTTTTACACAAGATTATACATAAGAAATTGCTATATATGTATATGTGTGTGTGTGTGCGTGTATTTTCCCCCAAGTATCAACAAAAGAACATGCCAAAATATAATAACACAGATAAAACTGTACCTTGAACACCTTCCAGGAGTAAATCAACTCCCTTCCTATAAAAGTCAGAGGCAGCTTCATAGTCATCTTCTTCTTCCTTTTTTAAAGCCAGCTTTATTAATTCTCCTGCTTTCTCCAAATAATCTCTCTTGCCAAGCTTGGATTTTAAACTGCCAGGAAAAAGGCTACGACTTTCCCGTTCTTCCTCTGTTTTGTTCTGTTCACTGTCAGAAAAAACAGCCCCTAGTGCTGAAGACTCCGAAGAAAGATTGGGACCAAAAGTCCTGATGGGAGAACTTTGATTGGAAGCCATTCCATCATCCAGCTCAGCAAGAGAATCCACATCAACAGTGAGGGATACCAGATCACTGTCACTGGAGAAACCTAGAAATACGATCACAACAGTGAGCAGATATTAAATTGAGAATCAGCCAAAAGAGTGCAAATCATACTGACTAAACATTTTTTCACACTACCCATGCCAACCAGGAAGACTGCAACTCACGGGTGGAAGTCAGTGTCTAGCAGTTTGTCTCAGCTTAGCTCATTCATTCTTGTACTGTCTCCCCACAGTTCTGGAAGACAATCTCCTGCCTTAACCATCAAACTAAAACTGAAGACAAGTCTTTATCTAGCCCTGTTGTTACAAGAAGCCTTTACCACAGGATCTTGTATTTACAGAAGGTTGATGCTATACACAGCTTCTGTGAACAACAGAATTATGATAAAATTGAATCCCAGCTCTTAAAACTTATCGTGCGACCAACCACACGTTACTTAATAATAAAACTTATTATGTGGGGCTTTAAATGAGAAAAAGAGCTAATGCATATAACAGGCTAAGATTAAATTATAACTTTTATAGCAATTACATAATAATAATTTTACTGTATATAATATAACGTATCCTCAGAGATGTGCTTTTAAGTAACCATCCATATCTGGAAAATGTATGCCATACAGCACTCTTTTAACTGAATTTTTTGAAATTCCTGTTTCAGCTGCTTCCATAAGCTTTTGGCAAAAGCTTTGGTCAGTATTTGCATCTTAGTTTTCTGACAGAAAATGAATAGTGGATGCTACTGAACATTTACTCAATGAAAATTACTTCTTCCATTTCATATAACTGACTTCATGATACATGAGCTTGAACTACAATAACCGTTACTAAACCTGCTCTACTTTTACATTCTTAAAAATGATTAAGGACCTCAAAGAGCTTTTGTTTATATGGATTACATCTGTAAATATTTACTAATCTTGGTATTTTAAAAAGACTGAATTTTTAAACACTCAAAAGTCCATTATATGTTAAATAATTTTTATAAAAATGATTAAGAAGTACCATTGTTACATATTTGCAAATCTTGTTAACAGAAGATGGCCATATTCTCAGGTCTAACTCTGTACTCAATCTGTTAGACGTCATTCTGGTTAAAAGAGTTGAAGAAAATGTCACACTGCTAAGTAACTGAAAATGGGGTATTTTAACAGCCTTTTCAAATAACTATAGCTATCATTTTTTTGATACTATAACAAAACAAGTAGTAGCTTCTTAAAGGTTAGTTTACATGTGGAATATAAATTTCTATCAATGTCATTTCTGTTTCTGTTACATTCAAATCCATGGGTCTGTCTCACACACTGAGTCTATAACATCACACTCTGGTCATTTTGAAAATATTAGTTTCCTGAGTTACACGGAGCCTCCAAATGGTGATAAATTTCATCGTTACAATATCTCCAAGAAAATCACATTTGCTACTTATCACCACCGACCTTGTCCAAAAATTGTTTATGTATTGTGAAACTGTTAGGCTCAAAGTGGCTGATACAGGTTCTCCAAAATTCTATTTTGGTGTTGAGAACTAGAACATCATCACTATTTGGCAATAAATACTGTTAACTGTTTTCTTTGAAGTGCAAGCTTCCTTTTAGCATTAAAAAAAAAAATTGCTAAATATTCAAGTCTGAAAATGAGTTGTCTGTCAATCACTCTCTCAAGCAAAAATGGGGTCCCAGGAAAAGAGTAGCTAGTTTATGGTTCAAATAACTGCAAAGGCGCTCTTTTTTTTTTTTTTTTCCCAAGACAACCAGGGCAGTTCAGCATGTAAAGTGTTTTTTCATTTTCATTTCATCCCACATAATAGTATATAAAAGACATATATCCAAGGGTTGAGATTCAGTAAAATTAACTGTTTTTACTGCTTTATCAAGGATCTCCTAGGTGAAATAAGCATTGGTATTACTGTAAGTATGTGCAACAAATACTGTTACAGTCTCATATCACTGTCTTGATTCATGCTCAAGTACAGCAGTTTTACTGACCACTGCTTTTGGATCATCAGTACAAACGTCAGCACAATAGAAACAGAAAATAACTTCCTATATTATCATAAAAAAAAGTTTCTTATTTGGAGAGTCCCTGAAAAGATCTCAGGAATGAAAACCCAGAGATCTGAAAACTATACTTTAAAAGCCACTGACTTGTATCATTAAATAAGATTCACAACAGGGTTAGGCAAAACTTAGGTTTGGGAACAACTATGTGATCTGCATCACCACTGAATACATACTGACTGCCACACTTCTCAGGAAGGAAAATACTGGGTTGGCCAAAAAGTTCATTCCGGTTTTCCCATAACTCGAACAAACTTTCTGGCCAACGTAATACATAAAGAAGAAAATGATCTCCCCAGCATCACACACTAAGTCAAAATCAAAGGTGGATCTGAGTGTACAGTTGCAGATCAAGGGTCCGCAAACTTCTTTTCTGAGGGCCACAGGGTGAATTATTTTAGGCAACACTGCTGCTGTAGCTCGAAAGCAGCCACAAACAACGCCCACACGTCCAAGTATGCCTGTGTTCCAACAGAGCTTCCTGCGTGGAGGCTGAACTCTGAATGCCGCATAATGTTCACGTGCCACAAAATAAGATTCTTTGGAATTTTGTCAACCATTTAAAAATGTAAAAACCATTCTTAGCTTATAGGGCAGGACATATAAAAACAGGTGGAAGGCCAGACTTGGCCCATGGGCCACAGTTTGTCAACCCCTACTATAGACTCAAATTGCTTCAGTTCAGTTCAGTCGCTCAGTCATGTCCGACTCTTTGCAACCCCATGGTCTGCAGCACGCCAGGCCTCCCTGTCCATCACCAACTCCCGGAGTTTACTCAAACTCTTGTCCATTGAGTCAGTGGCGCCATCCAACCATCTCATCAAACTGCTTACTTCATACCGAATAAAGTAAGTTGGGATAAAAACATTTATTGGCAGCTAAGTTCTAATTTCAAGTCAACTTTAGACACTGTTTTGGCACTCTTGTCAATATATCCTGTTTCCAGGGTTTGGCACTTTTTTTCCCCACAAATCTTTGGAATGCCCATGAAATACTAATTTTGTTCCATGAAAGCAAGAGACTTCATTAATGCCACGATATCAGATGAAATTCATTGGATCTATTGGAAATATCTTCAATTCACCACAGTTCAACTCTATAGACAACACTTAAAATCAAAATCTCTTTATAGCCGTCTACAAATTTATGCACTGCTTTGAGAAATATATAAACTTTCCAAGATTTTTTAAAATAATTTTAAATATTTTCTATATTCAATACAAATTTACTTCCTTAAATGGTTATCATTGTGTAACCTGGTCCTCCGAAATTAATAAACAGACAAAGAAAATAATGCTGTGGTTTATACAGCTAATCACAAATGAAAGGAAATGTTGTTACAGATCTTTGTCTGCTCTCTGATGTCTTGTCACCATAACCTCTACATCATCTATCACATCATACTGCTTCATGCTTTGCTTGATTTTCCTTTCTAACAAGAACAATAATACCAAAGGGCAAGAGGGTAAAGTTATGTATACTCAGTTTCTTGGCTTTTGACCATGAAAATTTAGTCACACAGTCATATTTCCTCTTACTCTTCCAACCTTATTTTACTAGCAAAGAAACCATGATTATATGAAACTAGATCCGAAAAGTAAGATCATAAAACACCTAGGGAAAAGTCAAATAGTAAAATAAAGGTTCTATACAAATGGTTCCCTTTTCAAATTCTACCTAATTCTAAATGAGAAATGTTTCAAAATAAGCAAACAAATAAGAACTAGCAGGTTAGGAAAAGAAATTTTTTTAGCCTAAGCAAGAGAAGCAAAAGGAAACAAAATTACTTCTTCTGGTTTATGGAGGACAATTTTAAAATATATGTCAGAGGGAGAGGGAGAGGGTAGGATGATTTGGGAGAATGGCATTGTAAAACGTATACTATCATGTAAGAATCGAATCACCAGTCTATGTCCGTCGCAGGATACAGCATGCTTGGGGCTGGTGCACGGTGATGACCCAGAGAGATGTTATGGGGAGGGAGGTGGGAGGGGGGTTCATGTTTGGGAATGCATGTACACCCATGGTGGATTCATGTCAATGTATGGCAAAACCAATACAGTATTGTAAAGTAAAATAAAGTAAAAATAAAAATTAAAAAATAAAATAAATGTCAGATGCAAAAATGCCTATATCTTTAGTCCAGAAATTTAGTAATATATACCAGAAACAATCAGAGATGTAGGAAAAAAAGACATACACATAAGAATATTCATCACAAAAACTAGTGCAACTGAAATAACAAATTTCTAACAATTGGAGAATATGGCATATCCCATGAGGAGGCCTTACAAATAGCTGTGAAAAGAAGAGAGGAGAAAAGCAAAGGAGAAAAAGAAAGATATAAGCATCTGAATGCAGAGTTCCAAAGAATAGCAAGAAGAGATAAGAAAGCCTTCCTCAGCGATCAATGCAAAGAAATAGAGGAAAACAACAGAATGGGAAAGACTAGAGATCTCTTCAAGAAAATTAGAGATGCAAAGGGAACATTTCATGCAGAGATGGGCTCGATAAAGGACAGAAATGGTATGGACCTAACAGAATCAGACGATATTAAGAAGAGGTGGCAAGAATACACAGAAGAACTGTACAAAAAAGATCTTCATGACCAAGATAATCACAATGGTGTGATTACTCACCTAGAGTCAGACATCCTGGAATGTGAAAGTCAAGTGGGCCTTAGAAAGCATCACTACGAACAAAGCTAGTAGAGGTGATGGAATTCCAGTGGAACTATTTCAAATCCTTAAAGATGATGCTGTGAAAGTGCTGCACTCAATATGCCAGCAAATTTGGAAAACTCAGCAGTGGCCACAGGACTGGAAAAGGTCAGTTTTCATTCCAGTCCCAAAGAAAGGCAATGCCAAAGAATGCTAAAACTACCGCACAATTGCACTCATCTCACACACTAGCAAAGTAATGCTCAAAATTCTCCAAGCCAGGCTTCAGCAATAAGTGAACCATGAACTTCCAGATGTTCAAGCTGGTTTTAGAAAAGGCAAAGGAACCAGAGATCAAATTCCCAACATCCGCTGGATCATCGAAAAAGCAAGAGAGTTCCAAAAAAACATCTAGTTCTGCTTTATTGACTACGCCAAAGCCAAAGCCTGACTGTGAGGATCACAATAAACTGTGGAAAATTCTGAAAGAGATGGGAATACCAGACCACCTGACCTGGCTCTTGAGAAACCTACATGCAGGTCAGGAAGCAACAGTCAGAACTGGACATGGAACAACAGACTGGTTCCAAATAGGAAAAGGAATACGTCAAGGCTGTATATTGTCACCCTGCTTATTTAACTTATATGCAGAGTACATCATGAGAAATGCTGGACTGGAAGAAGCACAAGCTGGAATCAAGATTGCTGGGAGAAATATCAATAACCTCAGATATGCAGATGACACCACCCTTATGGCAGAAAGTGAAAAAGAACTAAAAAGCCTCTTGATGAAAGTGAAAGAGGAGAGTGAACAAGTTGGCTTAAAGCTCAACATTCAGAAAACTAAGATCATGGCATCTGGTCATGGGAAATAGATGGGGAAACAGGGGAAACAATGTCAGACTTTTATTTTGGGGGGCTCCAAAATCACTGCAGATGGTGACTGCAGCCATGAAATTAAAAGATGCTTACTCCTTGGAAGGAAAGTTATTACCAACCTAGATAGCATATTCAAAAGCAGAGACATTACTTTGTCAACAAAGGTCCGTCTAGTCAAGGCTATGGTTTTTCCAGTGGTCATGGATGGATGTGAGAGTTGGACTGTAAAGAAAGCTGAATGCTGAAGAATTGATGCTTTTGAACTGTGGTGTTGGAGAAGACTCTTGAGAGTCCCTTGGACTGCAAGGAGATCCAACCAGTACATTCTAAAGAAGATCAGTCCTGGGTGTTCATTGAAAGGACTGATGTTGAAGCTGAAACTCCAATACCTGGCCACCTCATGCGAAGAGTTGACTCATTGGAAAAGACCCTGATGCTGGGAGGGATTGGGAGCAGGAAGAGAAGGGGACGACAGAGGATCAGATGGCTGGATGGCATCACCAACTCGATAGACATGAATTTGGGTAAACTCCAGGAGTTGGTGATGGACAGGGAGGCCTGGCGTGCTGCAATTCATGGAGTCACAGAGTGTCAGACAAGACTAAGCAACTGAACTGAACTGAAGATAAAATATTATAGAGTTATTAAAAACTTTTATCAGTTCAGTCGCTCAGTCATGTCCGACCTTTTGTGACCCCAAGGACTGCAGCATGCAGGCCTCCCTGTCCATTAGCAACTCCCTCAGCTTGCTCAAACTCATGTCCATTGAGTTGGTGATGCCATCCAACCATCTCATATTCTGTCGTCCCCTTCTCCTGCCACCTTCAATCTTTCCCAACATCAGTCTTTTTAAATGAGTCAGTTTTTCACATCAGGTGGCCAAAGTATTGGAGTTTCAGCTTCAGCATCAGTCCTTCCAATGAATATTCAGGATTGATCTCCTTTAGGATGGACTAGTTGGATCTCCTTGCAGTCCAAGGGACTCTCAAGAGTCTTCAACACCACAGTTCAAAAGCATCAATTGTTCGACGCTCAGCTTTCTTTACAGTCCAACTCTCACATCCATACATGACTACTGGAAAAACCACAGCTTTGCCTAGATGGACCTTTGTTGGCAAAGTAAAGTCTCTGCTTTTTAATATGCTGTCTAGGTTGGTCATAGCTATTCTTCCAAGGAATAAAGAATCTTTTAATTTCATGGCTGCAGTCACCACCTGCAGTGATTTTGGAGCCCAAAAAATAAAGTCTGTCACTGTTTCCATTGTCTCCCCATCTATTCGCCCTGTAGTGATGGAACCGGATGCCATGATCTTAGTCTTCTGAATGTTGAGTTTTGAGCCAACTTTTTCACTCTCCTCTTTCATTTTCATCACTTTAGTTCTTCTTTGCTTTCTGCCCTAAGGGTGGTATCATCTGCATATCTGAACTTATTGATATTTCTCCCGGCAATCTTGATTCCAGCTTGTGCTTCATCCAGCCTGGCATTTTGCATGGACATTTCACAGACTGGTTCCAAATAAGGAAAGGAGTACGTCAAGGTTGTATATTGTCAGCCTGCTTTTTTAACTTATATGCAGAGTATATCACGTGAAATGCCGGGCTGGATGAAGCACAAAAATTGTTATAGGAGAATATTTAATGCTAATGTATTCATGCTTTATTAATCAAAAACAACAAACTCCAAAGCAGTATATATAGTATAATTCTAGTTTAAACACACACACACACACCAATGGTCATAGCAGCACTATTTACAATAGCTAGGACATGGAAGAAACCTAGCTGTTCATTGACAGATGAGTCTATCAAGAAGTTGTGGCACATATATACAATGGAATATTAATCACCCATAAAAAGGAACAAGTTTGAGTCAGTTGTAGTGAGGTGTATGAACCTAGAGCATGTCATACATTGTGAAGTAAGTGAGAAGGAGAAAAACAAATATCATATATTAATGCATATATATGGAATCTAGAAGAATAGTACTGATGAACCTATTTGCAGGGCAGGAACAGAGATACAGATGTAGAGACTGGACTTGTAGACACAGTGGGGTAAAGAGAAGAGGGGATAGACTGAGAATAGCATTGACCTACACATACACTACAATGTGTGAACTAGAAAGCCTCGTGGGAGGCAGGCGATGGCAGAGGGAGCTCAGCTCGGGGCCTTACGATGACCTAGAGGGGTGGGAGGGAGGCTCCAGAGGGAGGGGATGTACGTATACTTAGAGCTGACTCACACTGTTTTACAGCAGAAACCAACACAACACTATAAAGCAATTACCCTCCAATTAAAAATACATAAAAAACAAACAAAAATTAAAAACACAAACAGGAAGAAAGGTTAGAAAAGTACACGGAACGTTAACAGTACTTCTCTCTGGGTGCTGGAAGTACAGGTGACCCATCATATTTGCTGTACGTGTGACAAGCCCTTAAGGCTATGAATGTGAAGGGTATCGAAGAAGACGCAGCAAGAGCTGAAACTGGGGGCTTGTTTGCAAATCAAGGTATGTTATACAGACATGATTTATAAAC
This sequence comes from Ovis aries, assembly GCF_016772045.2. NCBI lineage: Eukaryota > Metazoa > Chordata > Mammalia > Artiodactyla > Bovidae > Ovis > Ovis aries. The sequence goes on from NC_056065.1 coordinate 69,948,646, forward strand.
CATAGACCTATGTGAGTCATCCAGCAGCCAGTGCCAAGAAATTTCTAACTTGAGAGAAGACAGAGATGATTATAAAAACAGATCTGTATTAAGCAGACTAACCCTGACACTTCTTCCTTCCTTATTTTCTTCCTTTCATCTCCTCCTAGGATGCACCCTAATGTTTCTGAAAAACCTAGGCACTAGCATAGTTCCTCAACTATACACTGCAACTAACCTAGTATTATCTGATGTGTTTCTCTTCCATACTGAAGCAATTGCTAACTCTCCTTTTCATTGAAGAACTCCCCAACCAGCTCAAGAAGAACATTCCCCATCACTACCTCAACAGTGAGTACAAAGATACAGAGAGAGGAACGCAAATACTCAGTACCTATTTTATTCATCTTATATCTTTAATATATCTACTTAATACAGTGCTTGCCCAACTCCTTGAAACCATGGTCTTGTCATTCAGTCTGTTTTTTATAAAGCTACACATAATGGACACTAGCTCCCTGAAACCCGGAAAGTTAACAAGTAAGATAAAAAGAGCTGCAAGCAAGAAAGAGGTTCTCAGTTAAAGTGAGTAAGAAGAACATTGTGGATAATGCAGGGCAACAACTGACAATACAGAGGCTATTTGTCAAAAGTTAAACCAACCTGAAGTCCATCCATGTTTAAAGGGGCCCTCTGGGCCATCAGAAGAGTAAAAGGTGCATCCTTTACCAACACCATCAAGTCAAAAACCTAAGCCTTTTTTGGAAAGGATGGGGGTGGGGGGGAGTCAAAGGTTCTATGAAAGTGTTCAGCCTCCAGGTTCATATCACAGAGATTCAAGTCTCAGGGCTATTAGAGGACCCCAGGTGACTGGTTAAAAAGCAGCTACAGACATGAGGGGTTTGTACAGCGTCCCAGTTCACCTACCTACCCTCACCTTCTGTGCTTTGAACTGCTCAGAGTAGGGCAGTGTAGTGTAATCTGTCTAGGACACCATCTCTGAAAGACAGGCGCCAGGGGAAAAGGTTGAGTTGCCATAGAATAAATCTTTATACTATAAGCTATCAGAAATCTGTATTTGAAGACCTTCTGCAAAAAGAGATCAGTTTCCTTTAGAACAACAGGTGGTCTCTCATGGCTGACTATGCCTAAAATACATGGCCTCATTATTATTAGCTGATAGCTTTCACTGAGCCCTGAGGTTCAAATATTGCCATAGTCAATGAAAGGGAATTTCTACTTTTCCTAGTAGCGATGACTCAAGCTTCACACACAAAGCAAGGTATCTAGCTAGCAGAACAAAGGTCACCCTGAGGTAGAAGACATACATATCAATCTCCATTAAGAAATAAGTCTTTATTATAAATGCGATTTTAAGTGACTACATAAACCTAAAAGTTGATGTTAGTTAAGATTCCTCTATTTGATCACCAACTCATCACTCAATAATAGCTACTGTTACTAAAAAGAGCCATTCCTCTGACATTTCACATTTTTATAATGTTTTTGATACATGTCTTGCTTCACCCTTGAAATTTTATAAAAAGAACATCAGAATATTTATTACATATTTGGTTTAAAAAAAAGAATAAGCACAGGAAAAAACACATCAATCACAATTACAACCCTGGTACTGTTACCTTATCATGAACAACAAAGATCCATGAGTTGGCTTCCACGTTTACTTAATGAACTTTTTATGCTGCTCCATAATCTACTCTGCAAATCAAATCTGTGACCAGCACACAGTAGTTCATACTGAGCTCTCTATACCAAATTAAATCTCATTTCAGAATACAGGTCTGGGATTGCTGTTAAATATCTGGAGGGCTTTGACTGCCTCAGGCATCTGTCTTAACTTTTCTGAAATTCCAATTTTTAACTATAAAGTAAGGTATTTATCTATATCATTCCCAGTGTTCCTTCTACTCTAAAATCTATTCCCACAACATATCCTGAAATTTTTATTTGCCCCATCAGACTCTTAAACTCTTACTATACAATGTTATCCTCAATAGTCACAGAATTGTTAAGGGTCAGTTTTTGTAATTTTGTGTCAACTGCTTTATATCCACGCATACACACAAGGACATGTTCTCATTTCTGCTTATCTTAATAATAACAACTTATTCTTTTTCTATTTATTTTAAACTTCCCCACAAAGAAAATTCAACTAATAATGGACAGTGAATAAAAGTTAAGTAGATAAGCACTCAGGAGAAAAAGGAACTTCAAACTGAATAAACATACTCTGAAGTAGTACAGAGCACCGAGAATTAGCCAGTAACAAGATTTAGCGTTCTTGTGGTGCCACCTGGTGGACATTTGCTATAAATTCTACTTTAAAGTTAAAATCTTAATTTTGTCATCTTTGTGCTTTTCTATATAATGAAAAGAATTATTACCCTGACACCAAATAAATACACAAATTTTGAACTGAAAGTGATTTTGAAAAGGTCCCTTACATGGACCAGCAACAGATTCTATTCTCAAAATGTACATCTCATTTACTTTAAAATAGCTAATTCAAGACAGCTTACTTAATAGACCCTTTCTTGTGTCTACAATTGCTACAATGAGCACTTAAGAGAGTTCCCACTCCACAATTTACAGGCAAAAAGAAAAAGGAAAAAAAAAGGTAAACTTGACTAGTTTAGGAAACATTTAAGAATATTTACTCTTAAGATATGCTACATATAAGAAGCTGATCTCTCAATTTGTATCTGTGGTTATGATCACCTAATTACTTTTTCTTACTTGCTGCATACACCTGGGAAATGTCCCTCCCAAAACTGCAAAAGAAGTCAAGTAATGTACTGCGAAGAGGAAATGACACAGTTTACCAGACGAGCTTACACAAACATCAAAGGCTCCGATATTAAGGCCAGCATGCAGTAAAGCAACCTATATCCTTCCGAAAGGCCAACAGACGAGAGAAACATGCCAAGAAGCTCAATTCCCACCCACCACTTTGGCCAGGTCCCCACAAATGCCACAGGAACTTTATGGCTAAGTTTAATTCAACAAAAAGATGGAATTTTAAAAAGGAAGTAAGATGTTAACAATCAACTAAATCTTCTTTCATCTTTGAGAAAATATACGGTTTAATTTCACTGAACAAAAGAGATGAAGAACAAACCAGCACTTCATTTTAAAAATATAAAACGTTTCATCTAAAAACCTACTGAAAAATTTTATAATTTTTAATTTCATATTAGATAAAAATACATTTAGCAGTTAATCACTAGATTGTTGGGGTTTCTAAAACCTTAAAGGGGTTTCCTCTATCACACTATACTATATAAAATACTGAAAGTTTTTAAGAATCCTCAAATCCAACTCTTTATGCTTTCCTTAGAAAACTTTCTTTCAAGGTAAAGACTTGTTGATTGCATTTTATGCTACTAATAAAAATAATGATCACTTAGCCTCTGCATCTGTTCTCTGAGAGGTGATGTACCTGCCGTGTGTCATTCTGACTCTAACTGAAGGGCCCTGGCACAGCAGACTATACGTATTAAGACCCGCCCCGCTGGCTCATTCCACTGGCAAACTAAATGACAAGTATGAAAAATGAATCCACCTTCAAAACACCATTTAAAGCCCTGCACTCAGAGGAGCTGTTACGCAGTGCAGCACCTCCTCACATTCTGGCTCTAAATCCGCTTCGCCAGCATGTGCGCCACAGTCCCTCGACAACCTTCCCTTGCCCTGCACACCTGTGGGGCTCGGCTGGCTGCGAGCTGTCCTGCCCCCTTCCTAAGAGAGAGGCCCTCTCTCTTGGTTGTCTCTGGGACTGGCAGACCTTTTGGTGTGAAAGCAAATCCTGTGCTTACCCAGGATCCCAGACAATCTCATGGTATTTAAAAGTCATTTTTCCTCTCAAATATCAGCAAATTTGTAAGATGTCTGATACTCAAACCTGTATTTGTCAACAAGGTATTTGGGCAGGATCAATGAGCCATGCAGAGGTTTTTAAAGGGAGGGGGTGAAAAACATATACATTAATGGTTTTTCCAGCTCCCTGTTTTTCATTCTTCATGGAGCCCAGGGTGTTTCAGAGGTGGTAATGCAGTTAGAAAACTAACTTATGCACTGCAAGGATAAAATTTCAGTATTATTTTTAAGTACCATTAAGTCTTTTTCTGTGTTTTTTAACAGAAATGTTGCCCCCAGTTTCTCCCATAAAAGCATATTCCTAACATGATAATTGCTTCCAAGGAAAACTCATCGTTTTGAAATGTTAAAAGATAAACTCTGAAACAAATACACCCTACCTCTACTGCAGGGACGGTGGCCCATTCACCCAGAGAGCAGTCCTGGTCTTGGTGAACAGTAAGTACAATAGCATCTTCTTTCATTCTCAGAAGTGTCTCAGTTGGGACAATAAATTACAAACTCACCCTATTCTATAAGTTTAAGGTTATAACCCACCTTAGGTTATATCTCCTTTAACATGAATACCTTTTTATTCTGAAGAGCCTTCCACATTTTAAAACACCATCCCAAGAAAAAACATCCTAATAACAACTCTTCCCCTTCTCTTCTAAACTTAAGCAAAGGACAAAAGATCTCTGCACCACTCCTATCCTTGATTACTTTCTACTAAAATAGGCTCCTGAGACACCCTTCTTTCACCATGGCTGACACCTACCTAGGTAATAAAGACTTATCAAGGATATAAAAGAACAGAGTCATCCTCAGGTCACATACCCTTCAATTCCTGAACCAAAAATCAAAGAGAGAAAAAAAAAAGATTCCATAATTTTCAGGAACTGTACTCCTCACTGAACACTCTCCCACAAATCTTTTCTAAGTCTCCTGCTTGGCCTCTCTTGGACATCACCAAATCTGCCAGTTTCACAAGCAGAAAATGTCGACTCCCTGTTTCTCAAAAGTAGGAGGGTGTCTCTGAGGCAACAGCCAGATCAGGTTATCCCAAAAGAGTCATCCTCCAAGGAAACTTGTTCTAAAAATAGTCATCTTGGGATCCCAAGAAGTGGTTAGATTTTTCCAAAGCCTAGCAAGAATCTCAGATCAAAACAAGTCATGGAGAATAGATGTATTTTTCCCCCAAAACACCTGATGGACTGCAAAGTAAAACGACTATCAATATTGTTTTTCTATGATCTTAGCTGATTCAGGATGGAGTTGAAGATACAGAGGACCCAAAGGAGACCCCAGCCTAAGATCCCCCATACATTACACAGAACACTGGATGTAAGTTAATGGACTCTGCTTTTAAGTCAATGGGAGCTACCATGAAAAATAAGAAATTTTAATTACTTCTCAGTGTGGATTTTCTTCACCAAAAGAAAAACAAATTTTAAGTGCATCAACCCACAAAATGGATGGGAACTTGTTGCTCCTACCAAACCATGATGAGAATTGACTGCAACAGATCTATGTTAGCGTGTCAAGGTATGATATCAGTACACATTCCAACAAGACCATCACTACAGAGAGATCATCACCACCTCTCATGTCAGTCATAAACCATTCTCCTCTACCATAAATTCTTACTCGTGAAACAGATCAAGAAATAGCCTCTGGTGTATGATTTTTCTTTTATATAAACCAAACCTAAGTGACTTCAAGCAAATCTAATTTACCTATTTTTAAAGACTCTCTCCAGCCCTGTCCCCACATATATCTCTCTTTTAAATCTAAAATACTTTCTGGAAGAAAACTAAGGAAATTTTTAAAATCTTCATTAAAAATTCAAGAATGGCTTAATGGAAGAATAAAACAAGAGATGACGCATTCTTGAATTAAAGTGATGAAAAGTACAAAAATTGCTTTGGTTTAGACTCATGCTATTATAAAGAATATCAAAAATACTAAAACTGCCTTAGATTTATTCTTTCTAGTACATGACTAAACTTTCAAAGTCCCTTTTGAAATTAACTGTCTGAAAGTCAGATCCAGCTAAATAAACTTCAGAAAGGCGCTCAACAATACCAATTCTGAGCACTTACTATACCACATTTCAACAAACCTAAGAAGCCATTAATTGTAGGACAAATCATTATTTTATGTATCACTGAGAAAGAAAAAAGCTGTCAATGTATCCTCAACCCAATACCATGTACTCAATAGCAATGATGTTAAAATGTGAAGAAAAAAGTACCTTAGAATTAGTGCAATACTCTCAAACTCCTATATCCATCTGATTTGGGCAATGTAGATATGATTTATAGTCTGCAGCAATCAAAACCACTGAAATGAAATATATATATATAAAAATATCTTACCTTCTGTGCTGCACTCAGGAAAGCTATCAGTGAGGGAATCTGGATAAGCTTCAACGGGACCAATCAATTCAGAGCCATCATTGATTATCCCACCCTAAAAAGATTAGAATAACTGTGTTTCATGGTCAGTATGACTATTTTAAAATATCAGTAATGAATGAATGATAGTTATTGCAACTATTTAAAAGAATTACAAAAATGTTCATCTATTAAACTAGATTACAACTGCTTTAAAAAAATCAACAGGAATAGCCATATTGGTTTATCAAAAGTAAAAAATGTACCACACCAAGGCAAGATGCTAACAACAAGGGAAACTGAGGGAGAAAGGTGAATATATGGGAAAACTCTATACTTTCTCCATAATTTTTCTGTAAACCTATACTGTTCTAAAACTTTTTTAATTCAACAGGAATTTTATGTTTCTAATAATGTGTGGCTTTTTACAAAAGCATGTTATTTGAAATCTATCAGAAGTGCTCATCTTTTTAAAATGCAGAAAAAGAAAAAGCCCACCAGCTAAAGTGGGGGATGTCATTCAGTTTCTTTAGAGTCACTAGTCTTTCGAATTAGTGATAAATGAAGGACTCCATTAGGGAGTCATTTAATTTTACCAAATTAAAAACTACCACATGCCACACAGTACCTCAAGTGATCCAAAAAGTATACTTGAGAATCATTTGAATACAATGCACACAACATGAAATAAATTTATTAAGGAAATTTTTTTTAATATTTATTTGGCTGTATCAGGTCTTAGATGCAACATGTGGGATTTAGTTCCCTGACCAGGGATCGAACCCAGGCGCCCTGCTCAGGGTCTTAGCCACTGGACCACTGGGGAAAGTCCCTAAGGAAACATTTTTAATAAACATAAACTGATTTATCCGTGTGACCACCATCTTAATTAAATATTTAAGTTTTCAAATTCACGCCAAAAAGATTCTCTTACTTTGTGTACAACTAGAGACTGCTCTGTCAGGCAAGTGGTGTAGTGTGATTTTGTGCTGTGGCTTTATGGACTGAATGCTCTAAAGGCTCATAACCCTTAAAGAACTAAATTAACAGGCTTCCCTGGTGGCTCAGTGTTAAGAATCCGCCTGCAATGCAGTAGGCCCAGGTTTGATCCCTGGATGGGGAAGATCCTCTGGAGAAGGAAATGGCAACCCTCGCCAGTATTCTTGCCTGGGAGACACCATGGACAGAAGAGCCTGGAGGACTATGGTCCATGGGGTCGCAAAACAGTCGGTCGGACACAGCTTAGCAACCAACCAACCAACAATTAAAATGACAGCTCTTCTGCTCTTTAACCTTCCACCAACAGTTCTATACCCCCAACACTATTACCAGGATAGCAAAGCCAAAGAGAAATAGAAGCCCCCTATTTCCTCTCTGGTTCAGCACTCAGAACTCAACACGTATCCTTCCCCCAACTCTCAACAACATCTTTACCTCATTAAGTCTCCCTGCCAGTTAAAGGAAGAGAAATGTGAAATGGTCCCTCTCAAATTGTCAAATTTACTTCCTTGAGTCTTAAGTGAACTGAAACCCTGAAAATGTTTGAATTTTTATCACTTTATTGTATGTACTCAAATATTCAAATAACAGATTACAATTGACTTTTTCTCCAAAAAGAAGAGTATCTATTGACTCTAAACAGCATCCAAACCAAATCCTAAGAAAATCTAAAAGTATTTTTGAGCATTTTAATAGACAAAGTTGATTTGACCTACAATCTCACGTAACAGAAAGTGCCTTTCAACTGTTAACTACCTCTTCCACTATCAGGTATGTGACTTTAAGTTACCTACCTATAAAACAGAAATAACATGTATATAACTAACTCAGGGATTTCTCAGGACTAAAAGATTTCATGCATATGAAGTGTTTAGAGCAATGTAAGTACTCAGTAAATTATTATTTGCTATTATTACTAGCTGATATAAAGTCTGCTTATAAAAAAATAAAAACAAAATACTAAAGAATACAAAAATGTTTTAGCTCATAATCCTATGGAAATTTTACTTACCTAACTTAATAAACAATTTAATAAAAAAAATAAAAAATAAATCTTTAATGAAACAATAACAATAAAAACTGTTCAATAACAATAAAAACTGTTCTAGAGGAACTTAAGTAGTAGGAAAATATGCCACAATTCTATTATAAATCTTCAGTTCAAAAATATTAACCTTTCAGTGTTTCTGAATATGTAGTAAAAAGAAACTCTTATACAGCATCTCAAAGGTTTTGATTAATGAAGAGTCAATTTGGAGGCAGTGGGGAGGGGAGTTCAGATGTGCCAGAATATTCAAATATGGTGGGAAGTTAGCAAATGCTCTCCCTGGAGAAGGCAATGACAAAGCTAGAGGAAACTGTCAAAGCAACCATTCCAGAGCTCTGGAAACTGACAAAAAAACACAGAGCAAATGAATAAGTGGCTACTCATGAAAAACTATAGAACCAAAGGCAAGAACTGTGGGAGTTTGTGGCATTCTTGCCTGGGGTTGTTTCCATCTTCCATCCCATCTGGGTTGCCACGGTAATCATACAAGGGAAGACAAACCTTAAAAACTAGCAGATTCACTTGCAGATGCGGCTGGCATGATTCAGATTTAAGCAGAGAAAGAGGTCCACTCCAGTGTCATCAACAACAGTAGTAATCTCAGTGCCAAACATGGCAAGAACATAGAAACAGTAGCAGCACAAAGCTGCAGTTGGCAAAGGACCAGACATTTAGCAGGAAGATCCAGAAAATGGCAGAGCTGTAAGGGTTCTTATTCTTAATAAACTCTCCACCTATCCATGAAGGAAAAACCAGAGAGAGATCAAGCTATCTGCAAATCCCTGGCAAACCATGAGAGGGTGCACATGCACAGAGGAAATGCAAGAGATCCCAGAGGAAAACAAAAGCCAGAGCAACTTAAACCATGCCAGAACCTTTAAAACACAAAAAGAATCATCACCATCAAGGGAGAAATAGAATGAAACACAGTGTACAAGCAAAGAACAATCACTGGCTGACCCAAGCTATGCTTACACAGGGCTAGCCAACGCCAAGCCAGGTTTAAAAATACAATAAAGATATTAGGCTGAGCAGAAACAGTAGCAGTCACACACTGTACATCAAACAGACTCCACAGATTTAGTACAGACATGTTACTAAACACAGTGCTAAAACTACAGCAAGAACCCTCAGGGGAGACAAATCAGAACACAGATTTGCTATATTATCCAAACTTTTCGGTTTTCAACAACAAAATTACAAGATATTCAAAGAAACAGAAAAGTGTGATGAAGAGTGAATACACAAAATGTGATATATTTATATCCACTTAATAGATATTATTCAACCATAAAATGGATTTAAGTACTGATACATGCTACATATAATACAGATGAACCTTGAAAGCACTAAGCTATGTGAAACAAGTCAGATGCAAAAGACCATATATCGGATGGCTCCATTCATGTCCAGAATAGGCAAATCCACCAAGACAGAAAGCAGATTAGTGTTTTCTACAGGATAGGGCAAATGGTGTAGGAAGGGTGAACACTAATGGGAATAAAGTTTCTTTGTGTGTTCAGTCGCTCAGTCATGTCCTACTCGTTGCTTTCCCATGGGCTGCAGCCCACCAGGCTCCTCTGTCCATGGGATTTTCCAGGCAAGAATACTGGAGTGGGCTGCCATTTCCTCCTCCAGGGGATCTTCCTGACGCAGGGATGGAACCTGCATCTCCTGCACAGGCAGGCAGATTCTTCACCACTGAGTCACGTGGGAAGTCTCTAAGGTTTCTTTAAAAGTAAGAGTATTAGTCATGTCTGACTTTTTGTGACCCGATGGACTGTAGCCCGCCAGGCTCCTCTGTCCATGGGATTCTCTAGGAAAAAATACAGGAGTGGGTTGTCATTTCCTCCTCCAGGGGACCTTCCCAACTGTACACAGAGGAGACTTCATTAATGTGCATTCTTTATGGGGTGATAAAAATGTTCTGGAATTAGGTAATAATAATGGTTGCCTAACCATGTGAATATACTAAAAAAACACTGAACTGTACACCTTAAATGGTGAATTTTACATTATGTGACTTGATCTCAATTTTTTTTAAAAGTACCAGATGAAAATCCTGGAATTGAAAAGTTTAATAACAAAAATTTAAATTTACTAGAGAAGTTCAACAATAGATCTGAGAAAGACAAATAGTCAATGAGCTTGAAGATCAATATAAACTATCCAATATGAAGATCATAGGGAAAAAATGAACATTATAATAAAGAGAATCAGGGAGAGCTACAGGACAATATCAAACATACCAATTTATATATAATGGTAGTACCAAACAGGAGAGGGAAAAAAGGGCTAAAAAGTATTTGAGGAGATGAGGGCAGAAAACTTCCCAAATTTGATTTTAAAAAATCAGTCTACAAATGTAAAAAGATAAACCCAAAATAAAATAAACACAAAGAGCTCAACACCTAGTCACACAATTGAAAGACAAAGGCTGAATTCTGAAAGAAGTAATAGAAAAAGACGTATGCAGTGGAGCCATAGTATAATTAACCACTGACTTCACATAAAACACAATAAAGGACAGAAGGCAGAGGAATGGTAAGTTCAAACTGCTAAAAGAAACACTGTGGGACCTCCCTGGTGGCACAGTATATAAGAACCCACCTGCCGATGGTGAATTTTACGTTACGTGACTTAAATCTCACATAAAACTCTCATAAACCCAGGGTACATGGGTCCGATCCCTGATCCAAGAAGATTGCATGCCGGGGTCCAGCCCCGGTGGATCCAGGGAATTCGAAGGGTGGATGGCGTCGGCGTGGAAAGACTTGTTTATTTATTAATGAAAGATTAGATTAAGAAACTATAGTGTAGTAAGAAGATTAAGTGGAGGAAGAGGGCTGAATAGCTTGGTTTACGCGGAAGGCCAATAAAATTCCAGACAAGGAATTTGCACCATCTACATTGGGCCACCGGCGCCCGCTTGAATATCTAAGGGTGCCTCGCCTTAAGCTCCCTTTCTCGCGGGTCTTAACAGCCGGGGCAAGTAAGTAGACCTGGCGAGCCTTCGCGCTCCAGGTGGAGATTCAGCCTGAAGTTAAAGTAAAGAGCAGAGAGAGGGAAAGAGAGAGAAGAAGAAAGAGAGAGAGAGAGAGAGACACGGGGGAGCCAGAGTCCCAAGAAACCAGGCCGGGAGACTAGTTAGAGAAGCTGGTCCAAGAAGCTGGCCCCCGAAGCTGGCCCCGAGAAGCTGGCCCCCGGCCCCAGAAGCTGGCCCCATCCTTTATTGTTCAGAAGGCCTTTTATACTTTTGTTAAAACACAGAGATCAATGGGTAACACAAGATTATGTAGCGTTCGCAGCTCAGGCTCTTTCTATACATCATTTGGTATACAAAAGGTCTCAGGTGATTTACATTATCTTCTGGCCAAGAGGCTTGTTAACACTTTTGGCTCTCTTCCTTAATGAATGTTAATCTTGTTTCCCCTGAAGTGTTTTTCTTTAATCTACATCTCCTTAAAGCATTAACATTAAAGTTACATCTCTACAGAACAAAGGTGCAGTGGGATATAACAAAGAAGGTACTTAACTCAAAGATCTAATGTTGCTAACACAAGGTCTACTACTTGTTTTTTTAACTATATCTACAACTAAAGGATGTGAAAATTTGGCAGCAAATATTGACTCAACAAATGAAACCTTTAATCAGTCCTATTCTAAAGATTTTGACTCCTCGGAAGCTCCTACATTCCTAGGATGTTTTAAGCTTCCTGTGCCTCCTGCGGTCAGGAGGCCTCAAACAATCACATGCGCAGCTGTAGGAGTCCTGCAGGCAGGCTAGAAAGCCATCAGAGGGTTTTTTGGATTGAAACACTCTTTCAAATGCAGAAGACTAAAGCCCTGAATTGACTTTTTCCAGAAAATGTCAGAAGAGTAGAAAAGCAGAGCACAAAAGCCGGCAGATTTTTGTTGGGGTACATGCTTAGGAATTTCCAGAGGGGTCCCTGAAGTCTGAGCACGCCTTGCGTATGTCAGCTTCCTTCCTCATGACCTTGTCACGGGCGGGATTCCTCACACTGGCTTCCGGCAATTGCACATGCCACGGGGCAACTAAGCCTGTGTGCCACACTACTGATCCAGCACTCTAGAGCCCTCGAGCCGCAACTACTGAGCCCACATACTGCAACTCCTGAAGCTTGTGCACACCTAGGCCTGTGGTCCACAAGAAAAGCCACCGCAATGCGAAGCCCACACGCCACGATGAAGAGAGGCCCCTGCTCACGGCAACTAGGGAAGCCCACGCAAAGCAACGAAGACCCAGCACAGTCAAAAATAAAATAAAATAACTTTTTTAAAAAGAAACATGTCAATCGATAATTCTCTATGTCCAGCAGAAAAAGAAAGAGAAAGATAGTGCTATGTTGTGTCCAACTCTTGCAGTCCCATGAACTGCAGTCTGCCAGAGTACTCTTTAAAAATGATGGATGCAAGGGACAGTGCCATGAGTATGACGTCCAGCATACAAGCTGAATGGACTGCTGCAGTGACATTGCTGCTGGGACAGCTGCAACTGGTTATCTAGCTTACAAAGGATTTTAAAGATCATCACAACAAATCTAGGGGAAACCCTCTCATCCAGAAAGACAACCCCAAGGTAGTACATGCTTTTGACATGGCAGATAAAGCTGGGTACTGATGATGCTGCTGAATGTCCAAAATAATTCCCATTCTGTGTTGGATCTGACACAAAACACAATGAAGAAACCAGAGACAATATGGGGCCTCTGATCATTAAGAAAAAAGACACTTAAATGGATGCTTTTGATGCTGTAGACCAACTTGTCCGGGTGTTTCCTGACTCTTTAACTAGAACGACTACCACTTCTGTCTAATTCAGCTCCTCTGAGTTCTAGATGTGGTATATTGCAAACTACAGCTCTCGTATTCACCACATCTGCCTTGTATGCTGAACCACTTGTATGCACAATTGTTGAAACAAACAAAAAGGAAAAAGGAAAAGCCAATCTCATGGCCTGGGGGTTACTTTGGTTCTATAAGGATCTGTTTCTTTACATTTAAAACTGACATTATTATATAGTTGTATGTCAAAGCTAACATATTAAATTATTCTTAAAATTTAAGAAAAGATGGGGTGATAAAAACATTTCCAGATAAGGACTAGAGACTCTATTACTAGCAAATCTGCCTTACACACACACAAGAAAACTACAGTCCTCCAAGCTGAAAGAAAAGAATAACATATGGTAATCCCAATCCACCTAGACAAATAAAGAACACCAAAAAAAAAAAAAAGAGAGAGAGAGAGAGAAACAAGGAAAACAGAAAGACTACATATATATGTTAAGACACTGTAACACTGTCTTGTTCTGTTTATATATGAGGTATCAGTTCAGTTCAGTCACTCAGTCCAACTCCTTGCGACCCCAAGGGCTGTAGTACGCCAGGCTTCCCTGTCCATCACCAACTCCAGAAGCTTGCTCAAACTCATGTCCATTGAGTTGGTGATGCCATCAAACCATCTCATCCACTGCCGTCTCCTTCTCCTCCCGCCTTCAATCTTTCCCAGCATTGGAGTCTTTTCCAATGAGTCAGTTCTTTGCATCAGGTGGCCAAAGTATTGGCTTCAGCATCAGTCCTTCCAATGAATATTCAGGACTGATTTCCTTTAGGCAGGACTGGTTGGAGCTCCCTGCAGTCCAAAGGACTCTCAAGAGTCTTCTCCAACACCACAGTTCAAAAGCATCAATTCTTCAGTGCTCAGCTTTCTTTATAGTCCAACTCTCACATCCATACGTGACTACTGGAAAAACCATAGCTTTGACTAGATGGACCTTTGTCGGCAAAGTAATGTCTCCACTTTTTAATATGCTATCTATGATGATGATAATAAAAAAGGAGAAGTAGAGCAAGTTTGCACCAGAAAGCTCTACTTGACTAGAATTTAGTATTCTTCTCAAGTAAATTGTCATAAATTAAAATGCATACATTAATACCTAGAGCAAACAGTAAGAATATAACTTTTAAAAGCACATACACGAGGGACTTCACTGGTGGCCAATGGTTAAGCACCTGCCCTGCAACACAGGGGACCTGGGTTCAAAACCTGGTGGGGGAGCTAAGACCCCACAGGAGGCAGAGCAACTAAGCCCATGCCCATAACCACTGAGCCTGGATGCCACAACTAAGCCTTGGGGCAACCAAACAAATAAGTTCTTTTTAAATAAAAGCACACACAGGAAAAAAAAAAAAAAAAGAATTTAAGTGGTACAATAAACAATACCTATTTAATACAAAAGGTGGCATAAAGTAGAAATAAAAAACAAAAAATATGTATGACATATAACAAATAGCAAGTGACAGACAAAAATTCAGTCTTATCATTAATTGAATACAAAAGGACTAAATACCACATCAACAACAGCAGTTCTCAGACTAGATTAAAAAAATAGGATTAAACTATATATAGTGCATGTAAGAGTACTCTTTAGATTCAATTATACAAACAGATAGAAAGCAAAATTTTAAAGAAAAGTACATGCAGACTGTAAGAAACCTAGACTGCCTATATTAAAATCACACAAAACAGACTTTCAGACAATAAACATTACTAGAAAGAGGGACATTTCATAAGATTAAGTAAATCATTTCATCAGGAAGATAGAACAATTCTAAACATACATGCAAATGCCAAAAAAGGCCCAAATTAAAGTAAAACTCAACATAAAAGAAAAATAGAAAATTCAACAATAATAAGAGACTTCAATACCTCAATCTCAATAATTGCTAGAACAACTAGACAGAAAATCAGCAAGGATAATGCAGACAATACTATCAACTAACTTGAATTAATATTTACTCCACCTGTATTAATAAATATAATATTCTGACAACAGAATATGTCAACATGTAACATTCTCCAGGGTAGAGCACATGCTAGGGAATAAATCATGTCTCAATAAATTTAAAAGGACTGAAATCATACAATGCATATTTTCTGATCACAACCGCAAGAAAACAAAATTAGACATCAGAAACAGACGAAACTTTAAGAAACCCAAACATTTGGAAATTAAAGAACATACCTCCAAATAACCAATGGATCAACAGAAAAAATCATAAAAGGAATCAGAAAATACTTTAAACTGAATAAAAGTGAAAATAAAGCAAAAACTTATGAGATGAGGCTCAAACAGTGCTAAGAGGGAAATTTATAGCTGTAAATGCCTATGTCAGACAAGAAAAACCATCTCAAATCAATAACTAACGCTTCCAATTTAAGAAATTAAAGAATCAGACAAAGATCAAACTAAATCCAAAGCATGCAAAAGGAAGGAAATATAGTTTAGAACACAGATCAGTGAAACGAAATAGAAAAATACAGAGGAAAAAAAAATCAATGAAACCAAGTTCATCCTTTGAAACGATCAACAAAAATACTGTTAGCTAGATGGGTCAAGAAAAAATAGACACAAATCACCAAAATTATGAATGAAAAGAGAGGACATCACTACCATTCCTATAGGAGTTAGAAACATTGTAAGTGAACAGTATGAACAAATTTTAGGATTCAGATGAAAACTCCTAGTAAAACACAAGTTACCAAGCTGTATCAAGTATCAAGCAAAAAGAGAAAATCAGAATAGACCTATGCAAGAAAATAAACTGAATTAGAATTTAAAATCTTCCCATATCAATTCCACTCCTAAGTATATACCTAAGAGAAACAAAAAATGTCCACACAGAAACTTATATGCCAATATTCACAACAGCATCATTCATAGTAGTCAAAGGAGACAACAACCCACATGTGCATCGACTTGATGAAGAGATAAACAAAATGTGGTATATCTATGGATCCACACAAAGGAAAATTATAATTAGTATTTAAAAATAAAGAATTAATGGATACTGGCTATAACATGGATAAACCCTTAAAGCACAATGCTAAATGAAAGAACAATTCCATTCATAATAGCATCAAAAGAATAAAATATTTTGTATTAAATTTGGCAAAAGAAGTACCTTATACAGGAAAATCATAAACAGTGCTGAGATACATTAAAGAATACCTAAATAAATGGTGAGTTATTTCATGTTCACAGATTATAATAGTAAGATAACAATTCTCCCCAAATTGAACTGTATACTTAATACAATTCCAATCAAAATTTCATCAGAATTTTGTGCTCACATGGACAAACTTTTGTGCATCACATGGATGTTAAAACATTTTATGAAAATTCAAAAGAATCAAAACTGCTGTAATAACTCAGAAAAAATACAAATAAAGTGGGATAACTTATACTTCTTCATTTCAAAACTTATTATAAAGCTACAGTAATCAAGACAGTATGGTATTAGTAAAAGAACAGGCACACAGATCAACAGAAGTTTATGTTTTTAAGAAACTGCCAAACTGTTTTCCAAAGTGATTTTTACCATTTTACATTCCCCAGTAATGAAATTTTGCCATCTGCAACAACAATGCATGGGCTCAGAGGGTGTCATGTTTGGTAAAAAACGTCAGTCAGAGAAAGACAAATACTGTTTGATATCACTTATATGTGGAATCTAAAAAAGAAACTAATGAATAAAACAAAAAAAGGAAACAGACTCGCAGAGAAACTAGTGGTTACAATTGGGAAGAGGGAAAAGGTGAAGAGCAAAATAGGAGTAGGGGATTAAAAGGTACCCCTTAAGAGGTACTGCATAGCACAGGGAATATAGCCAATATTGTACAGTAACTATTAACAGGGTACAGCCTTTAAAACTGTGAATCACTATACTGTACACCTGAAACTTACATAATCTTGTAAATCAACTATAATTTTAAAATATGTACATATGTGAAAAAAAAAACTCTGTTGTATGAGACAGATAAGATAACATGGTGAGTTTTGCTTTGTTGCTTACTTGGGAGTTAAATAACCTTCTAAGACCATATTTACTCATCTCTACATTAAGAAACTAAGCATCACTGTTATGATATTAAATCAGTATACCTCTCTCACCAAACACACTGCTTAGGATATTTCCAAGATATTTTCCAAGACCAGCTTGACTTTTCTTAAACTGCCCAATTTTTCCTTCCTCTTCTTTTGTTTCTCATTTCACACAACCCAAAAATAAGTGTCTTTCAGCAACAGTTACAATGAGGAGTTCCCAGATCCAAAAGAAACAGAATGAACAGCTTTTATTTAAGTTATTCAAAATCTACGATCTGATCTCTATATTCTTTTCTTAGCCCTTGGTATGTGTTAATTTGCAAGATTGCCTTTCATAATTTCTATAAAGCAATATTCTTCTTGCTTAATAATGCTGTCTTTTTCTATAAGAATAGATTATACAGAAACAGCTATATTTAGCAAATAGCTAATACTGTATCAATTTGATTTGGTCTTTTATCCTAAATATCTGCATTAGGTCATAAGCAGAAGCCAATTCATCATCTCAACCCAGTTTGCAGAGTAATGAAAAATTAAGCAACAAAGTCAATCAGCAAGAATCTTATTACCACAAACTTTTCTACTATTATTTCTAAATCACAAGTTTGTAATGTCTTTCAAAAGACCAACTTCCTTCAGCAAACTAAAATAGACCATAAAAAATAAATTCCTTCTATAGATAATATTCTTTTGTAAGATCCTCATATACCTTGCTGGCTACATGTTCTAAGAAATTACATTTATACAACTGAGTAGATTTTTAGTTAAAGAAGGGAAAAAATAATTACGGCACAATCATCTAGCTTTAGTCTAGAAAGCTAAATGTAATAGAAAAATTAAGACATTAACACTGAATAAAGACACTGATGTTAACCAACAACTAGCAAAAATTCAATACATAATAAACTAGAATATTATTAGTAAAAATGATAATGAACTCAGAATGAAGGCATCTCATGACAAGAAACTTAAAACACTAATATCCAAAGATCTCTGGTGATACAGTTTGTACTAGACTACCTCTTTTAAGTTGTACATGAACTATTTTTGTTCTATCTTTACACAAATTAGTCTAATTAGAACAAATTTAATATGGACTTACAGTGGTTTCTGTCCCCAAAAGAAGTCTATTACTGAAAGAAACTTCAAAAAGTGAAGATAACTACTGGAGTTTCATATTTAAACGTTTTAAAGTATTTAAATTATGATGAATTAGATAATCTCTAAGCCCTCTGCAACAATTTTCTTAAATCGGTGAATCACAAACTGTACACATTTTCACAAGAGAAACAGAAGACATGCCAGACACTGTTATTTACTATTAACTTCTAGTTATTTTACTAAATAATGAAATTTAAAAGTAAATGACATTTTGTTTGGGGAAGAAAATTTTAAAAAAAACTTAAATCTTGCTTTACTACACATTAGAAAATAAAAACATTTAATAAGATACAAGATATTCCAGAAAGAACAGCAAACCTTGAAAAACTCTTCAAGCTGTTTGCTGTGATAGAGGGCAGGAATGTTGGCAGAGAACTGTAGCAGGTCTTCAGCACACTGTCTCCTCTCTTCAATAACGGTTTCAGCAAATCGCCCTAGAATTAAACAAGAGTCAACACTGAAGGAAAGAAAGACCAAAGCTGGTTTGCAACAGCTGAGCTTCCCAATGAGAAAGCACTTTGCTGAGATCAGTATGCAGTCTTCTGAAGTCAAATCTAGTCTCCGTAACTGGAATCACTCGTGCTCCCACCAGGGAAGAAAGGAACGTTTCTCACAGAAGAGGATGCAGAGGTGGCAACTAGCCAATAAATAGTGCTGTCATAATCTAAAGGCTGTCAATACAAAAACCTTGCCATTTAAGAAGCTGGCAATTGGAAACTGAAGTTGAAAAGAGAATTATAAAGAACTCAAATAGTTTTCTACAGTAATTTAATACTGCAATTACTCATATCATTTTCCCTTTCCCACTCCTTTTTGATTTATAAAAGGAGTCGAAGAGAGGAAATTATGAGAACATCTGCATGGCAGTGGGGTCAAACACCTCAGCTTGAAGCGAAAAGATTTCAAGCCAATTTCCACGTGCGATGCTGTCAGTGTACACAAAGCACGCTCGTGAGAAAACAGAGAACCTGCACAGCGCAGTGAGCTCTGGTTTACAAGGTGATCGAAAGGTAATTTCATAGAAATTTTTTTAATGATATATACAGTTTGAGTGCTGATAAGACATTTTCAAATCTGAGTACTTTGCGCTACTCTCAGGTAAGACCACTGGTTGGTGTTTGTCACACGCCAAGTATCATACCAACTGCAATTTAGGTTAAAAAACTACAAAATCAAAAAGTAACACACCTCATACTTGACTGGCTTTGCAAAATGTTAATGAAAACAGAAGCATAAAGAGATTCTTAGTTATAGGCACCAAAACTTACTGGAAATAAATCAACTTCTTAGCAGTTATCACAGAGCCGCAAATGAGTGAAAGGGAGGAAAGAAATAGACAGATTAAAACAGAGCCCTCAGTTGCTTTAGTCAAAGCATTAAATACTGTACACCCGAGAGTACAAAGAGAAAAGAGGTCACTTTTACCCTGCCACACTTCTTCCAGGAGCTTACTAAGTACTTAATATAACGATAAAGTAAGGAAATCTGTTTTTTAGCAACTTTTTAAAATATCACATCTGTTTTCCACTCACTCAGAAACACAATTAATGATTAAATTTTGGTATGCTAACTAAATTTGTGCCAAATCTCTACTCTCCCTATTGTTTATAGGGAAATTTGTTTCAAAATGCTCTATTGTGAGACCACAGAATTACAAAAAAAAAAAAAAAAAAGATGTTCTAAGCTAGGAAACATCACACACATCTAATCCAACATACTTTAAAACCAGCACTTACATGTAAGATTACACTATCTCCCAGCTGACAAACTTAAGATAATAACTAGACTTTGTAGAAAATAACTGAGGTTCAAGCTTGTTGATTTTAATCATGACATCACCTTAACATGGTTAACAACAGAAAGTGAACAGGTTTTTAAACAGAAATAGAATAGAAATGGCTCTACATATATAACAACAGAAATGAGTGTGTATATATATAACAGTAGAAATGGTTATACATATGTAACAATAGAAATGGGTATATATATATATATATATAACAATAGAAATAGTTATATAGAAAATGAACAGGTTTTTACAAGTCTATGGAGTGTAAATAAGCAAGGTAGTATGATCACAAAAACGCTAGTCAACCTTAAAAAAAAGAGAGAAAGACTCCTAGTTATACTACCCAAGGCAAGAATTTGAAACTGAACAATTAAATGCCTCAGCTTAATGTGTCTCGAGTCTAATGAAACATTAACCCTAACTTAATGACAACTGAAAGAAATGGTTTGAGAGATAGACCTGGGTTCAAACTACTTGCTCTCTCACTTGGTAATTATAAAATTTAGGTTGATGACATCCTAATTTACAAAATGGAGAAAATGAACAAGGTACTCAAAATGAATAATTCCATACCAAGCACATGCACGCATGCACAGTCACTTCAGTCGTGTCCAACTCTGTAACCCCATGGACCATAGCCCGCCAGGTTCCTCAGTCCATGGGTTTCTCTAGGCAAGAACAAAGAAGTGGGTTGCCATGCCCTCCTCATCAAGCACATAAAAAGCTCTTAATAAACCAATCATGATTTCTTTAAATCTTCAAGTACCATTATACTGTCCAGTATATAGAATGGGCTAATATATTTTTGTTGACTATATGAGTAAATAATAAAAACTTAGAAACTCTGTCCATAGAATCTTCCAGACAAGAACATTAGAGTGGGTTGCCATTTCCTTCTCAGGGGATCCTCCCGACACAGGGATTAAACCCATGTCTCCTACATTAAACCCACGTCTCCAGCATTGGTAGGCCCGTTCTTGACCACTGAGCTATCTGAGAAGCCCGGGGGGTGGGGAATAGACAATAATTTCCAGCTTACCTTGAGGTTACATGTGGACTAAATTCTGGCCAAAAATATATAAATGAAATCTATTCTGCAGCTTACCAGAAATCTCTTTAAGAGATAACTGCTACACACCCTCCTATACACACTCTCCCCCTCCTCCTCTTTTTTCTGTCTCCTTTTCCGCTTCCAGGAAGGACTAGGATGTGGGAGGTTAAAAACAAGACAGAACAAGGCAGGAAGGAGCTTGGATTCCTGATCACTCTGGAGCCACCTTGCCTACAGCTACATCCAGAGCATATGCCATGAGAAGCCAAAACTAATATTATCCATTATGCTAAATCTACTAGTTTCCAGTTCACACTCAACAACTACATTAAATTCTTCCAATGACAAAAACACATCTAATGTGACACTGCTAGCTTACCTATCAATAATATTACCTGGAAACAAACTTCTGAGAACTGTAACATGTAGCACACATTCTCTGTCCTGAAAACAACCTAAGATATTCAATCCTGGGGGAAAAAACACATTGGCCAAACAGGTTAAAATGACAGCTAAAAATGTCCATTATCCCTTCTTTTGCCTAAATAAGAATTTGAGTATTCATCAGTGCTTAGGATTATTGTCCAGCATATTTATCCTTTAAACAAAAAAGCAAACTGCAGTACCTATAAATTCAATAGTAGTAATTGTGTGAGCATCTATAATCTTAGAACAGAAATCCAGAAAATGCACACATTATATTATGTTTCAACCCACAAGACCACCCGATATTATCTTTAAATGAACTAATAATTTGTTGAGAAATATAAATGAAAAACTTCCCCATATTTGATGACATCCTAAAAAATGCTAGTTTACTAGTTGAAACAAATACATAAAAATTTGGCTGCTTTAATCCTAGTGTGATCAATGACTCACCTCACCTCCCCATTAAAGTAGATTTAAATGCTTAAGTTGTGAGTATATCAACTTCTAAGTAGAATAAACATGTCAAAAGTGCATTTCTGCTCTATTTCTATTGATCTATGCATTTCTATTCCACTAAACTTGGACAAGCAGAGATGAATTAGAACATTTTTCATAGTACAACCAAAATTAAAGGCTAATGCATTAAAAGGTTCAATTACACTAAATCCTCTCATCAGAACAAACATGATAAAAGAACAAACATGTTCACTTCTTTGTTCCCAAGATATTTCAGAATAACAAAAATAAAAAACAGTATTGGTAGCACAGACAAAGAGAAGCAGATAAATTTTAATGCATTGACTACTGGCTCTAATACATGTAACAAAGCCACCTAATTTGACAATTAAATTTAAAAGTAGCAAGATTCAACAGTAATTCTAGTGAGAGACAACGCCCTAGGGGCTACTCTCAAACTGTTAATCTTTTAATATCATCATAACCTCCCTTGAAAGTCAACAACAATGAGAAATTATAAACAGGTGCTTCTCTTACAGCCTTTAAATTTCCATTTACAGGAATGGAAATTTTATTTTCTTGTGAAGAATAGAAAAAGTATAGGTAATTTATGATAGAAAATGTAAAACAAATTTTTCCTGAGGTTTATTATGCAGTATTACACATTATGTACTATATTATTTGTGTGTGAGTGTGTAGATATTATCTTTAAGTCACCTCTATCACCTCCAAATTACTCCACAATGGTTTGTTATTAAAAGCAGCAGAAAGAAAATTAAACCAAAACCTTCTCACAAAGCTGGTAAAGCACTGAAAATACAGTCTCTCTCTTTGATTTCTGGGCTTCCCTGGTGGCTCAGAGGTTAAAGCGTCTGCCTCCAATGCAGGAGACCTGGGTTCGATCCCTGGGTTGGGAAGATCCCCTGGAGAAGGAAATGGCAACCCACTCCAGCACTCTTGCCTAGGGAAGCCCATGGACAGAGGAGCCTGGTACGCTACAGTCCACGGGGTTGCAAAGAGTCAGACACGACTTCACTTTCACTTTCACTTTCTTTGATTTCTAAGCTATCTTTGAAATCGTCTCTATTTTTTTTTTAATTATGAAGAACAACTCATGAAAGCAGGATTTACAGCCTTTTTAAAATGCAACTGTCAGTAACCAAAAACCAGTTAAACAAAACTAAAGGTTATCCTTGACCAGTAAGAAACTAGCCAGAGAAGCTTGGTGCTAATTCCTAACTGTATTAAAAACTCATTCACAAGGCAAAAAGACAGAGGCCGAGTTCTTAGGTGTGAATTCCCTCTAGTCAACAGCACCAAGAACGTACCTCTAGTTAAAGAAGTTAGATTTAAGACTCCTTCCAACTAAGGAGAATGTATACTCTGGAGAATCCTGGGGCGTTTCACTCAGAGGGTGTTAGAAAGGACTTACAGAATTAGTGTTTCTCTTGGCTGCTAGGGGAAAGATTCAAAGAAGTGGGGCTTTGTTTGCTCTTTCAGGAAGTGGGAGCCATTCTAAGATTCTGTTAATTCTATCTACTTCTTCGATTCTATGGTTTTAATAAATTTTACTATGAAGCAAGAAGAATAAAGAGAGGCTAAGGCTGTGATTTATAAAAGAAACTCTGCAGTCACCATGGTAGCCGGGATGAAGCGCAGCTTGATCATTTTTGTGACTTGACAATGTCCATCTTTTTGTCTGTGTTCAGACATGATGACAGAGTGGTCTTGTTTTACTCTTGCTCCAAAGACACAGGGCGCCCTTGTCTAATGCTCCTATTCTGTGAAACTGCTTATATGCAACAGGAGAACACCACAGCCTAGCTGTGAATGCCAGGCCAACCCTAGTAAGAAACACCGAGGTCGAACAGATAGGGAGTGTCGGCCAGTTCCTTCCTCCATCTGCCAGGAGCTGCTCTTCCCATCCTCACAGGAAATCACAGTGTGAGGAGAGATGTAACAAAACAAACAAAAAACAGGTTTTCATGATCTCAAAAAAGATCAAGATTGCGAAACCTACAAACTAATACTCCTTTAAAATGTCAGAACAAAGACCCAGCACAGCCAATAAATAGTTATTTTTTAAAACAAAAGCAAAATAATAATTTTTTTTAACGTTAAAGTCATGAAAAGACAAAAAAATGCATAAGGAATAGACTAAAGAAACAAACCTACAGATATAATCCTGGATTTTAAAAAAAAATTTTAGAATAATTAGAGAAAACTGAATATTAACTACATATTTGACAACAGTATAACATCAGCATTAAATTTCTTGAGTAACAGGGGAAATATGGAAGTAGGGATGACATGTCACAAAATCTGCAATGTATTCTCAAGTGGTTCAGGAAAAAAATGATACACACAGACACAGGAAAATGTGGCAAAATGTTCTTTAGTGAACTTGAGCCAAAGGTACACAACTGTTCACTATATTATTCTTTAGGCTTTTCTGTAAATTTTGCAAGTTAAAAAAATTGGAGAAAAATAAAATGAATTAAGGGCCAGACTGGTGAGACATAGAGCCAGGAGGGGAAAACAACCATCTCAACTATCCCCAAAGAAAACAGAGAACTTCCTAGAAGAGACAACTAGAGCCCTGGAAGGCTAACCGGAAGCTTCTCAGCGGAGCCGGGCAACACTGACGGAGGAGACACGGAGAGTGCGGTGCGTTAGGGGAAGGGCAGACCGAGCGACAGATGAGAGCTAACGGAGCTGGTGTGCACCAAGCACTGAGCTACACACGCTACCAATATGATCCTCAGGACAGGAAGCTATAATCCCTAACTCCTCAATAACAACACAGGCTCAGATGTTAGTTTGTACAAGATCACATCACTAGCAAACAGTGGAGAGGAGATTTGGGCCTAAATCTGATTCCAAAAGGCATGTTCTTTCCCCTGAAACACTAGAATAGTAACTACGGATCTGATGGTTCTGTAAATCACAAACAGGACTCTTTTGCAGCTGAGGCTCATGTACTAAAAATGTGAGACTAGCTAAAAAGACAGATGATTAACTAAAACTTCCCTGCACACAGCCACAGCTGCTGCCTGCAGGGTTCACTGCAACTATAAGTATTACAAATGGACTGCACCAGTTACTGAAAGAGATAAATTGCTTACTTGCTAAGATTAATAAGAAACTTTCACTCTTTAATATATAAGGATGTGTAGAAAAGTTGGAAATAACCAACTAGCAACAGACAATAATAGCTAAGAATCTCAACCAATCCAGAAGCCATTCCCTTGCACCCAGTGACAGCTGATCATTTAATTTGCACAAGATCACAAGCTACTTGGGCACAGTTGAATTCCACAATACAGAAGGTGTAAGGTAGAAAGTAAAAATGTCTCTCCACCCACGTCACCACAGGCTGCACACATTAGGTACGTCTTCACACAAACATGAATGTCTATTTAAACACAGATGGGATCTGACTAAACATACTGCTATGCAACATTTGTTTCTTTATCTTAAAAATAAATCTTGGACATGTTTTCATATCAGTGTACCACAAATAGCTGCAGAATCTGTAATTGTCTAAGTTTGTGTGGCACATCCATACAATCATAGAGTGAGAAAACTCAGCTTCAGTTTTCTTCTGTTGAAGGAGAGGGAGGGAGAAACAGAGAGCAGCGCTGACATACATGACCTACCACGGGTAAACAGCCAGCCAGCGGGGAGCTCCGGTGATGACCCACGGGGTGGGCTGCAGGAGGGGGAGGGAGACCCAGGAAGGGGGCATATGGATACAAAAGGCTGACCCACATTGTTGTACAGCGGAAACTAACCAAACTAAAGCAACTATATTCCAATAAATAAAGGGGGGAAAGTGCTGCAAGGACACTCATCTGTATACACATATATGTGTCCAGACATATGTTATGTGTTCTCAAAGTGTAGTCCACAAACTGCTGGGGGTCCCCCAAGGGCGTTCAAAGAATCAATAAGGTCAAAAACATTTCCATAATGATACCAGGACAGCAGCTGCAATCTTCACCACATGGACATCCGCACTGGCAATCTAAAAGCGGTGGCAGTAAGCCGCTGACCTCTTGCCATGAACCAAGACAATGGCACCAAACTATACTTATTAGTAATCGTCATATTCCTTACTGCCACTCATATTAAATTTTTTAATGCCAGTTTTGCATAGCAATGTCCGTGATGAAGCATAAAAATTAACTTTATTAAACCTCAATACTTGAGGCCATTTCTTTTTGAAAGTCTGTGGGTAAAAAATATATAAACTACTATGACTTGGATATCTCACAGATATTTTCTCAAAAATAAACAAAGTGAGCCTAACACTTCAAAGAAAACAACCAATGGCATCATTTTCAGTGATGAAATTCAAGCTGTCAATTCACTATAAGCTTAACAGCTTCCTAATACTTTAAAAAATTTCCTTTAGAGATCTGTGGTGATAGTTAACATTGTCGGAGTCTATTTAATGAAAATGGCCAACATTTGCAAAATCTGCATAACTCAGGGAACCAATACTTGTCAAATGATCAATGCATGTCATAAGCTTACACATAAGTAAAAGATACATTCAAATCTAAGACAGACAAATGGATTTTAATACAACAAAGGACCAAAGGTTCATTGATTCAGTGTCAGATTCCATAATGTAACTAAGCCTTTAAGAAATTACTGCTGTCTACCCAGCCATAGAAAAGAATAAAATTTTACCATATGGAACAACATAGATGGACCTCCTAGAAGGGAGTATGCTTACTGAAATTAGTCAGACAGAGGAAGACAAACATTGTATATTTTCACTTATTTGTAGAATCTAAAAAATAAACAAATGAGTATAACAAAACAGAAACAGATTCACAGATACAAAGAACAAACTAGTGGTTACCAACAGAGAAAAGGGTGAGGGGAGGGGCAATTAGTGGTAGAGGATTAAGAGGTACCAACTACTAGGCATGAAATAAATATGATACCAGGATGCAAGGCACAGCACAAAAAATATAGCCAACATTTTATAGTAACTTCAAATACAGTATAATCTAGAAAAATATCAAATCACCATGTTGTACACCTAAAACTAATATAATACTGTAAATCAGCTATACTTCAGTAACAAAAAAGAACAAATTTACCACTATCAAGCTTCAGTGTATCAAAGTGTATCCTCAACCATCTGAAAAGCTGTTAAAATACTCCTCCCTTTCTCAACATCATATGTGTGACCCTAAATTTTCTTCATATGCTGCTGCTGCTAAGTTGATTCAGTCGTGTCCGACTCTGTGCGACCCCACAGATGGCACCCCACCAGGCTCCCCCGTCCCTGGGATTCTCCAGGCAAGAACACTGGAGTGGGTTGCCATTTCCTTCTCCAATGCATGAAAGTGAAAAGTGAAAGTGAAGTCCCTCAGTCATGTCCAACTCTTAGCGACCCCATGGACTGCAGCCTACCAGACTCCTCCATCCATGGGATTTTCCAGGCAAGAGTACTGGAGCAGGGTGCCATTGCCTTCTCCGTATACTTCATCACATTTCACCACAGACTGGATCCAGAAGCAGATATGAGAATTAGGTATTTTTCTTTTAATCCAGGCATTGAAGATTCATTTAAGTAAACTAATACTACACTAATTTTTCATAAAAATACTCACATTACATTTTTAACTAAGTACAAAAGTATTTTTAAACTTCTAGTGTGATAAATATATTTAATAGCTACAACCACATAAACAAGTTTTTCAAGCTTCAATAATTTTTAAGAGTGTAAAGGAGAATTCTGAAGCCAAATATCTAATAATCAATAATTATCTCCCTGTAGACAAGAGAATAGATATGTAGTAAAATTTACTAAAAAACAGGAAGAGGTATACTCCAAATTGTCCTCCCCAAACTATGCAAATTTCTACTCTTCCTATATCTATTTCCCCATACTAGTTATAATCAAACTTTTAAATTTCTGCCATGAGACTGATTTTTAATGGTAACATTGTCTGTAACTAGTCCAGCTCTTAAACCTTAACTCATTATTTCTGTATTTTTCAAGTATATATATGGTTAGGCATGGTGCTACAAGCTGAAGATACATCTGTATATAAGAACAAAGCAGTCTCTAAATAACACAGCTCAGGAAAGGCAGAGGAAAAGACAGGTATAATACAAGAGAAGTTTCTTTACTTTCAGAATACAAAAACAAAACCTGCTATTGTGGCGTTATAAGTATGATTCTTAAAACTCCTCAGAATAGTCAATTTTTTACATTATTTGCACCTTCATAATAAAAGTAGAGAATCAGAAGACTTAAAAACCTGACCAGATGAAAGCCATATCCTAAAGCACTTCTGGATCACGACGCTTGCTTCAACTATGAGACTACATTTCTGAGAAAGCAGAGGCTCCAGTCACTGTATACAACAGTGCCCATCTCTAAAATGTTTCTTGAATTAAATGTGCTCATAAAACCCCCAGATAATTAAGGGTTAAGGTGAAATTAACCATAGAAGACTCTAGTAATAGAGTCTTACGTTCACGGCATGTAGCCAGCTACAACTTGACAACCTTAAACAGGACAGGTGTCATGAAAAAAAGGAAGGAACCATAGAGTTTGGACAGTAACTATGAACAGAAAGCAAGAGAAATGTGGAGAACCAATGGGATGTCTAGACTCAAAGACCAAAAGCAAGCAGTCAGAGGCTAACAAGCCTACAATAACAAGAGTTCATGGATCCCCAAATGCTGAGTACAAGAACGTAATGAATGGATGGAACCATCAGAACTAATGGTTCTATGGCGAGTGACCAGTTGCCCACTTCCCTCAATTGTTTTTTTAATCTTTCTAATCATGCATCCAAGATACTTCTTGCCATTACTTATATTTTGAAATGTCAGCATATATCATAAATTGTTAATATTTAGCATTTATTAAAATTAAAGAATTGTAGCAAGAAGCTTTCAATGACCCCTTTATTCTGGCATAAATGCCACTGATGTTGCTATACTATGTAAGATTCTCTGCATCTTGCGCCCAAATCTCAAGGAGCTGTGAAAACCCGCTGAACACCCTGAGGAAGCAGGTGTGAAGCTCAGGATACCGTGATCCTGCAATCAAACCAGAATGAAGAAATCCCTGTGCCACGAGAACTCTGAGCCAACAGAGCCAGGATAACGTCATGTCACCCAGAACTCTTCTAAAGTCAAAGACAGACAGCAGGGTTCAGTCAAGAGATCAAAATCGCACAGCAACTGGAACAGGAAAAATTTAACATAAAGAATTATTAAGCATGACAATGGAAAAATAGAAACTCTAAAGTGAAAAGAAAATCCTAGTGAATACCCCAGGGTACCTAAGGAAAAAAAAACTTGGAAGGGGGAAGCCCTCCCCACGGTTTGATCTCAGATCCTCTTGGAAAAGGTATGGTTACAGCCACTGGATTGGGAAACATATGCTGGGCTCCACGGACTGGTCCACAGTCACCAGGAAAGACCCCCTCCATACTTCAGAAGGGACAGGGCTGGCAGGTGGGCAACAAGAGAATCACAGTGCCGGGAGCCCACGCATAAAGCAAGGTCATGCAAGGCCTGGGGAACACGCTGTCAGGGTCAGCAAGGCCTCAGGAAATGACTTTCTGAGGTAAGAAGGCAGGCCGAAGCTGTCAGACTGGCATGCAGAAGGGGGGAGCATCAAGAATCTGCTCGCCTACAGGGCAATGAGGCCTGAGCTCTAGTGTCCTGTCGGAGGGGTACAGAGTGCCAGCGGGCTGCAGCTGAGGGGCAGATACACAGAGAGAGTGTGTGTGAAGCCCACTCTCCAACAGGCCTGGAGACCGTGGAGTGCTTAGCTAGATGGCCATGGACTAACTGCGGCTACAAGCTCATCACGAGCCTGGTCTCCAGGTGTATGGCTGAGGCAGATGCTTCTGGCAACAGCGCAGCAAAAGCAAGAAGAAAAACAGTCCACAGCAGACTGCAAAGAGGGAGAGGAGACCTGACCCTCCCAGAGCACCCCACCAGTGTCCCCTACAGTTAAGCATATGTTTAAGTGGAGCTTAACTGCAATACTCACTGTAAAGGGAAACGCTTAAGGAGTCCAGCCTATTCATGTGGAACAGGAAATGAAAGGACCTGAAGGGAATTCCCTGGAGGTCCAGTGGAACTAAAATGGGGGAACTAAATCCCACAAACCCCACAGTGAGGCCAATCAAAAAAAAAAAAAAAAAGGAACAGACCTGAAGCTAAGAGGCAATAAATGGATAACGGATAATTGGCATGGCTTCTTGGAACCAAGAAGAACCAACGAAAGAGCCCCAGGACTTCCAAGACGACCTTGCAAGGCAGCATTTCCCCAATGCTGATAAGAAATATAGCTAGCATCAGAACATACTCTATAAAGCCATTATACAAAAATCAACATGGTATAGAAACAAGAATTAATGTAAGAATAGACAAATAAATGCCACAAAAGAAAAAACCCTTAATTAATGGCAATGTATATGAAAAGTATAACTAAGATTTCATTAGGAAAAATACAAATTATTGAATAAGTGATCTGACAACAGATATCTAACTATCTGAAAGAAAACTAAAATGGAGCATCATCGGACATCCCATTCAAACAGAAATTCCACACAGATATTAAAAAGAATTTTTTAAGCTATAAAAATCATCTTACAAGCAAATGTAGGTATGGGATGACCTTTCTCATCAGGACCAAAACCATAAAATCTTGGCAAGGAGGTTAGTGGAGGAGCATTCAGGAATAAAACTGAACATATAAAAATTTGTTTGGCAAAAGCTATCATAAACAACTCTGAAATAAGCACATGTAGGTGTATATGTATATTGGAGAAGGTGATGGCACCCCACTCCAGTACTCTTGCCTGGAAAATCCCATGGACAGAGGAGCCTGGTGGGCTGCAGTCCATGAGGTCGCGAAGAGTCGGACACGACTGAGCGACTTCCCTTCACTTTTCACTTTCATGCACTGGAGAAGGAAATGGCAACCCACTCCAGTGTTCTTGCCTGGAGAACCCCAGGGACGGGGAAGCCTGGTGGGCTGCCATCTATGGGGTCACACAGAGTCGGACATGACTGAAGTGACTTAGCCAGCAGCAGCAGGTGTTCAGTTCAGTTCAGTCGCTCAGTCGTGTCCGACTCTTTGCAACCCCATGAATCGCAGCACGACAGACCTCCCTGTTCATCACCATCTCCCGGAGTTCACTCAGATTCACGTCCATCAAGTCCGTGATGACATCCAGCCATCTCATCCTCGGTCGTCCCCTTCTCCTCCTGCCTTCAATCCCTCCCAGCAACAGAGTCTTTTCCAATGAGTCAACTCTTCTCATGAGGTGGCCAAAGTACTGGAGTTTCAGCTTCAACATCAGTCCTTCCAAAGAAATTCCAGGGTTGATCTCCTTCAGAATGGACTGGTTGGATCTCCTTGCAGTTCAAGGGACCCTCAAGAGTCTTCTCCAACACCACAGTTCAAAAGCATCAATTCTTCGGCGCTCAGCCTTCTTCACAGTCCAACTCTCACATCCATACATGACCACAGGAAAAACCATAGCCTTGACTAGACGGACCTTAGTCAGCAAAGTAACGTCTCTGCTTTTGAATATGCTATCTAGGTTGGTCATAACCTTCCTTCCAAGGAGTAAGCGTCTTTTAATTTCATGGCTGCAGTCACCATCTGCAGTGATTTTGGAGCCCAAAAAAATAAAGTCTGACACTGTTTCCACTCTTTCCCCATTTATTTCCCATGAAGTGATGGGACCAGATGCCATCATCTTCGTTTTCTGAATGTTGAGCTTTAAGCCAACTTTTTCACTCTCCTCTTTCACTTTCATCAAGAGGCTTTTTAGTTCCTCTTCACTTTCTGCCATAAGGGTGGTGTCATCTGCATATCTGAGGTTATTGATATTTCTCCCGGCAATCTTGATTCCAGCTTGTGATTCTTCCAGTCCAGCGTTTCTCATGATGTACTCTGTATATAAGTTAAATAAGCAGGGTGACAATATATAGCCTTGACGTACTCCTTTTCCTATTTGGAACCAGTCTGTTGTTCCATGTCCAGTTCTAACTGTTGCTTCCTGACCTGCATACAGATTTCTCAAGAGGCAGGTCAGGTATTCCCATCTCTTTCAGAATTTTCCAGTTTATTGTGATCCACACAGTCAAAGGCTTATATGCGCAGATTTGCACATGAATGGAAGTATGTACAACATATGCACTGTAATCTGTATGCACATAAATGCACTGTTTCCCAACTACAGCAGCTGAGCGAGCCTTGGAACAGGCTACAGTGAGCCTGTCTACCGCGCAGAGAGTGAGCTTATCTACTGCCCAGATAGAGGACCCTGCGGCAGCCAGAGTCCAGCCAAAAAGCGGAATCCACACGGCAGTTTGAAGAGGGAAAGTCTTATAAAGAATTATTAACTATTTGCACAGGATTAACTACTAAGAAGGAATAAAAGAGAAGTGTAAGGAATATCCTAGGATGGAGGAAAAGAACCGAAGGCAGTCCTAGCAAGGGGGCCTGCTCCCCAGGGCTGGATTCGGGGCTCCTGGAAACAGCGGCTGCAGCAGACTGGCTAAGAGTCAGCTGGGCTGCCCCAGCCACTTGCTCTGCAGCAGGAGGGCCAAAGGTACTGGGCTGAGAACTGCAGGCTGGACAGCCAAACAGGAAACTCTGCTGTGGTATCAGCAGGCCGCAGGTAGAAAGAGGGGAGCCCTAGACAGGAACTAGCAACAAAACTTGCTAGAGGGTGAGAACCACTGGGAAGCCCACACACGTCCACGCCACTGGCAACACAGAGCACGCAGGAGCAGAAGTCCATCTCCCACAGGGTCCCTCCAACACCTCGACGGATTAAGTTTATACATGCCAGTTGGAAAAGTAGGTCCAATAAGGGGGGAAAAAAGAGGTGAATTTGGAGCTAATTTTATGCAAAAAATTGATAACTAGCATAGTTTCTAAAAACATTCCCCACAAAAAGCAACCAGGGCTCTGTGAAGAGATGGCTGATTCCAAGGCTGGAGCATATAAACTCACAGATGAGCACTGAATGTCTTGTTATGCTTAAAAGTAGTAAGTGCTTTAAAAACACAACAACCACAAAAACACTTGATGGTGAAAAGTTTCAAGGACAGAGAAGCCAAAGTACAGGGGCCCTACTGGTCAAAGCTAGAACAATTTGGGCATCTGGTACCCTGAAAGAAAGAGTGAACATGAAAGTCACTCAGTCGTGTCCGACTCTCTGCGACTCCATGGACTGCAGCCTTGCAGGTTCCTCTGTCCATGGGATTCTTGTCCAGGCAAGAACACTGCAGCATTCCCTTCTCCAGGGCATCTTTCCGACCCAGGGATAGAACCCAGATCTCCTGCACTGTAGACAGATTCTTTACCATCTGCGCTACCAGGCAGGCCTAATGAATTCTGAACTTTGGAGGAGGGGAGGAATTAGGTATATGAGTTCAAATAAATAATGGATAGATGGATAAATGCACAAATAGACACAATACACAAACATGCAGCTATACAGATAGATAACATAGACTCAGGTAAACAGAAGAACAGTTACAAAGACACACAAGTAAAGAGATAGGGAGGATAACCACTAAGGTAGAACCGGTGCTACCGGAAAATCATTATTATGAAGCCATGATGGGAGCTGGTGATGGACAGGGAGGCCGGGTGTGCACAGTCCACGGAGTCACAGAGTCGGACAGAACTGAGCAACTGAACTGAACTAAAGCCACGATGGAAACACTGGTCTGTGCAAGAATCTATGGATGCCAAATCTAAGGGGCAGTTTTGTAGAAGAGCAGAATATATTCATGGTCTTTAAAGTTTTGAAAGAAAGAAAGGAAGAGAGGGATGGAGAGATAGAGGAAAGGAGGAACTCAAATATATGTGATAGTCTCAAGGCAGCCCCAATGATACTAGGTCCTAATTCCTGGAACTTGTAGATGATACTTTATTCAAAGAAGTGTGTGCAGATGTGATTAAGGACCTTGAGAGGCAGAGATTACCCTGGATTATCAGGATGGGCACTAACGCCATCACAGATGTCTTATAAGAGAGGGGCAGAGAGAGATTTCACACAGAGAAGGCAGTGGAGTACTGAAGCAGACAGAGGTTTGAAGATAAGGGCCTTGAAGGCTGAAGCGATGCTGGCACAAGTCAGGGAACACACCCAGTCACCAGAAACTGAAAGAGGCAAGGAACGCGTTCTTCCCTAGAAGCTCTAGGCTCTGCTAACACCTTGATTTCTGCCCAATAATACTCATTTCAGACTTCAGGCCTCCAAAACTATAAAGAAATAAAATAAAATAAAGCTCTATTGTCTTAAGCCACCACAAAAACAAACCTTCCTCTACCAAGAAGAAACCACATCAAACTTATTAAACACTTTGGTTGGAAATCTCCCAGCAGCACTACCCTCTTCCCTTGGTACCGTCCCTACTTCCCACACCTCTGTACGCAACCATGTTGCTAAACTTTCTACAACTATGTCAAAAGGACCCACTCCCTTCCTCTAAGTTCCAGTAACATTTACCTCGTTTTCCTGCAAGCCCTCACCTGCAGTCTTATCAAAGACCACAAGGCTTCTATAAACAGCTTCCTCAAGACAGTGTAGGCCCTCACACTCTCCTCAAAGCCCATGGCTCATTCCAAAGCCACTCTCCACATTTTTGGGTTTTGTCATAACAGCACTCAAACTTCCAGGTAAAAAAAAAAAAAATTTAAGTACTGATTGCAATGTAAAAAATTATCCCAAAACTTGGTAGCCTACAATAACAAACATTACTATCTCACACAGCCTCTGATAGTCAGAAATCCAAAGAGGCTAGGCAGGATGTTTCCAGCTCAGTGTCTCTCATAAGGCTGCAGTCAAGCTGTCAGCCAGCGCTGCAGTCATCTCAAAGGCCTACTGGGACCGGAGAAATCTGCACCTAAATTCATCTACGCGACTGGACCAGGTTTCACGTGACTGCTGGGTGTTGGCTGCTCTGTTTCTATCGGTGTGGGCCTCATCGTGGGCTGTGTGTGTCCTTACAGTATGAAAGCTGGTAACCCTCAGAGCAAGTAATGAGAGAGAGAGAGAGACAATATCCCCAAGAGAGAAGCCACAGCTTTTATAACCTAACCTCAGAAATGACACACCGCCACTTTTCTTTACGCTACTGGTCACACAGACCAATCGATTCCTGGGAAGGGAATAAACAAATATGTAACTAGCAGGAGAGAAGGATTGCATATGGCCATCTTGGAGATGGTCTATCACAAAAGGTATGGTCCACATATTTAGCAAACTAGCACACAGCATGAATTTGATTTACTGGTATAGTATAAGGAAAAAAGATCCCATTAAAGCTACATTGTCATAACATGTGTATGTGTGGCTAAGCCCTCCTGCTGTTAAACTACAATACAAAATAAAACGTTTTTAAAAACTTACATTGTCACAGTAGTCATCACAATTAAACTTAACAAAATATAATTGTTACCTGTTTAATGAACAATATTCACAGTCATAATGATACAAATATTACCTGACATAATGAACAATATTTATAGTCGTAATGATACTAATATTACAGATGAAGTTGATTAAAATTCCAGATTTGAAAATCATTCTACAGATTAAGTATGAAATCTTAATTACGATTACTGAAAAGAATATAAATATTACCACCTTTGAGAAATGTTAAAATAAGCATACAAGTTTCAAAAGCTGAGTGGTAAAAGGAGCTAATGAGGTAAAAGAGAGGATAAATACACTCTTAGATTCATCTTACAGAGACAAATGGTATTGTCCATAGTTATGGAACAAAGAAATAGAGACATGGTCAACAGAAGAACTAAAAATATTACATAATAATACAGGGGAACAGGTAAGTCAAAATCTTACCTACCAGAGCAAAAAGTAAATAGACACGTCATAAGCTGTTACACCAAAGAACAAAGGAAAAAACTGCATACATTTACTATTATAGATACAAAATACACATTCAAGAAATGAAAAATAAAAAAGATAAAAGCCAGTTTTCTCTAGAAGCAAAACTGGGAAGACGATGCACAGAGCAGAAAATTACAGTGTTTTTTGGTGGGTTTTTTTTGAGGTTTACAACCATTTGAACGTTGGTTTATAACAGTAAGTTTCTCACGTATAACATTATAATTCTACTTTTGTACACACCACAGCAGGCTCACCACCAAAGTCTAGTTTCCATCCATCCCTATGCACTTGACCCCCTTTAACCATTTTGCCCTATCCCCACTACTCTTCCCCCTGGTAACTACCAATCTGTATCTACCTGTTTGTTTTTGTTCCATTTCATTTCATTTAGTGAGTGAAATCACATGAGTGAAATCATACAATATTTGTCTTTTTCCATTTGACTTATTTCACTTAACATAATATCCTCCAGGTCCATTCATGTTGTTGTAGATGGCAAGATTTCATTGTTTCTTATGGCTTAGTAGTATTTGATTGCATACACACACACACACACACACACACACACACAGACATGCGCACGCGCCAGGAGCCAGCGTGAGGAATTCCACCCGTGACAAGGTCATGCGGCAAGAGCTCTGATAGTAAGGCTAATCAGAGCTCAGGTTTTCCCCCTGGAATTTCCTGAGCATCCACCCTCCAAAAAATAAGAATCTGCCTGCTTTTCCACTCTTCTGATATTCTCTGGAAAAAAGTCAATTCAGGGCTTTAGTTTTCTGCATTTGAAAAGGATGTTTCAGTTAAACCCCCTCTGATAGCTCTCTAGCTTGCCTAACAGGTTCCCCAGACTTCTTACAGCCTGTGAATTGCTTACAGCCCCCCAACCGCGAGAGGCACAAAGCTTGAAAGCATCTTAAGATACAGAGCCTTTTTTGAAGAGTTAAAAATCATATTGGTGACGGGTTTTCACTGTTGACTCAAGGATTGCTGCCAGACCTCCATATTCTTTATCTTTTAGGCACCTGGAAGGATGTTACTCAATGTAAGCAGGATGTAGAAAAAGATACATAGTAGTTTTGATGTTAGCAACACTAGACTTTTGAGTTAATTGCTTCTCTTTTGCTGTAAATCACTGTACACCCTCTACTTGTTGTAAGTTGTTATATCTTTGCTGTGTAAGAATGTAACTTTATTTAGTGCTTTCTGAGAGTGGCACCAGACCTTGGGAAGATCAACACAAATAAGTCTTCTGGTTGACAAACCCTTATCAGAAAAAAAGCTGTAAAATGTTCATTGGCCCTTTTGGCTGGAAGATGATGTAAATTACCTAAGACTTGTGTATACAATTAGGTACGCAGAGAGAAAAGCCTGGTTTTGATAAGAGTGTGGACTGCTAACGCTGCATAACTTTGTGTTACCCATTGATCTCCATGTTTTATCAAAAGTATAAAAGGCCTTCTGAACAACAGAGGACGGAGCCAGTCGCTGGACTGGTTTCCCCCGTGTCTCTCTCTCTTCTTCTCTCCCTTTCCCTCCCTCTGCTCTTTACTTTAATTTCAGGCTGAATTTCCATCTGGGGCGCGGAGGCTCGCCAAGTCTACTTACTTGCCCTGGCTGTTAAGACTCGCGCGAAAGGGAGCCTAAGGCGAGGCACCCTTAGATATTCAAGCGAGCACCAGTGGCCCAACATAGATGGTGCAAATTCCTTGTCTGGAATTTTATTGGTCTTCCGCGTAATCCAAGCTATTCAGCCCTCTTCCTCCACTTAATTTTCCTACTACACTACTGTTTCTTAATCTAATCTTATATCAATCAATAAATAAGTTTTTCTCACGCCAACGCCGTCCACCCTTCAAATTCCCTGGATCCACCGGGGCTGGACCCCGGCACATACACACACACACACACACACACAAACATCTTTATCCATCCTTCAGTGGTATTTAGGTTGTTTCCTTATGTTAGATATTATAAATAATGTTGCAATAAACATAGGCCTGCATACATCTTTTCAAATTACTGTTTTCATATTCTTCAGAATACCCAGAAGTGAAACAGATGGACCATATGGTATTTCTATTAATTTTCTGAGGAATCTCCATACTGGTTTCCATAGT
Organism: Ovis aries; assembly: GCF_016772045.2. Taxonomy (NCBI): domain Eukaryota; kingdom Metazoa; phylum Chordata; class Mammalia; order Artiodactyla; family Bovidae; genus Ovis; species Ovis aries. The sequence goes on from NC_056065.1 coordinate 69,986,796, forward strand.
GGCTGCACTAATTTACATTCCCACTCCCAGTGCATGAAGGTTCCTTTCTCTTCGCATCCTCTCCAACACTTCTGATAACCAGCATTCTAATGAGCATGAGGGGATATCTGACTGAGACTCTGACTTGCATTTCCTTGACAGTGATGCTGAACATTTTTTATGTGCTTTTTGGACATCTGTATGTCCTCTTCAGGAAAAGATTTATTCAGATTCTCTGCCCATTTTTTAATCAGGTTGTTTGGTTTTTTTGTTGTTGACTTAGAGGAGTTCTTCATATATTTTGAATATTAGCCCTTAAAAGGTATATAATTTATAAGTACCTTCTCCCACTCAGTAAGTTGTCTTTTCATTTTGTTAATGGTTTCATTTGCTGTGCCGATGCTTTTTAGTTTGATGTCATCCCATTTATCTCTGCTTTTATTTCCTTTGCCTGAGGAGACATATCTTCAAAAATTACTGCCAAGACTAATATCAAAGAGTGTACAGTCTGTTTTCTTCTAGGGATTTCACAGTTTCAGATGTGACATTCGTATCTTCTGTACATTTTGAGTTAATTTTGTGTGTATGGTATAAGACAGTGTGCCAGTTTATTCTTTCGCACACAGTGGTTCACTTTTCCCAGCACTAATGGAGAGACTTTCCTTTCTCCATGGTATGTTCTTAGTTTTCCATATGTATGTGTGGGTTTATTTCTGGGCTCTCAATTCTGTTCCACTGATCTGTGTGTCTGTTTTCTGCCAATAACATGCAATTTTGATTAGGACAGCTTTGTGCATGCATGCTAAGTCACTTCAGTTGTGTCCGACTCTCTGTGACCCCATGGACTGGAGCCCGCCAGGCTCCTTTGTCCGTGGGATTTTCCAGGCAAGAATCCTGGAGTGGGCTGCCATTTCCTCCTCCGGGGGCGCTCTGCAGTGTAATTTGAAATTAGCGAGTGTGACACCTCCAGGTTTGGTCATTTTCCTCAGAATTGCTTCAGCTATTCCGGATCTTTTGTGATTCCATCCAAATTTTATGATCTTTTTGTTCAATTTCTATGAAATCTGTTGTTGGGATTGTTGACAAGGATTGAATCTGTGGATAGCCTTAGGTAATATAGGCATTTTAACAATGTTAATTCTTCCAATCCATGAACACGGCTATCTTTCCATTACTTTCTGTTTTCTACAATTTCCTTCAACAATGCTTACAGTTTTCAGTGTACAAGTCTCCACCTCCGTGGTTAAGTTTATTCCAGAGTATCTTATTCTTTTTGCTGTGAATGTAAATGGGATTGTTTTCTCTTTCTGCTAGTTCTTATTAGGGTATAAAAATGCAACAGTTTTGTATTTTGATTTCATATCCTGCAACTTTACTACATTCGTTTATTATTTCTAATGGATTTTTGGTGACATGTTTATAGGGGTTTCTATATATAAAATCATGTCACCTGCAAATAGTGACAGTCTTACTTCTTCCTTTCCAATTTAGAGGTCTTTTCTTTTTCTTGCTTAAAAGCTCTAGCTAGGACTTCCAATACTATGTTGAACAAGAGTGGGCATCTTGATCTCACTGATAAAAGGACAGCTTTCAGGTTTTCACCATTCAGTATACTGTTAACTATCCATTTGTCATATATGGCCTTTATCATGTTTAGGTACGTTCCTTCTATAATAATTTTATTTTATTCAAAGTTTATCACAAACAGATGTTAAAATCTGTCAAATGCTTCTTCTGCATCTATTGAAATGATCGCATGATTTTTATCTTCCATTTTATTAATGTGGTATAGAACATTAACAGACTTGCAGATACGGAGCCATCCTCGTATCCCTGGAATGAATGCCACTTCATCATTATGATCCTTTTAGTGCATTGTATTCAATTTGCTTAATATTTTGTTGAAGACTTTTGCATCTATTGCAAAAAATAGAGATATTGGCCTGTAATTTTCTTTTCTGCATGTTATCTTTACCTGGTTTTGGTATCAAAGTAATGATGGCCTCATAAAATGTGTTAAGAAGCACTCCAGCCTCAATTTTTTGGAAGGGCTTCAGAAGAACAGGTAATAAATCTTTGAAAGATTCATAGAATTCACTGCTGAAGCCATGTGGTCCTAGACTTATGTTTTGGGGAGGTTGCTTTTTTTTTTTTTTTAGTTTCAATCTCTTTACCAGTGATCAGTCTATTCAGACTTCATACTTCTTCATGTTTCAGACATGAAAGGTTGAATGATTCTTAGAATCATTTATCCAGTTCTTATAGACAGTCCAAGTTGGTAGTATATTCATTCATAGCAGTCTCTCATAATCCCTTGCATTTCTATAGTATTCATTGCAACTTCACTTCTTTCCATTTCTGATCTCATCTGAGCCTTCTCTCTTAGTGAGGCTACCATAAGGTTTGCCAACTTTGTTTACCTTTTCAAAGAGCCAGCTCTTAGTTTCAACGATCTTTTCTACTGTCTTTTAAATCTTTATTTACTTTCACTGTGACTTTTCTTATGTCCTTCCTTCAACTGACTATATACTTCACTTGTTCTCTTCTTCTAGTTTCTTTAGTTTAAGGTTAGATTACGAGAGATTTTCTCGTTACTTAAGGAAGGCCTGTGCTGCTGTAAACTTCTGTCTTAGAATTGTGTTTTTGCGGCATCCCATACATTTTGGTGTGTCCTATTTCCATTTTCATTTGTCTTCATGCATTTTTTATTTCTCTTTTGACCAATAGTTGCTCAGTCTCCACATACTTACGATATTTTCCAGCTTTCTTCTTATAGTTTGATCTTCTTTTTTTTAAACTTATTTATTTGGCTGTATCGGGTCTTGGTTGCAGCATGTAGGATCTTTCCATTGCAGTGCAGTAGTTGCAACATGCAGGCTCTCTGCTTGTGGTGCCAGGGTTAGTTGTCCCACGGCATGCGGGCTCTTAGTTCACCAGCCAGGGACTGAACTCACATCCCCTGCATTACAAGGCGGATTCTTAACCACTGGACCACCAGGGAAGTCCCTGGCCAATTTTCTTAAAGAGACTTGTGTCCCAACATACAGTCTATCCTTGAAAACAATTCATGTACCCTTGAGAAAAATGTGTATCCATTGCTTTTGAATAGAATATTCTATATATATCTGTAAGAATGGTCTAATATTTCATTTAAGGTCAATGTTTCCTTGTTGACTTTCTGTCTAGATCTATCCACTGATGTAAGTGGGATGTTCAAGTCCCCTAGTATTATTGTGTTGCTGTCCATCTCTTCCTTTAGGACTGTTAATAATTGTTTTATATATTCTGGTGCTATGTCAGATGTATATATGCATATTAATGAGCCATGTCTTCTGAATGGACAGTCCCCTTTATCATTATATAACATTCATTTTCGTCTCTTGTAATTTTTTTGGCTTTAAGCCTATCTTTCTGCAGATGGTGATTGCAGCCAAGAAATTAAAAGACACTTACTCCTTAGAAGTAAAGTTATGACCAACCTAGACAGCATATTAAAAAGCAGAGATATTACTTTGTCAACAAAGGTCCTTCTAGTCAAGGCTATGGTTTTCCCAGTAGTCATGTATGGATGTGAGAGTGGGACTGTGAAGAAAGCTGAGCGCAGAAGAATTGATGCTTTTGAACTGTGGTGTTGGAGAAGACTCTTGAGAGTCCCCTGGACTGCAAGGAGATCCAACCAGTCCATTCTAAAGGAGATCAGTCCGTTCACTGGAAGGACTGATGCTGAAGCTGAAACTCCAATACTTTGGCCACCTCATTCGAAGAGTTGACTCATTGGAAAAGACCCTGATGCTGGGAAAGACTGAGGGCAGGAGAAGAAGGAGACAACAGAGGATGAGACGGTTGGATGGCATCACTGACTCAATGGACATGGGTTTGGGTGGATGCCGGGAGTTGGTGATGACAGGGAGGCCTGGTGTGCTACGATTCATGGGGTCACAAAGAGTCGGACACGACTGATCGACTGAACTGAAATGAACACATGCTTTCTTCTGGCTGACATTTGCTTGGAGTATCATCTTCCATCCCTTCACAGTGAGCCTTTATTTGTCTTTAGAGCTGAGCTGAGTATCCTAAAGGCAACAAACAGTTTTTAATCCATCTGTTCATTCTGTTTCTTTTGAGTGAATTCAATCTATTTACATCTGGGGTAATTACTGACATTTGAAGACAGTACTGCCATTTGTTTATCATTTTCTGGTTGCTTCATTTTTTTTTTTTTTCTTGTTTCTACCACTTTAGTTTGGTGGTTTTGTGATGTCTTTCTCAGTTTCCTCTTTATTATGTATCATGTTTCTGTTCTAGATTTTACCATACTGTTTTTCTTTTATGCTTTGGTCTTTCGGCTGCAAGGCAGGTGGGATCCCAGCTCCCTGACCAGGGATCAAACCTATAACCTGGACTGGAACACAGTATTAACCCTGGACTGCCAGTGAAGTCCAATACAGCAGCATTATTTTTAATAGCCAAAAGGTAAAAGCAATCCAAGTGTTCACTGATGGATGAAAAAATAAAATGGTGTACACACACCCGAGGGACTACATTCAGACATAAGAAGGAAATTCTGATACATGCTACCACGTGGATAAATCTTGAGCAATGATGCTAAGTGAAATAAGCCAGCCACGAAAGGACAAATACTGTATGATTTTACTTATATGAGGTGCTGATCCACAGTTTGTTGAATCTATAGATGAGGAACCTGCAGATACCGAAGGTCAACTGCACTACACCTGACAAGGAACTTGAGCATCCACAGACTCTGGTACCCAGAGGGGGTCCTGGAATTAGTCCCCCAGAGACACTGAGGGACAGCTATGCAAGAATAAGTTAATGTCACTCTTATGTTCCTACAGGGTTTTTCTATTTGCTTGATTGGTTAGAGTTTGAGTTGTTCTGGTGCTGATTTTTTCATGAAAGGGAGGAGTAAATGCACTCTGAGTTAACAAAACCACAGCAAGAACATGAAAAAACAAGTGACCCAAAAGGACTGACTTCTAGCCTGCAATGTTCCTCTCTGTGGCATTTGAGCCCGCAAAGCTAGCCTCACCACCCAGAGGGGAAGATGTATAGGGAATCTGCGTAAGACAGCTGTGCAAAATGGAGCTGGAGGAGCCTTATTTGTGCACAGAGATACTCTTGAGAATAACCCAGACACTCCATTTGATTTCATATCATAAAATTCTAAGAGGACAGAAGCAACTATTTAAAAAAAAAAAAAAAAAAAAACAACTACCCAGCAGAGCATCAGGCAGTAGCTGTGCTTCCACTCCTGGACTGAGCCCAGACAGAGTGGCTGGCTGCCCCTCTCTACATGAAAAAGGTTACAGGAAGTTCTGCGATTATCTTCAATGAAAGTATATGAAGCAGCAATTTTTTATATAATGTACAATCCAAAGCCAGTTGTTCAGCTCAGTTCAGTCACTCAGTCGTGTCCGACTCTTTGCGACCCCATGAAGCGCAGCACGCCAGGCCCCCCTGTTCACCACCATCTCCCGGAGTTCACTCAGACTCACGTCCATCGAGTCAGCGATGCCATCCAGCCATCTCATCCTCTGCCGTCCCCTTCTCCTCCTGCCCCCAATCCCTCCCAGCATCACAGTCTTTTCCAATGAGTCAACTCTTCACATCAGGTGGCCAAAGTACTGGAGTTTCAGTTTCAGCATCATTCCCTCCAAAGAAATCCCAGGGTTGATCTCCTTCAGAATGGACTGGTTGGATCTCCTTGCAGTCCAAGGGACTCTCAAGAGTCTTCTCCAACACCACAGTTCAAAAGCATCAATTCTTCGGTGCTCAGCCTTCACAGTCCAACTCTCATATCCATACATGACCACAGGAAAAACCATAGCCTTGACTAGACGGACCTTAGTCAGCAAAGTAATGTCTCTGCTTTTCAATATGCTATCTAGGTTGGTCAAAACTTTTCTTCCAAGGAAAGAAGAAAAGTTTTTTTTTAATTTCATGGCTGCAATCACCATCTGCAGTGATTCTGCAGCCCCAAAAAATAAAGTCTGACACTGTTTCCAGTGTTTCCCCATCTATTTCCCATGAAGTGATGGGACCAGTTGTTAAGTATCATATTCAAGCCTGCACTACTATGCCTTGCATGCTTTGAAACTTGGACAGCACACTGGAGGCCATTCAGAAAAAAACCTGGAATAAAGGTTGGGGAGGCTACACCTGAACAACTTTTCACTCTTACAGATGTGGAATGTTTAGAAGGCTGTGTAAACTCACCAATGGTTCAAATAAACGACAGCTACTACGAGAATCTGACACCTAAGGATACTGAAGAAATTACTGAGGAACTCAATACTGGCAAAATCCCAAAACCTGGGTCAAGGCGCGGATGCTTCTCATGTGCATCAGTCAGTGGTCTCACCTCTTTGACTGAACCACCTAAGACACTTGCTTTTGGTGTGCAAGCAGGCCTTTAATTTATGTTCAACTGTAAATATAGCACTGAAGAAATAAAATATGAATCTCCTATATTTTAAAAAAAAAAACCATGAGAAAACAACTTCAAGAGCTTGCGGCATAATAGCAATTATCTTAATACGGGGCTTCTGACTTCATGGTACAGTGTTTTACTGTTCAGTGTATATACATAATTAGCTAGTCATCACTTTTCAAAATCACAATTTCAAAATAATCACTTACCAAACACTATTCCTTTAGCAAATGGAGGAAACAATTCTGAATGTCGAAATAAGTTTTTGTGAATTTGCCATAGCTCTTTGTGCAATTTCTTAAAGTCACTATATCTCTTCCATACGATTATCTAAAGAGAGAAGAAAAGTAAATGTATCTCACAGTCAAACCATTTAGGTTCATATATCTGAACAAGAAAAAAAATTTTCATTAAAGTGCTCAAAACTGTCATGCAAAAGCAAACAAAAATGTTCTAACCAATGCAGTTACCTGTCTGAAATCAACTAATAATATTTGCTTTAAAAATATAAAGCAGCAATTCTCCCTCCAACTGTTTTGGTTTTTAAATTTCATTTTAAGAAAGCACTGTTTTCTTCATATTAGAAAAATATTCAACCTAGTACAAAAAAGGTCTACACTACACAAAATGTCACTTAACCTCTTCAAACATTAATTACAATTGCCCTGGAAATGAGTTAGATATCAAAATATATTCATCTCAAAAACAGCATGTTTACAAACACAAAATAATTTAAACAAATTTAAACATAAAGAACATACTCAGCATTTGCCTTGAAGGATAAATAATCTGAAAAATACTGAAGAACAAATAGCTTTGTAGCAAGTAATTAACCTAAACTTTTGCATTTCATAAAATCTCAGTTAAGACAGTAATAAGATTTCCGGAGGCAAGGTAAATCCTGATCAGAATACCACTAAAATTAGGATATTTCAAAAAACAAAATATCAATCATTTAGATTATATAACACATAAAAGTAAGCTACCTTCATTAGTTTAAATTATTGTCTAAACTTATTTAGATTGAATCAAAAGGAAAAAAAAAACCACTTAATAAAGAAAAAGAATTTAACACACGGTCTTAACATTGATCCAGACCTCAGTCTCATAGGGTAAAACTGAGTTTTAAATTCCATTACCTAGTACATTGGGGCCTTTACTTCTGAAAAATCTAATTATCTAACTTCTAACAAACTCAATAGTGTAATACTAATAAGCAAACATTAGGCCAAACAGGTAACCAAGTGTGATTTAAGAGACCTGTCAAAAAATCCACTCACTGCATATAAGAAATTCTTTGCAAAATTCTGTCATGCTATCAAAAATTCCATTATGATTACTAAATGTCATATAAGAAATTCTTTGCAAAATTCTGTCATGCTATCAAAAATTCCATTATGATTACTAAATGTGCTGCTTTTCATATAAGAGACTTGCTTTTAATCCTAGGAGACTAGTCAGACAACATGAATTAATTTAAACAAACTGCTTGCCCCTGAGCTTTCCTTTTAGTCATCTGCATGTGTCTGTGCTCAGTCACTCAGTTGTGTCCGGCTCTTTGTGACCCCATGGACTGTAGCCTGCCAGGCTGCTCCGCCCACGGAGTTTTTCAGGCAAGAATACGGAGTGGGTTACCATTTCCTCTTCCAGGGGATCTTCCCGACCCAGGGATCAAACCCACATCTCCTGCGTCTCCTGCACTGGCAGGCAGATTCTTTCCCACTGAGCCACCTGGGAAGCCCTTTTTATTCATTTACTCAACAACAAAAATAGTCAACAAAGCAAATATTTTCATGAGCATACTTTATGCTAGGCACTGTGTTGGCACAAAGGACGAAGAAATAAGAAACACAGTCGCTCCTTTAAAAGTTTTCTGTCAAATTAGGAAGAATAAGCCAACACAGTAACTATATCACAAGACGGCATGATTGTGCTGAAAGGGTGTTTTGGAAGGAGCACCCACACAGTGTCGACTCAGGTGAGCACACTGAAGGAAGCAATGGCCAGAAAAAAACAAAAAGAGAGGGAGAGAAAAGTGGTCAGGAATGAAGCATTTTAAAAGGACAGGGAAAGGGCCAAATATAATTACTAAAATTCTGGCTTTTACAACTGGATAAATGGTGGTGCTATATTCCCAAAGGTGAACAGCCAAGGAGAAAAAGCTGTGATGAGATAAGAATGAAGCTCAGTTTTAGATATATTTTATCTAGGTGCATGTGAGGCTAAGTCTAATTGAAGATATCCAATAGACAGGTCAGGAGTTCAAGAGCAAGAACTAAAAATAAGATGTAGTAACTGGGGAGAAGAGAGGCGGAAATAACTCAAAAAGATTTCTCAGCATTTGTTACAAGATGAGGAGTCTAAATGGCTGGATGATGGGGGTCAGCCAGAAGTAAAAGAAGAGGAAACCAAGGACACAGTCCATATTGAAGAAGCTCAGCTGTGCCAGGAGACAGGACACCTGGAAGAAGAGGTTTCATATGAAATGGAAATGAACAAGACAAATGCAGACAGTAGAGCATCCACAGTTCCAGCAGAAGACAGAGTAAGAGGAACCAAGAGAGTCAAACCAACACTTGAAAAGTGAAAGGCCTCAGGACACTGAGATTACAAGTGATTTTCTAATATTCATATTTAACTTCCCTGCAATTTCTAATCTTGATACATTAACATAATTCTGGTCATGGGAACATAGTGCTATTTCATATTTTTTAAATAGAGCAAATTATGGTGGTACCACATCTGCCAAGGGCTTAAGGGCAAAATGAGCGCTGGGCTTCTGACAATAATCTTACCTAAGGGAAGCACAATCCTTAAAGCTATTATAAATTAGACATGAGAGCTATTCAAAAGACCACAGCTCATGGAAACAAATCTGTAGATAAAATCTGTATTCCAGTTAGGGTCACTATCAAATAAAATCAGGGCAACTTAAGGGGCAAAAGTTAATAATTTAATCACAATAGTGATAATAATGACATGGCATATAAACCAGCAGACAGTGTTTCAGAGCAAAAATTAGGAAATCTGTGTTTCTTCATTATGTCCTAATTTATTCATTCACATACTCACTCACATATTCTCAACACTACAGAAGTGAAATACCCAAGAGCAAATAAAAACCCTCAAAAAAGGCAGGAAACCAAAGCATCTCCAAATGTCACAGTCACTGCCTCCTTTTCTTCTTACTCCTTTTAAGCTTGGACATTTCTAAAAATCTTCAAAATGGAAAAGTGAACAAAAGCACACCTCCACTATATCAGCAAGTATCGATGTCTGTAACTGGACTATACAAAGCAGCCAAAAGATACATGCAAAAAAAATATTTTCTCTAATAATCAATTCTTTCCTATTAGGAAAAAAAAGTTATAATAACTTATTACTCTATTGAATCAACTCTGTAGAAATATCCTATTCATTAAAGTTACTTCTGCATAAAATTTCTCAATTAAATATTCCTCAATTAAAAATTCAGTGACAATCATAACAGACTACAAAGAAAAGCTTAATTTTCATTAAAAACATTTCCTTAGATATTTTTTACATAAAATGAATGCTTTCTATACAGATAATTTCTCTTAACGATGCCAAAAAAACTTTAGATCTTTTACAAAACCACTCAATTAACTTTCTCCTTTTTTATTCTCATATAATATTTAAAACTTGCTGGATCCAATTTTTCTGCAATGTCACCACCATACTACCTGCTTATGAATTTTGTTTCCTCCCCTTTTAAAGAGCCTTTTCTTTCCCCTGACACATTTCTGAATGTGCTCAAATAGTTTTTCTAAAACTGTTTTACTTATGAAATGACTTAACAGTGAGAGACTTCGGATACAATACACAGAAAGTTCTATTTTGGTTCTCCTTTCCCAGATTTCCCCAGTGAAATAGAGAGACACAGAGCTACAGGCTACTTCTTTTTTTAAAGGTGGGGAGTGAAGGACACATCTCTACCTCATTCTTTGCGTCCTATAGTTGCATGCTCTAGAGAACCTGCTGAACAAAGGTCACATTAACTGTTGCTGTCCCCCTCCAGAGTGACCCGTGCTGCTCTTAATAAATGAAAACTTGGAGGGAATGTTTAAAAGATAAAAAGGAAAACCATCCTGGATAATTTTAAATTATTGACTCTATGCAAGTATTCTGGCCCACTTAGGAACAAAACATAACTATCTTTTAGCATGTGCCAAGGTGCGTGTGTGTAAGTGAGAAAAAGAGCTAAATCTCCCCAATCTTTTAAGGATAGCGTATTATTTGTCCTACATTTGATTAGACAAACAGTACATCTACTGATCTTCAACAGCTCTGGTGAAGCATAAGTAAATTCTAAGTGAATCAGTTAACAGAGAAAGAAAGTGAGAAGAAAGGAAATGGAAACAAATTCTACGTAGTAAATTCCTTTCCTAAGTAAGAATTTCAATGTTTAAATGAAATAATACATGGGAAGCTAAAAAATGTTGTTATAACTTCAAGGTTATTCTATCCTTCAAGAAGTCAGCTAGACAGAAGACATTCTTTTTAAGATTTTATACCATTTTTAACAAAGGACCATGCAACCATCTAACTAAAGCACACTTACAAGAGTTTCTGATGAATGGTTCACCAACAGTTGTTATTATAAAAGAGTTTTCCCCAAAAAAGGATTAAGGAAATGGCAGAGAGTATGTTCATGGATAGGTTGGCTCAGGATTCTCCCTGGAAAAGGGGAAGATCAAGCTACAAACTACAGCACAGCAATCAGACACTGTATTCAAAGGAAACAACCCATTTTCAATTCTAACAGATATAAGTATTCAGAAGCAGAAGTCAATACCTGGTATTGACTATTTTTTTTTTTTTGTATTGACTATTCAACAGAATTAACAGAATTCTAAGGAATAGTTCATACTAAATGAACTGACTTAAATATGAGTACTCTCTTAATCAAAGGTACAAGTTATTTTCAATGCCATTTTGAAAGGATATAGACATATATAAATATAGACTTAGCCTTTTCTTCCAAAATAACAATTTTCTTCCTGGCTATCAGAGGGGCAGGGAGTGAGGTTAAAACCCCTAAGGAAAACAGTATGGAATCTTTTTAAAATGTGTCTTTTATCTAACTTTTTTTTTTTTTAACTCTTTAACAATAGGACAAAAACAATTACCAGATTAGATATAGCAAGAAACAGTAATACATAAAAGTTAAAATACTATCGAAACATGTTCAAACCAACCAGAACCAGTCAATTTAAATCTATGAATCAAGACAGGTATGTTTGGTAAGCAGTAAGTGGGGCTTGTGGTTAAATAGATAATACATAGCCCACCCAAAGACATTAAAATGCAATTAGGAAAAAAAATCTTGCAGAATAAAGATGTAACAAATTACAACATCTGTTTTAAACACTTTAATAGGAAGAAAAAATATATATATATAGACTATATATATCCTTCTAGTCCTACTATAAATAAACAAGGACCAAAATGAAAGTAAACGTAAAAATGTTAAAAGACGTTAACTCCTCAGTTAGGATTCCTAAAGGTATATAACAAGGACAAAGTAATTACAAATAGGGAATTCTACAGTTCTAAGCAAAACTATAACAAGCTGGTATTATTTTAAAAAGAAGGAATTAGTCTGCAAAAGAACTAAATACAAAATTCTAAAAAGAAGCAATTTTCCAGGAGGTCAACACGCCAACTCAATATAACAACGGAAGTAGAGAAGGAGGTTCGGGAGGGAACGGACGTATGTGCGTGTATAGCTGCTTCACTGTGCTGTGCAGCAGAGACTAACACACACTGTAAAGCATTTCTATGCCAATAACAACAAATGGAAGCACAGAGAAACCCATAATTTATTATGCTCTTTAAAATTAATACAAGTTACCAAATACTCTTTTTTATTTCTTTTTCTTTACCATACAGGCATCATAATTTGCAAATCAATAGGGGCCCTTAACTAGTACTGAAATCTTATGAGTGGCATTATCAGAAAAGTTATCACATTATCAAATGGCACTATAATTCCTGAAATTTTTATTTATATAACTTAACACCTACTGAAACTTAACATTTACCTAATAGGTCTGAAATAAGATACTTCAGTTACTGTTCAGTGAATTGAAAACAATTTCCAAACAAGATACAAAGACTGACATACAAATAACTGCTTCCTCAATGAAGCATTTAATTAAATTTTTGTCAAAATGCATAAAATAAAATTTTCATATGGATAAACATGTTACCTCCTGGACATCCTCTGGATTTCTTCGTGAAACAACCTAAAACAAAGAAAACACAGAAATATCTAATCATTATCAAAACTAACTATTTTACACTTGCATGATTACTTTCAACAGCATTTGTATGAAAAATTCAATTTGCTGAATGAAATATCATATTATATCATTTTCACAGAACTCAGTTAAATAACTTCACTATTTGAAACACATACTAAAAAATTAAAACAAAAAGGCAACTAAAATAAAGTCCACATGCTAATGTTCGTGTACTATTACATTCACAAGAGAATGCCTCATCCTTTTACTCTTACTTGACAATTCTAACAGCTTATCTACCCCCCTTTCCAGGCTACATACAAATCAGAAGCATAAAAAGGCAGCTGCACCTCAACAAAGTATACAAAGGGACAGCTCTGTATTATTTCTTCTTTTATATTTTTCATTTTTTCTGTATTACTTCTTACACCCGTATATAAATCTACAATTAGCTTAATAAAGATTTCACATTTAAAAAAAAAAAAAACCAACCAGCCACAATGCTCAGATACACCAATATCTGTTAGAAGTAATCACTGACCTCCTAATGGTGAAAAAGAAAACAAAAGTAACCTGTTTTAAAAAAAAAAAGTATACACATCACTCACTGACAAATAATCCTATCATTATTGCCTGAGCAGGGACGGTGGGGGTTGGATTCTTTCAGACTTCTCTAATGATAAAAGCCAAAAAGTCTAACACCATGTACAAAGAATTCCTCACAAAGTGTACAAAAAGCAGGCTGGGTGCTTAAATCATCAAATGCATTGCAGAGTGGGGAAAATCTCATATTAGATACATAATACCCTCTATGCAAATATAAAAGTCATAAACTTGATGCTACAATATGTATTCTGCAGAAACAAACAAAAAAATACATCAAACATATTAAAACCGTGCTTGCGGATGAGAGGAAGAAAAGTCTTTGATGCCAGGTGACAATACTATAACTGGAGATAATGATCAATTCAACACTACACTACTCCTAAGGTCCAAATCAAAAACAAAAAGTATACTGAAGCCACACAAACTTGGGTTCAAATTACAGTTCCTCCACTCACAGGCTTGAGGGCTCTATAGAATGAGGATAATACTCTGTCTGGCCTGGCTGTAGCAGACAGCAAATATGGAGACACAAGAACTCCATGATTTAAAAGTTATCTTTCTCTTACTAGAGAACTTAAGTACCTTGAAAGATCCCACACAACAATTCCGAAAGAAAAGGTTTCCAATTTCTTGCCACTCTACTCTCCAACTTTCAGGACATAAAATTTGGTGAAATCTCTTAGCCATTTTCATTAATTGAGAACAATGCTGTCCAACAGTACTTTCTCTGATGATGGAAGGAAATATCCCCTATTGCCACTGTTCAACGCAGTAGCCCCTGGCCACATGCACAGGTGGCTCCTAAGCACTGGAAATATGGCTACGGCAACTGAAGAATGAAACTTTTAATTTTATTTCATTTAAATTAATTTAAATTAAAATAAAAGTAGCCACATATGGCTAATGCTATTGCTAAGTCACTTCAGTCATGTCCGACTCTGTGCGACCTCATAGACGGCAGCCCACCAGGCTCCCCCGTCCCTGGGATTCTCCAGGCAAGAACGCTAGAGTGAGTTGCCATTTCCTTCTCCAATGCATGAAAGTGAAAAGTGAAAGTGAAGTCGCTCAGTGTGTCCGACCCTCAGCGACCCCATGGACTGCAGCCTTCCAGGCTCCTCCATCCATGGGATTTTCCAGGCAAGAGTACTGGAGTGGGGTGCCACTGCCTTTCTAAACAACACAGATTTACAGTAAGAGGTTAGAACAGGTAACTAACAACAATGTATTATTCAAAAACTGGATTTTAACTATTACTTTCAAATTCCACCCCCTAAAAAATGTCCACCTTTCCAAAAGCATGGTGTTTCACATAATTAAATGATTTAATTTTGCCTCCTATAAATATAAATTTGCCTCCTAAAAATATAAGAACATATTTTTATACAATGTGCTAAAGAGAAGTTAATCAGTCCTCTAATATCCACCCACCAAAAATAAATCAACATATGATCACTGGCAATAAGATTTATTCTAAACAATACTTTATTGTTTCTTTATTAATAATACTTTATAAATAATAAATAATACTTTATTCTAAACAACACTTTAACACATGCAGATGATCCTTCTGGGACAAAAGAAATGATTTTCCTGCTTGGTGTATGTAGTAGAAGTATCACATTTTAGATTTTCCTCAGGTAAGCTGTTGCTGGAAATCAAATATGTCTGTACTGCATCATCAAAACTATATTAGCCATTCCCTAACAACAACCACAATGTAAAAACAATTTCGTCAGAAATAACCAATCTGGGGCTTCCCTGGTAGCTCAGTGGTGAAGAATCCGCCTGCCAGTGCCAGAGACACGGGTTCAGTCCCTGACCCGAGAAGGTCCCACGTGCCCCAGAGCAACTAAGCCCGTGCACCACAACTACGAAGCCCACGCTCTAGACCCCACGCTCACAGGAGCAGCCGCCGCAGTGAGCAGCCTGTGCCCCGCACCTGCACCGCAGACCCTAGTCTCTACAACTAGAGAAAGGCCCACGCAGCAACCAAGACCCAGCACAGCCAAAAACGAGGTTTTTAAAAGTTGGTTTAAAAAAGGAAAGAAATCACCAATCTGGGACTTCCCTTGTGGCCCAGGGGCTAAGACTCCTCACACCCAATGCAAGGGGCCCAAGTTGAATCCCTGGTCAAGGAAACTAGATCCCACATGCTGCAACTAAAAGACCCACATGTCTCAACTAAGACCTCGGGCAGCCAAATAAATAAATAAAAATTTTAATAAAAGAAAGAAAGAACCAACCTGATTATGACTCCTCATCCACACTCTTTGTTGGCTCATGGATTTCTGCTATATGGCTATGATGGCAAGAAAAAGAAAGTGCCTGCCTTCACACCTCCCAGAGCTTATAGTCTGGTGGCACACGGTTGTTGCTAAGCAACAGGTTAAGAATGGCTGCACCTTCAATGTTTTCATGGCAAGTCATTCATAGTTATTATAGAAAAGCAAAACTTACTCAAACTAAGTGGAGATCTTTAATTTTAAGCTCTCAAAAAGAACTTCTCCTCATCCTCACATACTTCTCATATGAAGAGGCAGAGTTGAGAAAATTAGGTCAAAAGTTACTTCCTGAGCATTCTATCCTCTTCCCAAACAGCATTAAAAAAAGCTTGGTGAAAAGCATGTCCAGAAAGTAGAGGGCTATACTTGCTTGATTCTTTTTCCTCGCTGGTTCTTTTGCTTCTCTTTTGTAGGTTTTCCTTCCTCCTTTTACCCTCAACACTCTGTAAGCACTCCAAGAATCAATCCTAACTCTGCTTCTTAGCCTACTTTTCAGTATTAAGAGAGAAAGTCTGAATCTGTGTTAATACTGTTCAAGGCACTGTACTAGGCAAGTGGGAGGGGGGAAAAAAAACTTGACTTCGTACATTTACATTTGCACAGCATTTTATATCAATCTTTCATTTTATTCCCTCAACAACCTATGAATTATGAGGAAGAGGTTATTATGAGTCCCCCTTTTACCCCACAAGGAAACAAGGTTCAGAAACTTGTATAAGGTCCCATGGCTATTCACCTTCAGATTTGCAATTAGAACTCGGATTTTCTGATTCTTGATTCAGTACTCTTTCCACCGTAGTCTATTGCAAAGGTCCCCAACCTTTTTGGAACCAAGGACCAGTTTTGTTAAAGGCAATTTTTCTACAGATGGGGATGTGGGCGTGGGCTTGGGGATGACTCACAAGCATTACACTTACTGCGCACTTTATTATTATGATATCAGCTCCACCCTCTGATCATCAGGCATGAATCCTGCTCTACTGTGTACCTCCATTTACCTGCAGTATTTTCTGCAATAACTTTACTTAACTCCAGATCGCCCTTCACCACTAGGTTTTATTTACTCTTATTCATTCAACAAATATCAGTGCCTACTCTGTTGATAGGTAGAGTAGCATAGCAGTGAATACACTGGATCTGATTCTTAATAACATTAGAAAAATATAATCACTTGCTAAATACATTACCAAATTCAACGACTTGGTACCCCACTATAAGGATTCAGTATTCCCATGTGTGCAAACTCACTTAAATGAGTTAATTATCTGTCCTCTGAAATGAAAACCAAAAAACACACTGGGCTGGGATAACATGGTGGTGGTGGTTTAGTCGCTCAGTCGTGTCCGACTCTTGAGACCCCATGGACTATAGCCTGCCAGTCTCTCTGTCCATGGGATTCTCCAGGCGAGAATACTGGAGTGGGTTGACGTTCCCTTCTCCAGAGAATCTTCCCAACCCAGAAATCGAACCCAGGTCTCCTGTACTACAGGAAGATTCTTTATTGGCTGAGCTATCAGGGAAGTCCCCTCATGGAATAACATGAGTTGAGCCCAAATGTCCTTTAAGGGTAACTCTTTCTAACTATGTAATTCTCTTCAGCAGGACTACAAAACTGACAAAAATAAATAAATAAAAATATCAGAACTCTGAGGAAAAAAATATGATCATACTGAAAATGAACAAAATTGAACCCTCAGATTCAGATTTCTATAACTTTTAACATTGTGTTAACAATTATCTTAATAAGTAGTCAATTCCAAAACAAAAATACTGTAAATTCAGGGACTTCCCTGGTGGTACAGTGATAAGAATCCGCCTGCCAATGCCAGGGACATGGGTCCCATCCCTGATCCCAGAAGATTCCACATACCAGGGAGCAACTAAGCCCACTCACCACAATACTGAGCCGAGTGCTCTAGAGCCCAAGAGCCTCAACTACTGAGCTGGCATGCTGCAACTACGAAAGCCCTCATGCCTAGAGCTTGCGCTCCAAAACAAAGAGAAGCCATCTCAACAAGAAACCTGTGCACTGCTACAGAGGAGCCCCACTCACCACAGCTAGAGAAAGCCTGCTCACAGCAACAAAGACCCAGCGTGGCCAAAAATAAATAACTAAATAATATTCTTAAAAATACTGTAAATTCACCCTGATGTAGGTTGCTAGCATTCAGTTTTTTTTTTTTTTCTGGGTGAATTTCAGTATTTTGTTACACAATTCCACAAAAGTTAGAATTTAAAGCAGTGATTCTTTTCATTTAAAGTTCATAAATTTCCATGGCAAGCATAGACTATCGCCAGCTCAGTAAGTACTATACATATCATGAAGAGCCTTTTGCTATAGAGAATTCTATCACCAAGTCATCTTGAAAATTACTATCTAAGCAATGCTTGATAAACTGCACTGCATGGAATACAGATATTCTTTAAATCACCTGTTTTAAAGAGCTTAATGATCAATTCAGTTTACTTTCATTAAAAAAAAAATTTTTTTTTTTTACAGCAGACTTTCTCAAGGCCTCAAGGCCTCTCAACATTATTTTGCCTAGTAAATTTCTGAAAGAAAAACAAATAGTATTTCCCAAGGTCATTTATCCACCCAACTATTAATGCAACACCTATTACTGATAAAATTTGGAACACAACTGGGAAATGCTACTGCAACATTTGTCGTCCATTTGCCTCAATTAATGCCAACAGCAAGTTCTGAATTTAGGGAAACGGGCTCACAGTTAATGTTAACTATCTCTTACTATGCTAAGAAATTAAATATTTTATTACAGTCAATCAACACAACAATCTTGCCTGCTAAGATGAGATAACCAAGGCCCAGGGGAACATATTAGCACTAATCAGATTCATCAGTAATACACAGGACCAGGTCTCACAACCCTCTGGTTCTAAACAAAGTGCTCTTTCCAGGACATAACTAAATTGGCCCTCCTAGAGATTAAAATTCCAAGTAACAGCCCTAATGCCAGTTCAGTTCAGTTGTTCAGTCGTGTACAACTCTTTGCAACCCCATGGACTGCAGCACGCCAGGCTTCCCTGTCCATCACCAACCCCTGGAGCTTGCTCAAACTCATGTCCATCGAAGCCATGATGCCATCCAACCATCTCATCCTCTGTCGTCCCCTTCTCCTCCTGCTTTCAATCTTTCCGAGCATCAGGGTCTTTTCCAATGTATCTAAGTAACAGTCCTAATGCCAGTTAGGCAAACCAATTTTGTCCTTCACAAAGAAATGCGATTAAACCAAAAAACAGAAGCACTTTGGCAGATCAGAAGGAACAAAGAAGAGTTAGTACTTCTTGAATGAGTGAATAATGAACACTGGCTCCACCAGCAGCTGTGAACAGCCTTCTGGCCAGTTCTATGATAAACCTAAGAAAAGCAACCTTAAAATGAGCTCTCTCGCCTATCTTTAAAAAAATAAATAAAGAAGGAATGCTGCAGCTTGGCTTAGATAAGGCCTATAATAAACAACAAATCATACTGTCATTCAGTTCAGTTGCTCAGTCGTGTCCAACGCTTTGCAACCCCATGAATCGCAGCACGCCAGGCCTCCCTGTCCATCACCAACTCCCGGAGTTCTCTCAAACTCATGTCCATCGAGTCGGTGATGCCATCCAGCCATCTCATCCTCTGTCATCCCCTTCTCTTCCTGCCCGCAATCCCTCCCAGGATCAGGGTCTTTTCCAATGAGTCAACTCTTCGCATGAGGTGGCCAAAGTATTGGAGTTTCAGCTTCAACATCAGTCCTTCCAATGAACACCCAGGACTGATGGCCCTTAGGATGGACCGGTTGGATCTCGTTGCAGTCCAAGGGACTCTCAAGAGTCTCTCCAACACCACAGTTCAAAAGCATCAGTTCTTCGGTGCTCAGCTTTCTTCACAGTCCAACTCTCACATCCATACATGACCACTGGAAAAACTATAGCCTTGACTAGACAGACCTTTGATGGCAAAGTAATGTCTCTGCTTTTGAACATGCTATCTAGGTTGGTCATAACTTTCCTTCCAAGGAGTAAGCGTCTTTTAATTTCATGGCTGCAATCACCATCTGCAGTGATTTTGGAGCCCCCCAAAAAATAAAGTCAGCCACTGTTTCCACTCTTTCCCCATCTATTTCCCATGAAGTGATGGGACCGATACCTTGATTTTCGTTTTCTGAATGTTGAGCTTTAAACCAACCTTTCCACTCTCCTCTTTCACTTTCATCAAGAGGCTATTTAGTTCCTCTTCACTTTCTGCCATAAGGGTGGTGTCATCTGCATATCTGAGGTTATTGATATTTCTCCCGGCAATCTTGATTCCAGCTTGTGCTTCTTCCAGCCCAGCGTGTCTCATGATGTACTCTGCGTTTAGGTCCTCTAAATTCTTCCCAGTGCTAACTTCTTTTATCTACTTCTTACCAAGTTATTACCTAGTTTCCTTAAGGAGCCTTCCTGGTAGCTCAGCTGGTAAAGAATCTGCTTGAATTGAAGAAGACCCCAGTTCTATCCCTGGGTTGGGAAGATTCCCTGGAGAAGGAAATGGCAACCCACTCCAGTATTCTTGCCTGTAAAATCCTAGGGCCAGAGGAGCCTTTCGGGCTACAGTCCATGGGTCACAAGAGTCGGACACGACTTAGTGACTAGTTTCCTTTATAGTCAAAGCCAAAAGCACTCTTTTCTAATTATCATGATAATGATTTGAAATCAATCTCTTAACTCGAATACACAAAAGAACTGTCATCTTCATAAGATTAAGAGATGGCTACTGGAAAATAAAACCACAAAATTTATTCAATCTAACCATTATAGTTCCTACCAAAAATGATCGCAAAATAAGTCCCTTCGGAAACAAACAGAAATCATAATATGATTTATAATCATATAATCATGATTTATATCACAAATTTAAACATAAATTTTAAAAAGCTACTTTTATGAGCAATTTATAATAATCAGGTCTTCTGACGGCCACTTCACTATCAGTATTCAGCTGCTAGTTCGGGGTAGAAGCAGAGGTAAGAGGATAAAATATTAACAAAAGTAACATATTTTTTAAAAAACTGTCACGACACAAATAATCAAACTCAATGAAAAACAGAGACATGCCCCACACATTTTATTTCTCAAAGATATGACTTTCCAAATGTAGAAGAGAAAAAATAAGGTATACAGAAATGTAAGGCTACACTATACTGAACATTTCCCATTGTGGTGATTAGGCAAACCAAATGGAACATCCATCTGTGTAATGCATGCAATCCTGACTTTCAGACATTTGACTTTCATAAAATCCACCTTCATGTAAACATACTGACATCTTTAAACTGCATTTCATACACACACACACTCTGGCAAGAGGAACAGTGACCTCAAAGCGCTCAGCTCACAGAGGCAAGCATCCCCTTACCAAACTCAACCCCCCTCCCCCTGCCCCTCCATCACCTGCATCTCAGCTCCTCCCCCTCTTTTCCCCACAGAGCTGCAGCTGTCACTGGTTGGCAAGGATACCTGGGTTGGTTAATCACTTGCCAGCCAGGTAGTCAGGACCCAAGAGACAGCACCTGCACAAACCATAATTGGATATTTTACAATATTTTTTTTTAGTACTCTGAAGAGAGAGAACTCCCATTAAGATAGATAAGTCAGTGGGGAAAATTTTAGACATTCAACTTTCTAGTAATTGCTTATGATAGTAATATGTTGAGAGTAATAAATATTTTCTACATTATTAAAATCCCAAAATCTACAGGAGAAGAAACTAAGAGCAAGTTACTTTTGCATACTCAATAAACGCTTGCTAAAGTTACTTTTCTCACTTCAAATTCTCCCAATTATTATAGCACTACTCTAAGGTAAACTACTTTCCAATCAAAGTTCAAGGAAAATAAAAATCCATAATGTTAGTTAACACAGGGACTTCCTTGGCAGTCCAGTGGTTAAGACTTTGCCTTCCAATGCAGCGGATGTGAGTGTGATCTCTGGTCCTGGGAGCTAAAATACCACATGCTTCACAGACAAAACACCAAAACATAAAACAGAAGCAAAAATGTAACAGACTCAATAAACACTAAAAATTGGTCCACATCCAAAAAAAAAATCTTTGCAGCAAAAATAAAACTTATAGCGGCAAGTTACCTTGGTATATTCAATAAATGTTTTGCTAAAGTTGCTTTTCTCACTTTAAATTCTACTGATTATTATAATACTATTAGTGTTTTTTAGTTGTGAAGTTGTACCCAACTCTTTTGCCATCCCATGGACTATAGTCCACCAGGCTCCTCTGTCCATGGGATTTCCCAGACAAGAATACTGGAGTGAGTTGCCATTATCTTCTACAGAGGATCTTCCCAATCCAGGGACAGAACCTGGGTTTGATCTCCTGCATTGGCAGGTGGATTCTGCCAGGGAAACAACTGTTTCCAATGTGACACCAGGGAAACAACTATTTTCCAATCAAAATTCAAAGTAAAAATTCTTAATTATAAAGTTAATGTACTGATTTCCTGGAAGTCTAGCGGCTAGGACTCCACATTTTGAACCCGGGGGCGCAGGTTCAATCTCTAGTTGGGGAAATGCTGCTGCTGCTGCTAAGTTGCTTCAGTCATGTCCGACTCTGTGCGACCCCATAGACGGCAGCCCACCAGGCTCCGCTGTCCCTGGGATTCTCCAGGCAAGAACACTGGAGTGGGTTGCCATTTCCTTCTCCAATGCAAACCCTGGGGTGAGGCCAAAAAAAGAATTAATATAAAAATCTTTACTATTAAAATGTTAATATCTGAGCATGTAAGTTGTCAATAAACAAGATGAAAACAGGAATTGTTTACATTTTTTAAAACCTGGTGTGAACAGAGATCTTATTAGATACAGCACAAAAAGCCTATTTTTCCTCCATAAAAGAAAAATAAGATAACCTAGACTTCACCAAAATTAAAAATTTTTACTTTGTGAAAGACACTGTTAAGAGAATGAAAAGATATGCTACATACTGGGAGGAAACACTTGCAAACTACATATCTGACCAAAAACTTACATGCAAAAGAGAACTATCAAAAGTCAACAATAAGAAAACAAACCCACTGGAAAAACTAGGCAAAAGGTGATCTCAACAGGTTAATTACTCTGATTCTCTTTATAAAATGCCCTCAAAAGGACAAAAGTATGGAGGGAGAGAGCAGAACAGGAGCTGCTAGGGACTAAGAGGTGGGAGAAGAGTGTAAAACAGGGAACGCAGAGGGACATTGTGAGGCTGACGGGAACTGTTCTGCTTCCTGATTATCACAGAGGATATGTGAATCCATTCACGTGTAAAGATTCATAAAATTACGCAACAAAATATCAATTATACTGTATGTTAAATTAAAAGATAACAGAAAGGAAAACACTGCCTCTTTCCAGGCTTCTCTCAAGTCCCTACTATATCCAGGCTGTGTTAGGCACCAAAAATAGGTTAGAAGACAGTTTGCCCTCAGAGGAAGCAAACAAGTACAATAAGGTAAAGGCTTTCACGGAGGGATATATTAGGTGGGTGAAAAAGTAATTGTGGTTTCCGATGGTGAACCTTAAATCATTGTAATCAGGCTCAAACACATCTTTGTTAATTAAAATAGGAACCATTGTAATCAACACATTTCTGCCAATGAGAAATAAGTATATATCCTTAGCACAAAAATCTGTGCTTCAAGATTCGATGAACTCTTGGAAAGCATTTTCTGCCTCCTACTGGTCGTGAAAGCGTTTTCCCTGCAAAAAGTTGTCAAGATGTTTGAAGTGGTAGTTGGTTTGGCAAGAGGTCAGATGAATATGGAGGATGAAGCAAACCTTCGCAGCCCAAATCATTCAACTTCCGAAGTGTTGGTTTGTGACATGCAGTTGGTCACTGTCGTGGAGAAGAATTGGGCTCATCCTGTTGATTAATGCCGTTTGCAGGCGCTGCAGTTTTTGGTACATCTCATCAATTTGCTGAGCATACTCAGATGTAATGGTTTGGCCGGGATTCAGAAAGCTGTAGTGGGTCAGAATGGCAGCAGACCACCAGTCAGTGACTATGACCCTTTTCCTGGTGCAAGTTTGGCTTTGGGAAGTGCTTTGGAGCTTCTCCCCAGTCCAACCACTGAGCCGGCCATCGCTGTCTGTCATATAAAATCCACTTTTTGTTGCACGTCACAATCCGATTGAGAAATGGTTCATTGTTATTTCATAGAATAAGCAAAGACAACACTTCAAAATGACTATTTTTAAAAATTTTTGGTCAGCTCATGAGGCACCCACTCATTTTCACCTTTGCAATTTGCTCAGAATGCCAAACCACCATAGAATGGTCAACATTGAGCTCTTCAGCAACTTCTTGTGTAGTCATAGAGGACCAGCTTCGATGACTGCGGTCGACTGGTCATTGTCAACGTCTGACGGCTGGGCACTATGCTCCTCATCTCCAAAGCTCTCGTCTCCTTTGCAAAATTTCCTGAATCACCACTGCACTGTATGTTCATTAGCAGTTCCTAGGCCAAAGGCGCTGTGGATGTTGTGAGTTGTCTCCGCTGCTTTACTACCCACTTTGAGCTCAAATGAGAAAATCATTAGAATGTGCTTTTTGTCTAACATCATTTCCCTAGTCTAAAATAAATATAAACAGACAATAAAGAATCTGCCTGCGATGCAGAAGACCTGGGTTGGATCCCTGGGTCAGAAAGATCCCCTGGAGAAAGGAATGGCAATCCACTCGAGTAATCTTGCCTGGAAAATCTCACGGACAGAGGAGCCTGGTGGTCTATAGACCATGGGGTCCCAAAGAACTAAACACGGCTGAGCGACTAACTTCACTTTCACTAAGTCATTAACAAGAAAACATAAAGCAAGAAAAGGGCATTAAAATGATGCCTAACATAACCACATTTATCTAAGAATGTATTCCAATATCAAACAGCAAAGTTCAACCATGCAAACCATAATTGCTTTTGTACCAACCTAATACAATACAGAATACAGAATGTGGTCCACTGGAGAAGGGAATGGCAAGCCACTTCAGTATTCTTGCCTTGAGAACCCCATGAACAGTAGGAAAAGGCAAAATGATAGGATACCAAAGAGGAACTCCCCAGGTCAGTAGGTGCCCAATATGCTACTGGAGATGAGTGGAGAAATAACTCCAGAAAGAATGAAGGGATGGAGCCAAAGCAAAAACAATACCCAGTCGTGGATGTGACTGGTGATAGAAGCAAGGTCCGATGCTGTAAAGAGCAATATTGCATAGGAACCTGGAATGTCAGGTCCATGAATCAAGGCAAATTGGAAGTGGTCAAACAAGAGATGGCAAGGGTGAATGTCAACATTCTACGAATCAGCGAACTAAAATGGACTGGAATGGCTGAATTTAACTCAGATGACCGTTACATCTACTACTGCGGGCAGGAATCCCTCAGAAGAAATGGAGTAGCTATCATGGTCAACAAAAGAGTCCGAAATGCAGTACTTGGATGCAATCTCAAAAACGACAGAATGATTTCTGTTAGTCTCCAAGGCAAACCATTCAATATCACAGTTATCCAAGTCTATGCCCCCAACGAGTAACGCTGAAGAAACTGAAGTTGAACGGGTTTATGAAGACCTACAAGATCTTTTAGAACTAACACCCAAAAAAGATGTCCTTTTCATTATAGGGGACTGGAATGCAAAAGTAGGAAGTCAAGAAACACCCAAAAAAGATGTCCTTTTCATTACAGGGGACTGGAATGCAAAAGTAGGAAGTCAAGAAACAGCTGGAGTAAGCAAATTTGGCCTTGGAATGTGGAATGAAGCAGAGCAAAGGCTAATAGAGTTTTGCTAAGAGAATACACTGGTCATAGCAAACACCCTCTTCCAACAACACAAGAGAAGACTCTACACATAGACATCACCAGATGGTCAACACAGAAATCAGACTGATTATATTCTTTGCAGCCAAAGATGGAGAAGCTCTATACAGTCAGCAAAAACAAAACCAGGAGCTGACTGTGGCTCAGATCATGAACTCCTTACTACCAAATTCAGACTCAAATTGAAGAAAGTAGGGAAAACCACTAGACCATTCAGGTATAACCTAAATCAAATCCCTTATGATTATACAGTAGAAGTGAGAAATAGATTTAAGGGTCTAGATCTGATGGATAGAGTGCCTGATGAACTACGGAATGAGGTTCGTGACATTGTACAGGAGACAGGGATCAAGACCATCCCCATGGAAAAGAAATGCAAAAAGCAAAATGGCTGTCTGGGGAGGCCTTACAAATAGCTCTGAAAAGAAGAGAGGCAAAAAGCAAAGGAGAAAAGGAAAGATATAAGCATCTGAATGCAGAGTTCCAAAGAATAGCAAGAAGAGATAAGAAAGCTTTCTTCAGCGATCAATGCAAAGAAATAGAGGAAAACAACAGAATGGGAAAGACTAGAGATCTCTTCAAGAAAATTAGAGATACCAAGGGAACATTTCATGCAGAGATGGGCTCGACAAAGGACAGAAATGGTCTGGACCTAACAGAAGCAGAAGATATTAAGAAGAGGTGGCAAGAATACATGGAAGAACTGTACAAAAAAGATCTTCACGACCCAGATAATCATGATGATGTGATCACTAATCTAGAGCCAGACATCTTGGAATGTGAAGTCAAGTGGGCCTTAGAAAGCATCACTACGAACAAAGGTAGTGGAGGTGATGGAATTCCAGTTGAGCTATTTCAAATCCTGAAAGATGATGCTGTGAAAGTGCTGCACTCAATATGCCAGCAAGTTTGGAAAAGTCAGCAGTGGCCACAGGACTGGAAAAGATCAGTTTTCATTCCAATTCCAAAGAAAGGCAATGCCAAAGAATGCTCAAACTACTGCACAATTGCACTCATCTCACATGCTAGTAAAGTAATGCTCAAAATTCTCCAAGCCAGGCTTCAGCAATACGTGAACCGTGAACTCCCTGATGTTCAAGCTGGTTTTAGAAAAGGCAGAGGAACCAGAGATCAAATTGCCAACATCCGCTGGATCATGGAAAAAGCAAGAGAGTTCCAGAAAAACGTCTATTTCTGCTTTATTGACTATGCCAAAGCCTTTGATTGCGTGGATCACAATAAACTGTGGAAAATTCTGAAAGAGATGGGAATACCAGACCACCTAACCGGCCTCTTGAGAAATCTGTATGCAGGTCAGGAAGCAACAGTTAGAACTGGACATGGAACAACAGACTGCTTCCAAATAGGAAAAGGAGTACGTCAAGGCTGTATATTGTCATCCTGCTTATTTAACTTCTATGCAGAGTACATCATGAGAAACACTGGACTGGGAGAAACACAAGCTGGAATCAAGATTGCCGGGAGAAATATCAATAACCTCAGATATGCAGATGACACCACCCTTATGGCAGAAAGTGAAGAGGAACTAAAAGCCTCTTGATGAAAGTGAAAGAGGAGAGTGAAAAAGTTGGCTTAAAGCTCAACATTCAGAAAACGAAGATCATGGCATCTGGTCCCATCACTTCATGGGATATAGATGGGGAAACAGTAGAAACAGTGTCAGACTTTATTTTTTTGGGCTCCAGGATCACTGCAGATGGTGACTGCAGCCATGAAATTAAAAGACGCTTACTCCTTGGAAGAAAAGTTATGACCAACCTAGATAGTATATTCAAAAGCAGAGACATTACTTTGCCGACTAAGGTCTGTCTAGTCAAGGCTATGGTTTTTCCTGTGGTCATGTATGGATGTGAGAGTTGGACTGTGAAGAAGGCTGAGCACCAAAGAATTGATGCTTTTGAACTGTGGTGTTGGAGAAGACTCTTGAGGGTCCCTTGGACTGCAAGGAGATCCAACCAGTCCATTCTGAAGGAGATCAGCCCTGGGATTTCTTTTGGAAGGAATGATGCTAAAGCTGAAACTCCAGTACTTTGGCCATCTCATGAGAAGAGTTGACTAATTGGAAAAGACTCTGATGCTGGGAGAGATTGGGGGCAGGAGGAGAAGGGGACGACAGAGGATGAGATGGCTGGATGGCATCATGGACTCAATGGACATAAGTCTGAGTGAACTCCGGGAGATGGTGATGGACAGGGAGGCCTGGCGTGCTGCAATTCATGGTGTCACAAAGTCGGACACGACTGAGCGACTGAACTGAACTGAATACAATACACAGAGTTCTCCATTTAAGAAAGGCTTCCTGTAGAAACAGGGCAGAAGAGGTCACCTGAGACTAGCAGCGATTGCCAAGAAAAAATGGAAGCGCATTCCAGACTGAGAAAACCACACCTAACAGAGAAGCAAGGAAGTATGCTTCCCAGTGGTAAAGAATTCGCCTGCCAATGCAGGAGACACAGGAGACGCAGATGCGTGTTCTATCCCTGGGTGGGGAAGATCTGGAGGAGGAAATGGCAACCCCCTCCAGTATTCTTGCCTGGAAAATCCCATGGACAGAGGAGCCTGGTGGGCTATAGCCCACGGGATCGCAGAGAGTCAGATACAGCAGAGCATGCACACATGTGCACACACACACAGGAAAAACGCAGTGTACCAGCATATTTAGGAAACTACAGATAATCACCTTTCCAAGCACAAGCAGCCCAGACAACAATGTGGTCAGGAATTGAAAGCAGGTTCCCTCCAAAGCTTCCCTGGTGGCTCAGAGGTTAAAGCGTCTGCCTGCAATGCGGGAGGCCTGGGCTCGATCCCTGGGTCGGGAAGATTCCCTGGAGAAGGAAATGGCAACCCACTCCAGTATTCTTGCCTGGAGAATCCCATGGACAGAAGAATCAGCAGACACGACTGAGCAACTTCACTTTCACTTTCCCTCCAAGAAATACAAATAGTGCTTGAATTTGAAGCTTTGGAAGAGGCAATTTTCAGATTCAAGTCAAGCTGAGTACTTCTATTAATATTTGCTTTAGTAAACATCACTTTAGTAAACTACAGTATACCCACAGCCTCTAATAAAGTGTGTTTAGGAACTCAGCACAGCACTAGGATTAAAAGCACTGACAGATAGACTACCAGGGTTCAAATCTAAACTCTACCACTTGTTTGCTGGGTGAGCCTAGGCAAGTTATTTAACATTTAGGTGCTTCAATTTCCTCACGTGAGGAATTCTCCTAATGTGAGAATAATGATGGCACCTACTCACGCACTGCTATGAAAAATGTGCTAATTTATATAACGTGCTTAGAATAGAGCTTGACTCACACTAAGCACCGCAGAAGTATGTGCTATTAATACTCAACAAACGTTAGCTATGTCAAATAGACTTATGTATTCTGATAGTTTGAAAACAAACCCAAATTATGTGCAAGACCTGCACACTAAAAACTGGAAAATATTGCTCAAAGAGCTAAATAAATGGAAAATTTGTGTTCATGGATTAGAAGATTCAATATTACTTAAAGACATCAATTCTAAAACTGATCTACACTCTCAACATGCGTGCCTGCATGCTCAGTCACTTCAGTTGTGTCCACCTCTTTGGGACCTTAGGGACTGTAGCCCTCCAAGCTCCTTGGTCCAAGGGATTCTCCAGGCAAGAATACTGGAGTCAGTTGCTCAGCCCTCCTCCAGGGGCTGTTACTGACCCAGGGATCAAACCTGTATAGCCTTTGGCTCTTGCATTGCAAATGAATTCTCTACAACTGAGCCACCAGCCACCAGGAAAGCCCCACATTCTCAGTGTAACTCCAATCAAAATCTGAGTAGGCATGTTTGCAGTTTAATAAGCTGATTCCAAAGTTTTTCTAAAAATGCAAACAATCTAGAATAGCCAAAACAATTTTGAGAAAGAAAGAGGATTAAGACTATCAGATTTCAGCTTAGTATAAAGGTAGGAAATGGTAACCCTCTCCAGTATTCTTGCCTGGAGAATCCCATGGACGGAGAAGCCTGGCAGGCTACAGTCCACAGGGTCGCAAAGAGTTGGACATGACTGAGCGACTTCACTTACTTACTTACTTGTAAAGGTATAATAAGGCTGTGTGCTACCAAGAGAAACAAAAGCCCACATTCATTGAGCCTTGTATATAAATGTCCGTAGTAGCTGTATTTAAAAGAGCCAAAAACTGGAAACAATCCAAATGTCCATCAACCCAAACGTGGAAGGATTAACTATAGGATAACCATACAAGGGAATGTGCATGCTTGCTCAGTCGCTTCAGTCAGGTCCAACTCTGTGACCCGCCAGGCCCCTCTGTCCATGGGATTCTCCAGGCAAGAATACTGGAGTGGGTTGCCAGGCCCTCCTCTAAAGAATCTTCCTGACCCAGGGATCAAATCCCTGCTCTCCTGCACTGCAGCTGAATTCTTTACCATTGAGCCACCAGAGAAGCCAGCAAGGGAATACTGGTCAGCAATAAAGGAGAATAAAAATACACAATATAGATGAATCTCAAATAAACCTGCTGAGTTAAAGAAGCCAAATCCCTCCTCCACAAAAAAGCACAGTACAACAACAGAAAGCTGACCAGCAGCTGCCTAGGGACAGGGGGTGGGGAGAGGGGACTGCCTGCAAAGGAGCATGAGGGAACTGCCGCAGTGATGACTGTGGCGGTGGTGGTTACACAGTTACAGACACATGTCAAAAGTCGTCAAACTGTACACTTAAAATTGGTGAATCTTACTCCATATAAATTATGCCTCAACAGAAAGAAAGTCATAAGGCAGCATTGTCTTTTAATAATAGAAACAAGATTTTCTTTTCATATTCATGAAAGAACACAGGCAAGAATTACTATTTACTTAATACTGTTAAGAAATCTATATTACCTTATACAATTCTGTAAACTCTAGCATGATGAAACAACCAAAAACACTATGTGAATGGTTCTTTTACATCTGCGTCTCCTTTAACTAAACAATCAATGGAAATCTACAAAAGAATTTTCAAATGCTGAACAGAAGTACTTATTCAAGATGAAAATCAACAAGCAACATAGGACTTAACTAGGAAATCCATTAGCAAGCTTGTAACTGGCCATAAGGTTATCTAAGCCTGCCAGCTTCCAAAGAACTGGGGGGAAAAGAAAGGATAAAGGAGATTTAAGAACATGAAACAGCTCTTATGCCAACCAATACTTAACAATGGTAATTCCAATGATTCTAATTCTATTCTTACATAAAGAACCTTGCAAGAATCAAGAATATAGAGACTGTTCCTTAAAAATCTGTCAGTCAGTAATTGGAAACATAAAGAGGATATTTTTATCTCACAAAGTTCTGTCAAGGGAGCACTACTTACCTGATTAATTCTCCTGAGGTAAAATGTTTTTCTCGTTAAGTCTCAAAAAATAACAAATAATTTACTTGTATTTTATACTATGAAGCTTTTTAAAGTATATCTCTTTATTAATCCTCAATCTTTAAAATTAGAAAACAAAATCTGTACCATAAGCAATAAATGAGGACACAAATATTTACAAGGAGAAAAAAAAGACAAGTGTAAGCAATTTCCAGTTAAATAACCACAGCGATAACTAATATGCATATTACACATATCTGGTTAGAACAGGCAATGTGCTACTTTATCTTCTAATTGATGTTGTCATATGTTAGTTTACAGCTTGAAAAAAGATATTTAAGATCTCAAATAGATTAACCATTCCTTTTGTAAAGTAAGACTACAAGTAATAATCACATTCAGTTTCTTCTTCAAGTTCTAGACACACTCACATATTCCTTCTCCTTGCAGTGCCCTTTCCACTTATCCCACCCATCTAGATTCTTCCCATCTCTCACCACCTATCTTAATTGGTACATGTTCCCTGATCCCTTGAGCCAGAAACTCTGTATTCTGAAACCCCATAGCTCTTTTCTGTAGTCTCTTATAGCATTTAACACTTTCTACCTTGCACTAGACTTCAAGTACAGTAAACCATCTTCTACTAGGAGTATCCTCGAAAAGAAGGACCACACTTTATGCTGCCTTGTCACCCTCAGAGCTTATAGTACCTGAAACTAAACATTTAGTAAATGTGCTACCTAAAACACAGAGGAAAACAATAATTTTTAGGCACTCTGTGCCCCACAATGCCTTGGGAGATATAAAAGGAAATAAACACCTATGATAGTGACCTGCTCTAAATCTGAGAGACAGAGACAAGCAAACAGATTAATACAATATATTATAACTGTGATAAGTGTTATAATAGGAGATGAACAGGGTGCTCTGAGGGGAACATTAGAGCTAGGGCATTAAGTATGTTGAAAATTGTTCTAATTTCACAAACTATGTTAGGAAACCAAGTCTAGGTTTCTGAAGGGCCAAAAGAAGCTTTCAAGGGGGCTATAGTAAGAGCACCTTTAATCTCGAAATTTTTTCTTAAACTGAAACTAACACTCCACCTATATAACAACCTTACTTGCAAACAGAGAGTAACAATTTTCTCTGTATTCTTGGTACAACCCTCTGCAATAATCAGGCCTGGTCTTACTACATTTACACAAATTTATCCATCCTATCCTCTTACACTTGTTTGAATTGTGCACCAACTCCAAAAAGCACATGCCATTCCCATGCCCCAAACTCTGCGGATCTGAACCTATTTAACCTCTAAGGTTCTTGTCAAGGCCCACTTCCTGATCTATCCCCCAAGAGTACTACATCCCCCAAATGTATACTCTAATATTACTACTATCTGTACCTCTCTTTTTTAACAATTAATGATGAAGGTAATTCTTAAACATTGTTTTTTACAACTTAGAATTAAACAGAATAGAACTCATACCCCAGAGGTGCTACTTCCTTACAATGTGAAGCTGGGCCAGCTACAACACTTTCTTGAACCATAGTTTCCTCTCCACTAAAATTAGGATTTAACTGGGTGATGTGTACATATGCCTAATACACACATACATTCGTACTACATATAATACATTAAATATATGTAATTTTAATACTAATTTGTATTTAATATTAATATTTAATTTTATTACTCTTATTTCAAGGAGGAAGATGCAAACTCTAAAACTCAAAGTAAGAGCTATCAAACATGAACAAAGTGGGTACTAAAAACTGTATCAATTAGTCGATGTAAAGGAGCCTCACAACTTTCAAATGTGCTCTCAAGACAACTCACACAAGACACCCTCAGCAGAATTTCTCATGTCTTCTATGGAAAACCACGGAAAATTCACAGGCGACAAGACACAACCAGTTACAGAGGTCCTAGGATGGTGGCCGTACCACTGACATAGTTCCCAAGGGTTTATCTGCCTCTGTGCAACCCAGAAGGAAGAGAAGAAATACCCTCTATTATATAAGTCAAAGAGTACATCAATTTAACTTTTTTTTTTTAACCTGCATTATCCCTAGGAGACAAGCAAAACCACTTCTGCATATTTCAGCCTCGGAAGAGAAAGTCCAAGTGGGATGGGGCTGAGTCATCTATTAAAAATCATCAACGCCTGCCCCACCCTGGAAAGGGGACACTGTTGAGACCATTTCCAGCCCGATCAGGGACTTCGCACGCTCTGCCCCCACCTCATCCTTTTTTAAGTCCCCACCTCGGGCGCCTGTCCCGGCACTAGGCGCAACCTGGCATCCGGCATCCCCACACCAGGGTCCACGCCGGTCTCTCGTCCCTGGTCAGACTCCGACCCCCGTCCGGCAACTGCACTCACCCGAGCGGTGACCTTATACACCGTGTAGCCCCTCGGGTGTCGCTGGGGCTCGGTGACAGTGTAGAATCGGGCCAGATCGGCACCCCGCTCGCGGGGAGAGGTCATCCTCCAGCCGCCTCTGCCGCCGCCGCCTGCCGGGGATCATCAGTGCAACCCGGCGCCGCCGCGGTTCTCTGAAGCAGCAGCCAGGCGGCGAGGGGGCGGTGGCTCATCGGCGGCGCCTCCGCCGCTAGGCTCTGCTTCCGGGGTCGCGGGAAAGCTTCCGGGTCAGACCTGGGCTCCAATCCTGGGACGGAGACTCCGCTTTAGACCCGGACGCCCATCGCCAGCCTGAGCCTGGCAAGTGAACGAGGATCAGGCAATGGCACCGCCCGCGACGAGACGGAGGGATACCCCAGCCTAGTATCTTCTTTCCTTCCTATTGGCGGCCCATTGGTTTAAATACCCACAACCCCTGAACTCTTATTTCAAGACAAACCCCGTCCATCTGTGCACCTGTGTTTATACCATCACAAAGTGAAAGTGAAGTCGCTCAGTCGTGTCCGACTCTACGCGACCCCATGGACTGTAACCTACCAGGTTCCTCTGTCCATGGGATTTTCCAGGCAAGAGCACTGGAGTAGGTAGCCATTTCCTTCTCCAGGTGATCTTCCCAACCCAGGGATTGAACCCAGGTCTCCCACATTGCAGGCAGACGCTTTACCATCTGAGCCACCAGGGAGGCCACAAAGTGAAAGTCGCTCAGTGTCCTGATTCTGCGACCTCAAGGACTGTACAGTGCATGGAATTCTCCATGCCAGAGTACTGGAGTGGGCAGCCTTTCCTTTCGCCAAGGGATCTTCCCAACCCAGGGATTCGAACCCAGGTCTCCTGCATTGCAGGCAGATTCATTATCAGCTGAGCCACAGCAAGCCTCCCAAATTTAAAAAAAAAAAAAAAAAAAGTTGCCTGTCTGAAGAGGTTTGTAAGGATTAAGCTTCAACCCACTGCACTGTGCTCACTGACAGTACACCCTGAGGGGAATTCAAACTAGGGGAAATTAACACACATTCCCTGCTTTGAGTATACTAACCCTTGGGTAGTTAAGTTGCATATCTAAGGGAAAATTTCATAGATGTCGTGGTCCAGGTGTGGGTTGGAAAGGAGTTTCCAGGCATGAGACAGAGTGAGAGGGAAAGTAAAGGTTATTAGAGTGGGAGATGCTGTTAGAATAGCGGGCCTGCTCAAGGGAGAACCAATGTTGAATGGGGGTCCTTAGTCCACTTTTATACCCAGGATACAAGTAATGGGATAGGGGTCTTGCAGTCATTTGCTGATTGGATGAGGCACGTATACTGGGTGGGGAAAGAGTAGAGCAAATACCTTCTCCCTATGGGATAGGAGGGGAGACAGGTTATACTGTTCCATTAATACTGTATATATAATATACACAAAGTGAAGTCACTCAGTCGTGTATGACTCTTTGCGACCCCATGGACTGTAGCCCACCAGTTTCCTCCATCCGTGGGATTTCCCAGGCAAGAATACTGGAGTGGGTTGACATTTCCTTCTCCAGGGGATTTTCCTGACCCAGGGATCGAATCCAGGTCTCCCGCATTGAGGGCAGATGCTTTACCGTCTGAGCCGCCAGGGAAGCCCATATGATATACACAGTATATAGTATATAATATATACTGTTCCATGGGGGAGGAAAGGACGATAAGAGTCTGGTTTTTCTGTTCCTGCATTCCAAGACCCTCCTTGGTTTTATCTGCTCTTTCTTCCTTGGGTCACCACATTCCTCCTATTTTTAGGGCCAGTTCTTTGGCCTCTTTTGATACCCTGCTCATGTCTAACTACCTACCTATTTCACTTCTTAGGCATTTGGAAACCCAGTCTCAAAGGAAAAGGGGCCATGACCGCTCTGGCTTCTTCAGGCTGTACAGGGGCATAGTGGAGCTCTGGGTTCCTTTTGCCTGCTCTCTGTCAGGGTGCATTTACAGAGGGAGATGAAAGTCCATGGAGTGATAAGGCAGCTTGTTTCAGCATCGTCTGGGTGTTGACCAGGGAACATTCTTGTCATACTACCACTTGGAGATTTGTTGCATTCTAGAAGAAACAACAAGAAAGTTAAAGGTACTTGGCCCAAAGATTAACAGAAGGAGAAAAGCTGCTGAGGAGCTAGCCAAGAGAATCAGGACTAGACATTGGTTTGTGACATTAGTGTTTCTCTAGGTATGAGAAGATGCAAGAATTTGGGCTCATAAAACCTTTACCTGAAAACATCTGACTATCTGAAGGCCAGTTCTTGTGGGTTTTTCCCAAGCACAGAGTGCCTTATTTCTGATCTCCACCCTGAACTCCTTTCAGGGGGTGTTGAAGGTCAGCAGCTTGCAGTGGTCACAATGTAATCCTTGCAGAGGCAGCTGGCAAGTGCCGATTTCCAGTCAGCAGGGTCCCCTCATAACTGACCATGCTTTGGGGGCATTTCATGGCCATTGTGTCATGCAGTGCTGGGAAGGTTCATTCCCAGGTCTAATGAAGATTCCATTGACAGGCCATTCAGTGTGCTGTTACTGGACCAGGGCTTGCGAGCAGCAAAAGTCTCTGGACCATGCCTGTCTGATTAGCCTCTTGGTCCAAGAAAATATTCCCTCTTATTGCTTCTTCCCATATCTAGAGTTACATTATTACAATCACTGATCTCATATGGAACTGCGTATCAGCATTTTATCACAGGTCAGTCACACATTTGGTGATATAAGAAACAATCTTCTGAAACAAGTGACATAGAAAACAATATACCTATACTTAGCAGTTATTAGTAAGGTCATAAGTCAGTCAGATAGGATCATGTAAGTCACTGTGAAATAATATATTCACTTAGCCAAAGTAACAAGATTTCAAAGGTAAACATAAAACAGATCACTTCAGAGGTAAAGAAACTTAAAATCCATTATGAAAGGCAGTTCAAGAAATCAAGAAATCTTGTATTTATGCACAAAACTCTTCCCATGAGTGCACTTTCCATCAAACCTTCTTAACACTTTCTGTACCCATTACTTTGTTCTCCCATCCTGAAACAGCCACTTGTAAGTCAGACTTACTTCCTTTTCCCTTCATAAAATGTAATTTCATTCCTCATACCTTCTTTACTGAAAACACACATCGTACTTTCCTTAAGCAACCAAGAACTGACCTTTATATTAGCATTCTACAGATTGGTGGACATAAATACCAGTGACAATTTCTAAAAAAATTCTAGAGAACATCTCAGGATGGCATCAAATATTATTCATTAATAGTCCAAGATCTCTAGTTTCTCTGTAAGAGGAAGTTAGTGAAGAAGGCAATGGCAACCCACTCCAGCACTTTTGCCTGGAAAATCCCATGGACGGAGGAGCCTGGTAGGCTGCACTCCATGGGGTCACTAGAAGTCGGACAGGACTGAGCGACTTCTCTTTCACTTTTCACTATCATACATTGGAGAAGGAAATGGCAACCCACTCCAGTGTTCTTGCCTGGAGAGTCCCAGGGACGGGGGTGCCTGGTGGGCTGCCGTCTCTGGGGCTGTACAGAGTTGGACATGACTGAAGTGACTTAGCAGCAGCAGCAGCAATGAATGTTTCAGAATCTTATTTTATTTGGAAATGATCTAGCTATTCAGTAAATCAGTCACTTAGTTTAGCACAACCCTAGAAATTCAGGGTTACCAAAATCTAGAGGGACTGTTTTAGAGAGACATTTCTAAAGTATAATGATTCTTAATAGTTTATCTAAAAGCTCCTATCTCATTTACTTTTTTTGGAAGTTTCTTCACTTGAGGTACTTTCCTTGCTGACAAACTTGTAACAGAAATAACAATATAACAATGTTTAACTTATAATTAACCCAGGCACAATGAAAATATGCTTAATATTAATGACTCTTATACATGTCTATATTAGAT
Source organism: Ovis aries (assembly GCF_016772045.2). Lineage (NCBI taxonomy): Eukaryota > Metazoa > Chordata > Mammalia > Artiodactyla > Bovidae > Ovis > Ovis aries. The sequence goes on from NC_056065.1 coordinate 70,023,905, forward strand.
TAGCAAACAAACATTAATACTGGATATTTAATATTGATTATTTCCCAGTTTATGTGAATATGAAATTCATTTAGGTTAATTTCTCTTCAATGGCACCCCACTCCAGTACTCTTGCCTGGAAAATCCCATGGACGGAGGAGCCTGGTAGGCTATAGCCCATGGGGTCACCAAAAGTTGGACACCACTGAGCGACTTCACTTTCAATTTTCACTTTCATACATTGGAGAAGGAAATGGCAGCCCACTCCAGTGTTCTTGCTTGGAGAATCCCAGGGATGGGGGAGCCTGGTGGGCTGCCATCTATGGGGTCACACAGTCGGACACGACTGAAGTGACTTAGCAGCAGCAGCAGCTGTACTGTTCTTTCAGTTCAGTTCAGTTCAGTCGCTCAGTCATGTCCGACTCTTTGCAACCCCATGAATCGCAGCATGCCAGGCCTCCCTGTCCATCACCATCTCCCGGAGTTCACTCAGACTCATGTCCATCGAGTCAGTGATGCCATCCAGCCATCTCATCCTCTGTCGTCCCCTTCTCCTCCTGCCCCCAATCCCTCCCAGCAAAGACTCCCAGAGTCTTTTCCAATGAGTCAACTCTTCGCATGAGGTGGCCGAAGTATTGGAGTTTCAACTTTAGCATCAGTCCTTCCAAAGAAATCCCAGGGCTGATCTCCTTCAGAATGGACTGGTTGGATCTCCCTGAAGTCCAAGGGACTCTCAAGAGTCTTCTCCAATACCACAGTTCAAAAGCATCAATTCTTTGCCGCTCAGCTTTCTTCACAGTCCAACTCTCACATCCATACATGACCACTGGAAAAACCAGAGCCTTGACTAGATGGACCTTTGTTGGCAAAGTAATGTTTCTGCTTTTGAATATGCTATCTAGGTTGGTCATAACTTTCCTTTTAAATTAGAACTCATTTATAGCTTCAGCAATATTAAAAAAAAAAAAAAGACACACACTGAGACATACATAAATCCATACAGAGATCTCATAGTTTGCTTCTTGAGATTTAAAATGTCTCTTTGACCCTCCCCACTTTTTTCTTTGCTTGAAGTTCCAATTTGCCCGAGGCTGAGGTCTCAGGCAAAGCTGGCTGTGTATTTCAAGAACATGAAAGGATTAACCTCAAGCTTTTCCCTAGGCAGGGCTTTTAACTAGCTAGTTGTTTTTAACTGCATATGCAAAAAGAACTGGTTTTGTAGTTTCCAAGAAAAAAAATTCATTTTAACCAGTTTTCTCCAGAGTCTAAGGAAAATCATGGTCATCCTGTGTCAAAAAGTCATCTTTCCTTTCTGTGGTCATAGTTTTATAGCTAAAATATAGGCCAACTAGTGCTCAAATTGACTCTGATATCAAAGACAGATCAGCTGATGAAAATCTTGGATTGTCCCATTGGTGGGAAGTGAGGTCCTTGTCCCTTAGTCCCTGAAGGGCTAAGGGAATTTGCAGGAGTGGGGAAGTGTGGTCCTTCCCTACCCTGAGAAACAGGAGTAGTTAGAAGAGAATTCTTTAGGATGTTCAGGAGTGGGGGAAATTTGGTTCCCTCTCCATGTGAGAGGAGAAGGCAATGGCAACCCACTCCAGTACTCTTGCCTGGAAAATCCCACGGACAGAGGAGCCTGGTAGGCTGCAGTCCACGGGGTCGCTAAGAGTCGGACAAGGCTGAGAGACTTCACTTTCACTTTTCACTTTCATGCATTGGAGAAGGAAATGGCAACCCACTCCAGTGTTCTTGGAGCCTGGTGGGCTGCCGTCTATCAGGTCACACAGTCAGACACGACTGAAGCGACTTAGCAGCAGCCACCTGAGATAAGCGTAGTTGGAAGGGGATTCTTTAAAATGTTAGGAGAGTTTTTGATTCTTCAGGTTTTTGAATATAGGAGAAAGACCTGGACAAAAAGGAACCTCAGAATCCTTTCCTAGAGGTCATGTGGATATGAAAGGTCGAGTAGGGGTTGTCTAGGAAATCTGATGGAGACAGAGGAGGCAAGAGATAGGGAGGCAACAGAAAGACACATGCAGCCTGAGTCCCTCAAGTCTGGATTCTGACTGAGAACCATGAAAGCAATGTCTAGGCTCCTGTAAGTCAATCCGGACCGAAAGAGAAAGAAGTGGCAGGGAAGAAGGCTGAGGAATCTGCCTTCAATCCTATCGGAGAGACGGTGGCCAGGGGATGATGGTCTCTGTTTTGCTTCAGCCACGGTGTACCTGACTTGGTGCATGGAAATTGTCTTGCTGGGGGTGGATGCCCCTGTGGCCCGATCTGTTCTGTGTCCCCCTTATCAACGTGGCAGGAGCCCCAATGGCTTTTAAGTGCCTGACCCGTGCCTGCACAATACCGGTTGGCCTAGTCCTCAGTTGGAAAGAAGACAAAGAACAGACCCTCACCCATTCGGGCGGCAGCTACTGGGGTGCAGTGAGCAGTGGGGCCTTTGGAACACACTAGAGGGTAACCCTGGCCAGAGTCCCTCAGTTGCTTCCACAGCACTTGCCTGTTCGCAGAGGGCCCCTATGAAAAAGAAGAGGCGAGGAGGTAGATGAAGAGACCCCAAGGTCCCCGTACAGGCCACCAAAAATGTTGTGGTCCGGGCACGGGTTGGAAAAGAATTTCCAGACATGGGACCGAATGAGAGGGAAATAAAGTTTATTAGAGTGGGAGATGCTGTTAGAACAACGGGCCTGCTCAAGGGAGAACCAATGTTGAATGGGGGTCCTTAGTCCATTTTTATACCCAGGGTACAGGAGTGGGATAGGGGTCTTGCAGGTCATTTGCTGATTGGATTAGGCACATATACTGGGTGGGGAAAGAACAGGGCAAATACCTTCTCCCTATGGGGTAGGAGGTGGGGACAGGTTATACTGTTCCATTAATAGTTACAACATGGGGGAGGGAAGGACGATACAGGTCTGGTTGTTTTGTTCCTGCATTCCAAGACCCTCCTTGGTTTTATCTGCTCTTTCATCCTCGGATCACCACAATAGATTCTTATATCTTCCACAAATGGAAAAGCACTAAAATCATTAACTGTGATGGCTTTTCTGTAGTCAGCAGTAATGTTTCACTACTTCATGTTTTTCCCAGCAAAAAAAAAAGAATCAAATAAAACCTGTCTCCTCCCTTACCTCTTTGGAGCAGTTTCTCAGCTATCTGAGAGGCTATCTCTTGGGCTATTGTTCTCAACGCGGCCCCTGAATAAAACTGAAACTCGTTCTCACACTGTGCATGTTTTTATTTGACACAACCTATTTCAACTTTAAAATTCACCCATTCATACTCTAAAGCTGGAACCTGTGTCTACTACGAAGATAGAGTTCCTATTTAAATTTGCCACTATCCGTAGCTTGATTCCTCTATCTTCCTTCAACAAGATTTTCTCATTCCCCACAACATTCATTCCAAATGGTTGCTGTTCTCAACACTCTGTTTCTCTTCACCTTGCCTTTTTACCTGTTGGCCCCTCCTTATTTACAGAGGGGAAGAAGTGCTTAGTACCAATCCCTTCATCTTCACATAATTCTGTTTCAATCTGAGACCTACACATATCCCTACCTCATTTTCCAGGACTAATCACTCTTCCTATGCACTGATATCCATCCTCGTTGGCAGACCTAAAGACCTTGTTCTATCAGTGACATCCCAACTCTACTTTCTGTACCTTCAACCTCTTCCTTGTCACTGGCTCCTTCTTCTCAGCCTATGTATGCAAGGTCTTCCCTGTAATTCAAATGGTAAAGAATCTGCCTGCAACGCAGGAGACCTGGGTTCGATCCCTGGGTCAGGAAGATCCTCTGAAGAAGGGAATGGCAGTCCACTCCAGTATTCTTGCCTGGAGAATCCCATGGACAGAGGAGCCTGGCAGGCTACAGTCGGTGGGATCACAAAGAGTTGGACACGCCTGAGCGACTAACACTATGTATTCCTAAATCTATCATTTGTTTATTCAACCTGAACTCACCACCTATTATATGCCAGTCATCATACTAACTAGGCATTGGAGTTACAAAGTCCCTGATCTCAAGAACCATTTAGGAAGAAAAAGCAAAGAACATTTAAAGTATATTGTTATTAAAATAAATACTATCACAGGTGCATATATGGAGTGCTACAGAACACAGCTAATTCTGTTTGGAAGACTAGCTAAAGTTTTCTGATACTGGGGAAACTATGGTGAATTTTGAAAGAGAGACAGGAATTAGCCAGGAAGAGAAAAGAGTAAAGGAAACCATTCATGTTCTCATCTCTTCTGATTTTTTCTCCTGATACTGAGCAGTATCAAGAGAGAGGAGTGGAAAGGGCACTGAAAACCAAGTTCATGAGGAAGCTATGTTCAAAGAGCTAAACACACACACACACAGACACAACAAGCAAAAAATGTCCAAACTGCTTAACCAAACTGGTTCAAGAAGAAAGAGGAAATGTTAATCGACCCATAATGAGTGAAAATACTGAATCAGTCATTTCAAAACTTGAACAAATAAAAAGCCCAGGATCAGATTGCTTCACTGGTGAATTCTACCAAATATTTAAAGAAAAATTAACATGAATCTTTTTCAAACTCTTCCCAAAAAAATAGGAAACGAGAAAATAATAACTCATTTTATGAAGCCAGTATTACCTGAATACCAAAGGCAGATGGAGCCGTCCCCAAAAAAAGAATTGCAAATATCCCCTATGAATATATGTAAACATATTCAACTAGGGGGCTTCTCTGGGGGTCCAGCAGTTAAGAATCTACCTTCCGATGCAGGGGAAATGGGTTCAATTCCTGGTCTGGGAAGATCCCACATGCCGTGGAGCAACTAAGCCCAAGTGCCAGAACTAGTGAGGCCTGAGTGCCTAGAGCCTGTGCTCCGCAACAGGAGAAGCCACTGAAATGAGAGGCACTCACATTGCAATGAAGAGCAGCCCTGGATTGCTACAACCAGAGAAAGCCTACTCAGAGCAGCAAAGACCCATTGCAGCCAAAAATAAACACAAACAACAACAACAAAAAATCGTCAACTAAATATTAGCAAATAGAATCCCAGAGTATATTTAAAAAGTTAAATAACATGACCACATATGATTTATCCCAAAAATACAAAGTTGGTTCAAAATATGAAAATAAATCAGTATAATATACCATATCAATGAAATAAAGCCAGAAAGTGAAGAGGAACTAAAAAGCCTTTTGAAAGTGAAAGAGGAGAGTGAAAAGGTTGGCTTAAAGCTCAACATTCAGAAAACGAAGATGATGGCATCTGGTCCCATCAAACAGTGAAAACAGTGTCTGACTTTATTTTGGGGGGCTCCAGGGTCACTGCAGATGGTGATTGCAGTCATGAAATTAAAAGACGCTTACTCCTTGGAAGGAAGGTTATAACCAACCTAGATAGCACATTAAATAGCAGAGATATTACTTTGCCAACAAAGGTCCATCAAGGCTATAGTTTTTCCAATGGTCATGTATGGATGTGAGAGTTGGACTTTGAAGAAAGCTGAGCACAGAAGAATTGATGCTTTTGAACTGTGGTGTTGGAGAAGACTCTTGAGAGTCCCTTGGACTACGAAGTCCAACCAGACCATCCTAAAGGAGACCAGTCCTGAGTGTTCATTGAAAGGACTGATGTTGAAGCTGAAACTCCAATACTTTGGCCACCTCATGCGAAGAGTTGACTCACTGGAAAAGACCCTGATCCTGGGAGGGATTGGGGGCAGGAGGAGAAGGGGACGACAGAGGATGAGATGGCTGGATGGCATCACCGACTCAATGGACATGAGTCTGAGTGAACTCTGGGAGTTGGTGATGGACAGGGAGGCCTGGCATGCTGCAATTCATGGGGTCGCAAAGAGTTGGACATGACTGAGCGACTGAACTGAGCTGAACTGAATGAAATGAAGGGGGGAAATACTGGATAATATCAACAAATACCAAAAAAAGAAAGCATTTGACAATATCAAACACCCTTTCATGGTAAACACAAAGCAAAGAAAGAATAAAAAGGAATTTCCTCAACCTGATAAAAGGCACTGAGGAAAAACTCACAATTAACGTCATACTCATGGGGAAAGACTAAAAGTTTTCTCCCTGAGATTAGCAAGAAGGCAGAAATGAACACTCTTTCCACTTCTATTAAGCATTGTACAGAAGTACTAGACAAGGCAACTAGATAAGAAAAGGAAGTAAAAAGCATACAAAAGAGAAAGGCAGGAATAAAACTCTTCATTTGCAGGTGACATGATCTCATACATAAAAAATTCTAAACACACATACATGCAATAAAACTATTAGAACTAATAAACAATTTCCATTTAACAGTAGGAATAAGATCACCACACAAAAGTCAATTTTATTTCTATACATAAGCAATGAACAGTCTGAAATTAAAATTAAGAAAATAATTCCATTTACAATACCATCAAAAATAATAAAATATTTGGGAATAAATTTATAAAAGAAACATGACTTGTACACTGAAAACTCTAAAAACATTGTTGAGAGAAATTAAAGCATACCTAAGTAAATAGAAAGTCATACCCATTCATGGCTTAAAATATGGTTAAGATGGCAATACTCCCCAAATTTATCTACTGATCCAATGAATCCCTATTAAAATTCAAACTTTTTTTTTCCTTTTTCAGAAATGGTCAAGCTGATCCTAAAATTCATTTGGAAATGCAAGGGACTCTGAAAGGCCAAAATAATCTTGAAAAAAAAAGTTGGAATTGAAATCTTCCTGATTTCAAATTTTACCACAAAGCTACAGTAATCAAGGCAGTGGTAGTAGTATAAGGATAAACATATAAATAAATGGCATGGATCGAGAGTTCAGAAATAACTTGATATATTTATAGTCAAGTGATTTTCAACAAGGATCTTAAGATTATTTAATGGCTGAGGAGGATGGAAGAGGGTGGGGAGGGGTAGCAGACAGTCTTTTCAACAAGTAATGCTGGAAAAACTAGATATCCACGTGCAAAAGAATGAATTTGGATCCCTACCTAACACCGTATACTAAATTTCTTTTCTAATTAACTCCTGCTCGTGGGGCATGGGTCAAAAGAAATGAATCTGATGTTAATGCACATAGTGTTCAGCCTCACTGCCAGAAATCAGTAAATACTCTATGATTCCATAAAGTTCAAAAACAAAGCCAATCTGTAGTGATGGAAGTCAGGACGGTGGCTCTCCACGGAGGACGGGATGGTGAGCACATGAGAAGGACACGAGGAATTCCTCTGGGATGCTGGGAAGGGCCATGATCTGGTTAGTAGCTACATAAGGCACCCCTGCCCCACCCCCCACCAGTGGTGCAGTGGTAAAGAATCCACCTGCCATTGCAGGAGATGCAGGAGACGGAAGTTCAACCTGCAAGTTCAATCCCTGGGTCAGGAAGATCCCCAGGAGGAACAGTCTAGTATTCTTGACAGGAAAACCCCATGGACCGAGGAGCATGGCGGGCTACAGGCCATTTGGGTCACAAAGAGTCAGACGCAACTGAACACGCATACACAAGTATGTGTATATGAAAACATTTATCACACTAAACATTTATGATTTATTTACTTTACTGTGTATATGTTATGCCCCAATCAATAAGCGTACTTCTTCATTTATCTATTTTTGGCTGTGCTCTGCAGCATGTGGGATCTTAGTTCCCCCATGGATTGAACCTGAGCCTCCTGCAGTGGAAGGCGAAGTCTTAACCAATGGACCTCCAGGGAACTCCCCCAATCAGTAAGCTTTTTAAATTTTTAAGAAAATAAAAGTCCCCTGGTCTCCCTAGACGCTTCCAATCCACCTTTCATATTCCCATTAAAATCATCCATTTTAAAAGCTATGGCATTATGTCACTCGTCCGTAAATTCTTCACTGGGTTTTATTGTCATGATTTCTCTGTCATAGATTTTTAGGATCCACTATGTCTGGTCCTTGCTCATCTCATTTCATTTATCTGGGTTTCAATCAAATCATTTGTAATATCACACCTCCAGATCTTCAGATCATCTGTTTCTTTAGAAATTCCCACCACCTCCAACCAGCCTTCAGAAATCAGCTCACTCAAGGACTAATGAAGTCGTCTTTCACAGACCAACCTTCTCTTTCAAGGAATAGTAGGTATTTCTTCTTTGCTATCACCTCTCTATTCTTCATCTGTGCTATGCACCTGGCACAGGGTAGCGATATGTTATGTGGGCTAATTTAGGGCTGAGATGTTTTTATCCCATTATGCTGTGAACTCTTTAAAGGCAGGGGCTGTTTTTGCTTTGTATTCATACCCCAGGTAACTGTTGCAGTGGCTAGAAGGGAAGAGATATTTGCTAACTACATTAACTCCAAGGTTCTAAAGACTTTTTTGCTGCCAATCCAATTAAATATACTGTTATAACTATTTATCTTTTTGCTCAAAATAACTGACTTTTAACTACTGATCTGAGCTTCTGACCAGAATAAAATAAAAAATATACTCATATTAAGCTCATATAATATCAGTCAAAAGCAAGAAACTGTGGTTTTGGCAAACCCTTGCTACCTTGTTACAGACTTCTCTTCAATTTCTATTTGATATTTTAAAATATTATAATAATTCAAAGATTTCCTTAAATTTTTTTGACCTCTAGGATCCTAAACTTCCCAGGTTTAGATAACTGTTTATGAATTAAAGATTAATTAAAGAGAATAAAGTGATATGTTACTTTACACCTTGATGTTACCCTTCATGAAAGACACATACTGCTTTCAACTAAATGCTTAGTTTTGGCATGGCAAAGTGAAAATACTTGGTAAAATACTATAAAATATCACATTATTTAGACAAACAAAAGACACAGTTCCTGTCCTCAAGTGGGAAATAGACAACCATGAAGAGCATTTTTACTCTTTCTTACAGACAGCTTCCTCATGCTCTCCTCTGCTTTACCATCATTCTCCTCTGTATCTAAAGAACCTCTGCTGATATCTGCCCTTACTCTTTCATCAGTTCAGTTCAGTTCAGTTCAGTCGCTCAGTCATGTCTGACTCTTTGTGACCCCATGAATCGCAGCATGCCAGGCCTCCTTGTCCATCACCAACTCCCAGAGTTCACTCAAACTCATGCCCATCGAGTCGGTGATGCCATCCAGCCATCTCATCCTCGGTCGTCCCCTTCTCCTCCTGCCCCCAATCCCTCCCAGCATCAGGGGCTTTTCCAATGAGTCAACTCTTCGCATGAGGTGGCCAAAGTATTGAAGTTTCAGCTTTAGTCCTTCCAATGAACACCCAGGACTGGTCTCCTTTAGGATGATCTGGTTGGACCTCCTTGAAGTCCAAGGGACTCTCAGGAGTCTTCTCCAACACCACAGTTCAAAAGCATCAATTATTCAGTGCTCAGCCTTCTTCACAGTCCAACTCTCACATCCATACATGACCACTGGAAAAACCAGAGCCTTGACTAGATGGACCTTAGTCGGCAATGTCTCTGCTTATGAATATGCTATCTAGGTTGGTCATAACCTTCCTTCCAAAGAGTAAGCATCTTTTAATTTCATGGCTGCAATCACTATCTGCAGTGATTATGGAGCCCAAAAAAATAAAGTCTAACACTGTTTCCACTGTTTCCCCATCTATTTGCCATGAAGTGATGGGACCAGATGCCATGATCTTCGTTTTCTGAACGTTGAGCTTTAAGCCAACTTTTTCACTCTCTTCTTTCACTTTCATCAACAGGCCTTTTAGTTCCTCTTCACTTTCTCCCATAAGGGTGGTGTCATCTGCATATCTGAGGTTATTGATATTTCTCCCGGCAATCTTGATTCCAGCTTGTGCTTCTTCCAGCCCAGCGTTTCTCATGATGTACTCTGCGTATAAGCTAAATAAGCAGGGTGACAATATACAGCCTTGACATACTCCTTTTCCTATTTGGAACCACTCTGTTGCTTCATGTCCAGCTCTAACTGTTGCTTCCTGACCTGCATACAGGTTTCTTAAGAGTCAGGTCAGGTGCTCTGGTATTCCCATCTCTTTCAGAATTTTCCACAGTTTACTTTTTCATAGCTTCCCAGAAAGATAACCACATGAGCCTGAAGACAGACCAGCCCAGGCAGCAAGACCATTTGTCAGAGTTGAGCTCTATTCTGTGATATCTGCAAGTGTCTGCACTGTTGAGACCCACAAATCTGCAAAGTTCCCATTCTGGGACTGAGATGGGAATAAGAAAGGCTTTGGAGGTAGAGAGCAGAGAAGCGCTAATCTAAACTCTATGTCCTGACTGTCAAATCTCTATCATTGCACCTCTGCTGTAAAAGCCTGAACATTAAGATGTTCCCAGTGAATTAAGGTTCTTGCTTCATGGCAAAAGAATTTGGAGACAAAGTGACAGGAAAAAGTGGTGTTATTTAGGGAGAAACACCCTCTACACACAGAGTATGGGCCATCTCAGAAGGTGAGAAACCCTGAAATCTGGCAGGGTTAGTTTTTATGGGCTGGGTAGTTTCATAGGCTAATGAATGGGAGGATTATTCCAATTATTTGGGGGAAAGGGCAGAGATTTCCAGGAATTTGGCCACTGTTCAGTTTATGAACTTTTATGGTTGGTCTCAGAACTGTTCTGAAGTTCATGGGTGTGTCACTTAACATGCTAATGTACTACAATTAATGAGGCTCAAGGTCTACTGGAAGTCAAATCTCCCGCCATTTTGGACCTAGCTGGTTCTAATCAGTTTGTGTCATGTCCTATGACTGTGTCATTCTTTTAAAGGTTGTGGCCCTGCTCCCTTCCCTCCTATTTCATTCCCCCCTCAGAGATTTTACTCCCATAGTCTTATGGGAAACAGAGGGGTAATCACCTGTCTTCTGTTAACTGCTTTGTTTCAGAGAGTTCTTAATTTAATCAGTCCATTTACAGGTTAGGCAAGAAACGAGAGATTCTAGCAAGGGCTGAATGCTATGAAGTGTTCATCAAGAAACACTGCAGAACATATATACTCATAAAGACTTCCATCAACTTTCCAGACCAATTTACTGACTACTGGCTATTGTGAGTGAAGTGAAGTGAAAGTCATTCAGTCATGTCCAACTCTTTGTGACCCCATGGACATGGAACTCCCTAGGCCAGAATACTGGAGTGGGTAGCCTATCTCTTCTCCAGTGGATCTTCCTGACCCAGGAATCAAACTGGGGTCTCCTGCATTGCAGGCGAATTCTTTAGTAAGTGAGCTATCAGAGAAGCCCTGCTACTGTGAGACCATTCATCAGATCTGTCCTGCTCCAAATCAAACCTTTAATTTGCAACCACTCTAGCAGGCTCAATGGCACCCCACTCCAGTACTCTTGCCTGGAAACTCCCATGGACGGAGGAGCCTGGTGGGCTGCAGTCCATGGGGTCACTGAGGGTCGGACATGACTGAGCAACTTCACTTTCACTTTTCACTTTCATGCATTGGAGAAGGAAATGGCAACCCACTCCAGTGTTCTTACCTGGAGAATCCCAGGGATGGGGGAGCCTGATGGGCTGCCATCTCTGGGGTTGCACAGAGTCAGACACGACTGAAGCGACTTAGCAGCAGCAGCAGCACCAGGCTCAAGTGCAATTTACGCTGGAAAAATAAGAAAGAGCATGAAAAAAATAAAGGTAAGATTTCATAACCATAAAGAGTTAGGAAACCACTGCACCAGACAACAAAATTCTGCAGGGGAGAGAATTATGTCCCCATGACAACCTGAGATATTTTTATTGGGAGAGTTGGTAGGCTATACAGAAACATTTTCCAAAAATTGGAGTTGAGACTGAAGTATAAGAACATGTGTGGGAGTTGAGAGACACTTCAAGTTTGAATTTTCATCTTTATTTTTTTAGCTTTTTCTTGCAATCTACATATTGCCAAATCCTGCTTTGTAAGTGCAAAAGGGCAAAAATAATTTTTATAACCCATACTCATATACAAATGTTTTATACATATGTATATGACTATGCAACTTCAGGAATTAGGGGGTTTTGTTAACAAAAGATACAAGGTTTCTTGAAGAATAGACATTTATATCAATCAACAATCCAAATAGATTATTTCATATATTAGCACATCTATCCTTGACTAAGAAACCTGAGATTATTGGTGGATACCTCATGTATTGAATCTATACTGTATTACTTTATATTTGATTTTATAACATTTTAATTTTCTGTGTTTAATTATTTTGTACTGTTTCCCAAAATGTCTGCATAAAGCTGTGTTATGTGTGTCTTATCTACTTAGTATATGTAGTTTATTTAATCAAGTTTATGCTCACGTTTGTTTTGCACACAAAGTTGATGCAAAATAAACATTTCTGCCTATGTCTCACAACAGATACTTCACAGCTATCACTTTATTTAATCATCACACTATTTCACAAGTAGCATTATCGCCTTTTAGAGATGAGCTAACTGTAACCAAAGAGGTGATACGTTTGCCCCATATCACATCTGGAAGTGTCGTGGCTGTTAAATTGCAGGTCTATTTGCCGCTCCCAAGTCTTCCCATTTCCTGTGCTACACCGAATCTCAATGTCCTCATGATTCTTGAGGCATATATTTTGAACTTATAAAGAAATTGCTTCTGGATATTACATAGTACAACATATTTGGACTTCCAGCTAAGATAATTTGTAAGTTCTTACATTGATATACCCTCTGCTCCAACACATAGCAACGAGAGATAAAATATAAAAAGAGAAATTAACACACAAAACCAAACCAAAAAACAAACAAACACGTAAACTACCATGCTCAGAACCAATTTAAACCTCTCTGAGGCTCAAAAACGCCAAAGTTGAGGCCTGCTGGATCCTCCATCTAAGAATTTTGCTCCTGCTCATTAACGTGGACTTGAAGTCCTCCCATGAAAGGAAAGAGATGGATTCAGTCTCACTGCAGAAACTGGTGGCTTCTTGACCTATGACAAAAAGGTTGAAAAGGGCAGCAACGACTGCTTCCAGAGCCATGCCCCAAGTGGAGAAAGGTGCCAGTTTCATATCCAGGACCTAGTCCACTAGCTCACAGGCTGGACCTGCAGTGTTTCTTTCATTTATATATTATTTATTTATTTTAATTGGAGGCTAATTACTTTGCAAACATTGTAGTGGTTTTTGCCATACATTGACATGAATCAGCCATGGGTGTGCAGTGTTTCTTGACAACATAACTTGACAAGCCTGAAGCCAGCAATACAAGATCTAATTCTGGTCTGGGATTCCATGGAGGAAAATGGAGGCAAATAAGACAGCTTAGTATTGATAACTATACCAAACCCTAAAGTATCACTCACAGAGAAATCAGAATGAAGATATTTATCAGTGACACTAAAAAGGAAAGATTTTATCACCAACAGTTTGCAAAAAGGAGAAACAATGTTTTAAAAAAGAAACAACAAACCCCAGATGGGCTCACTTTGCTAAGCCCTGTATCTCCAGATCAAGACTTAATTCCTAACCTAATTGCAGTTTCAGCCTCTCCCAGGAATTTAATTTTAAACTAGTCAATCTGAAATTACCTGGTCAGCACTGGCAAGGTAGTCTACTCAATAGGACATTTTTGTCCACCAAAGGAAGGTGACCTTCCCTGAAACAACCCATTCTTTTCTAGAAAATACTTTATCTCACCCCTTTCTGCCTCTTTAAAAGCCTTTGATTTTATACAGCTCTTTGGGGCTTCTCTCTGTTTGATAGGATGCTGCCTGATTCATGAATCATTGAACAAAGCCAATCATATCTTCAAATTTCCTCAGCTGAATTTTGTTTTCAACAACAACAAAGAGCAAAGAAGTTGTTATCAATATGTTAGTGAATGTACTATTAAAATACTAATGTTGAAGGCACAAAAATTCAAGAAGTATGAAGTGAAGTGAAGTCGCTCAGTCTTTTCCGACTCTTTGCAACCCCATGGTATGTAGCCTGCCAGGCTCTTCCAGCCATGGGACTTTTCAGGCAAAAATACTGGAGTGGGTTGTCATTTCCTTCTCCAAGAAATATGGGCAGCAATGTTTAATGAAAAATTAAAGTCTGCTAAAGTTCTTGTCTTAATCATGAAAATGATAGAGATAACAGTTATTATTAGAAATTTTGTGAGCAATTCAAGTGAAATTAGTGTTTGGAGCAATGGAAATTTTTACACATCCCAAAGGAAAGTTCAACCACTCTAGACAGCAATTTGGCAATATGTAGTAAAGATGGAACAATTTTATGTTTCCTATCATCGGAACAATTCTACCCCAGGAATACATAAATAAACCTCATAGATGTGAACAGGGAGACGTACAAGAACATTTATTAGTAATTGTAGTATTAGTCATGATAGCAAAAATGGTAAACAACATAAATGTGTACCAGTAGAATGAAAGAAAAATAAACTGTGACTTGTATTTGGAATACTGTATAGTATTGAAGAATAAATGAATCAGAAAGAGGTATAAATATGGGTAAATCTTAAAATATTTTGTTGAGATTAAAAAGCAAGTTGCATAATGATATGGAGTATGTCATTTATATATAGTTTTAATATGTTTTATAAAACATTATATAATGTTTGGAATACTTACATGTATAGAAAGATATAACAGCATATATCCACTCCAGTATTCCTGCCTGGAGAATCCCATGGAAGGAGGAGCCTGGTGGGCTACAGTCCACGGGGTGGCAAAGAATCGGACACGACTGAGCAACTTCACTCACTCATAACAGCATATATGGGAATGAAAAGCATGAAAATCAGGACAGGAGTTACATCTGGGGAGATGAAGGAGTTTCGGATAAAGTGCCAAGAGGCTTCAACTACATTTTTAATACATTATTTCTTAACCTGGGTATTGGGACAAATGAATAAATGAAAGAGTGAATGAATCTTAACTGCAAATGTCATTGGAATTCAACTGGTGTAGAGATACAACAATAATAATATCTGGAAAAATTATTTAAATTGTAACTTAACAAATTACAAATGCTCTGTTCTTGGTATGTCATTAACTTCTTCCTCAATGCCCCCTATTACTGAGGTATGATTGACAAATAAAAACTGTATATATTAAGGTATAAAATATGTTTTGGTGTATACAAACATTTTGAAATGACTATCACAAGGTAATTAACATATACTATCCATCTCTTCACTTAATTACCATTTTGTGTGCATATGGTGAAAATACTGAGCAAGTTTCAGGTATTCATTTTCATTAACTATAGTCACTATGCTGTGTACTTCAGGTCTCAGAACTTATTCATTTTATAACTGAAAGTTTGCACCCCTGGACCAATATGGTATTAATTTCAGATTCCTCCTGTCCTCTGGAAACTCATGAAGACCTTCTCCAGACATGTAATGTTTCTCTTCCAGTCTATTCTAGATTTTTCTTCTATCATAATCCATACAATCTTGCTTGTATACTGATCCAATCTTGCTTGTATACTGATCCAGTCTGTACATTTCAGACTAAGCAGCCAAAATTGTCAAGCCTCTGCTCAGGGACTCGAAAATAATCTTCAGATAATTCTAGGTCTTTTGCTATTGTTCAAAATTAATATTTTTTAAAAAATTTTATTGGAGTATAGTTAGTTTACAATGTGTTAGTTTCTGCTGTGCACAAAGTCAATCAGTTATGCATATATACATATATATGTCCACTCTTTTTCATATTTTTTTCTCATACAGGTCATTACGGAGTACTGAGTGGAGTTTCCTATGCTGTAGAGTAGGTCCTTATAAGTTGTCTGTTTTATGTATAGAAATGTACATGTATCAATCCCAATCTTCCAATTTATCCCTCTTTCTTCTTCCCTCCTGGTAACTATAAACTTGCTTTACGTCTGCGACTCTATTTCTGGTTAGTGAACAAGTTCATTTGTACCGGTTTTTAAGATTCCACACATAAGCAATATCGCATGGTATTTCTTCCTCCGTCTGACTTACTTCCCTGAGTATGACAGTCTCTAGGTTGATTCATGCTGCTGCAAACGGCATTACAAAATTCATACTTTTCAGTCTTTTATCTCTGACCACATTTCCATGGCTCTATTCATCTCTATTTCTAGTTGGAAAACCCTTAATTCCCCAGTGAATTTCTCTGTACGTGTGTCACACGGCTAAGTGCCTCCACTAGTGACTTTTTCAGGAGGAGAGTCAGTCTCTGACTTCATGCCACTGCACCTCTCCGCCCTCCTCCTTGCTCCATAATCAGCCCAGGCAGTTTTGTGGAAGAGAGGGGCAGTCTTACCTCCTTTAGTTTCTGGCAGCAGGAATAACTTCCATGGATCAAGATTAAACACAGAAACTCAAAAACTCACCCATCCAGGGAATCCCCTGGCCAAATGGATTCTATGCTTTCACTGTGGAGGGATGCAGGTTCAATCCCTGGTCAGGGAACTAAGATCCCACAAGGGGTGCTACGCATGGACAAAAACAAATAAATAAATAAACTCCATACAGAAAAACAACTAAACGAACAAGCAAAACCTCACCCATCTGTCTTTAAAGACTTGTTCTTTCCAGTGGGCACAGAATTCTTGAGAGTCCTCGTGCTGTAGAAATGTGGGTTCTGAAGCACTTTTCTTTAAAATATCAGAGCCTCTGGGAGACATTTAACTCACACTTTATTGCCATATTATCTCCTCACTCCTCTGCCCAACTGATTCAAGTTCCTGAGCTTTTAAGCAGTCCCCTTAGTACCAGATGAATCTCCATATGCTTGTCTGAAATATTTGGTTTCCTTTTAGTGCCATGTACCACGTGCTAAGATGCTTCAGTCCTGTCTGACTCTTTTCGACCCTGTGGACTGTAGCCTGCCAGGCTCCTCTGTCCATGGGATTCTCCAGACAAGAAACCTGAGTGGATTGCCATGCCCTCTTTTAGGGGATCTTCCCAACTCAGGGATCAAACCCGTGTCACTTACATCTCCTTCATTGGCAGGTGGGTTCTTAACTTGAATTTGAGGTATCCCTGACCATTCTTCACTGCCTCAGCCCCTGGCTATCTATACAATTATGATGAGATGGTATCTTGAGATATCAATCAGTGTCTCACGCCACCCGTTTCTTATTACCATTCAGTTCAGTTCAGTTCAGTCACTCAGTCGTGTCCAACTCTTTGCGACTCCATGAATCGCAGCAAGCCAGGCCTCCCTGTCCATCACCAACTCCCGGAGTTCACTCAAACTCATGTCCATCGAGTCAGTGATGCCATCCACCATCTCATCCTCTGTTGTCCCCTTCTCCTCCTGCCCCCAATCCCTCCCAGCATCAGAGTCTTTTCCAGTGAGTCACCTCTTCGCATGAGGTGTCCAAAATATTGGAGTTTCAGCTTTAGCATCAGTCCTTCCAAAGAACACCTAGGACTGAGCTCCTTTAGAATGGACTGATTGGATCTCCTCGCAGTCCAAGGGACTCTTAAGAGTCTTCTCCAACACCACAGTTCAAAAGCATCAATTCATCGGCGCTCAGCTTTCTTCATAGTCCAACTCTAACATCCATACATGACCACTGGAAAAACCATAGCCTTGACTATGATGGACCTTTGTTGGCAAAGTAATGTCTCTGCTTTTGAATATGCTTTCTAGGTTGGTCATAACTTTTCTTCCAAGGAGTAAGCATCTTTTAATTTCATGGCTGCAGTCACCATCTGCAGTGATTTTGGAGCCCCCCAAAATAAAGTCTGACACTGTTTGGCTCTTCAGAAATGGCAGTTGGGCTTGTTTGTTTGTCTTTGTATTTTTTGGTCTAGAATTAACCCCAGCTGGGCATGCACACGGTTATTTTTAGTCCCACATAGTTTTTTGTATTTTTTTACTGTAGGAGGCATGTGTCCAAGTCCAAGTTTTGCAGCATTGCAGCAAAGGGTCCCAGGTTCCAGTTGGGGGAACTAAGACCCTGCAAGCCTCTCAATGCAGCCAAAAAAAAAAAATCCCACATATGTCTATTTCTTTGTTTTCAGATAATTTGGGGAAGTGAAATTTATGTACCTCTTTATCTTTACAAACAATTCAGAACAGAGCTCCTTTAATAAGCTTTATAATTTAGTATATTAGTACCATCCAGATGTAAAACATCTCACTTTCACATATGCGAAATAAAGGTCTTTAGAAATAACAGACACATAGACACACAGGCATATGGAGCGTTTATGGCTTAAATTCTACAATTTCAGCTATGGGTCAAGAGTAAACACAGAAGTGTGAAATGTAAAACCTCACTAGTTCAGATATCAAAGAGCTATTCTACCCAGTAGAGAGAGAATTTTTTTTAAGATATATTTATTTGTAAGGCTCGGAGAACCATACTCTGAAAAAGACACTCAGGGACAGCCTCTGGTGGACTGACAAATTTCATTATCTATCTTTTTGCAGATATATGGTTTCAGGGAGCAGAGCATAAAGCAGACTTGCACGTAGCCTTTTTCGATAAAACATCAAAGCATTCGAGTATAAAATACAGTTCCCACTGCCCAAGCCATAACATAGCTTTGGCAAAACTCTAAAAGGAGTCTTATCATGAAACAACAGTCCTTGCTCCCAGAAACAGGTGGTCAGAAGGAAGCCTTCGAACGCCTCAAGGCTGGGCGTATAACACTTCATTATCCGTTCTCAGCCTTGGGCACTCGGTGAACGCTCATAACCCTTTGTTATGCTCGTCCCAGCTTCCAGCCTTCGTCATGAGTGGAGCAAATACATTCTCAGTATATGCTTAAAGCCTTCCAGCTCCTCCACATTTATTTACTTGTGGGTGTTCTGGGTCTTCCTTTTTGCACTTGGCCTTTCTCTAGTTGCAGAGAATGGGGGCTTCACTGTCGCTGTGATGCATTAGCTTCTCGTCGCAAAGGCTTCTCCTGTTCGGGAGCGCAGGCTCTGGGCGCTTGCGCTTCAGTAGCTGTGACTCACTGGCTTCAGAGCACGGGCTCAGTAGTTGCGCACGGATGTAGTTGCCCCTCAGCATGTGGGCCCTTTCTAAATCAAGGACTGAATCTTCCTCCTGCGTCCCTTGCACTGACAGGTGGATTCTCAACCGCTGGACCATCAAGGAAGCCCAGACGCAGAATTCTTGAGCTCAAAATAGACAAAAAGAAAAACCAAACTAAGAAACCACATTCTCTGTCTCTCACTCAACAGATAATAGATCTCTATAAATCATTAATTCTTTTACAGAGCCCACCGTACAACCAAATTCTTGATCTTGCTGCCGCAAGAGGGGAATAACTTACTGATAACATAAAACTCTAACTGATGGAGGAGAATATTTCTGGGAGGAAAACAGAGGACCTAAAGAATTTGATTATGCTTCAGATTCACCTCTGGGAACAAGAAAAGAAATTCCTGGATTTAGGTATCCATGAAGTGTATTCCTCTGATGGTGAAGTTCATCTGCTCATCAGATGAATTCATTGGGCATCTCAGTGGGAACAGCAGACATTTTAAAGGATAAGTCACACACACACACACACACACACACACACACACACACACACACACAATATGAAATCATATTGTTACCTGCCAGGGTTCTTGGCCTCCCTAATCAATAGAAATTGATAAAAAGTCACACAAGAAATTCAAGCAAGGGTTTATTGGGACTCTTGCTGCTGCAGGAGGAAGCAAAAACAAGCAACAGTTTCCCTTCCTCACTCCTCGAGGCGGGGTGAGTTGGTTCCTTACATAGAGTAAAAGTAGGGATGGGCTTCCCTGGTGGCTAAAATGGTAAAGAATTTGCCTGTGATGCGAGAGACCTGGGTTGGATCCCTGGATTGGGAAGAGCCCCTGGAGGAGGGCATGGCAACCCACTCCAGTATTCCTGCTTGGAGAATCCCCAAGGACAGAGGAGCCTGGTGGGCTGCAGTCCATGGGGTTGCAAAGACTTGGACAGGACTGGGCGACTAAGCACAGCACAGGGATGGGTCCAGAGGTTGGGCCAGAGGGGTGGCTTCGTTGGTCTGTCCACCCGATTGGTAGTGCTCTATGCAGAGTGTATGCACAGTACCCTGCTGTTGCTCCCAGCACACTTCTTTTGCTGGGGGTTTGGGTCTTTTTGTGTCTTTTGTTCATAATTTGTCCCAAGTACCCATGGACACAGTTATTTTTAGTCCCTTAGTGTTTCTTTGTGTTTTGTTTGCCCAGGTACAAGCACTGCAGCAAAAGGTCCCAAGTCCCAGCTAGTCTCAATATAAAGTGATTTTATTTAACTTATTAATAAGGGAACCAAAGATATGTTACAATTTGTTCAAAGAGAATCCAAATACAAACATTTTACAGAACAGGGATATTGAATGTACAAATGGATGCAAAACTGGTTCATCTACAGAGGAGTTTTCCCTCCATTGGATAGAATTTGTTCACATGTTCACAGGCAACAATTATTTGCATTACCATCAGTTCTCTACAAGTTAATATCTATGAAATTCTAAACTAGTTTAATCCAAGGTAAACATGACTATCTTTTAGGATCAGATAATCCTCCAAATTCCAGCTCCATTGAAAGGATATTCATTAATCTCTGTTGCTTCTTTTCTTTTCTTGTGAGACCTACTGGCTCACTTGCCAATGCAGGAGACTCGGGTTTGATCCCTGGATTGGAAAGATCCCCTGGAAAAGGAAATGGCAACCTACTCCAGTAGTCTTGCCTGGGAAATCCCATGGACTGGGGAACATGGTGGACTACAGTCCATGGGGTCACAAAGAGTAGGAAGCAAATGAGAGGCTAAACAACAACAACACTGGCTGATTTATTTTCCTGTCAAAGAATATTTCCAGAGGAGTCCCCAGGGATGTTGCTTAAAGTGCTACATTCCTCCTTACAAATCACAAACCAGAGGTTATAGAGTGTATTCAAGAGAAAAGGTTCTGTTAATTCATAAGCCTTTATTTCTGGTCCAGTAAGTGAAAAAGTTGGCTTAAAACTCAACATTCAGAAAACGAAGATCATGGCATCCAGTCCCACCACTCCATGGGAAATAGATGGGAAACAGTGGAAACAGTGTCAGACTTTACTTTTTTGGGCTCCAAAATCACTGCAGATGGTGATTGTAGACATGAAATTAAAAGATGCTTACTCCTTGGAAGAAAAGTTATGACCAACCTAGATAGCATATTCAAAAGCAGAGACATTACTTTGCCAACTTAGGTCTGTCTAGTCAAGGCTATGGTTTTCCAGTAGTCATGTTGGACTGTGAAGAAGGCTGAGTGCAGAAGAGTTGATGATTTTGAACTGTGGTGTTGGAGAAGACTCTTGAGAGTCCCTTGGACTGCAAGGAGATCCAACCAGTCCATTCTGAAGGAGATCAACTCTGGGATTTCTTTGGAAGGAATGATGCTAAAGCTGAAACTCCAGTACTTTGGCCACCTCATGAGAAGGGTTGACTCATTGGAAAAGACTCTGATGCTGGGAGGGATTGGGGGCAGGAGGAGAAAGGGACAACAGAGGATGAGATGGCTGGATGGCATCACGGACTCAATGGACGTGAGTCTGAGTTGGTGATGGACAGGGAGGCCTGGTGTGCTGCGATTCATGGGGTCGCAAAGAGTTGGACACGACTGAGCGACTGAACTGAACTGAACTGAATAACCATTCATTCAAAAAAATACTATCCACAATCTATTGTGTAATGATCATAGCACCAGGTAGGGTATATTTTGAAAATAATGAGTCATAGTCCTTGCTCCACAAGGTACTTACAACCTCATTATGGAGATAAGACATACAAGAAACTATCAGTCAATAAATTTAATAAACTGCCAAACTGAGACTACAGTAGGACAGTATAAAATGGAAATGTATTTGATCATCATTATTCATGGACTATGTAAGTAAGACACTATAAAATGGAAATGTATTTGATCATCATTATTCATGGATTATGTATTTGTGAATTTGCCTGCTGGCTAAAATAGATCTGTGCCTTCAAAATCAATGTTTGCAGTGCTTTTGTCCTCATTCATGGACATGTACAGAGCAGTGAAAAATTTGTTTTCCCAGCATGAATGTTCCCAGGTAAGGTCTAAGAAAGCAAAGTGCTGCCTTCTTTTTCAGCTCTCACACTATAACGAAACATTCAGAAAATGAAGATCATGGCATCCGGTCCCATCACTCCATGGGAAATAGATGGGGAAACAGTGGAAACAGTGTCAGACTTTATATTTTTAGGCTCCAAAATCACTGCAGATGGTGATTGTAGCCATGAAATTAAAAGATGCTTACTCCTTGGAAGAAAAGTTATTACCAATCTAGATAGCATATTCAAAAGCATATTCACCTTTTCACAGCCTGTTTAGAGCCAAGTGCTAAAAAAACCTCTTGTGCTTTTTTTTTTTTTAAGTTATTTTGCTGTTTAAATGGCCTCCAAAGGTAGTGCTGAAATGCTGTCTGTTGTTCCTAGAGTCTGTGATGTGCCTTATGGAGAAAACACATGTGTTTTTATGCTTCACTTTGGTATGAATTACAGCACTGTTGGTCATGAATTCTATGTTACTGAATCAAAAATATATAATAAATAAAGTGTCTTTAAACAAACATAAATAAAACAAGGAAATAAAACAAGGTTAGTAAATAAAACAAGTAAATAAATAAATAAAAGAAGTAAATAAAACAAGGTTAGTTAGTGACTAACATGTTTCGATCAGCGTTTCCGGGGAACCTAACTCTGTATTTCCCTTAGGAACAATGGTTTCAGTTCAGTTCAGTCGCTCAGTCGTGTCCGACTCTTTGTGACCCCATGAACTGCAGCACACCAGGCCGCCCTGTCCATCACCAACTCCCAGGGTTCACTCAGACTCACATCCATCGAGTCCGTGATGCCATCCAGCCATCTCATCCTCTGTTGTCCCTTTCTCCTCCTGCCCCCAATCCCTCCCAGCATCAGAGTCTTTTCCAATGAGTCACCTCTTCGCATGAGGTGGCCAAAGCACTGGAATTTCAGCTTTAGCATCATTCCTTCCAAAGAACACCCAGGACTGATCTCCTTTAGAATGGATTGGTTGGATCTCCTTGCAGTCCAAGGGACTCTCAAGAGTCTTCTCCAACACCACAGTTCAAAAGCATCAATTCTTTGGCGTTCAGCCTTCTTAACAGTCCAACTCTCACATCCATACATGACCACTGGAAAAACCATAGCCTTGACTAGACGGACCTTTGTTGGCAAAGTAATGTCTCTGCTTTTGAATATGTTATCTAGGTTGGTCATAACTTTCCTCCAAGGAGTAAGCATCTTTTAATTTCATGGCTGTAATCACCATCTGCAGTGACCCTGGAGCCCCCAAAAATAAAGTCAGCCACTGTTTTCATTGTTGCCCCATCTATTTCCCATGAAGTGATGGGACTGGATGCCATGATCTTCGTTTTCTGAATGTTGAGCTGTAAGACAACTTTTTCACTCTCCTCTTCCACTTTCATCAAGAGGCTTTTTAGTTCCTATCACTTTCTGCCATAAAGGTGGCGTCATCTGCATATCTGAGGTTATTGATATTTCTCCCAGCAATCTTGATTCCAGCTTGTGTTTCTTCCAGCCCAGCGTTTCTCATGATGTACTCTGCATAGAAGTTAAATAAGCAGGATGAAAATATACAGCCTTGAAGCACTCCTTTTCCTATTTGGAACCAGTCTGTCGTTCCATGTCCAGTTCTAACTGTTGCTTCCTGACCTGCATACAGGTTTCTCAAGAGGCAGGTCAGGTGCTCTGGTATTCCCATCTCTTTCAGAATTTTCCGCAGTTTATTGTGATCCACACAGTCAAAGGCTTTGGCATAGTCAATAAAGCAGAAATAGATGTTTTCCTAAAACTCTCTTGCTTTTTCAATGATCCAGCGGATGTTGGCAATTTGATCTCTGGCTCCTCTGCCTTTTCTAAAACCAGCTTGATTTAACACCTGGAAGTTCACGGTTCACGTATTGCGGAAGCCTGGCTTGGAGAATTTTGAGCATTACTTTACTAGCCTGTAAGATGAGTGCAGTTGTGCGGTAGTTTGAGCACTCTTTGGCATTGCCTTTCTTTGGGATTGGAATGAAAACTGACCTTTTCAGTCCTGTGGCCACTGCTGAGTTTTCCAAACTTGCTGGCATATTGAGTGCAGCCTTTTCACAGCATCATCTTTCAGGATTTGAAATAGCTCAACTGGAATTCCATCACCTCCACTAGCTTTGTTCGTAGTGATGCTTTCTAAGGCCCACTTGACTTCACATTACAGGATGTCTGGCTTTAGGTGAGTGATCACACCATCGTGATTATTTTGGTCTTGAAGATCTTTTTTGTACAGTTCTTCTGTATATTCTTGCCACCTCTTCTTAATATCTTCTGCTTCTGTTAGGTTTAGTAGTCCTTAATTCAGTGTCTGCACTAACTTTTAGACAGTCTGGGACCTGAGACCTGAGACCCTTTGCTGCAGTGCTTGCACCTGGTAAACATCTCCTTGAGCACTAAAATACAAAGAAACTAGAAAGGACTAAAAACAATTTTGTGCAGGCACAGTTGGGGAAAGGGCATCCCTGGTAGCTCAGCTGATAAAGAATCCGCCTGCAATGCGGCAGACTCTGGTTCCCTTCCTGGGTTGGAAAGATCCCTTGGAGAAGGGATAGGCTACCCACTCCAGTATTCATGGGCTTCCCTGGTGACTCAGCCGGTAAAGAATCCGCCCGCAATGCGGAAGACCTGGGTTCAAGCCCTGGGTGGGGAAGATTCCTTGGCGGAGGGCGGCACAGCAACCCTCTCTAGTATGGACGGAGGAACCTGGTGGGCTACAGTCCATTGGGTCGCAGAGTCCCACACCGCTAAGTGGCTAAGCACAGCACAGTTGGGGCTGATTATCAAAAACAAAAAAGAGACCAACAAAAAACCCAACTGCCACTCCTGAAGAGCCAGGAGCAAAAGCAGGGCATTGCACACGCAATCTGCACTGAACAGAGGTGGGCATTTAAAAGTGAGCTCTGCAGACGTGGTCCCGAAAACTTCCTTGAAAAAATCTCTGGTACCACAATTCTGTGGGAACCCAGAGAAGTTTTTCCCTACCTTGAGCGGATACAAATAACACTCCCCCCCCCCCCCCCCCCTCTTTTTAACAGTAACTGCAGTGCTTGCTTGCTAAGTCGCTTCAGTCGTGTTCGACTCTGTGAGACCCTATTGACTGCAGCCCGCCAGGTTCTGTCCCAGGGATTCTCCAGGCAAGAATACTGGAGTGGGTTGCCATGCCCTCCTGCAGGGGATCTTCCCCACCCAGGGATCTAACTGACGTCTCTTCAGTCTCCTGCATTGGCAGGGGTGGGGTGTGTTTCTTTACTATTAGCGCCACCTGGGAAACCCAACTGCAGTGAACCCTCCCATCATCTTTAATCAAGCTGTTTTCAGTTCTTAGTGAATTTCCTGTCTCTTGAACACCCAAGTCGGCTGTTTCGCCCTACTCAGAAATGGCTGCGCCGGCTTCACAGGCTCTGCGCATGCTTCCTGAACACAATTTGGCGCCGAGACAATTCGGCGACTTTTGCAGCGCAAGATGGGGACTTGGCCGCGGGCAAGATCGAGCTTCCCGGCATGCTTTGCAGTCGGGCCGCGAGGCCCCGCGTCTAGTGATGGGGAGCCCCTGGTGCTTGACGCCGCCAAATCGGCCGTAGAGGTGGACGTCGTGACCGGGAGCCGCAGAGTGGAAAGATGGAAGCGTGGCGCTGTGTGAGGAGGGGCTACGGCCGCTGTGTGGTGGGGAGAGGCCGGTCAGTAGGGCTGGGTGGCGGGAGGGAAGAGGGAGGGGCGGGCGGCCCGGGGGCGGGAGCGGGCGGCCCGGGGGAACCGGGGCGGGGCGGGCTGGGGTGTCGGGGTGGAAGCGGAAGAGGGTCCGGGCCGCGATGCCGCCAGGACAGACCTCTGGAGACCCTGAGGGATAGGTAAACCCGGCGCGCGGCCCGCGCAGCGCGGGCCCGAAGCGCCGAACGCGTCGGCCGAGGGCCGGGCTCGTGCTTCCCCGGGCCGGGCTGGCCTCGGAGCCCCGGCCCACTTCCCGTGACCCAGCCCGAGCCTCCGGGTGCCCGGCCTCCTCCCCCAGCCCCGCAGAGCCCCGGGCGGGGAGCTGCGGGTCAGCTAGCGAGGCCGCCGTTCGCCGCGGGTTCGGGGCGGCCTGACCCCGCGGGAGGCGCGCGCCTGGTGCACACGCCCAGGGGCCGCTCTGTTGGTGTGTGGATGCCTCGCAAACTTCCCTTCCCCTCCCCTGGGATCCCAACCTTTTACTATGATTACCAAATTCTCGTTCCACATCGATACTACCGGATAATTTACTTGTGAAATTGACTTATCTTTGAATAAAAAGCACTTCAAGAGGTGCTGCCCACATTAGCGCCTTTCTAAGTAGTATCCACGAGTTGCTGGCTTTGATACATTGATTTTTTTTTTTTTCTGATACACTTTAAAGTAAATGCTTAGGTATTATTTAATTGTGTACCATATGAAACTGACTGGTGTATTAATCACACGTGGGAAATACAGCACCGTCTTAGTTTTTACATCAGTTACGGGGATCAGGTTTTGACTCCTGTAGTTTGGGGACGTTACTGTTCGTAGGCAGCGTTTCCTGAGTACCAGCTGTGTGCCACGCACTGTGCTAGGCACTTGGGAAGAGACCCAGATTAAAAGGAATTAGGGTGCTCTGGCCCCAAAGGAGCCCATCAATTTAAGAGAAAATAAAAAGTCTGTATAAGTAACTACAAATACAGTGAATAAGTTTTGTAGTACAAATATTATATTAGAATACGGTAGCTTATTGGGATGGAAAGTGTATGGCTTTTCTCCAAATCTCAATGGCTTTCAGACTTGTCACAAAACAGGATAGACTTACCCATGTCATGCCTTTAAAAGTTTACAATTATGTTGAGTTTAGAGAGCAATTTGAGAAAGAGTAAACTGCTCAATAAATTTATATAAAAATGTAAATGCTGGTGAAACAAATATAAAAAGTCAAGTAACAGTAAATACAATTTAAACAAAATTCCTTGGTGATGAAAGTGGACATTATTGACACTGACTTGGAAATATAGCTTTAATGAATTCTGGAGGACAGGAGGAGTCTTTCTCAGGATTGTAGCTATTTGCCAGAATAGTGTTTTAGTGCTTGAGTTGCATTGTTTTATAAGAGAGCCTGAGGGCAATATATCTATTCAAAATAATGATAACACTATTTCGGAGACATTTTTCATGATAGAGCCTATCATATAATTGGTATCAGATAATTGGTGCTATTGGGTTTGGAGTGTTGGTGAATTTCTAGTAAGTAATTCTTTTTCATTTCCCTCAAGGAGGAGTGAGCTTAAAAGAGAAAAAAGTAGCATGGAAAAATAAATTATGTACTGATTAGCAGGAGAGGTAGGTAGTTTCGTGAAATAGTGATAGGCTTTTGTTTTCTTAGCTATAAAGATGTTTGGAAAATAAAACCTTGGTATAAAAAGGTTGTTCAGAAACATATTTTTACTCCAAACCCAGGTTAGAGAGATTCACTTTTATTATAGTAAGCTTCTGTGTTCTATATTTAAGTATTATGTGTGCTGTGGGTTTTATTTGTCCATTAGGTTTTATTAGATGCTAGAAAGCTACTCAGTACAGTTTGGTGATTGGTTTATCTCTCAGTTGAATTGTGTGGACTTTTAGAAGTTTATCTGGTACTTGGGGAGGCTGGTGGATTCTCTGTTAAGTGTTTAGAATACCATTCATAGTTGTTTAGGGAGCATTTTGAGGTATTGCCACAAGAAGTGAAATCCTTCAGGTTGAGAAGTCCGATTTTAAATATTAGACATTACCTTCCCTTGAGGAAACAGATTTAGATTCTGTGTGCTATATAGCTGAACAAAAAGTGGTGCCTCAAGGAGTGTATTTATTTCTTTTAGATACCCCATGTTACCCTACCAGCAGAAGAGTCTGGGCAGAGACTGGACTACACCGTGGGAGAATCTGCAAAAGTGTTGCTGGAACAGACATATTTCTAGTTGTATGAGGTGGCCTGGACATTATTCTCGCGCTCCTTACCCATACTTCAGTAGTAGGCATTTCTCACTAAATTGGAGACCACCTTGTTTGTTTGAGTCTAGAGCTCCGTTTCAGTACTGGAACTGGAGGCCTGACAGCCTGAGCCAGACTTCTTTGATTCATCTCTCTAGTTACATCATGAACTCTGAGGGAGATGAGCCTTCATCAAAACGAAGAAAACACCAAGGTAAAGGTGACATTTATCTTGGTGCAGAAATAGACATAAGCCATAGCATAATTGAAACTTTTCATAGTTAATCTTTAAGAAAACCTCCTGCAGGTTTTAGAGGTGTTTGGTGTTTTATTTTTAACCAGTACTTTTCTGTTAGGAAAACGGAAATTATTTTTTTTAATTAAGTCTTTTTAAAAAAATCTTCAATTAATTGTGTATTTCTGGCAGTAAAAATAAAAGTCACTCTTCATATAAAGTTGGAAAACAATGGAGAACCAGATGGACACATTAAGAATAATTTTAAAATTCAGTGTTTTGGAAACAAAGATTCTTAGATTTCTTAGAAATTGATAACATGTATTCTTGAGATTTCACAGATATATTAAAAAACATTATGTTTTCATTTTTAATGTGTTATAAGACGAAAGAATTTCCTTAAATAGAAACAATCATAAGTGAAAAATATTTTCTTACGGAATCTGATTTTAGCTTATTAAATTTATATTTCTCATGATGGGTCTTTAGACATAATCAAAAGTCTTTGGGAAGTTTATCTTTTAACTACATCTTATTCAACTTTAAGACAGTTTTTTCTAGCTATCTTGGTTATTTCTATTTTTCTCCTGTTCTTTTTACTCTCAGCAATTCACCAGACTCTCTGTGCTTCCAGCCCTGCCCTCCTCCAAAAGGATACATGAGTAGTCTAAGTAAATTTGGAATTGTCATTCTTACTGAGCTACGGTTGTCGATGAAGATCATTCCTCTGAAAATACTTAGAAATAGGCTGTGTGGGTGTTAACTGGCAGGGAGCGGACATAAGTTTGTCGAAGAAAGGTGTTCAGAGCAAGTCTCACCTGGGAGTAAGAGCTAGATTAGTTAGAACTCTTCTAAGTAGGACTTCTACTACACATTTAAGTAGAAATTCTAATTACTCAGAAGAAGTGGCAATCTATTTGTATAGTGCTTAACCACCAATGTGTTTGTAAACAAGTATTTGAACGATTGAAAGGTACATTTAGAATCATTAAAGTTAGGTTCCTAAGAACAACCCATCATCTGAGGCTGTATGAGGACATGAGATGGCTGCTCATTCATGTATTCATTGTTCATCAGGTTAACACACTCCGCTTCTGTTTAGCCTTTTGTAAATCTGGTGGGCTCTCTGGTGGAGACGTGGTGTAGTGACCCCAGGCATGGGCTTAGGAAACACTCCTGCGCTCATTCTGCTCCACCACTAACTGTGAGTTTGGACAGGTTACGAACCTCTCTGCTCCTTGGTTTCCTAGTGTAAAATAATGCCTGCTTTGAAAGCCTGTGGAGGATGAAGTGAGACATATTCAAAGTGCCTAACACATTGCTGGCTTCATAGTAGGTACTCAGAAAATCCTGGTGGTGTTGTTTTCCCTTTAATGGATGGGGAATTACATTTACAGACCGATAAACTTTGATTGCAACCTGACTCTCTATATGTCCGTTCTTCCTAGGTTTTGTGAATAAGGAAAATGCTCTTCGTTAAGCCATATTTGTGACTTCTGATATTTCACTAATACTACTTTTCAATCAAGAGAACAGCATTGCTAACTTGCCTGTCACTTTAAAGTGGTGTTTGAAGGATTTGTGTGACCCAATTATGACCTTTTAATTAGGCACCCTAGAAACCCAATCAGGCCTAATTGCTTGCTTTTTTTGACTCATCTGTCTTCTCTGCTGTGACCACCTTGTTCCTCCTGACATGGAAGGTATATAAACTTTTGTAGTGTGCATTTATGTTGTGAAGTCTGTGAAAGCCAAAGACTGTCCACTCTCTCAGTAGTTTTCAAATTGTCTTCCATGGAACCCAAGCATTCGAACAAATTTCTGTATGTTCATTCAAAGCAAATGTGGACAAATGAAATGTGTTTACCCCGTCATCCCAGCCCCAGCCTACCAGGTGTTGATGGTCAGGACATGAAAAATAATGCCAAAGAGCTATACAGACTGTAGAAGTCTGAAAGCTACTGTATTGATTTGATCATCTTGTGCTCTTGGTTATTTAAAAAAATGGAATTGCCAAGAGAGTTGGTTTAAACTCTTAATTGCCAGGACTATACAAATCTTATGCTTTTATATGCCATTAAATATACATATTTTATAAGAAAGCATGAATGGATTTAATGCAGCGGTGCCACCAGGGTAGTGCTGTAAGTTTGTGATGATAGCTAACATTTTGTTGTATGACTAGAACCCTCTCCATCTCATTTACATAAAAAGATTTAATGATTTGTGGCTAAAACTGTAGACAGTCCCTAATTTAATGAGGGAATTATGTTCTCAATAATCTGTTCTTAAGAATCAGTTCTGTTTTCCTCATAGAAACTATGTTAAAATTTCAGAGTAGCTGTGCAGAGTCAGTATCAGTAGCTTTAGTTCTGGCCTTTAGGGGTTCAGTTCAGTCGCTCAGTCGTCTCCGACCGTTTGCGACACCGTGAACCGCAGCACGCCAGGCCTCCCTGTCCATCACCAGCTCCCAGAGTTCACCCAAACTCATGTCCATTGAATCAGTGACGCCATCCAACCATCTCATCCTCTGTTGTCCCCTTCTCCTTCTACACTTAGTCTTTCCCAGCATCAGGGTCTTTTCCAATGAGTCAGCTCTTCGCATCAGGAAGCCATAGTGTTGGAGTTTCAGCTTCAACATCAGTCCTTCCAATGAACACCCAGGACTGATCCCCTTTAGAATGGACTGGTTGGATCTCCTTGCAGTCCAAGGGACTCTCAAGAGTCTTCTCCAACACCATAGTTCAAAAGCATCAATTCTGTGCCCAACTTTCTTTCTAGTCCACCTCTCACATCCATACATGACCACTGGAAAAACCAAAGCCTTGACCTTTGTTGACAAAGTAATGTCTCTGCTTTTTAATATGCTATCTAGGTTGGTCATAACTTTTTTCCAAGGAGTAAGCGTCTTTTAATTTCATGGCTGCAATCACCATCTGCAGTGATTTTGGAGCCCCCCCCCCCGCCCCCCGCCAAATAAAGGCCTTTAGGAGTAGGATTCTCCATATTCAGTGAAGGATAAGGGATAGTTTCCTTCTCTTTCCTGGGCATAGGATAAGCACTGGGCTAAATTGTGTGATAGTTGAATGCTTTTCTTAAATTGGTTTTCTTTCCTTCATCATTTTTCACCTTTCTCCTCAGGCTCCTAGGACCACAACTCCCCTGTTCCACTCAGACCTCGCTGTTCATAAAAATTACCTTCTTCTTCTGTCCTCTGGTCAGACTTCCTGTTCCTTCAGTGCAGCAGATATCAGTGCAACAGATATCAGCTTTTAGATGAAAGTCACTTAAAATTTTTACTTCATTAACATTTCTAGAGTGTACTGATACTTTTTTTTCTTTCACCTTTTTTGAGCTATAACTGACATTACCAGCACAGTCTAAGTTTAAGGTGAACAGCATAATGATTTAGCTTACTACATCATGGAAGGATTACCACAATAAGTTTTGTGAACCTCCATCATCCCAAAGAGACACAAAAGAAAGGGGAAAGAAATATTTTGTATGTAATGTGAGCTTTTAGAATTTACTCTCTTAACAACCTTCATATAGAACATGCTACAGTGTTAATTAAATTTACCATGTTGTGTATCACATCCCTGTTACTTATTTATCTTATAACAGAAAGTTTGCACCTTTTGACTGCCTGCAGCTAGTTCCCCCACCCCTCTAGAGTGTGTTGATATTCTGTCAATATATCATAATTGCAGAAGATTGGGAAAAATCTTTCACAGTCCTTCCTATCAGAGATAATTACTCTTAAAAATAGTGGTATATTTCCTTGTAGTCTTTTCCCCCCCATGTTTAGAATACTCTTCCTCAGTTTATTTTTTATTTAATTTTTAATTGGAGAAATTTAGGGATTCTAAGGAGAAGGCAATGGCAACCCACTCCAGTACTCTTGCCTGAAAAATCCCATGGATAGAGGAGCCTGGTAGGCTGAGTCCATGGGGTCGCGAAGAGTCGGACACAACTGAGCAACTTCACTTTCCCTTTTCACTTTCATGCATTGGAGAAGGAAATGGCAACCCACTCCAGTGTTCTTGCCTGAAGAATCCCAGGGACAGGGAACCTGGTGGGCTGCCGTCTGTGGGGTCGCACAGAGTTGGACATGACTGGAGCAACTTAGTAGCAGCAGCAGCAGCAGGGATTCTAAATCAGTGAAATGAAAGCCTTACAGGAAAAAGGGAGATATCTAGGGCTGAGATTTTCTCATATCATCTAATTGTGCTTGAAAGTCCATCTTCAAATCTTTTTGTTTCCCAAGTTCATCCCATTTCTTGTTTTTCCCTTCTTTTAAGCTTATAGATTCTCTAAAAAGTTCCACGTTTGTCTTTATGGCTTTCATGACAGTGAGAGTATTCTCTTTATTGATGGGGAGAGGAAGATCGAAGGAGTATGTGTGTTGCGTATGAGTATTTATACATATATATGGTACTGTGTTTATGTATCTATAGATACATATATGTATGTGTGTATATATGTATTTTTTTAAGTAATCATGTCCAAATCAAAGCCTGCTTATAATTTCAGAATCTCTTGCTGTTTCATCTTGTTCTCAATACTTTTTCAGTGTGCGTGGTATCTTTGCAGAATATAAACTGTCACGCATTCCCGATTGTTGCATGCTAAGTTTGTCAATCAGGAATTATCATTCACTAGCATTGTATAGCTGTGTTACATTTAACTTCTGCTTCGGCGTGCATTAAAAATAGTTCTTTTATTTCGTTAGCATTCTTCCAGTAAATACTGCTTCCATTTACTGTCATTTTATACCCTTCATTCACGTCTAAACCAGATTTCTCAGATGAATTGTCTCAGGAACATAGTTAAGCATTTGATGATCTTGTCATACTAGTAGACGAAAAAATGCAATGTGAAATTATCTTGTTGAAAGACCAGCTGTGCCATACAAGTATATTGTCCTGGCTGTGAAGTTGCTGAGCATGTCTGTGGCACATCCATGTCATAACCATGGGGAAGTGAGAAGCCATGACCCCGTGTAGTCTTAGCTTTGTTGACACACACTCAGAGCCTCCAGAATGACTTCCTGAACCCTCTTAAACATGTTTGTGCCTCTTGGATCAGGCAGTGTATCATTTCATGGTCTTTGTAAACAATTTGACAACCACTTCTAGTCATGAGGTGCTACAGTATCATTTTCTAGGGGAAAACATTCTGTTCATTGCTTATAAGAATTTTTTAAAGGCAAAAAATACTTAACATGCAGGAAAATATATGATCTGTTTTTTATTAATTCTTTGTATTTTGTCTAATATATTTTAACAGGCACAATACAGCGGCATTGGGAATATATATGTAACCATAATAAAGAAAACACGAAGATCCTAGGAGACGAAAATGTTGATCCCATATGTGAAGACAGTGAGAACAAGTTTGACTTTTCAGTGATGTCCTATAATATACTTTCACAAGATTTACTGGAAGACAATTCACACCTTTATAAACACTGCCGGCGGCCGGTATTACACTGGAGTTTTAGGTTTCCCAATATTCTGAAAGAAATTAAACACTTTGATGCAGATGTAAGTGTAAAATATCATCAGAATTCTTCATATAAGGAAAAGTTGGATTCATTTCTGAACTAAATGGTTTTTTATCCCTTTTGTGTGTGAAGTGAGAAGGGAAGGCGTATATAGTTATAGGTGAATTCCCTAGCAGTCCAGTGGCTAGAACTCTGTGCTTAACATGCCCAAGGCTCGAGTTCCATTCCTGGTCGGGGAACTAAGATCCATCCCATAAGCCACAGTGTGGCCCCCACCCCAAATTTTTTTTAATAGATAAGATGATGAAACAGCTTTGTTTTTTTTTTTTTTTGAAACAGCTTTGAATAGGGTATTATAACTTTGGAGGCATAACTTGCTAATGGTTGTTGATATAAATGATTATATAACTTTTCAGAAGAGATCCAAAAAGTTTTAAGTATCAATCAGTTTTGAGACAGGGGCTGGTACCATATTAAGTATTCAGTAAATACTTCCTTTGACTGAAAATTTTAATAATCATGCAAAAATTAATTTAGATGATAGCATTCAAAAGACTAGAAGGATTTAGTATGAATGAACTTGTAAATTCAGGAAAAATATTCCAGCATATAAATTATATTAACATTGATTTTAATCATGTGCTCTCAGATAGCTTTCTTAAAAATAATAAATAATGTTAACATTGACCAGCATATAAATTATAAATATTTCCTTTGGGGAATACCAGTTTTGGATAATAAGAGGGATTCATGTGAGTAAAGGTCATGGTTTTGGGGACTGATCAAATTTGGAGACGTTAATTTGATAGATTTATACAAGAAAAAATTATTTCAGGTTTCATCAGGTTTTAAATATTTTAGAAACCTCATTTTAAAACAAAAGCACCAGAAAATTCATATTTGTATTTTTTTGTGTTAATTCAAGCCATTTTTTCTTCTAAGGTACTTTGTTTACAAGAAGTTCAAGAAGATCATTATGGAACCGAGATCAGGCCAAGTTTGGAATCATTGGGTACAAATGTAACTTTTATTTTAGCCAGATTTACTTAATGAGTTGTTAAAACATACCTTGCTAACAAAGGTGTGTGGTATATTTGAACTAAAAATCTTAATTTTGAAAAACAGCTTAATACCCATTTTAAGAGTTCAAGAAAAGATTGAAGTATTTCAAATGGGAACTTTTGTGTTGATACATATTTTAATTCAAGTGGAAAGGTGTGCAAGAATCTCTTCATAGCTACATTTGTAGTCTTTGCCCATGGCAACCCACTCCAGTGTTCTTGCCTGGAGAATCCCAGGGACGGGGGAGCCTGGTGGGCTGCCGTCTATGGGGTCACACACAGTCGGACACGACTGAAGCAACTTAGCAGCAGCGGCAGCAGCAGACTCCTAAGATTCTGAGTTCCATGAGATTAGGGACCATTGTATCTAGTTCATCATTTTATAACACCTATGTCCGCGGTGCCTAATTGAATGAGTACCTTTAGAAACAGGTCATCTCTGAGAAATGCTGCCTACGTTGCCTTCATTCATTCAGCACGTATGTTTTTGAGTGTCTACACCATGCACTATTGAAGGCAGTGGGGATACAGCAGTGAGCAGAACAGATAACAGGTCTCTGTCCTTGCGGAGCATACGTGCTGGTGGAGAAAGGCCAAGAATAAATTGAACGAACAAGTAAATAATGCCTCAGGTAATGAGAGTTTTCTGGAGAAAAACATAGGAAGGGGGAAATGGGTCAGTTTTCAGTTTTAAACAAAATGACTAGAGAAAGCAACTTTTGAGTAAAGACCTAAAGGAGGTGAAGGAACAAGTGGTGGCTGGAGCATTCCAGCTGGTGGAGATGGCTAAGAGAAGGTTGGAGTGCCTTGAGGCAAGAGAAACTGCTGTGTGTGGAGTGGAACAAGCAGGGAAGAGTTAGAGGCCAAAAGGTAAGAGATCTGGGCTCGGGAGAGAGGGGACAGATTACTATAAGGTCGTTGTCTTTGCCTTGACTCTGACTTTTGTTAGGATGGACATGAGAGTGTGATAACATACACGTATGTGACACTGCAGTCTGCCGGTAAAAAAAAATCTGTTTGACCCAGATGTAGACTTTTTTGATTCCAACACTTTTTAACATCCTTCCTTACTAATACACTTTGGTAAACGTTGTCCAGGCTTCTGTGGTGCTCAGAGGGCAAAGCGTCTGCCTGCCATGGGGGAGACCCAGGTTTGATCCGTGAGTCGGGAATATCTCCTAGAGACAGAAATGGCAACCCACTCCAATATTCTTGCCTGGAAAATCCCACAGACAGAGGAGCCTGGTAGGCTACAGTCCATGGGGTGTCAAAGAGTCAGACACGGCTGAGAGACTTCGCTCGCAAACATTGTCTAAGAATTAGAATTTTGTTTTGCCATATTTATTATTTTTTGCAAGTGTGGCAAAACACAGTTCTGTTTCTTTAATATATATATAAAAAAACAGTCATCTTTGTTAAGAATTTTTTTCTTTCTTACAGGTTATCACTGTGAATACAAGATGCGGACAGGAAGGAAACCTGATGGCTGTGCCATTTGCTTCAAACATTCCAAATTTTCACTCTTATCAGTGAACCCAGTGGAATTCTACCGCCGTGATGTTCCTCTATTGGACAGAGACAATGTTGGATTAGTGTTGCTCTTGCAACCCAAGATTCCAAGTGCTGCCTCCCCTGCCATCTGTGTAGCTAACACACATCTGTTGTATAATCCAAGGCGAGGTGACATTAAACTGACCCAATTGGCAATGCTTCTGGCAGAGATTTCCAGTGTTGCCCATCAGAAAGACGGCAGCTTCTGCCCCATTGTTATGTGTGGGGACTTCAATTCTGTTCCTGGTTCTCCACTCTATAGTTTTATTAAGGAAGGAAAATTGAATTATGAAGGACTCGCCATAGGAAAGGTAAGGCATTCCTTCTTACTAGGAGGTGGGTGTGAGTCTCTGTCTTCATTGTAAAGTGAGGACAGAGCTTTACCTTGTAAACTCATCCCAGAGCTGTTTGAAAACCTCAGATGAACCAGTACCCTCACTTTACCAGGCTGCAGTGATGATCCATAGCTACTCATAAGTAATTATATTCACTGGATTTAATTCACTTTTCCATCTATTTGTGACAGCATTCTGCTTGGAGGAAGTAGGAGCCAACAAAAAATTCAGAATGGGGGTGATGAAGGAAAATAAAACCTTTGACAGACATGAGTGCTTCATAAATAAGGAACTACTCATAGGTGCAGAATAGCGTTTTGAATGCCGGATGTTGGCAAAAGAGTTGGAAAAACAGTAATTTAATATTTGCTTATTATATAAATTTTCCTTTACATAAGGATAAATATTTCAGTTCTTTAACTGAGTATAATTTATCCCATGTTTTTATTTTTTTTGTTCTTTTCTTCTGCTTAGTTCAGATCATTTCCTCTTCAGTACATTTAACCAAAATAAGCCCTTACCACTGAGTTTTGGATGATAGTTTAAAATTTTGTGAGTTGATCTTTCTTAGTATTTTATATATCAGGAACTATAATGAAGGTAGTAAAAAAAAGAGGAGCAGTATTAGTCCAAAGCTATAGATCATTTAGATTTCCAAATTTGAGAAAAACATGCATAGGAAAAGATTACCATTTTTATGGAAGTAATAATGTTTTCTGGACTGTATTTGAGCAAAATTTTACAAGCATGAATGATATAATGAATAAAGGATAATATTTACCATTCTTGGATTTCCTTTTATTTTAAGAAATAAACTTTTCAGTACATAATTTAAAATCTATTTACCTAAGATACCTGTTGAAATTTTGTTTAGGTATCTGGCCAGGAACAGTCTTCACGGGGACAAAGAATTTTATCTATTCCAATTTGGCCCCCAAACCTAGGTATCTCACAGAACTGTGTGTATGAGGTACAGCAGGTACCAAAAGTAGAAAAGCCAGGTAAGTGTTTGCAATCCATTTTGGCAGTCTTCTTGATAATAGTGTTCCCTTTGAAGGCATAAAACTAAATTTTTAAAGGGATAACATCTCAGAGATGAATATTCATATATAAAAGCATAGAGTTGTTCACTTTTTTTTTATTTTTCCAAGAACTCTGATTACCTTTTTGAAAATCAACTTCCAAAATTACTTTTGCATGAATTACTTGCATGTTGCTTTGGACATGTTTGTGTTTTATTTTTGCTAATTCTGGAGACCACCATAATACAGATTCTGGGATGAACCATTTAACGAGGCATCTATCTAAACTAGAATGCCTTAAATACTGTTCCGAGAGTGAAAATAGAACAAGACACTGATAGTATTAATAAGCTTCTCTTTGTTCTTACAGATGGTGATCTGACGCAAACAGAGCTGGACAAAGCAGAGGTCCTGGAAACAGCTGAAAAGTGAGTTCTGGAAAGCAGCAGTAGACATTTGCTGACTCTAGTTGAGTGAAGAAACCATTCCTCAAAAATCACTTGGTTAAAAAGCTGATGATAATTTGTGCTGGTGAAGAACGCTGGCTCTTAAGTCAAGCAGACCTGAGTTCTTACCCTAACTTTGCTGCTCTTTAGCTGTGTGATTTTAAGCAAGAAATCTAACATTTTTAAAAGGTTCAGTTTCTTTATAATTTGGGTTGTTGTGAGAACTATATGAGACAAATCATGTAAAACTCAGTGTTTGACATACAGTAAGTACTTAAGCATTGTTGTTTATAGAAACAATTTGTCCATGGACCTGAACCCACTAACATTTATTGCTATTATGTATTTAAACAAAGATGAAGATCACAGAAAAATATCTTTCAGATTTCAAGAGACTCTCTAGCCTCCTTTAACTGCTTACTGGCTCTCAAAAATAAATCTATAGGAGAATTGATCCAAAAAAAGAATATGGCTGTAGAAAAGATAATTACCTAAACTTATCTCTCAAACTACAGGGAAAGGTTGTCATAGGTAGCCAGGTAAAGATGCCTGGATTTCTTTTTATTAAAGAATCATGGATGCTTAGGGCTGTGATTGAAAAACATATATTTAATACAACAGGATGGAGACTTACATTTATGTCTTAGGAGATTCTCAAAATGTCTTGATTATTTCATAGTATGACTCTTCTATAGCTTTGACTTTTGTTTTAACATTTAAATTTCAGAATCACCTCTCATTTTTGTCTGCCTTCTTCTCAGTCTTATTATATTTTGTATCTCTTGTTTTGGGAAAATATATATAAGAACTAGTAAGAAAAGAGCAATTTTTAAAAATTAAAATTTATTTTAAAATTTTAAACCTTTTACAGTAGAAACTTCCCTGAGTGAGATTATTAAAAAGGCTACTCTTATTAGCAAATACTTAGTTTTGAGTAATTCTAAAATCTTTTTATAACAAAATAGCATATAAGAAAAGCTACTTATATCTTTAAAATAGTGTCTTTATATGCATACTTGTATCTGAAAACTAAAATGTTAGTAGTAAGAACTGTTTGCAGTAGACCTATTTTACATTTAATAATATTGTAAATATAAGTCCTCAGACATAAAAAGTTTCTAAAACTTGGCAGTAGAGCGATTTGAAGCAATTACCTGTACTTATTGACCTATGAGCTCTTTAAAATCAGGGCAACATCTTTATCAGTGTATCCTTAGCACTTAAGAAGAGATAGTGCCTGGGACTTAGGAGATGTTTGATAAATGTGTATTGGATGAACAAAAAATTTCTTTTAAATTTTGTTTTGTTTCGTGACTTAAAATATCCTTAAAAAGTTCATGATGTGTTAATGGGGATGATTTTTAAATCTTTTGCCTGTGACATCATGTGTATTTGAAGAATGGGGTAAATGTAAGCCGTTATATAGTAGCTGTTTTAAGATGCAGTACAAAATTATCTCACATACCATAGCAAGGATAACCATGGAAAAATATGGCCCCTCTGACATCAAAAGTCTGTCAGTTCTAAATAGTATTCCTAAAGGCCACTTTCTTTCTTAGGAGCAGCAAAAAACTTACAAATTGTTTTAGAATATGTGTTCATTAGTAAGTGGAGGCTCTCAAATATGTTATAATTAATTTTTAAAATCACATTAGTATGTTAATTATTGAGCTCCCTCACCCCACCCCACATATTATACCCCTGTTAATGGATTTTGAATATCACTACATGAATAAAGAAATGTGAGATTGTGATATGGTCTAATTTAATATTGTCCTAATGTCTGATTTTGTCTGGAAATTTGAAAAAGTGCTTTAAGTAGGAGGAATTATAAAAATCATTAAAACCTTGATGGATGCTACTCTTTTTTTCCCTTCAATTTAGGTTATCTTCAAATTTACAGCACCATTTCAGCTTGTCATCTGTTTATTCACATTATTTTCCTGACACTGGAATCCCAGAAGTGACCACCTGTCATTCCCGAAGTGCCATAACCGTGGATTATATTTTCTATTCTGCTGAAAAGGAAGGTGTTGCTGAGCAGCCAGGTAAAGAATGCCTGTCATCTTAAATTCTGCTTGAGAACACAGTAACTAAACACTTCAGGGCTGAAGCTGAGAGAGCCAAACATCTGTATGAAGTTCTCAATTTAGAAATTAAAAATATTTTAAAACTGGTAATATATTTGGCAGATTGGTAATGTATCTGAGTAAATCAGTGTATCACTTGCAAAAGATGGAGGCAGTGAAATACCTCAGAGCAGATTCCCCGTGAATTACGTCCTCAGCTGCAGCCTCCAATCCCAGCCAGCTTCTGAGTTACTTTAGAGATCTTTGATATTGCCTTTGGCCTTTATTCACAAGTTTGTTGTCTTTCTTGCGACAGCAGCATCATGCAGTTTTGCACTTAAACTTTACTAAGGTCTGCCGCCTTCACTGTAGGGCCTTGCCTGCCTGCCAACAGCTGACAGTTTGTCATGCTGACCCTGGAATATTGGTTCTTTCTGGAAAGAGAAGTCTGAAAAGTGTGTTTTCAAAAAGCAAAGGGGATAAAACACTTCCCTTGTATGATTCATTGAAAACAAGGTATTGAATATTGGTCAAAGGATTTAACGTGGAGAAGAAAGTGAGGTTTAAAGTAGTGAAAGTGGAGTTGCTCGGTCGTCTCTGACTCTTTAACAACCCCATGGACTAGTCCATCAGGCTCTTCTGTCCATGGGATTCTCCAGGCAACAATACTGGAGTGGGTTGTTGTTCCCTTTTCCAGGGGATCTCGGAAAAGACCCAGGGATTGAACCTGGGTCTCCTGCATTGCAGGCAGATTCTTTACACCAGGGAACCAGGAGTCAAAAAAGTATTCAGAAAACTGAAAATCCTAAATGTGGGCAGCTATTTTGTTTTCTGATTTTCCTATTTTTTCTCTTCCTTTTTATTTTTTTCAATGCTACTTTTCTTTCCCAGTTTTCCCTTCTGTTTTTTTCTTTCTCTCCAAAAATAACCTTACTAGTAACACTCAGGAGATGGCCAACTCCTCTCCATTTAGATCAACTCTACAAAATAACCTTGCTGCTTTGAATTTGTAATTTAGTTCTGGTAGTTGTCATACTATATATACCCACTAGATGGCGGGAGTGTGCCGTGGACCAGCATCTCCAATGTTAACATGAAGAGCCTGTCTTTTATTCCGCTTCTGTGGGTACTGACTCTCTGGGACCAAATTATACTAATTTATTCTGCAGTCACTTAATAAATGTCCTACTTAGATGTGGCTTAGTCTTTCAGTTTTATACAATTACAGAAAAGTTGATGGGGGAATTTCTTAGGTAGTTGGCAATCTCAAATTACTGTTAACATTCTTACGTGTTACATTGATATTTTCTTCTAAAGATTATTTATAGAACTTGAAATTTTAAAAATCTGAAATAGGAAAACAAACATCTGAGACTGCTGTTTGAGAGTTATAATTAGGTTGCTGCTGCTGCTGCTGCTAAGTCGCTTCAGTCGTGTCCAACTGTGCAACCCCATAGACGGCCTCCTACCAGGCTCCTCTGTCCCTGGGATTCTCCAGGCAAGAACACTGGAGTGGGTTGCCATGTCCTTCTCCAATGCATGAAAGTGAAGTCAATCAGTCGTGTCTGATTCTTAGTGACCCCATGAAACTGCAGCCTACCAGGCTCCCCCGTCCATGGGATTTTCCAGGCAAGAGTACTAGAGTGGGGTGCCATTGCCTTCTCTCCATAATTAGGTTATAACTCAATAAAAAGCTAACCATATTTTAAACTGTTTCATATTAGATTTCCAGGGCAGTGTCAAATTACATATCATTTTTTCTTGTTTTAAAGACTTCTGTAGTCAGTTCACAACCTGTTGTTTCTCTAAATATGTATGTGCTTTTTTAATGTAGGAGCTGAAGTTGCTTTGGTTGGTGGCTTGAAACTTCTAGCCAGACTGTCACTTCTTACAGAACAAGACTTATGGACTGTTAATGGACTTCCAAATGAAAATAACTCTTCAGATCATTTGCCTTTATTGGCTAAATTCAGACTTGAACTCTGACTCTTGATTACATATATACTTTGCTTTCCTGTCCGCCCCCGCCCCAAAGAATGTAAAGTTGTTCTTAAGAGTTTGCATGTTTATTTATTTTTACGCTATGAAATTTCTGAAGAGGTTTATGTTTAATGTTTGAAACAGGTAACAGAAGAAACAAGTTTACACTTTTCTTTTTTAATAATGAAAAAATATTTTCCTGACAAGTGAGATCTAAATGCTGTTCATTGCAAAAAAAGTTGTAAATATTTATTCTAAATCCTAGTAAAATTGACAGTGATTTTTAAATACGGCGCAACTTCTTTAGTTCTCTTAGGAAAAAATTTGTGTTTTTAGCAAGCTTTACAGTGGATCCAAAATACCTTTTGAGTTCTTGCAAACCACAACTCATTCCCTTCCAGAAGGCCTGATTTCATCACAAGGATCATG
The DNA here is from genome assembly GCF_016772045.2 of Ovis aries. NCBI lineage: Eukaryota > Metazoa > Chordata > Mammalia > Artiodactyla > Bovidae > Ovis > Ovis aries. The sequence goes on from NC_056065.1 coordinate 70,066,462, forward strand.
TCTGTTGAGTCTTAACTCATTCATCTCAGAAATCATTGGGTTGTTCACAATATCTAACCGTTTTAGTCTATCTTTGATGGGGCTTGACAGTGCTTTTTAGAACTGTACAAATTGCTTAATCCCTTTTATTACCATCCTGAGCCATGCAATGTGCCTGCATTTTATGGGGAAAATGTAGGTCACCATAACTAGTAGGCTGAGGTGTTTTGGACAAGCCCACTCTCCATCCTGTAGTGGACTGTACAGGGTGCCTGAGAGAGCAGGGACTGGGGTCATGCCTTGGGTTTCCCTAGTAATTTTTTTTTTTTTTTTAGTTTGAAGAAAAGATTCTGGATTGAAGGAAAGATTTTACTTTACTTAACCAATCCTGTAGAAATTTACTTTATTAGGAAACTTGTATTTGGAACAAAGTGGCAGCTATAAGATTCTTTTTATTTGCCTCAGAAATAAGAGGAAGCCAGCAGAACTCTAGAGGGGAGATAGCAACTTGGAGACCTAAGACTCTTTAATAGTTGATGTTAACTGTTTGGTGTAACTGTTGTCGTTTCTATAATGTTTGGGTTTTTGTCTTTTTTTTTTTTTTTATCATGATTCAGTAGTGTGAGATGGTGCTGGTCTTTTTTATAAAGCGGTTAAGAGTGGGTCTGAAAAATCCTGCAGTTGGCTCTTAGTGAGTGTTTGAATCAAACATTTTAAAACCTAAGGGAAAATTTACTCTTTTCTAGAATTGGGATCAAAGAACTATGTCCATTTTTACTAAGTAATTTTATATTGAATTATGCTGAATTATGAAAGTTTTTTATAGTGGGTTTTCTGAATATAATGCTTCATTTTAAATTAGCAGCAGTAGTTACTTTATAAGCTCGGACTTTTTCTACTGAAGTATATTTACTACAGTTATTAAAAAATAAACCAGATAAATACCACCCCCCCCAAGCATGTGGGTTATAAGGATTTCCCTAGTAAAAGTTATAGTGTTATAGAAATACTTCTGTTTATTGTGTCACTTTTTTTAACTTAACAGTATTAACCATATAGTTCTAGGATTTTCCACATTTTGTAGTAACAGTTTTCAAAGTATTACATGTTCTGATTAGCAGATATTGTCATCAGCAAATGATAACAGCAGATAGTATATTTATCCCTTTTAGTATTAGGGAAAGAAAAATGAAGATTCATGGATAACTATGTTGTGTTGTATGAATTTGTTAACAACTAACTTTATATGTAGCTATTCTTGGTAAACGAACATCCCTGAAAACCTCTGAAAACTTAATTTTTTGTATCCTGATTAATATATTGTGATTTTAGGCCCTTTTCATGTGTGTCACTTTGAATTAATCCCATAAAATTGCTTTCTGCTTTACCTTATAGAATGAAGTATTATTATGTGTGCTGGAGGCCAAGGAGTCCTTTGTAACTTTCTCACAGGCTTTTAAAGCTCCACTAAAATTAACTGTCCACTTGTCTTTACTTTGTTTGATCAGAAGAGTTAGTAACTGTTGGAGCCTTGTATTTACCTGCCAAAAGCAATTAAATTTGGTTAACTGCCAAAACCAAATCTCCCTGTCTCACCTGCTGTGCTATCCAGGTTTTAAATGGAAAGGGATACATTGCAGAATTGCAGTAATGAAATTTTGATTTTACTCTAGCTTTTTATATCAGTAGGTGTGTTTAAAATTATCTTTAAGTTAGAGATCCAGAGTTCAAAGGGTTGGAAAAACATTCACTTTGTCAAGTCATTTGCACTTCGTCCATGTAAGTTACCTAATAAATTATTGTACTAGTACATTTGTGCCTGAAGGTTTTGTGGTAGATGAAGTAAGCTGTGTAACTCACTTGTTGCCTTGGGTGATGCCAAAATAGAAGGAAGCCAATAAGTGAATTAAGATACACCAAAATAGAGATAAATTTAATACAGAATCTGAAAATTGTGGAAGAAGACAAGGGTGAGAGTGAAATTAGTTTACTAGAACAAGTATATAAGAAGAATAAGGAAAAAAATCATACCATTCATATTTTCAGAAGGAAAACAATCCTTGAGTTTCCAGGATGATTTTATTGAAAGTCCCATGCTGTGTATAAACATACAAGTGATGAGAAAAACATTAAATTGAAACATGCACTTATCTGGCATTCTCTAAAATACCATTATACAAGTTTTCATTTACTTAGAAAAATACCCACTAAAACAGTCACAGTTTTTCTTAAGAGATCTAAAAAAAAATGTATTGGCCAGAACAAAGTCCAAGAGAATAAACAAGATTCTGAATTGTATGTCAAAAAAACTGTACAAGGTTGTACATAAAACTAGAGCTTACAAAAGCCTCGGGTATAGTAAGAATACGGAATTAAGATCTCCAAAGTTCTATTTACCAATATCTATTAATAAAATCCTTATGAAATAACTGACTTAGAAAAAGTGAAATGCTCATGATTTCAGAGTGTATAGAAAATACTAAATATCACTTTCTGAAATAAAAGTGTACTCAAAACAGCACAACATGTAGTCTAGAATCAAGATTTCTGTCATTCATTTAAACTTTGCATGTATTATCACAATGGCTTAAGCATAAAATTTCTTTTGCATTAACTTTTTTTAAAAACTAGATTTCAAATCATTTCATGGTTTTTATCTTTTGAATTATAACCAGATTTAAAATAAATTCTGTGGGGTAAATTATGTCATTTTTTTTCCTTACCTTATTATCAGTTCACTAGAATGTAAGAGTTTGGTACTTTTCTTGTGTCTTTTAGAAATTAACATATTCCATAGGCAATAAAAATAGAGTAACAACTAAGAACATTTTGACTTATTTTCATGTTTCTGTTGACTAACTCTTGCTTTGGGGAAATGAATCTTAAAGTCAAGAAGTGAGTGTGGAAGAAATCAGGTTACTAATTGAATCTTCAAGCCAGTTGGCAGTTTTAAGGCTTAGACATCAGCATATTAGAAACAGGTTGTATTCCTAATTCCTTCCCCCACTCTGTGGGAGACAAGGATATGCAAATATTGACACTCCATATTTTAGACTGGACAGTACTTAATAGTTGGAAAATCCTATTCCAAGCCCTTAGAATGACTGCAGTATTATATCAATACTATAAGTAGTCTACTTATTGGATATAATAAACTTTCAGATTGATAAACATGATTATATTTCATCTAGAGAGCTAAGTCCGTATTTTAGAATGAAAATGAAATGATTCGTGGACTACTCCAAACATCTAAATACATGTGGCCAGGAGGCTGCAAATGGGTTTGTCTTGAGAAGGTTAAAATAACTCATTTTCAATTCTGCTGATAGTACTATTCTCAAAAGTGGTTACGTCCTGAATGTGCTTAACTGTTTTAATCTAATCTGAGACGTAGATTGGACTGACTTGGTCCTTTTTCATGTAAAGGACATTCGACTTCTTTTTTCAAGGAAAGTACTTTCCATTAATAACACCAATAGTGAGCTCAGCTGCACATGGCTGAAGGATAGAGTCTTTTTCCTTCCCGTGTCGCCCTCAGAGGTAAAGAATCTGAATGAGCAGATTCTTATTTTTTTACTCCCTTCCCAAAATCACCTTCAGGTAAAGAAAGCCAGAGAGGGAGGCCCCAAGACTGAAATAACACTTTTGTTGACTAACAGACTTCTACTTAAAATACGCTTTTTGGTCTCATGAGTTGGCATGGTTGCTAAGATCAAACAAGTGAAGTCGAAGCTGTACTCCTGATAACACACGGACTTGGTATGCCAGTTATTCTGTGTGGTCTGCAGCAGAAGTTCACTGTAACTATGCAGGCCAGATACTCATACCCTGCCCCATGGAGAGCATCATGCTTTAAGGTGTAACACCATACCCGGAGGCTTTTCCGTTTAAAAAACAGGTTCTGCTTCTCCAGTTCACTGCATTTCCCAATACCAGTTCTAAACATCACGAAGTGGTACCTAAAAACGGTACTGGCAAAGAATCACATCATGCCGTGTTTGGTCTTAATATAAGACATCAGAACACCTACCTACCAACAGTGAGTCCTTCAGAACCAAGGCCTGACTCGGAGTTTAAAACTCAGGTGAAATGTGAACAGAAAGGTTATCTAGTTCTCAAAACCTACTGATTCTCTCTCGGCCTCTGTCTGAGGGTGTTATTGTCAGAGGTAATCGCAATACTGCTGAATTTGGGTAACAGTACATGACCTCATGTGCTTTTCACTGGAGTCTGCAAAGTTTAAATGTTAGTGACAGAACACAGACTGGCTTCTGAGCGTGCTTTTTTGTTTTGTTTTGAAAGAACAAAAGCTGCTGTCAGTGAATGCTGTAAGAAAGATTAAGAAAGTAGTTAACTCCAAGATCCTGAAAATGATTTCCCGTATTGCCAGAAGAATTTCAGTGCTCTTTAAGTAAAACACTTGCATATAATACCTAAAATCTCATCACGTGTGCACCAGGAAAAAAATTTCCAAACCTTGTGGAGATCCCCATGGGAAATACTGGGGAAACAATACAAATAGAATTTAAAAAACAACCCACCATTACGTTTGCATATCTGATGTCAAGATGCTGAGGTAATATTGACTGCTTAAAAAAAACCCCACCAATCTTTGCCTCTGTTATTGCTGAAAAAGACATTAATACTGATTGAGTTACCTTACTGTATCAAAAGTGGGAGGGGGGAGGGCTTCATGAACATGGACTACTAGTGAGGCATAATGTTCAAAGCAAGTAAAAGAAAGTAGGTAAATGGGAAAATATAAAAAACTACAGTTACGGTCTTAGCCTTTCTATCTGGAGTGAGGGGGACAGTCCAACCCCAGTGGGGTCTATCACAGCCTTTTCATGGTTGTCCCTTCATGAAATTTTTTGTTTGTTTGTTACCAGCCACTCAGAGTCTACTTCCAAGTGAATCCTTAAAAATAAAATTCCCCAGTTCTCAATAAATAGTTGCAGTTCCTCCTGAAGATGCTGGGTAAAGTGCAGAGAGAAGCACCATAGAAGCCCTGTGGCTGTGGTACGGCCAGCCTAAATCCGGATCTGATAGCCCACTTCGTTCAGAGTGCTGACGTCAGCCACCTTCTTTTCAGGCAGTGCAGGCCTACGGGTAAAAGAAAGATAGTTGGGGAGAGGGGAGGGGGTACAGAAAGATCATTTAGCCTTGTTGTCACGGCCCTCTACCCTTTCGGTATTTCCACACACACAGTACACCCCACCCCGTCCCCCACCACATGCCAGGCCTAGCTCCCAACTCTGCTTCTTGTTCTGAAGTCTGCCTTTATAAGTTTTAAGGAGCCTTTTAACAGGTTTTCAAGGTAGAGTTCGAAACAAAATGTATAGGTTGCTGAATGAGTTGGTTTAGCTTCAAGCCTGAATTTGGTCACACTAACTTCTGACACGTATCTGTAACCCTTGCAAGAATCTGAAGTTCGAATACAACAGAACCAAGCACCTGAACCAAATTCTCCTAGAAACCTTGGCTTCCTCAGTGCCCTGGGGAAGCTCAGCACCTCCAAGATGTCTGGGGTGACTCAGGTTCTCGTAGACATTCTCCGTCTCTATTCCAGGCTTGAGGGTATAAATTTAGGATGAATCTTTCAGAATTCATCTGAAAAAGCATGTCCATGTGGAAAATCATTCCAAGCCAAATCACCTCTCTTCCCTAAATGTAATATGTTTTCTCATGTACTTTGCAGTATGACACTGCACTCAAGCATTTACAGGAGACATACGAGAAAGTACTTCAAGCTGGGGGAAGAAGTCCTTCAGAAGCCCATCGTCTGTCTACGTTAAAGCTACTTCGTGGGAGACTTCCCGACATAAGATCATGCCTAAGCATTCTCAGGATTTTCTCACAATGTTTTTCTCCATTTTAAAAACGAGTGGGTAGCCATTCCCTCCTCCAGGGGATCTTCCCAACTCAGGGATTGAACATGGGTCTCCTGCATTGAAGGCAGATTCTTTACCATCTGAGTCATCGGGAAGCCATTAACTCACTAGTTAGCAGCTGATTCAGACACGATGCTAGTAATGGTGTTGCGTTATTAGCATGCGGAATAAGAACAAGTTCAAGCAAGTGCTCCAGAATACTTTCAGAGAAGCAGCCACACCCAAAATGAAGTCCAGAAACCCATCTCTAAGAGTCTGTCTTCTCCCCTGGGACCTCGCACACTACTTGGGCCCTGAGCCGTGGCGGCTCTGAGATCTCCCACTGCCTCCCAAGGTTAAGCAGTTCCTCGGGCTTTAACGAGAGAACCCCTTGCTCCATGGTCCTCGCAGCACTTACCAATCAACTCGACCCACTTTTCCGAGCCTTTCCTGCACAAGCTTCCTCCCTGTCCTGGCATATTCCTCAACACCAAGTCACACCTCTCTTCCTGAAACTCTAAAGGTGCTGCCTGCCCTTCATATGTGAGATGGAAGCTAGTAAGACCCTAGCTTCCTAACGTTTCTCAGGGGCTCGGATAAACCCACACTCGCCTATTTTCTTTCCCTCATTTCTGCGACCAATAGCACCTGCTGCAAAGTCCGAGGCAGGACAGGCAACAAGGAAGGTCAAGGAATGAACAAACCCCACCCACTGACCCCGAAACGAGGGCTTCCCTGGGGTCACGGCAGCGACGGGCCACAAGCATGGGCCACTCGGACGCCACCTGCTCTGAAGCCACTTCTTGGCCACTCTTCTGGCTTCCTCTTGAATCTTGAAGCCTCTCAGTCGCAAGGAAGAGAATTTTCACCTTTTTTTCAAGTTCCTATGTTCCGGAAACTTCTCCCTTTATCTTTCCCACGTTCTGCTCTCAGCATCCTTAAAAATAGATGCACTTTGCCTTGGGGTCCTTTGGCCTCCTTTTTCTAAACCTTTCCTTAGCACTTCAGCCAGTTCCCCACGCCCCCAGGTGCTGAGGAACCACCACTATAAATAGCTTTATTTATTAGGCACTTACTCTGTACCAAGCATTGTTCTAAGGGGCTTACACGGGTGAATTCATTCCCACCACGGCCTTACAGGGCTGATACTGTTACCATCCGTCTAACAGAGGAAGAAAGAGAGGCCATGAAAGTCAGGAAACATGCTCAAAGTCACGTGGTTAGCAAGAGGTAGAAACCAGCATTCTCCTCCAGAATCAAAAGCAGATGACCTTAACCAAGATGCGATGACCTTGACCCTCGGTCTCCTGCCCCCCACTCAGAGCATCCTCCCAAGCATCTGAGGAAGACGTCAGGCCGCTCCTGTCTCTGCATCCTGGCTCCTGGAATGCCTCCCCCATGTCTCTGCTCATCCCTTCGAGGACCGACCCAGACGCCACGTCCCCCGTGAAGTATCTTCTGACTAGATCGCCCCACAACGTGCGCCCCTCGCTCCGCACGCTCTATCACTTCCTTTTGCACATCGCTGGAGCAGGTCCCCAACTCCTGTTGGGAGCCAGGCCACACAGCAAGGAGCCACCTGCTGCTCCCCACCACTCACATTACCGCCTGAACCAGCCCCACCTCACCCCGCCCCACGGAAAAACTGTCTTCCGTGAAACTTCCCTGGTGCCAAAAAAGGCTGGGGTCCACTAGGTTAAAGAACCCCAAAGGTTCATAATTCTTGAGTCTGCCTCACAGTCTGCAAACAACTGTAGAGAAGGGATCAAGCAACTCCATCTGCGAATCCGCACAGCTGAATATCCTGTGCCTCTCAATAAACTCCGGTCTAATTCCTTTGCTGGTTTTAATCTAAGTTGGGGCCTACTCTTTGCGACCCCATGGGCTGTAGCCTGCCAGGCTCCTCTGTCCCAGGGATTTCCCAGGCAAGAACGCTGGAGTGGATTGCCATTTCCGCCTCCAGGGGATCTTCCCGACCCAGGGATCAAACTCTCATCTACATTGCAGGAAGATCTTTTAGTGCTGAGCTACCAGGAAAGCCAGTCTAGCTCCTACTACTGATAGGATTTCATTATGGTACGTTTGTGATGGGATATTTTTATTTTCACAAAGTCCTAAGCCAGAATTCAAGCTACCACGCACAAACATTTTAAGAATTGACTGGAAGATTTTTTTTTGTCTTCTGTATACAGGAGAGGCTTCACCTTATCTTCGAAGGTCACTTGGGGAACCTGCCTACCTGTACAGCTGAATTTGGTTCTGCAATGACAGCATGGGGCCTTCCAAAGGAAAGGGACTAAGTTGTCTCCTTCCTCCGTATCCCCACCCTCATGCCTCCCACAACAGCCCAGAACACAGGGGCAAAGGAAAAAAGGCTAACACTGGCAGAACTGTGGTGCTGGAGAAGACTCTTGAGAGTCCCTTGGATTCCAAGAAGATCAAACCAGTCACTCCTAAACAAAATCAACCCTGAATATTCATTGGAAGGATGGATGCTGAAGCTGAAGCTCCAATACTTTGGTCACCTGATGCGAAGAACTGACTCATTGGAAAAGACCCAGATGCTGGGAAAGATTGAAGGTGGGAGAAGGGGACAAGAGAGGATGAGATGGTTGGATGGCATCACCAACTCAATGGACACGAGTTTGAGTAAACTCTGGGAGTTGGTGAAGGACAGGGAGGCCTGGCATGCTGCAGTCCATGGGGTCCCAACGAGTCAGACACGACTGAGCGGCTAAACAACACCGGCAGAAACTGAGATTCCTGGCCAACCGTCTGCAAGGTGAACCCCTTTTCTTTCATGGCAACACTGGCTGAATTTCCTGGCCTGGCGAAGGGCACAAGTGGGTTATCGCAGCATGCCACCTGCCTGGGAGCCCAGCCAGAAATAACGGCTCAGTCCTCGCCAGCTCGTCTCAGGGCCAAAGCTGGGGGAGCTATTGTGGAGAGGCCCTTCCAAGTGCTCTCCCGGCTATAATTAGAATATAGCAAGGGGGTTTATTTTTAAGAAACACAAGCCCCAGGACGATGATTCAGCTGGGTCTGCACTTGCCCAGAACCTTGCACATCGGATCCAGGGTTATTATTTTAGAACAATGTATTTCTCCAAATCCTTCCCTAGCCCAAACAAGGAAGCCTTTCCCTCTGAAAGGCTCTCGTGCGCCTTCTATTTTAGGGGACGTGGGGTAGGGACTTCAGGTTTCCTTTGATGCACTTTGTGGAGGGAAGGAGGGAGCACTTCTCTCCGCACAAAAATGGACTATCCCAGCCTCACTGCTATCATGTCAATGTATCCAAGCGTGAACCAGGCTAACTGCCGGATGGCCTGGTCCCGGGTCCACCCTCAGGCCTGTATCCCGGAGCCAGCGCAGCAGAGCTCTGCAGAGTGGCAGGGGGCCTGGCGAGGGGACAGGGTGACCACAGAGAAAGTGTTTTGTGGGATGTGCCACTGGGGTTCACCACATACCCTAGTACGGGCTAACTGCATCTAGACAGTGAACCATCTCCGACATGCGCCACCTGGGGCAGCCTCAGGGCCAAGGAAGAGCTTGGCTAGACTGGACGTTGGCATCAGGGAAGCCACAAGAGGCCTCGGAATCAGAAAGGGATGGAGCACGTCGGGGATGCAAGCGGGGCGACAGCCCAACCTGGGGCTGAACGAGTTGGTATGTCTGTGTGAGACTGGGCTTCAGGAAAGACGCAGTAAGTGGAGAAAAAGCCTAGAGTGTTCCCCCTAAACCACCCAGGTCCCTCCCTGTCCCTGGGACAAGGGCTGTATCAGGGGCATCTCCTCTCCTCGCAGCCCCAGCCCCCAAGCCGTCACTGGGCAGGATGGGCAGACGGCCAGCAGGGCTCCTGGAACTTGGGCACCACTCACTCATTCACAAGGATTTACTAAGTGGCACTTGGGCTTCCCTAGTGGTTCAAATGGTTAAGAATCTGCCTGCAAAGCAGAAGACCCAGGTTCAATCCCTGGCTTGGGAAGATCTCTGGAGAAGGGAATAGCAACCCACTCCGTATTCTTGCCTGGAGAATCCCATGGACAGAGGAGCCTGGCAGGCCACAGTCCATGGGGTGGCAGAGTCGGACACAACTGAGAAACCAACATACTTAGACTTTGTGCCACGTGCCTTACAGGTCTTGGGGTTACCAAAACAAATGGCTGGTCAGTGAAGCCAAAATCCATTCCCCCTCTTCTAACGGAAATGTACCCCTTCCTTCTCCCCTGCAGGTGTGAGACACCTCAGGGACGCGGCCCAGCTGAGCCCAGTTCCGGGCTGCCTGATGGGGACACACAGGCCACCAGCCAGGCTGCTCAGGCTTCTCGATCCTGCCTCCCTTGAGGTCACAACCCCTCACACGCGTGCACACGCCCGTGTTCACAGGTGACACTCTCACACACTGCACACTCACAAGGACCAATTTAGCTGTACTCTCCACAGTCTCTGGATTCTACAAACAGATATATCGCAACAGTGCAATGTTAAATCTTTCAGTCCTTAGTGTTAAGGGTGTGTGTGTGTGTGTGTGTGTGCGCACGCCCTCAGTCGTGTCCAGCTCTTCTGCGACCCCAGGGACTACCGCCTGCCAGCTTTCTCTGTTCATGTGATTTTCCAGGCACGAGGACTGGAGTGGGTTGCCGTTTTCTCCTCCATGTTAAGGGGGTGGAACAGATTAAATCAGGGGTGGCATCAGCCCAGCATTCACAAGTTCAGGGAGACCCAAGGCCCTCTGCTCCTATCTAGCTGGGCAGGAGTCAGGCCAGGCCACACTCGATCTAGGACTCACGGCCTGTACGCCTCGGGGAGGAACACTGAGGGGGGCTCCCTCCCACCTGTCACCTTCATTCAAAGCCCACCCTGCTTCTGACATTCCTCACTTCCCAGGACCACAGGCACCACTACTGGCAGCTGACAGGGAAGACAGCTGAGGCTGCTTGTGATCAGACAGGCCTGAGCCAAGAGGGATGCGGCTCTGGAGAGAGCTCCAGCCCCCTGTCCTTTCTTTCAAGCCCTCCCCAGGCAGGAGGCTCTGGCTGGAGACCAGGAGCCAAGGCCGCTGACAGTCCCAGGCACCGCTTCCCGGCTCTGACCTCACCTCTCCTTTCTGCGGCAGACAGCCCCCGAGGAACCCCAGCCCTGCGTAACTATCTTCAGTTGTCAGCTCTGGAGGCTCCTGGCTCACTCTGCCAGAGGTAGTCTTTCTTGATAAGGCCCATCACTTCATTTTGGTTTGTTCAAGCATCTCTGGGCACCCTGGACCACCATGAAATCCCCCGAGGGATGAAGCAGGGCGGGCCTCTGAGTTGGAAACTTCCTTCTCTGGGCGCCTGGGAAGAAACCCCACCTCATCCGGGAGATTTGACTTCTCCCTTCATATCCTTCCTAGTTCTCGCTCCCTCTCTGCGCCTCCTCTACGTTCCGTGTGAAGGACATTCTCCCCTTTCCAACCACCCCCCAGCCCTGCCCGGGGAGATTTCCTCACTTGGGATCTAAAGAGAATGACTTCTTGGGGCCCATTCAAAATATCTTCCGTGTGGTTAGACCAAGGACCTGAACCGCTGCTCTCTTCATTATGACGTCACTTAGAAGTGACTTAGGGCTCTCCAGCCCCGTTGCCTGGAGGCAGCTTCATCAGCCTGGAGACAGAACGGGGCAGGAGTTCCCTCGTCCGACCGTGGCCCAGCAGTGGAAAGAGACCTCACTGGGCTGAGGAACCTCTGTGACCCTGAGGGTCTCCACGGGGCGAGCAGAGCCCAGCGGAGCCACGGATCGCCCTCGAGATGGATGACAAAGAAGGGAAACCAAAAAGGAAGACAAAGGGAAGAAAAAGTCATGAGTAGCAAAGAAGAGAGGGGAAGAGACCGAGGGAGCGAAGAAGCCAGATGGGGGAGAGAGGGTGTTCCCATGGACCCTGAGGGACTCTTGCCCCAGTTCAGAAGCGTGTTCTAGGGGTCACTCGAATTGGCAGGAGCTGCCTTCATGGGAACACACACAGCCCAGCCAGAAAACCACCGTCCACTCACCACCACTCTCTCAAGTTCAGGCCATGGATCAGGAAGCCGAGACCTGGGGACTGTCAGAGATGGCAAGGACTCTAGGGAGCATTCAGGGTTCTCAGTGGGGGCATTTTAGGTGGATTGGTTCTTTATTGGGGGGCGGGAATGGTCCTGAGCTTTGCAGGACATTCACCCTCTGGGCCCCCAGGCACTCATGGGCAGCAGCATCATTATAAACCCTCCCATTCCGCTGCACTTCTAACCCATCTCCCCCAGGGGGGGGCCCTGGCCCCTGTTGAGAATCTCAGCGAGCCTGAGGCCCACTGTCCTGAAGGAGCTGGTTTTAAGTTCACCGGAGGCCTTTCCCACCTACATAGCAAGCTCTATCTGTTTACGAACCACAGGAAACAACCTGACTGTTCAGTGTGGAAGGGTCTTTAAACACTCCCAGAGGAGCAGAGAGGAGGCGGAAGGACTGTTGGGCGGAGGGAGGGGGGTGGGAGTCCCTGTTTCTCTCTAGAAGGAACTCTGTCTCACCTGACACCAACGGAGTCACTGCCGTCTGCCCTCCCACTCAGCTGACTGTCTTGTCAACCCAGTGACACTGATGCTCCTTTCGAGAAGGATTATTCAGACAAGTGCAAAAATGGCGAGGAATGCAGGGCTGGAAGGAGCCCCAGATGCAAGAGGGGGGTGGGCGGGGGACCCAAAACCACTAAAATTATCCACACGCACAGACGGGCTGGGATCCCACAGCTGAGGAGCCTCCTGGCTGTTAGGGTAACTCTTCCCTCTTGGGGCCACTCCCCAGCTTCACGGCGGCACCCGCCACATTTAGAAATGACTTGGCGGCCTTAAGTAACGCTGAAATAACAACATAGTAAGAGTCACCAGCTGAGATATTACTTTGCCAACAAAGGTGTATCTATCAAGGCTATGGTTTTTCCAGTGGTCATGTATGGATGTGAGAGTTGGACTGTGAAGAAAGCTGAGCACAGAAGAATTAATGCTTTTGAACTGTGGTATTGGAGAAGACTCTTGAGAGTCCCTTGGACTGCAAGGAGGTCCAACCAGTCCATCCTAAAGGAGCTCAGTCCTGGGTGTTCTTTGGAAGGACTGATACTAAAGCTGAAACTCCAGTACTTTGGCCACCTCATGCGAAGAGTTGACTCACTGGAAAAGACCCTGATGCTGGGAGGGATTGGGGGCAGGAGGAGAAGGGGACGACAGAGGATGAGATGGCTGGATGGCATCACTGACCTGATGGACATGAGTTTGAGTGAACTCCGGGAGTTGGTGATGGACAGGGAGGCCTGGCGCTTTGTGATTCATGCGGTCGCAAGGAGTCGGACATGACTGAGCGACTGAACTGAACTGAACTGAACAGTCACCAAACCCTTCCTGGTCCCGATCAGGCTACGCACTAAGAGGTCTGGAGTTTGTTACTGGATCATAACCACATTTGTCACTTTCTCGTTTCCTCGCCCAAAAGCCAGATTACCTGGAGAAAAGCCTGCTTGGGGAAGGCCATGGGTAGAGGCTGGGAAGCTGCTTTTCTCCAGACACACCTCTAGGAACCAGGCTGTCCTGGGTCCCAGTCTGTTGCACTGGAGGAAGCTGGGATCTGGAGAGGGAGGGAGGAGCTTGGTGCTCGGTGCATCTCGTGGTCCCCAGCAACCACAGCCTTCATGTTACTCTCATCTCCTGCATCTCTCTTCCCTCTCTTCTTGCATGGGGGCCCCGTCATCCCTCATCCCACCCTGCAATCCGGAAGTCAGGGTTAAGGAGGAACCATGGAAGAGACGCTGCCATCCTTGTGACGTCTCCATGTATGCATGCTAAGTCGCTTCAGTCGTGTCCGACTCTTTGAGACTCCATGGATGGTAGCCCACCAGGTTCCTCTGTCCATAGGATTCTCCTGGCAAGAATACTGGAGTGGGTTGCTGTGCCCTCCTCCAGGAGATCTTCCCGACCTAAGGATCGAACCTGTGTCTCTCTCTTAAGTCTCCTGCATTGGCGGGCAGGTTCTTTACCACTAGCGCTACCTGGGAAGCCCTTGTGATGCCTCCATCCACTGTGAAACTCGAGCCAAGATGCTTGCCTCACAGATTCCTCTCCTGGCCTCCAATCGCCGGGAGCAGAGAAAAGCAGCAGCGGGAGCTTCCACCACCAAGAATCACCATGGTCTTACTGGACTTGCTCACATCAGAGTGTCCACAGGAACCCACAGGCCGCCTGGGCTCCCTGGCTGGTCAAGCAACCAAGGCCACCTGACCCTGGGTGTGAGCCAGAACCACCACCCCCAAAATTCTGGCCCTAGGGAAGAGTTTATGAAGACCCCTGGGAGTCAGGGCTCAGCCCAGGAGAAGGGGCTGCCAGCAGGGGTCATGAGTCTCAGGGGATCTGAGGCTGGTTGCAGCCCCTCTTCATCATTTTGGAAAAGTCTACATTTCCACTGAACCAAGAGCCATCACCTCTGTGCTCCTGGGGCCTGCCTGGCTGGAGCCGGAACCAGTTCAGGGAATGAAGAGGGGTGATGGACTTGAACCTCACTTCCCCACAGGTCTTCCTTCCTGACCTCTCGATGACTACTGCCCTCTACCCAGTCTTCCTCCCCATTCCCAGGCCCACTCCCAGGCCTCGGGAGGGCAGGCGGGGGAGGGCAGGGGGCCCTGACACTCGAGGGTGGCTATGTACTCGCATCCGTGGCAATCTAACAGCTGTCCGCTGCAGGCACCGGCATGCTCGCTTGCTTTGGCTGCGTGACAGAGTAGCCGGAGACGAGGGCAGGGGCATGGCCTGGGCGATGACTGAGGTCGGGACTTCTCTCTCTGGCCCCCAGGAGAAGGATCCATCAGGTTCCTCCCAGGGTGACTTCAGTGGGGCCCAACCACAGGGCCACGCCAAGGCCACACCCTCTGACTTCACAACAGCAACCTCATTACCCAGGGGCCCAGGCAGGACTAGGCAGGGCTGAGTCCCTGATCCACGCTCGATGGCCTCATCTGCCCCTCTCAGCAGACCCAGGACCTTTGAGACTTGACGTTCTGTTATATTTTGAAGGTCAAGCCCCAAATCGGTTCTCCCACAATGACTGACCAGACGCTGGCTCTCCAGGTGGCATCCCTAGACCAGCAGCACCAGGGTCACCGGGGACTAGTTAGAAGGGCACCTTCTCAGGCCCCGGCCCAGATCTGCTGCATCAGAACCACTGGGGGTGGGGCCGGGCAATCTATGTTAACAAACCCTCCTCCTAGTGCTCAAGCATTAAAGTGAAAGTCGCTCACTCATGTCCGAGTCTTTGTGACCCCATGGACAGAGGAGCCTGTCCATGGAATTCTCCAGGCAAGGATACTGGGAGTGAGGTAGCCATTCTCTTCTCCAGGGGATCTTCCCGACCCAAGGATAGAACCCAGGTCTCCTGCATTGCAAGCAGATTCTTTACCGTCTGAGCCACAGGGAGGCCCTGTGAACAAGGTTATACGATGCTTCCATCTCTCCTCAGCTGGGCCCCGTGTGCCCATTTTCCACTCTGTACTGATAAGCCTCTTCCCCACTCGCACCGGATAACTCGGGCTCCCTTACAGCAGCATCAGAGCCACGTGATATATGGTGTCACCTTCCGCCGCCTCAGCGCCCCTAAGCCCTTCCGTACCGTCCTTGGTGTGCACAGGCGGATGCCTTCATGCCGGCCCTTTCCCCCACTCTCTATTTCTTCCTCATCTCCTATGCTGGGTCGTCTTCTTGCACACTCAGGACCCTGACATGACTTCTTCTTTTCTGCTCTCTTTCTGCTTTCTTTCCTGGCAAACTGATCCAGCTGTTGTTTCAACTGTCCCTTCTAAGTAGACGGCTCTAAAAGCAGGATCTCTATTCCCCAACACCCTTGAACTCGACATCTGCATTTTGAGCAGCTTCTATGACGTTCCGCCTAACCCCCACCTCCGATGCCTAAGAAGCACCTCAAAGCCCATGGTCCAAATTCAAACTCCCTTCTTCCTCCACTCAAACTAGCACCAACACCACGACCATCACCAGCCGCTTGTCTTTCCAACTTTTGTCTCTACAACCAGCTTCTAAGATTGTATGGGCTTTACCATCCCTGAGCAATCATGGTAACTTTTTGCAGTTAAAAATGTAATCTGCCTTGGACTGCAAAGCTCCTATGGATCCAAGTAAAATGACCCCAACAGGAATTGCCTTAAAAACCAACAACAGCCATCCTGTGCAAAAATCCAATCAGATAGAACACCTAGGGTTTCCTGGGCCCTGGATGCCAGAGTCTCGAGGGTAGAGCAAGACTTTATGGACCGTGCAACGTTTGCTGAAGAGTTGAGAACTCCTTAGGAGAGGACTCAGGCCTCCACAGGCAGTCAGGATAACCAAGCAGATTAAAGGCTACCCTCCCTCAGTCCAGGGGTCACCAGATAGATTTCCATTTTGGGTGGGGCCCCTTACACTCTGCCCAGTGACCCTCTGGGAAGGGCTTCCAGGTCCATAGTCCTCTGAGACCACAGCTGCTTTTGTTCCGTGACAGTAATGAATGGCTGCTTGAATCAGAGAGGACAGACAGGGCGAGCATCAGGATCAAGGGTGCTGCCCAGCATCAGGGGCAGGAATAGGGTCAGAGGCCATGTATGATAGGTCTAAAGCCACCCTGCTCCCTAAAAGGACAAACCTACATTGAAACCACCGGGAGCTACTGCATAACACAGGGAATTCAACGTGTCCCACTCTGTGACAACCCAGAGGGGTGGGATGGGGTGGGAGGGGGGTGAGGGGGAAGGTTCAAGAAGAAGGGGACACATATACTTAACGGCTGATTCACGTTGTTGTATGGCAGTAGCCAACACAATACTGTAAAGCAATCATCCTCCAATTAACACTTTTTAGAAAAAGAAACCACTCTGACCTTCAGTTATAGGAGCACCCACCCCTCCCAGTTGGTCATTCCTCCGCTTTGAAACCCTGGGCTCCAGTCCCAAGATCTTCCCAGCTGCTGGTGCAGAAGCCTGGGACTGGCAGTGGGAGGCGGAACAGAGATGAACAGGAAAACTTCCCTGGAAATGACATACTTCATCCTGTCCTCTTCTTCCCCAAACCGAAGCAATGCTCTCCTCCCCCACCACCTTCCCAGAGTCAAGAGGCCGGGTTCCAGCCCCAGTTCTGTCGCTGGCCAGTTACACGACATAGCTAGGATCTTTTGTGCCCTGGTTCCTTCCTCTGAAAAGGAAACTGTGAAACTCTCTCCTCGCACTGCAGGAATGCTGTGACAACAACAACCTACTGTGTAACACAGTTCAGCATCCACAAATCGCTCTTATCACATCTTCTAACCTGAGCTTACAGCACCTTGTGAGATAGGCAAGAAGAGCATTCTGATCCTTTCTGACGCACAAGGAAACTAAGACGCCCCCAAGCATTTGCCCAGGCTGCAAGGTGAATGGGTGCACGCGCTGGGGCCCCTGTGCCCCGGACCCCTGGGTCCCCGCATGGTGAGAACAGACATAGCAGGCCACTGGTATTCATCAAGGCAGTATTTTTTTTTTCCCAGCATACTTATGGCCCACGTATTTGCCGGGGGATTATCACTGGCTACTTTGGGCAGCCTCAGCATCTCCAACTATCATTTCTTAAGTGGATCACTTTGATCTAAGAAGGAAGCGAGGAGTCACCAGCTTCGAGGCTAAAACAGAGGAGGATACAGCCAGCCAAGGAGAGAGGAGAGGCCAAGCGCTGTTTCTGATGCCATCCACAGAGGGCAACTGCACTTTCTACTGGGCATAGAGGGCTAAGGTTCTATTAACAGGCAAGTTCATCCCTTCTAACGGTCTCAGTTTTGGGGTGAGAGAACGTGAGCCCAGAAAGGTTGCATGACACATTTAAGGCCCCACAGCTCCCTAAGCAGCTGAGCTGGCTCCAGACCCAGGCTTCCTAACTCTAAGCCCAGGGCTCCTTCCAGGCTCTTCTCCATCTCACAGCATCTGGGGCTTATCCCTCCAGCTGTCTCTACATCTGACCGTCAGGAAAGTGAGAGCACTGGGGGGGCCGGGGGGGGGGGGTGATGTGCATGGGGGACCTTTGCTGTCAGAGATGTCCCCCATGCAAGAGGCCCATCTCTTGGAGATCACCATTTGGTTCGAATGCCAAGCCGAGGACAACCCCACGAGTGTATGTGCTGGGCCTTGAAGTGGGGAGTGGCGGTGGGGAGGGGAGGGTACTACTCACGACTTGTCTCGCCTGCCGAGCCGTCTCGGGGGGCTTGCCTGCCTCCTGCGGGGGGACAAGGATTTCCCCCGGCTTCTCACTTGGGTTGGAGAGTGGGCACTTGCAGGTTTCAGGATCTGGAGGAGATAGGAGTAGTCACCGTGCTGGCTCCCCAGGGACCCTCCCCGTGCCTTCCTAAAGCCCAGCATCCCAGCCCTGCCCACTCGTCATCCCATGCTGCCCAAGGCTCTGGGCTGGAAGACTTCTGAGAGGAGGTCTGAGCCATCCAGGTGCCTCTCTCATGAGGCACCTTGCTGCAACTAGAGAAAGCTGGAGTGCAGCAACAAAGACCCAGCACAACCAAAAATAAAGAAATAAATAATGAAATTATTTAAAAAGTCAAAAAAAGAAAAAGAAAAGCCAAGAAAGTCTTGGGCAAACCAGGATGAGTGGGTCACCCTGCTGTATAATTTATCAGATTACACGGAGTCGTGTTTCATCTCGGGTTTGCTTTGTGAGTTGCAAAGCCCTGGGGCATAAAATTCTGACCTGGTGTCACCAAGTCACCACAGGAAGCAGAGGGGCCACTGCTCAGAGGATGACAGGATGACCCTGTGCCCCTTCCCCCGTATCAGACAGCCCAGCGCCTCAGCCTCCTGGGGCTGTCTGGTTGCTCAGTAAGTTTCCCTCTTGTGAAGACAAAGTCCCATCCATGTTGCCCCAGGAGCCAGTTTGTTCTTCCCTGGATCCTTCCACCCCACACACATGTGCATGCGTGCTAAGTCGCTTCAGTCGTGTCCGATTCTTTGCGACCCTATGGAAGGTAGGCCACCAGGCTCCTCTGTCCATGGGATTCTCCAGGCAAGAATACTGCAGTGGGTTGCCGTGCCCTCCTCCAGGGATCGAACCCTCTTCTCTTGCATCTGACATCTCCTGCATTGGCAGGCAGGTTCTTAGTCGCTAGTACCACCCAGGAAGCCCACACGCATACACAGAGTGGGTTCAAAGGATCAAGAATCTCC
This sequence comes from Ovis aries, assembly GCF_016772045.2. Taxonomy (NCBI): domain Eukaryota; kingdom Metazoa; phylum Chordata; class Mammalia; order Artiodactyla; family Bovidae; genus Ovis; species Ovis aries. The sequence continues at coordinate 70,085,538 of NC_056065.1, forward strand.
ATTCCAGGGAATTCCAGGGTGGTCCAGTGGTCAGGACCCCACACGTTCACTGCAGTGGGCCCAGGTTCGATCCCTGGTCAGGGAGCTAAGATCCCACATGCTCATGGTGTGGCTAGGAAAAAAAAAAAAATCTCCGTTCTTGCAAGTGCTACCAAGAGAAGATGACGAGTCCTCAGGTGCTAACCACAACCAAGCCTAAATTCGGCATCATCACTTTCTCCTGTGGGCCTCGGTGTAGACACAGCCCTCAGTGACTCCACAAGGCCCGGAGGGACAAGGACAAGCAGGCGTCCTGTCCCCTTGGCAGTGACGCGGGCGCTTATGAAACTACGGCAGGACGTCTGCTCCTTTGTTTGCTACTGTGACACCAGGTCAGAATTTTATGCCAAGGGCTTTGCAACTCACAAAGCAAACCCGAGATGAAACATGACTCGGTATAATCTGATAAATTATGCAGCAGGGTGACCCACTCATCCTGGTTTGCCTGCGACTTCCTTGGCTTTTCTAACTTTTTTTAACCATTTCATTATTTATCCATTTATTTTTGCTGCGTGCCAGCCTTCTCTAGCTGGAGCAAGCAGGGAAATTGCCACCTTCCAGTCGCAGTACATGGACTTCTCCGTGCAGGGAATTCTCGTGCTGTAGAGCTCCGGCTCTAGGGCACCTGGGTCTCGGCAGTGGAGGCTCCCGGGCTCTAGAGCTCAGACTCAGTAGCTGTGGGGCACAGACTTGGAATCTTCCCAGATCAGGAATCGAACCCATGTCTCCTGCACGGGCAGGCAGATTCTTAGCCCCTGTACCACCAGGGAAGTCTCTTTCTTGGCTTTAAATGCTCCAAGTCTCATGTCCTTGAAAAGCCCTCAGTCTCAGGGAAACTGAGATGATTGCCCGCTCTTATTACTAGGACAAAACAGAACAAAACTGGAGCCTTAGTATACAGTGATGAACAGTTTCGATGAACTCACAGAAGGAACTACACGCCAAGACTTTGCTTCAGCTGCAACACCCGCACGGACTTTAGCTCTGGTTTTTAAAGTAGTAACTGCAAAGAAACTTAAATTGTCCATGTCAAAAATCAAATCTGATAGGGCCCACATGGTGTCTCATTGATAAGATGGCTCGTTATGTTGACCTGGCAAACAAATAATAAATCACAGTGATCTGTGAGATGAAATTGCCCAAATGGCATCCTGTTATCTCACGGGCGCCTATCTTCTCAAAGCTGTGAGACCACCAGATTCCAGACCTCTGCCTATGCGACCACCCCTTCAGAGAATTTTTCATTGGTGGGTATAAGAAGACTCCATCAGAAAGGGAGAATGCTGGTTCTCCTTAAGAGCCAGTCACCCTCTCTGTTCCCTCTAATAAATTTCCTTTTTTTTGCCTAACTGCCGGGCTCGCTCTCTTTTTCTCTGCAACTGCCTTACAAAATCCTTTACAAATTTATCATTATTATATTTTTTTGGCCACACCACGTGGCATGTGGGATTTTAGTTTCCTGACCAGGAATTGAACTTGTGCTCTCTGCAGTGGAAGCTTGAAGTCTTAACCACTGGACTGTCATGGAAGTCCCCAAAATTATTTAAAAGGGTGGCTAATAAGCAAGATAACCTCGAGAAACTGTTGGCCATCTCAGAACCACAGGGCACATGGCAAGAGAGAGAGACAGAGAGAAAGAGAGGGAAAATGAAAGAAGGGTCTTGCATCCCTTATCTGCCTCCCCTGCACTCACCTTCATCCTCATGTCCCTGGCGTATTTCTCCAGCTCCTTCCTTATGTCAGCCCTCAACATCTTTGAGACATTGAGGACCAGCTGCTTCCACTCAATGGGCTGGAAGCTATGAGGCTCGTGGGGGACATACAGTCCGATCTTGACCTTCTTGACTGTGTGAAGATATTTCTTGTAGGAGTCTTCAAAGTCAAAGATGAGGTCACTCAGAGTCCGAAAGGTCAATGGCTTGTCCATCAGCTCAGCCCTTCGGCTCATGCCCAGCGAGCCATAGCGGCCGTTGCAGTAAATCCCCAGCACAACGTGGTGAAAGTAGTTTCCTGAGAAGTAGGTTTTAAAGCTGATGGGGAATCGCTCGATGGAAGGCTGTCCATTCGTTAAGTATCTTAAGACAATCTGAGTCAAGGAAGAGAAAAGAGGCCTTGAAGATACCAGAACTTGCGCTCCCACACGGCCAGGGGATCCACTCCTCTGCCTCTGAGCAGGCCCAGACCTCATCTTTCCAGATCAATCCTCTTATAAAGGATTTACTCACTATCTTTGAGATACCTGCTGTCTGCTGCACACCAAACCAAATTTTATGAGACAAAGAGTGAAGAGTTCTTTTCTTCCTTAGTAATTAAATAAATACAGGCACAACCACCACAAGGTACTTTTTCTTTACTTGGTGCTCTACAGGTGATGACGAGCTATTAAAAGTCGGTTTATGCCACTGGAATGATGTCTCAGTCATTAATTCTGACTCGGGTATGTGGGGCAGACCAGGAATCAAAGGCCTCCGATACGGTGCGGGGAGAAATGATGACCAGAATCAAGGCAAGGCAGTGGAGACGGAAAAGACCCAGAGCAACCGATGGAAAGGGAAGGGACAGGATGGTGTCAGGAAGCGTCACACCCGCACCTCGCCTGCTCCTCTCGCTGGCCCTGGCACACCCATGCCAGCAGCCGTGGGTACCACCGGAGAGCTGCCTGCAACACCCGACCCCCGGGCTCCCCTCAGTCCCCAGACCACCTGGGACAGAGCTCAGCCCTCTCCACGGACTGGCTCACTGGGATCGAGCCATCCAGTCTCTATTAACTTAGTTTGGGCTCAGCAACTCCACAGTGCACAGCTTCAAGCAACTGCCCCACAGACTCCAAACGCTGCAACACTGGACAAGAGGCAGCACATCCTCAGGTCTATATCCAAGTCTCTGGACGGTCTTGGTGTGGCTATGGTGCCTCACAGATCCAGCTCTTCTGAAGACAGACACTAAAAATCCAGATACTCTCTGCTGAAAACTGCTGGTGTCACCAGGCCTTTGCTAAAGTAAGTAACAAGCCAGGCTCTTAACATGGTGCACACGTGCACTCTAAGTCACTTCAGTCGTGTCCGACTCTTTGCCACCCACCCCACGGACCGTAGCCTGCCTGGCTCCTCTGTCCATGGGATTCTCCAGGCAAGAATACTGGAGTGGGTTGCCATGCCCTCCTCCAGGGGATCTTCCTGACCCAGGGATCAAACCCGTGTCTGTTACAGCTACCTGCACTGGCAGGCGGGTTCTTTACCAGTGGTGCCACCTAAGAAGCTGGCTTGTGCATGCTAAGTGTTAATACTTCGTTAGTGGGTACAGTTCTCTACTCTCTGGGAACTTGTCTTCACCGTTTCTTATCTCTGCTCCAATTCACTTTCTACACGGTGGCCAGAATGACCTATTGAAGCCAAAATGCAGCACATGTCCTTCTTTTACTGAAGTTTTCAGTGTCTCTCACCTTCTCCAGGACTTAGTCCAAATCCCTCCGCAAAGTCTGCCATGATTCAGCCCCTGCTCACCATCCTCTGTACCGTCTCATCTCTCCCACACACTGACCTACAGCTGATCTGATCTGTGAAAACTTTTTTTTTTTTTTTTTGGTGGCTGCACAGCTTGCAGGATCTTAGTTCCCCAACCAGGAATTGAACCAGCACCCTTGGCCGCGGAAGCGCAGAATCCTAACCCCTGGACCGCTGGGGAATTCCCGACCCATGACATTTTTGCAGAATACACCCCAAGACCATAGAGTCCACAGATCTATGCCCACTGCCCTCAGCACATGTGTTCCCCCAGAATATGAAGTCGAATATAACTGAAAATCTTAAATGACCTTTAGATTACATCTGACTCATTGGAAAAGACTCTGATGCTGGGAAAGATTAAATGCAAAAGAAGAAGGGGGGAGCAGAGGATGAGATGATTATAGTATCACCAACTCAACGGACATGAATTTGAGCAAACTCTGGGAGACAGTGGAGGACAGAGGAGCCTGGTGGGCTACAGTCCATGGCGTCGCAGAGTCAGACATGACTTAGTGACTGAACAACACACACACACATTACAAAGCTATGAGACCAAAGCGACCTATGAAATGTGCAAAAATAAACCACTATACCCACTGTACACGACCTCAGGTCCCTATTTTAGTATAACTTCTTTTTTTTGGCTTCTTGCAGGCCAGGGATTTAAACCTGGCAGAGATCTTTGGGGTCTCCCAAGAATCATGAGTGGTAAGGATGCTACGGACTTTCTCGCTTTTACACAGGCCACACCCTGACTGGAAGAGCCTCACTTCCTGGTTGTGATACCTTCCCTGACCTTCCTGGCTGTGGATGAAATCCCCTGCATCCCCTGCAAGAGCTCCCAGAGCCCCTGGCGCTTATTCGCCCAGCACTGTGTGTAAGTGTTCGTATCTTACAAGGGCAGGAGTTGTACTTTGCCTCCTGGGCCTCCCACAGGCCGAGCACACAGAAATGTCTGGTTAATGCTTGCTGAAAGGATGAACCTTACGTTGTGAGGACACATCTCCTTAAGCTTAAAGGGAATGCACTCGACAGAGAAAGACAAACACTGGATATCACCTACATGTGGAATCCAAAAACCACAACATACCAGTAAACATAACAAAAAAGAAGCAAGACTCACAGGTACAGAAAAGAAACTAGTAGGTACCAGCAGGGGGAAGGGGCAACATAGGGATGGGAAGTGGGGAGGAACAAGCTGTTGGGTGTAAGACCGGCTCAAGAGTGTATTATACGGCACTGGGAAGGGAGACAATATTTTGTAGTGACTGTACATGGAAAGTAGCCTTTAAAATTATATTAAAAATTTTCAAATAAAAGTAATTAAAAAAAAAAAAAGGACTGCACAGGGGATAGAGCTAATCCAGGTACCCTTAGAAGGAAGAAGTCATCTGACCTCAATTTAATCACAGATGGCTCCTCTCTATAAAAATGGTTACCTGCTTTCTCTTCACTTTATCACGTGAGGTTAACTGGCAGTAAGGGAGTGAAATCACATCCTTCTGGGTCCTCTTACATAAATTCTTCCCTGCTTTCTGGGGCGAGTTCTCTGGGGCTGGAACAAGGGCACTTCTCAGTTAAGTCAGTGTAACAAACACTACTTCCTATGCCAGACAGACCGCTAGGTAGGGCTGTGGAGTCAAGGATGAAGTACACAGCTCTCCCCTGAAAGTCTGACAGAGAGACAGACTCAACATGGACGCAACACTGCGGCTCCCCTGGTGGTGCAGGGGCTAAGGCTCCATGCTTCTCCTTCCAGGGACAAGGGTTTGATCCCCAGCTGGGGAAGATCTCCATGCTACATGATGTGGCTGGGGGAAAAAAAAAGGACACAATACCATCAGCATGGCAGTTCTTCAAGCAAATTAAACACAGAATTACCATATGACCCCGCAAGAGAAGCAAAAGCGAGGACTCCAACAGATACTTGCATACCAATGTCACAGCAGCATTCTTCACAAGAGCCAAAAAGTGGAAATAACCAAAGGGTTAGGGTTAGCGATGAATGGATAAACAATGTGCAGTATATACATACAGTGGAATAGTTCAGCCTTAAAAAGGAAGGAAATTCTAGCATATGCTACAACAGGAAAGAAACTTGAGGAAATTAAACCAGTCAGAAAAGGACAAATACTGTATGATTCAACTTTATGAGGTTTCTGGAAGAATCGAACTCGTAATAGAGACATAAAGTAGGGTGGTGGTTGTTAGGGGCTGGGGACCCCGTTTAATGGTCTTAGCATTTCAGTTGCAAAGCGGAGGTGGTGGAGATGGACAGTGGTGATGGCCGTATAACAGCATGAATGTCCTCCATGCTACTGAACCGTATAGTTAAAAATGGTAAATGTAAACCAGTCCATCCTAAAGGAAATCAGTCCTGAATATTCACTGGAAGGACTGATGCTGAAGCTGAAGCTCCAATACTTTGGCCACAAAGATGGGAAGGGCTGACACATTAGAAAAGACCCTGATACTGGGAAAGACTGAGCTCAGGAGGAGAAGGGGACGACACAGGATGAGGTGGTTGGATGGCATCACTGACTCAATGAACATGAGCTTCAGCAAGCTCCGGGACTTGGTGATGGACAGGGAAGCCTGGCCTGCTGCAGTCCATGAGGTCGCAAAGAGTCAGACACGACTGAGTGACTGAACTGAAGTTGTGAATATGTCACTACAATTCTTAGAAACCCTGCGTTTGCAATATATATGTCAAGTCATTACGGTGTACATTTTAAACTTACACAGTGCTCTAAGTCAATGTTATCTCAGTAAAACTGAAAAAACCCACCCCAGTGCAATCCGTGCTGAGAGAGAGGAATCCCAGCCACCTCAGGGAGAGCAGAGAAGAGGCCTCAGTGTGACCACACCAGGATTCCTATGGGACAAGCAGTCAGTCAAGGGGAGAAGAGAGAGTGGGGAGTGACTGGAGGGACCACTAGCCAGCCCATCCTGTGACGAGTCATCACTCACTCAGAATTTCTCCATCACTCCGGCAATCAATGGGACCTGGAGTCTCTGTGAACTGAGAGGGAGGGGACTAGAAGGTCTGGATGAGGACTGGGAAGTAGCCTGAGCTTTTCTTGGGAAAAGAGCAGCAGTGCCCCCAGCCTAGGGAGGTTGGGCCCAGCACCCAGCCTGCTGGGGCGACGCCCCCCTCTGCCTCTGATAATAGAGCTGTTACTGGAGAAACCCTACACTTGAGCCCCAGGATTAAGCCCCAGCAGGGCCAATGGGCACCCCCCCCAAAGAAGTGCCATGACCCCCAAGGCTCGCTCTCCCCAGCACGATCACAAAACCAAGATCAAAAGAAGTGGCCCATCACAAATGAATCCTGAACTCCACGCTCACGTCAAACAGGAGGAAAATAAGGACAAGCTGACGGACACAGGGTTCCAAGAAGCAGCCGAGTCGACCTATGTCAGAGTCGTCAACGCACCCCTCGTCCCCCAGGACCTGCGAAGGACCCGTGGGAGGCAGACGGATGACCCGAGTTGGCCCTTGGCTGTGCCCGGGAGGAAAGCAGGCCACAGGGACGCTGACGGAGCAAAGACAAAGAAGCCGTCGCTTTTAGAATCCAGCTCTGTGTCTCTTGTCTATGCGGGAGTCAAATTTCCCTGAGTTCGGCAGTATTTCTCCACCCTCCCTCCACTTCTCCAAAATGACACATCGGTAAGAACAAAAGAGAGCCAGAGCAGGCTGCCTCTGATCCGGACAGGCGCAGGGGCTGGCCACAGGTACAGCCCCCCAGCCCCAAGGGTTTTAAGCAACTCCAGGAACCTAAGCTAATTTCCACTTGGACTGATGCAGTTTCACGGCGACAAGACTACCGCGTACAGGACTGTCGTGTGACGCCAGATGACCTCTGTCCAGGGGCCCCGCGACCCCCACCAGCACAGGGTCTGGAGGCAGCTGGCGCCCACAGCGAGGGGCTCCTTCACCCACCACCAGCAACTCCCCGACAACTGTTTGCCCGTTAAACTTACAGGAGGCTCTGCCCAACAGCTGTGTGGACTCCTGCCTCCAAAGGGTGGGGCCTGGAGCCATCTGCTGTTTCCCGCCTCCCACCCCTGCCTTCCTGCTGGGCTCCCAGACACGTCCATCTCCCTAGTGGGGAGCAGCGGGGAGGTATGACTGGGAGGGGTGGCCAAGGGCCTCCACGAGTTCCCATTCTTCAGGGGCGAGCCTGGGCACCTGTGGACAGTCGAGTTTCAGATCCGGCCAGACAGCGGTCTGCAGACGAGAGGGGCAAAGTTCCCTTCCCCATGAAGATGTTCGGGGGCCCGTAAAACGGACCAGACCCAGCCTACCGTCCCCAATCCGAAGACTCCCGTGACTTCCGAGTCTCCTCTCTCTCCTGGTTTCCTTTCCACTTCTCTTAACCGCCCTCCTCAGGCTCTGTCACGGGCTCCTTGTGTCCAACTAGAGCAGAAAACCCTGGGTGTCATCCCTGAAACCACGGCCACCCCGAACGCCCACCTGCAAGTTTCTATTTCCAGCGAGGACCCTCCTCCTGAGCGCCACAGTCTAATACACGACCTGACACCCCACAGGCACCTCAGATTCAACACGACCAGATCGGAACTCACCTCCCCGTAACTCTGACCCTCCTGTCAGTCCTCCCTGTGGACAGGGGCATTACTATCTGATCACTCAATTTGCCAAACCAGAAATGCAGAGTCATGGCCTCTCTCTAGCTCCGCACATATGAGTCCCCAAATGGGGCTGAAGACACGTCCAACTCCCCTCCTCGACCTTCACGGCTATGCCTGAATTCAGGTCTGCGCTCGAGTCTCTCATCCTCCTCCCACCCATCTTCCACAGATGGTCAACTGATCCAGAAATCGGTACTCATGGACTTCCTTCTGCATCAACACCAGCTAATTCTCGGTCCCTGAGAGCTTCTGAAACTGTCCCCTCAAAGCCATCCCCATGGCCAAGGCCATGGCTAAAGCACCGCCATCCCCCTCAGGGAACGGCTCCTCACTGGCTTTGCAGATGCAGTCTCACCTTCCCCAGCTGCCCTTCCGTCCACCCCAAGAACTGTCTCTCCGGAGTGCACGCTCATCATGCCCTGTCTCTACTCCAGAGATTTCAGGGGGGCTGCTCACTCTCTTTGTAAAAAGTCACCCTTCTCAGCACGGCACTCAAGGACCTACTGTCCTGACCTGGGGCCACCTCTCGAGCTCACACCTGGCTGCATTCCCTTGGTCGGTTCACCCAAGCCGTCCGTCCCAGGATGGGGACTTCCTCTGCTTTTCTACCAGATCAGGTTCTACTGCCGCCACCACTAAGAAGTCAAGGGTCATCACGGTTATTCTGGACTGTATTTCCCCTCAGGCTGAGGAGCCAGGCGCCTAGTGGAAAATGGAATGGGAAGTGTGAAGAGTCCAGACCCTGGTTTCAGCCTTATGTCCTGTAGGGTCAGGACACTACACTGCATGGACAGCCCCTCCACAGTCCACTAATTCTTCCTGCAGGTGGGTCTGAGTAATCCCATGGGCGTGTCCTTCCTGTTGCAATGCCAGGTAAATGCAAAAAAAATAATGACACACACGCTCTCGCTAGTCCCCCCGAAGCTAGACTTTTCCTTGCGATGAATGCAGTCTGGCCTGGGAGCTGGCCTTGAAGCAGGCTTCAGCTCACAGGTTACACTGAAGATGGCCGAGCAGCCGAGCTCTGATTTGGTTCAAGTCCAGATGGTGAAAGTTCAAGAGAAGCACCAGCGGAACTTGACAATTTCCTCCACGCAGATGACCAGCATCATCTCTGAGGACCTAGGATGCGAAAGGCACAACCAGCCCAGAGTGATGCTACCATCTACAGAGCACATTTAAACTCATATTCCTTAAAGGATACATGCCCAGGATGACAGCTTCAAGGCATTTGATAGGCAGGGACTCCCGAGTCATTTCTTTAGCTGTTTCCATTAACCTGTAGGGTAGAGCACAAGGAAGGATCTCAGGTTCCTTTAATTATGCAGTTGGTCTGTGTGTCAACCCACAAGTCTCCACGCTAGGTCCAGCATGCAGGAATACGGAGGAAAAGGGGAGAACTGGCCTTGCAGGAGGCTGGCAAAGTACTTGGCAGAACCAAAATTTTGAAATTCTCCACTCCCCTCTCCAAGAGGTAGTTTTGGGAGGTTGCATTCATGCATGCTAAATCACTTCAGTCATGTTGGACTCTTTGCGATCCCATGGACTGTAACCCACCCGGCTCCTCTCTCTGTCCATGGGGATTCTGCGGGCAAGAATACTGGAGTGGGTTGCCATGCCCTCTTTCAGCAGATCTTCCCAAACCAGGGATCGAACCCAGGTCTCCTGCATTGGCAGGCGGGTTCTTTACCACCAGCGCCACCTGGGAAACCCTTTGTGAGGTTAGTGCCCCTTATCCACAGTACCCTCCTACTAACCCAGCACAAGGGATGTTACAAGGGAGCAAGTGAAAAAGGCCACATAAAACAAATTTCAAACGCCTCCCCCATCCCTGGGTTAGTCTCCATCACTGAGCTTGGCTGTCCAGAGTGGCTCAGACCTCAGTCTCACCTCCACCCTGGTCCTGGGGCAGCCCCACCCTCACCCCTTACGGACCAGAAAGTTTGAGCACTGGGATAAAGGACCAAGAGTAGGAGAGAAAGATGACAGCTCTTAGACAGAAGCACAGTCTCCTGGTCCATAGACCATGCACCACTTACCCACTCAGCGGTCTCATCTTCCTAATTTCAAAGAACTGGGTCCCTGTATGATTGTATCTGTGTGAAGCATGTAAAGGGAAAGTGACAGAAAACTCCAAAGGCCCCGGTAATCCAACAGAGGAAACTATGCTTGATTTCTCGAAGGGATGAGGGAGTCAGGGCTTTCCAGGTGTCCAGTAGCCAGAATATCACCAACAGCGTCTTCCTCCTCACTGACCTGCCCTGGAGGCCCCAAAGCACCCTGGAACTTCAGACTAGCTCTTTTCAATATGCTCTATATTTTGTTTTGTTGACTACATGTCTTAATTCACCTACCAAACTACAATCTCTTTGAGAGCTGGGACTGTTTCTCTGCCATCTTTGTATCACCCTGAAGCATGGCACAAATCCAACATATTCCAGTTAGCAAAAATTATTAAATATGAGGAATAAAAAAAAAACAAAAAAAAGATAAATATGAGGAATAAGTGAATGGCTGGGTGGACGGATGGATGAATAAGTGGGTGGATGCAAGGAAGGAAAGAAGAATGGGGTTGACAGAAGAGTGGTTAGATGGGACTTTCCTGGATATTCTTAGATCCAACATGCCACAGCCAAAGATCCTGTGGCCAAAACTAAGACCAGGCACAGCCAAAAAAATCATAAAATAAATACTAAAAACCAGAAGACAGGATAGGTGGATGGATGAATGAAAGGTTGGCTGGCTGGCTGGAGACAGAAGGGTAGGTTGATGGCTGGCTGGATGGACGGAAGGATGGAAGGGTGATGTGTGGAAGGCAGCAGAGTTTCTCAAGAGCATACTGACTGCAGCAGAGTTTACTGCGGAGACATCTCTTCCATGTCCCGTCTGACTGACACTTGGCATGGATTATTAAATCTGAGGAGACTGACACCACTACCCGACAGGGGTTTAGCTGGTTGCCCACAAGGTTTCAGAGACCTGGAAGCCCACATCAGCTCATTCTGAAGGGGACGGGAGATTCTCTGATAGCAGGCTTTCTTGACACTGGATCTTGATTTTTTTCTGAACCTAAAGAAAAGTTACTTTCTGTTTCTTTTTTTTTTTTTTTGCCTCCAACAAAATCCTACAGAAAAAGTGCATATTGGGAAAGTGCCAGTGAAGCCTGAACCTGTAGCCCAGGAGTGGAGTATGAGGTTAGATGCGTGCCCCTACGATGGTATAGGCAGCTGCAGAGGGGGGCAATGATCACCTCAAGGCATTGCACACCCTCCCAAGAAGGGCTGGGATTCCTGTCTTGGCAAAGATGCGCTTGGCCCCCTAGGACACGAGCATGTTTAACAACCTCCTAGAGAGTCTGTGATAAGCAGGTTCTGGGCTCCACCTCTGGCGATTCAGATTTCAAGCCCTGGATGTTATTCAGTCACCCCATCTGGGACTGATGGCTTGGAGGTTTGGGGGGTGCCAGGGGATGATTTTAAGAGACTCAGCTGTTGGGAAATCACCAGCATGAGCCATAAGAATAATCCGTAACAATAAAGGCCCGCTCAGCTTTTAAAAATACAATATACAAAACCCTGGAGGTAACAGGAAGATAAAGGGCTCCGCAGTCTCATTGTGAAATGGTTTTTCACTTTACCAAAGATTTCATTCAAACAGTGAGATTCCTGTTATATTTAAAGTGTTAGTCGCTTAGCCGTGTCCAACTCTTTGTGACCCCATGGACTGTAACCTGCCAGACTCGTCTGTCCATGGAATTCTCCAGGCCAGAATACTGGAGCGGTTTGCTGTTCCCTTCTCCAGGGGATCTTCCTGACCCAGGGATCAACCTGGGTCTCCTGCATGGCGGCCAGATTCTTTACCTTCTGGGCTTCCCTGGTGGTTCAGGCGGTGGTTCGTTCTACTGCAGGAGACCCGGGAGGAGACCCAGGTTCAATCCCTAGGTTGGAAAGATCCCCTGGAGAAGGGAACAGCAACCCACTCCAGCATTCTGGCCTGGAGAATCCCATGGACTATAAAGTTCATGGGGTCGCAAAGAGCTGGACATCACTGAGCGACTTTCACTTTTCACTTTCTTTACCTTTCTTTAGCCACCAGGGAAGAATGTAAAAGTAGAATGCAATTGGCAAAAGTTCTATTTATATGCCCAGATTTCCCCCCGAGTTTATAGCTAGTTTATACATCTAGTGCATAGAGTGAGACAAACCTATAATAAATTAATAATTAAGAAAAAATTACCTGACCATCCTTTCTTAGTCCCTTACAGTTATCAGCCCTGAAAGTGGGCTGGGGAGGAGAACTTCCAGTAAACAGCTGACTTCAGAGAGAGAGAGACCTCACCCTCACCCTCAGAAGGCTGCACCCCACACAACAGCTCAGGACTGGAGACTTCACTTCCCAGAATCCTGTGCGAGGCCAGCACTCCTGTTGGCCAAGGCTGTGAGGCTGACAGAAGGGAAGGCAGGATTCACCCTTTTGCATCCCCAGCTGAGAACCTGCACAGTCAGGGCTGGCCCCAAGCGGTCCCCATACCCTAGCACCAGTCCTTGCCTCCAGGACAAAGCACTAGGAAGGCCCGTGGAACTGCAAAATAAAAGGCTGGTGAGAGGGTAGAACCGAGAAGACACTCCAACGGTCAGGTGACCCGGAACCTGGTCCTGGCAGCATGGGGCGTGTTTTCACTTCTCTGGCCCTCTCTGCAGTCACTGATCCAGGTCAGTGACCATCACAACGGGTCAGCGAAGAGAAAAATGAAAAAGCAAATCCTTCAGGACTGAGAGTGTGCTGCAGGGTTTATGGGAGAAAGAGCAGTTATATGTAAAGCACATGCAAACGTGCCGGCAAAATGCATTTCTCCCCAGGCTTATCCTCTTTAATCTCCAGCCAGACGATCCTTGTGAAGACCCTGTCCTAAGTAGAAGGGACCTGCTTAGCGGCTCAGTTGTGTCCGACTCTTTGTGACCCTAAGGACTGTGGCCCACCAGGCTCCTCTGTCCATGGGATTTCCCAGGCAAGAAGACTGGAGTGGGTTGCCATCTCCTCCTCCGGGGGACCTTCCCGACTCAGGGATCAAATCCAAGCGTCCTGTGTCTCCTGCATCACAGGCAGCTTCTTTACCTGTCAGGGAAGCCCCAAGTAGACGTGGGGTGGGCAATTCTAAGTTCTAATTTCCATCACCTTCTGGAATGGTCTGTGAGGAGTCAGTCACATCCAGGAAGGCTCAGCTCTTGGGGTTCCAGGTTGACTCTGGCAAGAGTTTATGCTTCTGGGTCACAGGGAGCTCCCCACGCGAGTTCCCAGTTCGGTGATCAGCGCTGAATCAGACAGCCTTCCCTGGGCTTGGGCTGTCAGCCTGAGCCTTGGAGGCTGGTGCTATCTTCTATCCCTAATATTACTTTAGGATTCTACTGGGAAAATACCACGCAAGGAGTTCACAGTCTGTGAGGGGACTGAGAGGGGTCACCCAAACAAGGGGCCATTCTGCTAGTACCCTTCCCTTCAGGGCAAACACACAAGTCCACAGGAAAGCTTCTTGCCCGTAGCAGAGAGGGGAGGCCTCTTCCGGGGCAGGTGGGACATGTGTACAGGGCCCCATGAAATCCTCTCTGCTAAGCTCTCTGTCTCTAGGGAGGAAGGACAGAGGTGAGCAGAGGCCTGACCTCATGGACCATGTGCTGGGGGCCAGGATGGCAGCAGGGAGCCCGACGCTGGCTGAGCCAAGATGCTCCCTGACTCACTCGGGCAGACGGCCCCTCCCGCTCACTGACATCGTTCTCAGCCCGGCTCCCGTCTGACCCCTATCCTGGATAAAGCACCAGCCACGGCAAAGGGACCATCTCACCCTGCCCCCTTGGTTCTTACACCGTAGCTCACGCAGGTGCTCAGAACTGATCTAATCCTGACTGCAGACACTCCTTAGGTCAGAGAAGAAAAGAGAGCCACGGCTGCCGGGTCTGCACCCAGCCGGGAACCACAAGGCTCCTTGGCTCTTCTTCAAACTCCCACAAAGTGGAGGGGACCCCAGCCTAGAGCCTCACTCACTCGTGCAAAGCAGAGCAAGAGCACCAGGTGCGAAAGGCAGCACCGGATGGGCTTCTGGCTGATGACGCGTGGTCAGGATCAGGCCGAGAAGAGAGAGGAAAGAAAAGGAAGCAGAAGACTAGAGGGAAGAGAGAAAAGGAAGCTGGCACAGGAGGAGAGATGGAAGGAGCCGAGGATGACTGAGAGGGAGGAGGGAGAGAGAAGGAGGAGCAGGGGCGGGCACTGCCCGCCACTGCCTGGCCACCCCTTGCCAGCTGGCCCACACCCTGCTTAAAGGGAGAGGGTCTGAGCATCACAGTGTCACTCCTAGACTCTCACATCACGGCGTCCCTCCATCCCCGGCCTCATCAACCTCACACTGCATTTGCTGACCATCTGCGAACAGACAGGCCATCAGACTTGCGATCACCATGCCCAGCCCCTTGGCTGGGTCTTCTCTGACCCCGGTCGGAAGGATACTGTAGTGTCTTCATGTAGTTCTGGACCGCCTGGAGCCAGTCTGGGATCGTCATTGACAGCCTGTAGTTTGGAACCTGGGGTATTGAAGGCTGCAGAGAAGTAGAGACAGATGGTCGTATCAAGGAGATGCTGTGGGGCCCAGTGCCTCACGGTGGACCAAGGGTCAGGACCACCACAGAGCTGCTCCCAAGCTCAGCTGGCCACTCTGCCCCGGGCACCCATTCAGCTGGTGCCTCCAGGATAAGGTCTCCCCAGACCAGTCAGTCCCCTGCCGACATCCTCTGCGTCCCCTTGGCACACAGCCCGCCCTGGGTTGTCGCAAGGGCTCCCTACGGTTCCCTGTGTGTTGCGTGAACACGGCCTGTCTCCCCACAGGAGCCTCTGCTCTTCTTGAGGCCAAGGACCATGCCCTGTAGTGTCCCGCCCTCCCCTCCCAGGCTGGGATGTTTCAGGGTGCTCCATTAATCCTCACACTTCGATTGCACAACGACACTTTTCTGTGTGGCTGGGGTAACCTGTGTTCTTCTCCAGGGCACCTCTGAATACAAGATGATGGTGCCCTGAAGGGAGGCAACATGGCGCTGCACCTAGCGTCTCTCCTCCGCACCATCCCCTGCACTGCCCGTGGCGCCCCTTCTCTGGGTCCAGCCCCGAGCGGACTCATAAAGATGCCCCTCTTGTCTCGACTCTTCCCAGGGAAGGGCACCCCTTCCAACTCAGGAGCCATCTTACTGTTTGACCCCTCCTGGCGGCCAGTCTCCCCTGCACTTCCTAATCTGCCTCTAGGTCAACACTGAGTGTCTGAAGGTCTTACCCTCCGCCAGGAAGAGAAGGGAGCAAAAGCGCCCAGGACAGGGAAGTGGGAGGTAAATGCCTCTTCTTAGGAGCTTAGAGCTGAGACGGCACTCAGCTCTGAGCCACCACGCCGACCAGGCCAAGAGTGAAAATAAGCAAGTGTTTCTAATCCAGTCATTCCTGGGAAGAAAGGGGGCAGTTTCTCCTTTACTTTCCTCCTAACCTTGGCCTCTCTGGTGGGGAGACGCTGGGACAGGGCCCCCCAGCCCATGCGGGCTGACAGCTCCAGCAGGAGAGGAGGCCTGCATCGCTTAGGGAGGAGCAGAAGGGGCCGCAGGTCAGATTAGTTCCACTCTCGAAGAAAACAGGGAAAGGGACACCCTGGGGACTTAGCTGAGACAGGGGAAGCCACTGGTGAAGAGACCTGGGGGCAGAGCTGGACAGCCTGTGGGCACCAAAGCCAGACTCGACCCACGAAGGTCCCCGGTTCTGCCCCCAGCTCTGCAGGCTCAGGCCCTACATCCAAGCTGGAGGGCGCAGGGCCTCTGGGCCTGAAGCTGGAGGTCCTTCGAACTTCTACACCTTCCGTTGCTTTTATTTAAAAAAGAACTAGCCACACATCCTATTCACAGCCAAGGTGCAATGTGTGTGTGTGTGTGTGTTTGAGAGAAAAAGAAAACGTGAGACTGGGAGTGCACACGCTCACACAGCTGTGCTGCAAACATTTCGCTTACGACACATCAACTCTAATCACATTCCTGCCATGGAGAGTCATTTTTGGGAGCAAAATGTTCCCATCTGAACATTTGTTTACATGGCCCTCCCCACAACCCCCCAGGGGTCAAAATACGAAGCGTGTCCTTGTGTTTCTGCCCTAGCAAACACGGGGAAGCTTGTCCCTGTTGTTTTTTTGTTTTTGTTTTTTTTGCAGTAACATCCACAGATCTACCCACACCCAGAATTCTGTTTAAGAAAGTGCCAGAGCTTTCATACAGAAGTGAGGAAGCAGGGGAGACGCGGACAACTGTTTCTTTTACACCTCCCATGTTCCGAGCTCTGGGCCAGGTACAAAGCGGGAGGTGGGACAGGCACCAAAAAGGGCAATGGCACAGTTCATGAAGGCACGGGCACCCAGCGACACAGAAGAGCGGGGATGGTGCCTAGTTAGCAGAAAAGCTGGCCGCAAAACGCCCCACAGAGTCACCGGCCACCTGAGGGATCCCCAGAGGGACATCCCTTGACCAAAGCCCTGAGGAACCCAGAGCCACTTGGTTCTGAGTCAGCTTTCGGGGCCGACCACCAAGTTATTTCAATTCCCCCAAGCCCGACGGAGCCCGCAAGAGCCGGATGCCGGGGGTGGGAGTCAGGGGGCAGCTGGTCCTCAGAATAGCAAGCCCAGTGGCGCCCAAAGGCTTTTCAAAACAGCTGCCCGCTTACCTCAGCCCCGCTGAGATCGAGTGCAGGAGCCGTGGCCACATTCCCCAAACCCCAGCTGGGGACGGCCGAGAGGATGAGGTCATCTGGCTGCAGCCCACCCTGCCGTCTGGGATAGCTGGCGGGGGGCTCAGGCGGGGTCAGCCTCCGGCCGCCCACGCCCCCACAGGCCAGCGGATGGCAAACCAGGCAGGCTCCTTGCAGGGTAATTACGAATCCCTGCTTTCTCACCTAACTGCTGGGGACCCTGGGCAAGCTGCCCCCACCTCTCTAAGCCTCCAGGTCCTTCTTGATAAAATAAGAAAGAATATCATTTACTTCAGACCTTCCAGGCTGGCGGTGAGGATTATATGACCTAATGTAAAAAGCAGGCAACTTGGGGCTCAGCGCACGGGGCTCTTTACGTGTTAGCTGTGCTATCTTTATTCATCAACTGTGTGTTTTCAGAGGTCTAGAATGGGGGGTGAGGAGTCTGAATGGTGTCCACTTTTCAGGAACTGGAAAACAGAATCAGCAGAGTTTGAGCCCCTGGAGGCTCAACTCAGGAGCAGCACAGAGACGCCTTCTCAGCCTGAAGGAAGAGAATGAAAATGTCCACGTGGCCCTGTGGATAGTGGGAGCCATGTGTTAATGTCCTTAATTCATGAAGAGTTCACACTTTGAAGAGGTTAATTAAACTCTCTGGGCTTTCCTGAAAAGAAAACGGCCCCAGGGACTTCCCTGGGGGTCCAGTGGCTAAGACTCTGTGCTCCCAAGGCAGGGGGCCCGGGTTCCATCCCTGGTCAGGGAATTAGATATCACATGCCAGAACTAAAGAGCCAGCACGCCCCAACAAAAGACTGAAGGTCCCACATGCCACAGTTAAGACCTGGTGCAGCCGAAATAAATAAGTGAATATTTTTAAAAAGAAAGAGATTCTGTAAAACAACTATCCTTCAATAAAAAAATAAATTAAAAAAACATAGTTTCTTTAAAGTACATGGTCAGGAAGGTAATACAGGTAAGCTTACAATAAAAACAGGCACATTTATATTTTCAAAAAAAGCAAATGGTCCAGATGGAGTGTCCATCAACAGATAATGGGTAAACTCAATGTAGTATACAGGCCACACATTACTATGCAGCCTTAAAAGGAAGGGACATTCTGACACTGGCTATATAAGCCAGAACTTTAAAGACATGATGCTAAGTGAAATAATCCAGTCACCAAAGGACAAATACTGAATGATCTCTCTTATATGAGGTTATTATAGCTGTCAAACTCATAGAGACAAGTAGTAATAGAAGTGTGGTTGCCAGGGGCTGAGGGAGGGAAAAATAAGAACTCAGTGTTTAACGGGTACAAAGTTTTAGTCGAGGAAGAAAAACGTCTGTAGATGGAAGGTGGTAACGGTTGTACAACAATGTGAATTACATGAGTTAATATCCGTCACTCATGAAGTTAATTGTAAGTACATGTGAACTTACATGTAAGTAATGTAAGTAATTCATGTACTTAATTGTAAGTATAACATGAACTGCACACTTAAAATGGTAAATTATATGTTCCCACAATTTTTAAAATGACCATGAAAAGACAGTTCACAAAAGAAGAAATGTAAATAGTGAATAAACATTTTTTCAAATGTGCCAGTGCACAATTTAAGAATGGAAAATTAAAGCCACTGCAGAATATCATTTTTTGCCTCTCCAAAAAAGAGAGATTTCCTGAAGTGTGGATACCCAGTCCTGGTAGGATGCTCTCCTGTGGCATGATGGGAAAATTAACTGGTACAGCCTTTTCATGAAAAGCCCAGGGAACACTTCTTTTTCTCCTCCTCCTTGACAGGGGTCCTGAGAGTCTCTCCTGTTATTTTCCTGCCCCGATTCACCCGAGACTTCA
This sequence comes from Ovis aries, assembly GCF_016772045.2. NCBI lineage: Eukaryota > Metazoa > Chordata > Mammalia > Artiodactyla > Bovidae > Ovis > Ovis aries. Next base: position 70,104,344 of record NC_056065.1, read on the forward strand.
ACCTAGATTTCTCCTGTCCCTGTCAAGTCCCTCCTGCCAACTGCATCCAACTTTCTCAAGCCACATCCCAACTGAAGAAGGCTGAATCTAGAGGGCACAAATCTAAACCACCCCCTCTAAGAGCTCCTATCACCGTAGGCACTGTGCCTATGGTCGGGGTCGGGGAAGGGGAGTAGACAGGAAGACGGTTGTTCAAGAAGCAGGAAACAGACCACAGGCCAGCTTTTGCGGACAGGCTCTTTCACTCCATCCTTGCCAAACACAATGACCTGTCAGAAGCATGCAAGGAGCAAGGATGTGGACAGACACCAGTGTGTGTCATCCCCATACATCACCATGTGGCGAGAAGGGGGAGCCAGGAAAGGAGCCAGGAGGCAGCGAGAGCCCCGGGCACCAGGAGTCTTTGACAAGAAAGTACAGAGAGAAAGCACAGCCTTTTGCCATCCCTGCCCTGGCAATGTACCATACACTGTGCAGGTTCCAGGCAGAAGAATCTTCCAGGCAAGCTGGAGGGGAGCACGGAACATCACTCTTGAGCCCAGGCTGGGCCCCAGAAATCTGCTGATGGTGACTGGTTGAAGGTCAGGGGTCACATCCTCAGGCTGAGCAGGAAGGGAGGACTGATGGTTTGGAACGCAGGACAGGGGAAAAAGTGAGCTGCCCGTGTGTGCCAGCAGGCAGCAGGAGAGGAGCCCTGACTGCAGCAAAGCCTGGCTCCACAGCCCTCACATTTCTTCACTCAGGCCAAGCGCAGTCCACTAAATGTGAATTATGTCCCAATTTGGGATCAACGTGAGGATGAGTTATAAAAACGTGGCGTCTGCAAGAAACGGCTTGACGTTTCCCGCTGAATCCATCTGCCTGTCTGTCCCAGGAGAGTCGGGCTCCAGGCAGTCAAGAAGCAGGAGGCGCTGACTCCTAGTTGGCTCAGCTGTTTTTTTCTGAGCCAGCCATCTTCTCTGCCTCTCCTTCCCAACCTTGATTATCAGCCAACTAACTCGTGCTGCTTTCTTGCACTATCCCTAAAAAACCCTGGCTTTCATCTAGTCAGCTGGAACTTCAGAGCCAGTAACCAGTAGGGCAGAGGCCTGTGGTCACACATTTAGGAGGAGGATCGCAGAGCAGGTGACATCTGTCCCCCCTTCCCCAGTGGGGGCACCTGGATCTCTGGACGGAACTTACTAACAGGATGCCTGTGATCAAAGCAAGTGTCGTTCAGTCCTCCTTTTAGGTCTTTGACACTTTACCCTGCTCACTTCTTTTCTTAATCCATATTCAATTGTCAAAAAAAAAAAAAAAGTTTGCTGTTGTTGTTTAGCCACTAAGTCATGTCTGACTCTCTTGCAACCCTGTGGACTGCAGCCTGCCAGGTTCCTCTGTCAAGGGATTTCCCAAGCAAGAATACTGGAGAATGTTGCCATTTCCTTCCCCAAGGGATCTTCCCAACTCAGGGATCAAACCCACAGCTCCTACATTGACAGGAAGGTTATTTACTGCTGAGCCAACTGGGAAGCCCACCAAAAGGTTAATCTCCCTGAAACTCCCCAACTTTTCTACCACCGCTCCGCCTACCCCCGCTTCTGTACAAATTCCTCAGCAAGACACTGATTTGACTAAAAGAGAAAAGGACTTGGCCTCAGAGGAAAAACTCTGCTGAGCCGAGTGCAGGTATAGCCTTGGAATCAGAGGTTCCTGGAAGTGGGAGTTTTCAAAGCTATTCCCTCAGCTCAATGCTCTGTGGTGACCTAAATGGGAAGGAAATCTGAAAAGGGGATATATGTATACATGTAGCTGATTTACAACACAACACTGTCAAGCAACTATATGCCAATACAAATTTTTAAAAAAAGAAAAGAGCTGTTCCCATCCCAGGGCCTGTGCAGGGTCCGAGTTTGGGGGATGTCAGAACCAGGAGAGAGGGGATGCTACAGTGGGGCTGAGGATGGAGAAGCAAGCATCATGATACAACATAGGAGAGAAAAGTGAAGTTCTTTATTTAGGTTCAACAAGCCGATGCCCACGTTCAGGGTGGGGTTGTCCTGGCTTGGCAGAAGCTCTCATATGACCTTAGTGTTACTGTGAAAGTATAATATGATATGGCTGGCCACTATATTAAAAAAAAAAAAGAAAGAACACTTTTTAAGAACCAGAATTCAGCCACAATAATGGAAGTATCAAAGTACAGGTCTCCGGAAGTAGTGGTGTATGTTCTAAGCTGCTCAGACAACATTCAGAATATTGTGTTTCATATTGTGCTTGCTTTCCGGGACTGACCGATGACAAGGTAGCAACTGTCCTAGAAAGAGGACAAGGAAAGTGAGTTGATCTGGGAACTACGATACATAAAAAAGAAAAGATAAAAGGAACTACCTGTGGACAAAGATGATTAAAGGAAGATGCAGAATACTCCAGTGCCCCTCTGGTATCGCACAGATCACCGGAAACCTGAAGATTAAGGGGTATAACCTGACAGGATTTGAGACTTGGGAAGAACTTTACATCCTACCTGATCTACTCCCATTTTATAGATGAGAAAACGAAGGCGGGAGATTTTTAAATCAGTGATCTAGGTCACAAAGCTAGAGGTAGCACAACCAGGACTAGGATTCGGTAGCTTGATTTTTTACTCCAAGTCTTCCCTCACTCCAAGAGAACCATCTCATAACATTCAAGGGAGCTGTGAGTAGCATAGGAAGTCCACGGGTGCTGCCCTTTGCTTCTTGACCAGAAGAACTGTTGATGACACGTAACTGGGGGTAAGGGGGTGGGGACGGACTTCTGTTCAGTTTAAGAGTTCCCCAGTAAGCAAAATCTGGCCAAGCCTGGAGGCTGCCCTGTGAGGTAGCGAGCCCTCCATTCCCAAGAGGTCTTCAGAAAAAGGGAGGGTTTTTGCTGAGAGACAGGGATTAATCTCTACCAATGCTGACATTCTCTGATTCCTATAGAGAAAAGAGGGTCATCACCCACAATGTCAGGAGAAGGATGAAGCCACAGTTAGAAGCAGGGTGGGTGCTGAGGGTGCTATAGGAGAAAGCCTCACTTAAATAAGGACCAACTCTGAAGTCAGAACTGTACATCGGTACCAGAGTTGTTTCCAGGTTCTGAGTCCTTCAGGAGGACTCTGCAAGGGTAATTACAGCTGACAGGAAAGCAGGCAAGATTCTCTTTGGGCAAAATGAAAGATCTCCTTGACCAGCAGGATAATAAAACACTGTAACCAACTGCCACAGGAAGCTGACAGGCTCTGCCACTTTCCCCAAGGGCACACACAAGCTTTCTGGCCTGCAGGCTCAGAGGCTCAAGTAACCAGATGCTCCAGGTTGGGGACTCGACCAGATGGCTTTCCAGGTCTCGGGTCTGGCATTCCTAGACCTGCCCAGGAATCTTCTCAGCCATACCAGAGTCCCCAGGGTGCACGGGAAACCATCTGCCATGCTACAGCCCCCAGGCTCTGCGTCATTCCTCCTCGAGTTTGCATTCTGACGTTTCACATAGAGACCCCTGCACATGTCCCTCCATTTTATTAACATAGTCCTTGGCCACCAAATTCATCTGGCTCACTGGCTTCTCTCCAAGGTAGAAAGAGTTTCATTCCTGAGTCTCTTTCTTTATCCTGTGAGATTCATTCATCACGTGTACTGGAAAGTCCCTTTTAAGTCATGGTTAAAACTCTTTTTTCTTTCTTCTCAGAGCCCAGATAAGCTGGGAAAAGAGAGGGTTGACTCTTGCAAGTTTCAGAGGTGAGAGTCATTGTCATTTTAAAAAAAATTTGGCAGAAAGTCTAGGAATGATTCACGATGAGAAGTCTGACTGGTTGGCTGTAAATTCATTCACAGTCTAATACATCATTTTCGAGGGGAACACAGAGGAGGACCAAGAGACTCCAAAGAGGGTGAGAGGGCGCCATGCCTAGGGAGTCTATGCATTCTTGGCATCACTGGTGCTACCTGGTGGCTTCAGTTTTCGCAGGAGGAGGATGTACACGGGTAAGTAAATAAGAGAATTTGGCTCCAGATTCAAAGAAACCTTGGCACAAGTCGACCACACAGTCCCAGGACAGTAAGCCTTCTTCCTTTTCTCTCCCATTGCTAAGACATCCAAGACAAACATCTCCATTAAGCAAAGGGGGTGGGAGCTGGCGGGAAGAATTAGGCGGGGAAGGGAGTTTGCAGCAGGACCAGGAAAATGGAAATTGCCTCTATTTGCTACGCTACGTACAGGTAAAATGGTCCCATCGCTGCCCAGCCCACCCCCTCCTTCGGAGCTACTAACCTTTGCCAAGAAGGTGGCGTTCCTGATGGCGCCCACCATCTCTCCCCCCTTGGGATGCACTTTGGCCACGTGCAGCCACATGCGCTCCCAGGTGTGGCTGTCGATGGGGAAGCCGCTCTTGTTAACGTGAAACAGCACCCCGCCGTCTTTGTCCTCCTCCTCCGAGCCCCCGCTGGTAGCGAGGCTTACGGGCCGCGCGTGGCTGCTCCGGGACCGGGTGCCTTTGGCGCCTTTGGGGTGGGGGCGGCGGTGAGTGTCGGCCGCGGAGCCGGTCATGGTGGGGCCGGGGCGGGGGACGCGGAGGGCTGCGCAGGGGGCGTGTGCTCGCGGGCGCAGCGCGGGGATCAGCGCCCGGCGGGGGCGGCCTTCTCCATGCCTCTCGCTGCGGCAGGGCGCACCAAGTGGGAGCGGCGGCCGGAGCTCTGCTTACGGGCCGTGCCTGAAATCAGTGAGACACAGCACACACCACGGGTAAGTGGACACCCAGAGGGAGCCCCGAGGGGGCCGTGGCCAAGGCAGTGGGGCTTTGCTGGATCCCCACTTCACTGTCCGCTCGGCACTGCGCGCGGACAGAGCCCACCCCCAACCAGGGAATTGCACACCAGCGTACAGCCCTGCAATTACCTAGCAAGGCGACTTGGATATTGCCACAAAGCTTCACACCCACCTAAACCACGGGAGGGAAATACAAGGAGCGTGGAGGCTGCGGAGTGGACGGGGAAGGGAGAAGAAAGACACGCCGCGGGAAGGAACCGGAGGTCCTCGCAAGGTTCCGCACGGTCCTGGGTCGCCAGATGTGGCCGAGAGCTGAGCCAGAACGTGCCGGCACGTGAGCGACCGGGGCTGCCGCGAGGGCGCAAGCGGTAGCCTCGGCTTGCAAAGACCGCCGCGTTTCTTCCAGGAAGCCCTCTGGAAGTCGGGCGCGCGAGGGGCGGCCCCCGGCCCCGGGCTGCAGGGGCAGTGGCTCCACCCGCCTCCTTCTCCGAGTTCCAGCGCCGGGCACCCCGGGCGGGGCGGGGGACTGGCTGCAGGCGGGGCGCGGGAAAGGGCGCACAGCAGCTCCGGAACCTTACCTCCGGACAGTCGGCCTCATGGCTGCGGAGCCTCTCCGGGCGGCGGGGAAGGCGGGAGCTGCTTCTGGGCCTGGGCCTGGGCTTGGGGGTGCTGCGGCCGTCGTCTCATTCCATGTCCCATTCTCGAATGTTATTCTGTGACAGATAACCGAGTCACCCGGGCAGCCGCCGATGTTCTGACTGCGTCCATTGGCCGCCGCAACAAAGAGGGGCGGGGCCTGAGCGCGGGACTCTCACAACCCGGGGATCCGCCGCGCTCTGATTGGCTCCGGAGGCTCCTGGGCGGGAGCGAAGAGGAGGAGGGGGCTGGCAGCCGCGCGAAATGCGATCGCTGTCGTGTCCTGGGACCCCCGCGGCGGCAGGGGCGTGGGTCCCTGGGACTTAGGACCGAGTTTCCCCAGGGTCGTGGTACTGCGGGGGTTGCAACTGTGGGAAGCAGAGGAGAAGTAAAGCCGCCCAAGAAGTGACCCCGACGTAGACGAGGGCTAGTGGTAAGACACATTCCCTGAGGAACACTGGACACACTCACCTGCCGCTCCCAGGCGGTGATGGGTGGTTCAGGCAGGGCTGTTCACATGATGGAACAATGCTTATATATATATACTTTTTTTTTAACCCCACATTACAAATTACCCAAAACTCACTAGGTGACAGAGCCATAGACCCTCTGATGTTATTGTTGTTCAATCGCTCTGTCGTGTCCTACTCTTTGTGACCCCGTGGACTGCAGCACACCAGGCTTCCCTGTCCATCACCAACTTCATCGAGTCGGTGATGCCATCCAAACTACCTCATCCTCTGTCGTCCCCTTCTTTTGCCTTCAGTCTTTCCCAGGATCAGGGTCTTTTCCAACCAGTCGGCTTTTCACATCAGGTGATCGAAGTATTGGAGCTTCAGCTTCAGCATCTTTCCTTGTGAGATATTAGTCCAGAGAGACTAATAAAGTCCCTTTACATCCAAGTTGATATGCGAGGGAGAGGCCATCGAGGTTCGCACTGTTGTCACAGCTACTGATTCAGGAGAGGAGGGAGAGATGCTTCAGAGCCAGGGTGAAGTGGAGGCCCTCCCACACTCTCCAGGGAAAGACCTTTGTCTTAAAGACATCTTCTTTTTAAAGAGAAGAGCAAGGTGAGAGGGGAAGAGCACCAGAGTCCTCACCTGAGGGCTAGCCCTAAGGCCAGGTTTATCACTTGGCTAAGCTGTATGACCCAGGACAAGCCATTTGCCTGTTTTGTGCCTTGGCCTCTATCTCAGAAGAGAAGAGCAAGATCGCTCAATCTCCAAAGTCTGTTCTGGCCCTAAGATTCTGTGATCCTCTGACTTCCTCTCTTATGGAGACTTCAGAACCTGGCTGTAAAGCCTTTCTCTTTAAACTCCAGGCCAGCCTGCCAGCTTTGAGGGGTTGAAGCATCTGTGACGGCAATGCTAGGTTAACCTCAAATTAAAAATGCAGTCATCTGCAGACTTAGAGAATAGACTTATGGGGGGAGGGGAGGGAATGGAAAGAGTGGCATGGAAACATATACACTGCTGTATGTAAAATAGACAGGCAGTGGGAATTTATGACTCGGGGAACTCAAACCTGGGGTCTGTGACAACCTAGAGGGGTGGGATGGGATGGGAGGTGGGAGGGAGATTCAAGAGAGAGGGGACATGTATACTTATGGCTGATTCATGTTGACATAAGGCAGAATCCAACACAACACTGTAAAGCAATTATCCTTCAATTAAAATAGATAATTTTTTTTAATGAAGAGGAAAAAGATGCAGTCATCAAAAACCACTGATGACAGATCTGTTTCTGGATGCTACGGGTTAGCTGCTCCTGTGGAACTGGAACTTCGCTTTCAGAGGAGGGTGTGGTGAGGGGTAGGTGCTGGAGTGTAGCTCCTGGCTCAGAAGAAAGCTGAAGTAGAGACCTGGATTCCTGACCAGTCCTGCAGCATCACCGACAGAGCCCAGGCCCAGGACTTTATAGATTCCACAGTGAGAATAACTCAGGTCCAGATAGACAGAGGAAATGGACCTAATAATAACATTCAGGAAATTATCTGAGTAATTCAAGTACAAGCACACCTGGAAAAAATAGATGGAAAGAGAGTTATCTTCTCAATACACAGTTGCCTCGGTTTTCATTTCCTGATTAGGAGAAAACATGCCTCAGAGGAATGAGCTGTATTCTCACCTCAAACAGCCTTCCTCCCTTTGCTCACTCGTCTTTCATATCCGTCTCTTTCTCCTCGCTTCCCCCGGGGTTTCAAGTCCAGGAGACTAGGGTTTCAGGATGCACATCTGTATGCAGGGTTGAGAATACGGCCTCACAAGCCCTCAGGAGAAAAGGGAGCTCCCTAAGCTCAGGTGATCAGACCCGTTAGAGAACATCGCAGAGTGTCTGGCAAGTGTCAGTGTCCTTGGCATCAATTTCCAGTGTCCCCACTCAGGCCAAATCCAAACAACTACAAGGTCCCTGTCAACCCAGGGCCTGGATCCTGCTTCACCCGGATCAAGATCCTAGGGACCAGAGAGGGTCATCGATCATCTTCCTGGCCTAGGCACCTCAGGACTCCCTCACAGTTAAAGGAAACGCTTTTGGTTTTCATCTCCAGTATTCCAACTATCCATCCTCCATCCCAGGGGATGGGATGCAGTGGGGAGTCAAGTGAAACGGTCTAAGCAGACAGCTATGACATTTGGTTAATTTTCCAAAGAGGTGGTTAAGACAGCTCCTGATGTGAGCTGTGCTGTCCCACTGAAAGGACTGGAAGTCAGAAGGGCCCTTTTGTTCAGAATCCTTTTGCATCTGAGAATTGTACTCATTGTGTGGACCAGCCAACTCTGTTCTCCATTTCTTTGTGTATTTTGTGTTATATAACACTCAAGTGAACCCAGGCCAGACAGATTATGGGTTTTAGGGGTTTTTTGTTTGTTTGTTTTTAATTGAAGTATGGTTGATTTACAATGTTGTATTAGTTTCAGGTGTACAGAAAAGTATTAAGGTATCTATATATATTCTTTAATATACAATATATATACTTTTATTTATAATATATGTATTCTTTTTCAGATTCTTTTGCCTTATAGGTTGTTAAAAAATATTGAGTATAGTTCCTTATGCTCTACAGTAGGTCCTTGCTGGATACCTTTTTTATATATGGTACTGTGCTATGTTTAGTCACTCAGTCGTGTCTGACTCTTTGCAACACTGTGAACTGTAGCCCACCAGCCTCCTCTGTCCATGGAATTTTACAGGTAAGAATATTGGAGTGGGTTGCCATGCCCTCCTCCAGGGGATCTTCCCAACCTGGAGATCGAACCCAGGTCTCCTGCATTGCAGGAGGATTATTTACTGTCTGAACCATCAAGGAAACCTAAGAATACTGGAGTGGGTAGCCTATCCTTGCTCCAGGGGATCTTCCTGACCCTGGAATCAAACCAAGGTCTCCTGCATTGCAGGCGGATTCTTTACTAGCTGAGCTACCAGGGAAGCCCATATATAGTACTGTATATATGTTAATCCCAAAAACCTAATTTATCGCCTCCTTTTCCCCTTTGGCAGCCAGGGCTCAGGTGGTTAGTAAGAGTGACATAGCCACATATGCACACAGTGGGGCAAGGCCAACTTGCAACTTGAACAGGGACATGTGATGACCAGCTGCTCAGCGTCTGAGAGCATAAACCTATTTGTTCACCAGCGTAACAACTGGCATAGCAGAAACATGTAGTAGGAAGGTTTGGAACCATAAAAACTGAGTTCAAATGGTGTCTTCAAGTGCCAGTTGCTAGGGTCTCAAAGATACACAAGACAAAATCCTAACTTGATGATGATACGTCTAGCTCCACCACCTGTTGATATTACTAGCCTCTTGATGGATGTATGAGATACATCTTATGAGCCTAATCACACTGGCTAGATGTTGCCTTTTTTCCTGCCTCCACAGCTCCCTTCACAGCCAACCAAATATGTGCAGTTCAGCCATCTGGGACAGACAGTCGCTTGCCCATCAGGTCCCTCTTGGCTGCTGCTCTACAGCCAGGCTGGCTGACTGCATGTCTGGAGTCTCTGACCCTTCTACTACTTCTGCATCAGATGAAATGTCACACTGAAGGATGTGGCTTTTAAGCAGCCCTCAGTGGGGAATCTAAGGGAATTAATTCCCTCTGGGGAACATTGTGGGGCTTCCCAGATGGTGCTAGTGGTAAAGAACCTGCCTTTACCACTAAGACATAAGAGACACGGTTTGATCCCTTGGTTGGGAAGATTCCCCTGGAGAAGGAAATTGCAACCCACTCCAGTGTTTTTACCTGGAGGATCCCCGTGGACAGAATAGCCTGGTGGGCTGCAGTCCATGGAGTCACAAACAGTCGGACACGACTGAAGCGACTGAGCCTGCGGCCCCCACAAGGGACATTTGACTGATAGAAAGAGGAAATGAGAGGGAGCTGGGCAAATACATTATCTTTCCTTCCTGCCTCCTATGGACTGTTCTGAGTCGTGATTTTCTAACACTGTCTGAAGACATCCCACATGGCTGAGCAGATGTACTTCCTGAAGCACCTGCCAGGGCTCTTTGCAGAGGGTGAAGCAGTTACCCGCAAGAGAACATACCGTCCTGCACTGCTTCTCTTCCCAGCCCACCTCATTTCCCTTTTCACTCACTCTTGCTGCCTTCTCAGTCAGGTTTCATCTCTGCCTTCAGATCCTGTTTTCTAGAGAAACAGAGCTAAGACAACTGGTTTTACAAGTGGTTCTAGAAAGCAAGTCCTCAGGATGGATTTTGGGGTTGTGTCTCCTAGCTGTATGAAATCAATAGAGTCCTTTGCTGGTGACAAGAGAGATGGCAGTAGCTTTGGTATGCAATAGCATCGCAGCTTTCACGTATTTAATTGGGGTGAATTGGATGGAGAGGGAAACATTGGGAAGACAAGTGGCTGTGGCTGTTCAGTCGCTGAGTCATGTCCACCTCTTTGCAGCCCCATGGAATGCAGCACACCAGGCCCTTCTGTCCTTCACCATCTCCCGGAGATTGCTCAAATGCATGCCCATTGAGTCGGTAATGCTCTCTAAGCATCTCATCCTCTGTCACCCTCTTCTCCTATTGCCTTCAATCTTTCCCAGCATCAGGGTCTTTTCCAGTGAGTCAGCTCTTGACATCAGGTGGCCAAAGTATTGGAGCTTCAGCTTCAGCATGAGCCCTTCCAATGAATATTCAGGGTAGATTTCCTTTAGGATGGACCGGTTTGATCACAAAGGTAGCAGAACTGCAAAAAAAAGACTAAATGCATGGCCTTGATAGGCATCCATGTCAAAGCAGAGCCCTGATAGGGAAAGACTGGGACCCTGAGACCCGGGATAGGAGTGGATGAGTTTCTTGACCCTTCAGATCTCCTGAACGTTCTTGCCCAAAGAAGGTCCCTTTCTTCATGGCTTCTTCTCAAGACCTGGCCCCGCCACTTACTGCCTCTGCCAAAACCCAGAGTCAGGCTGTCGCACAGCCCACACTTGGAAGAAGTCCTGCTCCAGGGAGAAAGAGCATGCTTGCCACAGATCTTGTGGGACTTGGCTGGTGTGCACGGCAGGAACTGTAGAAGCATGTGGGAGTGGATCTGGAAGATATCCTATTGGGGGGTGGGGGTGAAGCAGGAAGCTCAGTTGGGAGAATTCACTAATTTGGGTATATTCACATAGAACTCGAGATTTAATATTTTAGTAAAGATGCTTGGAGCTTGCCCGGAGAGTTTCCTGGGGAGGCTCTTTGAAGCCTGGTTTCAAAAATGGCCTACAGTAAGCAAAGCGGAGAAGCCAAATTTCCATGTGCAGTGTTGGGGAAGGGGTCAGAAGATTCAGGAAGGAGGGGCTATTAGAAGTGTTTATTATATACGGCTCAAGAGTCCACCACCTGATTAGTTCCCTGGGCCGGCCCAGAGGACATTCTCTTCACTAAAGCAATAAAGAGTGTGCTAGTAAGGAAGATATTTTTTGTGAGCATGACACGACTGACCTTGTAGTTCAAGGTTGATGGTACGGGGGAAGCTGCTGTGGGACTGAGCTCCATGATTTTAGTGGAGATGATAAAAATTTCAGAACTGCAAAGCCCTGGTGGGAGCACATGATCATAAAGGACAAGGTGGAATACTTACCACAATGGACAGCAAGAAGGTGGGAAGACCGGGGTGCCTTTATCTGCAAGAACCCCTGGCGTTTGGATAATAAATCATGGTGTTCCTAAGGGGAGGGTATTCATGGGATTTATTGCCTAAATTGGGCTTCCCAGATGGCACTAGTGGTAAAGAACCCACCTGCCAACGCAGGAGACATGAGACATGAGACACAGTTCCCCTGGGTTGGGAAGATCCCTGGAGGAAGGCATGGCAACCCACTCTAGTATTCTTGCCTGGAGGATCCCATGGACAGAGGAGCCTGGTGGGCTACAGTCCATGGGGTCGCAAAGAGTTGGACGCGACTGAAGTGACTTAGCACGCACACACACATATTGTATAAACTGAGCCACTTTCAAGAGTGAAAGGGTGCTAGTAATGATTATATGGGGGAAATTAAGTGTACACTAGAACCATCCCAGTCAAACTGATACCCATGGTCACCTTACCAGGGGTGATGGGTGAGCAGCAATAAAGCATTACTTGATTTGTATAATTAGAAAGAATAGAGAGCTATGAGCCAAAGGCCAGCTTCAGTCACCATAGGGAAAAACCATACACCCTTACCTCATTTCTAAATTGAAACCAGATCTGGTCCACAGCTATTGCCACTGTTGAGGGAGCTCAGCTGGCCGACAGCGAAGACTGATACTGAGCCTGGAATACAGCAGCCCTCCCCAGGGTAACCAGACAGACAGCTGGCGGAAAAATAGAAATCCACAAGTCTGTATTGATTATAAATAGATACATAAATAAGTGGTGTAGAAGGGAAGAGCCTTGTTTACAGTAGGATGTAAATGTGAATGGAATACCAGAGTTAGAAAATCATCACTTTGCAATCCTCATAGACTTTTTCCAGGCAAGAGTCCTACATGCATGCTAGGGGACATTTCAGTGAGAAGCAGGATATCTGCATGATCTTAAGTATCTTACTTCAAATTGCTTGTAAGTTTCAAGGAGAAGAATGGTAACTATTCAATGGAGTAACACAGTACCTTAAACAGGTGATCAAAATTATTATCACCAATTACAGGCTGATGAACATCACGTGTCTCTAAATGTGATGTCCAGAGAACACAACATCCCCTATACAACAGTCTGACAAGCGTCCTTAACATGAATCTGATTATGAAGAAACATCATACCAATCCCAAATAAGGAAACGTTCATTCAAAAAACTATGTTTTTAGAACTGTCAGTGTAATAAAAGACAAAGGAAATCTGTGGACATGTTCCAGATTAAGGAAAGACTAGGAAATTCTCTGGTGGTCATCCCACAGGCCACATGGCAAGGCCAAAAAAAAAAAAAGAAAAAAAAAACAGTTAAACTAAAAAAACATGATGGCTAAATGTGATATCTGATCATAAACTAGATCTTGACCTAAGAGGGGAAAAATGGTGTAAATGACATTAGTGGTTCGATTGACAAAGCTGGAATCTAGATGTTCAATTAGATAAAAGTAGTGTGTCTTTGTCAGCTTTATGGAAGTTAGTAATTGTACTATAGTAATGTGAGAGAATATCCTGATCCTCTTCTTGGAAAATGTACCTTAGGGGACGTCCCTGGTGGTACAGTGGATAAAAATCCCCTGCCAATGCAGGGGACGTGGGTTCGATCCCTGGACCAGGAAGATTCCACATGCCACAGGGCAACTAACCCTGAGAGGTGAAATGACGGAAGCCTGTGTGCCTACAGCCTGTGCTCCACAAGGAGAGAAGGCTCCACAAGGAGAGAACCCTCCACAAGGAGAGAAGCCTCCACAAGGAGAAGCCCGAGCATTGTGACAAAGAGCAGAGCCCGCTCACGGCAACTGGAGAAAGCCTGAGAGCAGCAGCAAAGACCAAGTGCAAGCAAAAAAAAAAATTTTAATAAAAAGAAATAAGTAAAGAAATAAATAATTTATTTTAAAAAGAAAATATACGTTGAGGTATACAGGGGGAAGGGCTATTCAATGTGTAACTTACTCTCAAGTGGTTCAGAAAAAAACCTCACTCTGTGTGCGTGTGTAGAAGAAAATAATAAAAGATTTAAAGTGAAATGTTAATGGTAAAGAGTATGCAGATAGTGTTTGCACTATTCTTATTCCTGCCACTTTTCTGTGAGTTTGAAATTATTTCCAAGTGAAAAGTTTTTAAAAGGTGAGGTGGAGGGGGGGCACTGACTAACTCCTGAAAACATAACAACCGTCTATTATACTAAGCCTGTAAGGCAGGTATTATTATTCCCATTTTACAAAGGAAGTAACTGGGGTTTAGAAGGTTAGGTAACTTGTGTAAGATGATACAATTAATAAGTGTCAGAACTAGAAATTATGCCTAGATTCTCTTAATCCAACTCTTTTCTATTCTTTTTTTTTTTAATAGCAAGAAGAATGTGGATTTAAATGGTCATCACAGTCAAGACCCAGATGTCCTTATGATCAAAAAGTTTTACTGTCCAGATGTTTCAAACTTTTGTCTCCTAGAGAAGTCCCTTGAATTTCAAGTTCATTAGTTTTCCTAACCAAAGCCCTGAAGAGGGATCACCAGAGGAGGAGGAGCAAAGTGACTCAGACCAGGGAGGCACCAGGGAGAGGACCGCACTGGGGCCTGAACGACCCACTGGCAGCAGTGGGCTCTGGACAATGGTTCTTCCTGCCAGGTTTAGGGTGCTGAGGTGCTCTGAGGACATTTGGCTAGAGGGAGCAGAAATTTAAAACTTTCTTGAATTTCAGCTACTTTTCTTCCCGAAGAGGAAGAGGATCATCTCCTCTGAAATAACAATGGCAGCCTTCAGAGAAGAAACCTCTTGTCACTCCTGACAGTGCAGTCAGAGGCCCTAGACCCGCCCCTTCACAAAAAGACCACAGACTGCATGACTTATAAACAACAAACATTGATTTCTCACCGTTCCAGAGGCTGGGAAGTCCACGGTCACGGCGCTGGCAGAGTCCAGACACTGGTGAGGACCCACTTCCTGGTTCCTGCACAGCCAGGTTCTCAGTGTGCCCTCGCCTGGTGGAGGGGACACGGGAGCTCTGCAGGGCCTCTTTTACAAGGACACTAATCCCATTCATGAGGGCTCCACCCTTATGACCTAATCACTGCCCAATCTCCTAATACCACTGCACTGGGAATTAAGGATTTGACATACGAATTTTGGGCGGACACAAAAATCGAGTCTCTCGGGACTTCCTTGGTGGTCCAGTGGTGAGGAATCCACTTGCCAGTGAAGCCGACATGGGCTCGATCCCTAATCCGGGAAGATACCACATGCCACGACACAGCACTAAGCCTGCATGCCGCAACTACTAAGCTCGTGTTCTAGAACTCACGAGCTACAGCAAGAAGCCACCGCACTGAGAAGCCCGTGTACCACCATGAGGACCCAGTGCAGCCGTAAGTAAGAAAATAAATAGGTAAATAGAATGCAGTCTCTAGCAGCAGCCATCTTGCAAATACTTGAATTTGGCTTCTGTGGGTTTCCTGAGATTCATGCAGAGAGGAGCCACTGCTCAGATGCCTTGGGACACCGGGGTTATGTGAGGAAGCTCCTCTTTTGGCTCTTGGGCACTATAGGAAGACAAAAAGAAGCAGTTTAATAAGATAGCATCTGTTTCCCAAACGAATAGGGAAGCCCGGTGACCCAGGCCTGCCCCAGCTGATGAATGAGACCTAAGGCAGTTGCTACGGAGACACATGATCAGGGTGTACAGGACCTACCCTGGTGAGTTTCTGAAGGTCCAGGAACCCAAGTGATACAAAGAGCACTCCATCTGCCAATCTTAGCTGCCCACAGCATCCCATCTGAGGCAGGTAGCCACCTCTAGGTGTTTGGCAAATGCCACAGGGTGTGTATGTGGAATAATCATGGAAATTGGAGCAGGAAAATCATCCTTGAGCAGAATGAGTGCCTGACTCACCACCCTGCCACTGAGCAGCTTTTCTGGGTTCAGACCTCTCTACTGTGCCCTGAAAATCTTTGTACAGATCAGGTTCCTTCTATATGAGTCAGAGATCAAGCAAAAGACAAGTGGGACTCTCGAACTGGTTTTTAAGTGAAAGATATTTTTTGAAGGGCCTGTTGACAGGCAGAGGGGAGATGAAGGGGACCATCAAGGATGGTGCAGAACCCAGAAGCTGTTACCTGTCTGAGGCCTGAAGGAGCAGGTGAGGGCAGGAGACGGGAGCCCAGTCCACCAAGGACAGCCTCCGGCAGAGCGCAGAGCAGGGAGTGGAGCAAACCGAGTTGACCAGTACACCTGGATCTCCAGGGCCCGGACGCAGGCCCGGTGCCTTCCAGGGAATGAAAGGCAACTGGAGATGAAAAGGAAAGACAGGTAAGACGGGACAAGGACTCTACACAAGAAGGAAAACCAGGCATTTGTGTATCTGGGCCACGAGCTAAGCACATTCAGAGGCTGACTGTCCGCCCGGGAATACTGAAGAGGGAGTGTGAGCCCAGTTACACAGCGGGGTGTTCAGTTTTCCCAGGGGAGATGACCAAGGGGTCTCCTGTTGTCAGTCTCCCTGGAGGCTCCCTGAGTGTCTAACCAGAGGAAAGAGTCAGCATTAGACACGTGCCAACATGTCTTCCTTCCTTAGTGCTAACACTTTCCTCGACCTTATGAAAGACAAGAGTTGTCTGGGGAGCAGTTGAGAGACTGTGACAAGCATCTCTCTTGGCAGAGGAAGTGCTACAAAAAGCTAAAGAGGAAGCCTATGCCCTCACTGTTATTGTCACATGTTATTGCTGACATTTACTGAGAACATATGATGCGCCAGACGCTGAGTGCTTTTCCCATATGGACTCAGTCCAGCCTCACACAGCAACCCTAGGAAATGGGCACCATTATGGACTGAAGATGGTGATTGCAGCCATGAAATTAAAAGATGCTTACTCCTTGGAAGGAAAGTTATGACCAATCTAGATAGCATATTCAAAAGCAGAGACATTACTTTGTCAACAAAGGTCCATCTAGTCAAGGCTATGGTTTATCCAGTGGTCATGTATGGATGCAAGAGTTGGACTATAAAGAGGGCTGAGTGCCGAAGAATTGATGCTTTTGAACTGTGGTGTTGGAGAAGACTCCTGAGAGTCCCTTGGACTGCAAGGAGATCCAACCAGTCCATCCTAAAGGAGATCAGTCCTGAGTGTTCATTGGAAGGACTGATGTTGAGGCTGAAACTCCAATACTTTGGCCACCTGATGCGAAGAGCTGACTCACTGGAAAAGACCCTAATGCTGGGAAAGATTGAGGGCAGGAGAAGGGGACGACAGAGGATGAGTTGGTTGGATGGCATCCCCGACTCAATGGACATGAGTTTGGGTGAACTCCTGAAGTTGGTGATGGACAGGGAGTCCTGGCATGCTGCGGTTCATGGGGTCGCAGAGAGTCAGACACAACTGAGCGACTGAACTGAACTGATGGACTGAACTCTTGGTGTTATTCAGTCACTCAGTTGTGTCCAACTCTTTGTGACCCCATCGACTGCAAAACGCCAGGCCTCCCTGTCCTTCACTCTCTCCCAGAGTTTGCTCAAATTCATGTCCGCTGAGTCCGTGATGCCATCCAAGCATCTCATCCTCTGTTGCCCCCTTCTCCTTTTGCCTTCAGTCTTTCCAAGCATCAGTGTAAAGCTTTCCAATGAGTTGGCTTTTCGAATCAGGTGACCAAATTATTGGAGCTTCAGCTTCAGCATCAGTCCTTCCAATGTATATTGAGTGTTGATTTATTTTAGGATTGACTGATTTGATCTCCTTGCTCCAAGGGACTCTCAAGAGTCTTCTCCAGCACCACAACTCAAAAGCATCAATTCTTTGACATTCAGCCTTCTTTATGGTCCAACTCTACATCCGTACATGACTACTGGGAAAACCATAGCTTCGACTAAACGGACTTTGATCAGCAAAATGATGTCTCTGCTTTTTAATCTACTGTCTAGGTTTATCATAGCTTTCCTTCCAAGGAGGAAGCGTCTTTTAATTTTGTGGCTGCAATCACCATCTGCAGTGATTTTGGAGCCTGAGAAAATAAATCTGTCACTGAGCCATGATCTTAGTTTTTTGGATGTTGAGGACTGACTTGTGTCCCCCCTCAAATTTGTATGCTGAAGCCCTAACTATGTGGCCATATTTGGAGATGGGGTCCCTACGGAAAGGATTAAGGTTAAGTGAGATCGTAGGGTGGGGCCCTGACCCAATAGGGTCAGTATCCTCACAAGAAGAGGCACCAGATAGCTTGCCCTTCCCTGCAGTGTATGTACTGAGGAACGGCCATGGGAGGACATCGCAAGAAGGTGACCGCCTTAAGCCAGGAAGAGCGCTCTCACCAGAAACTAAATTTACCTGGATCATGGACTTTTCGCACTCCAGCACTCTGAGCAAATAAATGTCTGTTGTTTCAGCCATCTAGACTGTGGTATGTCATTCCAGCAGCCCAAGTTAAGACAAGCACTATCAATATTTCCATCTTACAGGTGAGGAAACTGCTGCATAGGGACGCTAAGTGGTTGTCTTAGGTCCCCCGTGTGCCTTTGATCTTGTCACCTCACTGGGTCCTGTTTTTCTTATAGGGAAGAGGTCAGTGGAAATAGACCAGGGGCCATAAACTCAATTGTCAGCGTGTCAGGCAAGGAACAGAAATGGGTGACGCTGGCCGAGTGGGCACAGTGGCAGGCTGGAGGGTACTGTCCTCTCTAAAGAGGAGGGAAGCCCTAGTCTGCCTCCACCAATGGTTGGCCAAGTGATTGCAATTTTTCAAGACAAGCTTGGAGGACTTCCCTGATAGTCCAGTGGTTAAGAATCCGCCTGCCCATGCAGGGAGCCTGGGTTCGATCCCTGATCAGGAAACTAGATCCAGCATGCTGCGACTAAGACCTGGCATGCCAAAAAAAGTGAAAGAGACAAACTTGGAAGTCTGGCTCTTTGGGGGAAATGCTCTGGTTTTTCAAATATCAGCAACAAATTCCATCATATAAGAGTGTGTAGCCAATTAAAACATGTCTACGGGCCATGTCTGATATATAGTGTCCCCTCTGGAGTAGAGGATTTTTTTGTAACCCTCTCTTCTCCTCCTTCCTCTCTCCTTGGCCATGGTTCTCTGCCTTTTGAGATGTTCCTGTGGCATCTCTAAGTCCCCTGCCTTCAGGAAAATTATCACCATATCATGATCCAGGAGGGTTTCCAGGTACAGTCTGTGCAAAGAATACTGTGCAGACTCAGCTAAGCCATGCAACCTGAACCCATTTGCTCTTCTGAAAATTGATCCAATGACAGCCACCTCGCAGGAGTTGTGGAAGGATTAAATAAGACCAGGCAGGAGGAAGCAACTGGCAGAGGAGGAGTTAGCTGTGTGTGGAGCCCCTGCTGGGCTCAGCACTTGCTGAACATCATCAGACATCTCAATGATGGGTGTGTGAGCTCCTTACCTCTGGGGCGCGGATGGCTTAGTTGGCTGTAACATTCTTGAAAGAGAATCTATCGGCCAAGTTCACCAGAGGATGACCTGGACAGCCCAGAGGCCTGGCTGGGAGATGGAGAAATTGTCAAGGATGACAGAGCAGTGATTTCACCCCCTGGAAGGCAGGAACCCAACAGCATCCTCTGACCCCAGCTGCCCGGCCTCCGCACCGCCCCCCCCCCCCCCACCCAAACACACACACACCACCACCCACCCCCGGCTTGGGAGGCATAATTAGTAACCATGTTCATAATAATGCCCTGTGAGTTCTACTCCTGCCTAATAGCTGCCTGTAAAAATTCCAGTGGGTCCATTTTTAGTTGGAGCTAATGAGGGTTAAAAACTCTCCTGGCTGCCCAAAATACCCTCTGGGAGGCTCTCCCAGGAAGAGGGTGTTTACTGAGCTCCTGATTAAGGAACAGTCGATCTACTTTGTATCATCTTTCACCAAAGCCTTTATCAGTGCATGTTTTGCACTGCTGGGGTTTGGTTTGTTTTATTTTTTTAACAAATGAGATCCGATTATGCGTGTTTCAAGGGCATGACTCAAGTTAGCTGTGTGCCAGCTGGGAGGAGGACAGAGGCAGTTTTCTGGGGCCAGTTTTCCCTTTGCAAAGCCAGAGGGGAGTCATCAAGGAGGAGAAATGCAAAAGGAGGCAAGGCCCACTGTCTGCCAGGTTTTTCCTGCTGGGGACAGCTCAGTGGGCGAGGGGTGCTCGGAGAGGACTTTAGCCTGGAGAAGAATAAGTGGGTCAAAGGCAACTGAGTGAAGGAAAGAAAGTCAGAAAGGAACTGAGCGGGGAAGGCTTGTGGAGCTCCCGAGGCATGAGGGGAGACCTCCCAAAGAAGCTGAAGAACTGGCATGCAGTCGTAAAGGGAGGACCATACAGAGCAAGAAGGAGGACCTGGGTGAAACTGCTTTGGGACTGGATTGAAACTCTGGGTTAAAGCTGAATCCACTCTGGGCAGATCAAGGAAAGGTTTAAAGGTTCTAACCTTAGGAATCACTTTCAGCCCCCAAAACCAGGAGACCAAAAAATGCATTTTCAGAAGAGATGATGGAGAGGCCTTTGGAGTAGAGAAATGTGCTCTCTGGACTTGGGGCTCATCCCTTCAAGAACTGGCTGAATAATCCTGGGCATCCCCCTTCCATTCTCTGAGGCTTGGTCTATAAAACAAAGGGATTGGATTAGACCTCTAGTTCTAAGCCTCAGCAGCCCAGAAGAACACCTACGGAGCCACGAAAAATTCTGATACCTGGGCAACAGCCCAGACAAATCAGATCAGAATCTTTCCAAGAGCAAGTCCAGGCATTGAAATCCCATAAACTGGAGTACTGTACAGATCCAAGTTGGAGATCACCCGAACTATGTGGTCTCTAAAAGCCTCTGTCAGCCCTGCTGTCGTATATTAGGTCTTTAAGGAAAGAAGAGACTGGATGATTGTCAGGCAGTCACCAGCGGAAGCAAGGCATGGACCACATGGCCTCTTGAGATTCCACGGCCCATAACGTTCACAGATTTGAGGCTCCAAGTGAACAAACTTGCTGCCAAGCCCCCACCAGCTATATTTCTCCCCATCAATTCATCCCACAAATACTGAGCACGTACTATAGGCCTAGCCCCGTTCTAGGGGCTGGGGATACAACAGTGAAGGATACAACAGTTCAGCTCTTGGAAAAGACCTGAAATCGCGAAGCTGAAGAGGAGAATGCAGGACGGTGTGGGGAGCAGGAGGGGAAGGGAAGTTGGGGCATCTGAGATTCACACAGAGTTCTCCAGACTGACACACTGTTTCATCAAACGCCTAAGGTTACCAGGGATCTGTTCCTGTTGCCTTAATCCCATCTCCCCTTACTCCCAACCTCCTCCTTCAACTGTGGAGTCATCATATTTGCATTTAGCAAGCCATCTTAGGGTTAGACAAATTCTTTTCCTCCACCCAAAATCCATACTCTCAAATATACACCATGATGTCTTCCCAACTCAGTTTAAGCTCCCCACAGCCTTGAGTCTTTAGGGAGGGTTTGGTGTAGTTTAGAGCATGTGGGCTGCAGACAGGCAGCCTGGAGTCAGATCTTGCCACTGCCTTTTCCCAGAGGTGATCACTGCATGACCTTGGGTACAGTACTTAACGGTGCGCCAGCCGCTCACCTCAGGTCTGCATCTTCAAAACAGGGATTACAGTCTTACCACCTCTCACATTCTTACAAGGAATAAAGTGAATTCCTGAAGGGAAAGCAGTGTGCCCCTGAGCACGCTCCACAGGTGGTAACTGTCACCGTCCTAGAGCCCCAGATACTAAATGAGCTTGTTCTGATCAAACTAATGGCATGACCGGCAAGGTTGTATATTGTGGGGGCATCTGCTGTCTTCCTCCCTTTCCATTTGTGTCTCATACGTTGGTTGGGGGATGCTACATTCAGCTGCAGGTAGATAGATCGAGTCCGAGATTTCAGCAAATTAATTCAGTGGGAGTTCATTGTTCTCTCATAAAGTCCTAATGGGTGTGGGGAAGGGGGTGCTCTGCTCCATGCAGCCGTGAAGGACTGGGGCTTCCTTGGTGGCTCAGACGGTAAAGAATCTGCCTGCAATGCAGGAGACCTGGGCTAAATCCCTGGATCAGGAAGTTCCCCTGGAGAAGGAAATGGCAACTCACTCCAATATTCTTGCCTGGAGAATTCCACGGACAGGGGAGCCTGGTGGGGTACAGCCCATGGGGGGTCTCAAAGAGTCCATGGGACATGACTGAGTGACTAACACTTGCACTTTTGAGATGGGAGAAAATCCTAGAGCCACTTTCTGCCCTTGTTCACAGCACCTTTCGCAGGCTCCTTGTAGCATGCGACTGGGTTCTTACCAGTGGAATGTCAGTGGAAGTGATGCCATTCCCACCCTGATACAAAAGCTCCCAAGTTATATTCTCTTTCCCTTGTTCTGTGTTTCTCTGTACACTTCTCTCTGTCTCGCTTAGCTTGTGTGCTGTGGCTTTGTCAAAGCCCTGGGGTGCCTTGAGCCAGAACCCAATCACATGCCACAAGGAGCCTGGGAAAGGTGCAGTGAAGAAGGGCAGGAGGGGCTTCTTGGATTGTCTCCCGTCTCAAACCCCAGTACAGGCGGGCGTTATCCCATCTGGGGTCTCACTGGGACCAGTGCGCGTGTGCATGGCTCTGCTCCTGTCCTCTGTCCCCTTCTCCTGTTACTTTCCTCCAATCTCTGTTCTCTCTTCAATGGCGTCTACCCGGTGTTGGGCTTCTGTGGTTGCAGACAGGTTGACTGTTTGGCCACTGAGTGCTTCAGTGGAGATACGCTCTAGGGATGGTGATAAAGGATGTTGGGAGGGGAATGGAGTGGGAAATGCCAGTACCAGAGCCTTCCTGAAGGAGGTCTGTGCGTGGTCACCTCTACCCACTTTTTATGAGATCAGAGCATTTGATCCCAGGCCACTGGACTCCCGGGAGCCAGGGAGGGATTTTTAGCCCCTGACACTTTCCCCTGAACAGTAGCTGTCATATCACCTGGAAACTTGATAGAAATACAAATTCTTAGCCCCACCTCTGACTGCTGAATCAGAAAATTGGTTCAGAGAGGTTAGTAACCTGCCAGATTCACACAGCTAGTAAGAGGCAGGACAAAAGCAGTTGAACAAGTCCTTGGATGATTCTTCAAGCCTGAGAATCTGGGCTGTATCCGTGGAGCCCCTGATCAGTTCAGTTCAGTCTCTCAGTCATGTCTGACTCTTTGTGACCCCATGGACTGCAGCATGCCAGGCCTCCCTGTCCATCACCAACTCCAGGAGTTTGCTCAAATGCATGTCCATTGAGTAGGCGATGCCATCCAACCATCTCATCCTCTGTTGTCCCCTTCTCCTCCCGCCTTCAATCTTCCCCAGCATCAGGGTCTTTTCCAATGAGTTAGTTCTTCACATCAGGTGGCCAAAGTATTAGAGCTTGAGCTTGAGCTTCAGCATCAGTCCTTCCAATGAATATTCAGGACTGATTTCCATTAGGATTGACTGGTTTGATCTCCTTGCATTCCAAGGGATACTCAACAGTATTCTCCAGCACCACAGTTCAGAAGTTATCAATTCTTCAGCACTCAGCTTTCTTTATGGTCCAATTCTCACATCCATACATGACTACTGGAAAAATGATAGCTTCGACTATACCGACCTTTGTTGGTAAAGTAACGTCTCTGCTTTTTAATATGCTGTCTGGTTTGGTCATAGCTTTTCTTCCAAGGAGCAAGTGTCTTTTCATTTCCTGGCTGCAGTCACCGTCTGCAGTGATTTTGGAGCCCAAGGAAATAAAGTTTCTCACTGTTTCCATTGTTTCCCCATCTATTTGCCACGAAGGGATGGAGCCCCAGCTGGAGGGCGCCAATAGGACGGTGCCTCACTCTGCCACCCAGTGACCGCAGAGTGAACAGCAAAGGGGACAGACTGGACTGAGCAGGCAGCACTGCTCATACAATCCATCACCGAGGAAACAGTAATGCAAAACACGGGAATCCACGGGCCGCACAGGCTGGTCACCCAAGGCTGCCTTGTGGACAGTTTTATACTTAGAGTCCATCCCAGAGCCAAACCCAAAGTTTGTTTCCAGAAGGGCAAGCCCACCTATGTTTACATTTCATGGGGACCTGGCAGAGTGGGCTGGAAGAGGCCTCGGTGTTCAGACGGTGACCCCATCAGGGGACAGGGGCCAAAAGCTGCTGTCATGCTCAGGGGGTTCCAGGAGAAGCAGAGCCACCTCGTCCCTGGGCGAGCACACAGCTTTATCCAGACCATCTGAGCAAGGCGCTTCACCCAGTTTGGCCCTCCCTGAGTCTCTGCCAGGAGCTTGGGGAGCCAGGAGAGCGGACAAGAGATGACCCCTCAGGGCTCAGTCCCCTGCAGCCTGTGTGACCAGCACTGCAGAGATGGGGCTGCCGCCTGAGCTCAACCAGGAGCTAATGTTCCCTTGCCCCTGACAGTGCTCCAGGGCACTGCTCTGATTTAGTGTCTTTTTAAGGAAGGAGCTGGCAGCTGTGGGGGTCCTGGGGAGGTGGCCAGCTTGCTGGGAAGGCTGTGCTTTTGGTCCTGACATCTGGCTTGCCCTGACTGTGCCCTGGAGACACAGACTCTAAGAGAAGGGGAAGGACGCGGGAACCAGCATCGGTAGGGCGTCCTGTACTGTGTGGGGAACCTGCCATCTCCACCTCATTTAACCCACTGACTCTGAATTCTCAGCATGACCTGCCTCCAGGTAGCCAGCTGGTGAGATCTAAAACCAAGCCTCTGTGTGCTCTGTCCATCTCTCCCAGCTGCCCACTTCCCCACTGCAGCACCCTTCTGGGCTGGCTATCATGCCAGACAGTTCTCAAACCCAGAAACCCATGGGATCCCACAGCAAGAGAGCGTCCTTGCCTAGCTGCCCTGCCCTCAGCTCTCAGGGTCCTCTTTGATGACTCAACAGCAGCGCTGACAACGGAGGATGCTCCAGCCAACTCAGAAACCAGGGACACGGGCCTGTGTTCCCAGCTCAGAGGGAGAGCCTCTCCATCCCAGGACAGACGGGGCCCCTCGTGCCGCCCGGAGCAGTGCGGCCACCTCGAGCCCCCACGTGCAGGTGGCCAGCCAAGTGAACCCGAGCTGAGCCTGGGATGGTTGATGTTGTGTCCAGATGCCCCGCTGTCTCCTGGGTCCATCGGGTAGGCCACAGACACCTCATGCTACAGGTCACTGGAAACCAAGGTAGCTTTTTGTTTTGTTTTTGACAGATCTTGTCTCAGATTTATTTGTTCAGATCCCAAAGGAGGGCACCGGCGCTATACAGACAGCAGCCCAGGGGTCACATCAGCCCTTCTGTCCTCACACTGGCAGATGAAGGTCTCTACTCCAGAGCTTTGGTGCCTGGGCACCCTTGGGAGCCAGAGCTGCAGCCGCAAGTACCCTGGCCTTGGTTGAAGCCTTGGCCTGGGACTTTGGCCAGCAGAGCCCGAGACCCTTGATGATGCGGCCACAGGCACGTTTCCTGAGCTTGGGGTGAGCGGTATAGGCAAGTTGGCTGAGCTTGCGGCTACCGCCCATTGGGATCTTGGGCTTGATTTTCTTGGGCTTCACGAGGTCCTTGACAGCCTCAGCACCTGCACTCGTGGCCTTGGCATTGTTGGGGTCTTCTTCAGGCCCTTCTTGTTGTGTTTCTTGGGGTCCACCACCTAAGAGACTCATATTCTTGTGATCAGGATTTCTGTGCCATTTTCAGGACTGATTGTGCGTGGTGTGGTTCTTGGACTTGGCCACATTTGCATCGGGGCCCGCAGATCCTGAAGCGCCTGGTACCAGACAAGAAAGAACCAAGGTAGCTTTTTGAGATACATTTTCTGCTGCAGACTCTAAACTACATAACCATCACTAAGATAAACACAGGAAAAGTGTGGGTGGGTTTAAAATTCAAAATTTATTCAACATACAGGCGTTATCAAAGAGCCTAACATATTTGAACCTCCAGCTCCCTCTGGGTATCTGACTCAGGAGCAAGTAGGTGTGGCTTGTTCAACTTTATGGCAAAAGATCCCCAGATCTCCAGGTTTGGGAATCACTAATGTGACTGATTTTCTCCTTGAGGAAGTCAACCCTGACTAATCATTGGAAGGACTGTTGCTGAAGGAGAAGCTCCAATACTTTGGCCTCCTGATGCAGAGTTGACCTAATGGAAAAGACCCTGATGCTGAGAAAGACCGAAGGCAAAAGGAGAAGAGGGTGGCAGAGGATGAGATGGTTAGATAGCATCACCGACTCAATGGACATGAGTTTGAGCAAGCTCTGGGAGATGGTGAAGGACAGAGGAACTTGACGTGCCACAGGCCATGGGGTTGCAAAGAGTCAGACACGATTGTGCGACTGAACAGAGCAAGAAGTGTGGCTTATGATCATTGTCATAATTAGCAGCCCAGAGTGTCCACCTGTCTATCTGACTTTCGTCACTGACCCAGATCCTCGCTGCAAGTCTCAGAGGATGGAGCGTACATAGAAAGAGGGCTGCCTTGAGCGCACTAGTGAGTTTACAGGGGGCCCGATGCCCGAGAGCAGTCCAGGCAACTGTCCCATGGGTGCTGAAGGCAGGAGTGCCAGCAACAGGTTGGTGCAGGGGCTAAGAAAGCCAGCCCATGATGCCCGCCAGGCTGACCATCCGTGCCAAAGCCTTAGGGACGTGCCTTCTTCTGGGTCATCCCTCAGGTCAGAGTCTGAGGCTGAGGTTGTGCCTGCCTCTCCCCACTTGGGTTTTATGACCTTCCTTTCCCCAAGGAGGCAGCTCATATGAGGCAAGGGAGAGGCCTGCCTTGCGAATCTATCCTAGTCCCAGCTCCATTTTTTTATAGCTACGCAACTTTTGGCAAGGCTGAGCCTGAGTTTACCTCTCTGCAAAATGGCTGCGATCAGTGAGGCTTCAGAGTTTATTATAGGAGGCGCTTGGGGCCCTAAGAAAGGAGAGGCTGAGATACTGTCAGCAAGCACATGTACACTGTTTTGCTTAGATGATAGGCTTGTTGGGGGTGGGTTGGGGAACGGGGAGCCGGCCAGGGTGATGCTGAAGTCTCACGCAGCATCTCTTGGTGCTCCCAGGGTTACAGGAATCAAAACCGGCCTCTCCCATGTGGTGACCGTGGATGACCGTGGTCAGATGAGATCATGCCGTGAAGCCCTTTGGGAACTGTAATGCTCTCAGCAGATGGGGTATGTTACTGTCTCCTCCTCTGGAAGGACCTTAGCCCTTCAGTCGGGAGCCTGACCAGCATTGCTTGCTGATGGATCAGTGATGCTCCTGTGGACCCTTCTGCAGTGAGGCCTTCAGTGAGCTTTTTCCCAGCTGTGGATGATGCCCCAAGTGGTTCTCTGGCTCCTTCTTAAGCTGGAGGCTTGGATGTATCCTCCAAGCCCCCTCCCACCCCCCGAACTTGTTTACTGGAGGAATTTCTTCACGTAGGAGCAGCCCAAGCAGTCCTCCAAATAAGTGATAAGAACCTGCAGAGGCAAAGATGGCCAGTTGCTTTCACAAGCAACCCACCTGCACAAACAGTGGTTTGCTTGTGAAAAATTCCATGGCAGCATCCTGGGTCTAAAGAATCAATTTCTGGGAGTGAGCTGGAACAACCCATGAGGTTTTTTCTTTCGGTTTTTTTTTTTTTTTCATCGCAAGCATCCCTGATTATTGTTATACAAACTGAATTTGAGTTTTGGAAAAGGTGTTTCATGGGCTCTGGTCCCCTGCCCAGCTAGAGTTCCTGTAAACCCTTCAAATTCAGGAGAATCTTTCCCAATTTTAAAGTGCTCACTTGTTCCTAGGAGGCGATGAAGTGATAGGAACACACCAAATATACCAACCACATATTCCTTTTGGGGAAGTCAGCTGAGCTAGTGCGGAAGGGAACTCAAGAATAAAAACAGCACTGGGGAGGTAGGGTTTCAAATGCATTTGCTAAGGGCAGAGCTTTTTCCCAGGGCAGCTTTTGCTAAGCTCTTGTTTGGAGAAGACAGAAAACTCGGGAGAGGTCCCACAGGGGCCTGGAGATGCTCCTGCCAGACGCAGCTCCAACAGCAGCTCGGCTCAGAGCCTTCCCCAGCCCCACCCAGAGTTCATCCTCGCTAATGTGCCTCAGCACTGGGCTCAGATCCCCTCCTCAGCACTTTCTCACCATTTAAATTCTCCGTATGTCTGTCCCCACCAGACTGCCAGACCCAGCAGCAGGTCTTGCTTGGCTCTTCTACCCTGGCCCGAAATTACTGTTCAATGTTTGTTGAATGAACAAACGAATAAACCCCATAATTAACCTGTGAGACAGAAACCCAGGGAAGATCTTGAATTTTAAGAGGTAATTTAAAGAAGAATTAAAAAATGGAAGTCCTAATCATACAATTCATTGTCCTTATGAATAATACAGAGAAAACATAAACAGGCAGAGGAAGGGTTGGGCGAACCCATGCTTGATAGTTCTAGAAGTGAATACGTAATTCCGGGAAGTGGTTGTCTTGTATGAGTCTGACCCAACGTGGCCATGCCAGGATCACTAGGTAACTCCTAGAACGTAAAAAGTAAGCCCACAAACATCTCTTTCTCTCCTTTCATTTATTTATTTATTTTTAATTTCCTAGTCGCATCGTGCTTGCCTGCAATGGAAGCATGGAGTCTTAACCGCTGGACCGCCAGGGAAGTCCCTTTTCCCCGCCTTTACTTGCTCAGGAGGCCTTAGCATCAAGCCCAGGAGTTTGGCCTGTTGAAAGTGCTGGACTTTGTGCCCAGACTCTGGGACAGAGTCTCTTCTCTCCTTTGCTACCTTTTCTCCAAAACAAGGAAGTGTGTTGCTTGCTTGCCATCCTCGATTCATGGTGATCAGGATGCTGCGGAAACCAGATGTACGTTGATGCCGTCTTCACCGGGGAGAAAGCTACTTTCCTAGAGGCTGGTTTTTCCAACCCTCCTTTCCTAGAAGCAAAGTCCACTGCCCCCATCTCAGATCCACCCTGTTCTCTGAAGTGGTCCAAAAGCAAGGGGAAGGGAGGAAGATAAACACTTGATAGGGAAGAGCAACAGCTGACTCTCCAGGGACCGGCCCGGCCCGCCCCGTGTCTCCCATGGGAGCTCGAGTTGTTTCTGCACAGGTGCCCAATGCCGTGTGTCCTGCGCAGGCTGGAGATGGGCCAGCAGTGCCATCTGCATGCCTCCCCTCCATGGACACAAATGCACCTGCCGGGCTCAGAGCCATCCAGACGGTTAAGAAACCCAATCTCTACCTTGTTCCTCTTCACAGGGAAAAGACAGAAGCCTCCCCTCTGGATCATGAAAGAAACAGCCAGGTCCTGTTTCCAGTGAGGCTGGAGGAAGGGTTTCTGGGGCAACCTAGGGGAGCAGGTACGGGGTTCAGGGGGAGAGGCTGAGCTGGGGGAGACCCCCCCTAAAGAGGCACTGTGCGCTCAGCCCACCCAGGGAAGCGAGATCAGAGGGAGCTTCTGTAGGGTGGGAGCTCTCAAAGTGTGGGCCCCAGACCTGCTGCAATGCATCACCTGGGAGCTTGTGAGGGACACCAGTCCTCGGGCCCCACCTCGCACCTGCAGAATCAGAACCTCTGGGGGTGGGCCACAGCACGCTGGGGTTTACCAAGGACCCTCCCCAGGGGATTCGGAGGCAGGCCCAAGTTGCTGAGTGTCCGGATCAGGCCTACTGGGAGAGTGAGCCCTGGTGTGGGAGGCGGGGCCTGGGGCCTGGGGACTTCAGAGCAGCTCCGCCCATCTGCCCCAGGGTGTTGTACAAAGAGGATCCTTTTCTAGGAGTGCCGGCAGGTGGAAAGGGTGTGGGAGCCTGCCTGAGAAACAGGTGACCGGGAGAAATGCTGAGTAAAGTCCCCTGTTGAAGGAGGCTCATCTTCCAGGTGCAGACAAGTGTTCAGCCCAACTTGGAGAGTGCGTTTCCATGAGTCCTCTGGTAAACCCGGTTTAGAGACTAACACTGCTGCACATCCTTTTGCCCAACATAAAAAAAGAGCTTCGTTCCGCACAGGCCACTACTTCTTGATATTTGGTCGGCAGGAGTGGAGAAGGGTGAGAGTCCACTGCCGAGCTGTGAGGGGTCAGTGGAAGGATGCCTACTGTTGGGACATCGGGCTGAGTCTAGAACAGCGTGGCCCGAGGGACCCAGAGGGGCACGGGAGCAGCCTCCAGGGAAGAATCACTGAGCTGGGCTCCATTTTACAGAGATTGTCCAGGGCAGTTGGGAGGAGTCAGGACATTCACCACCCATCCCATTATTGGGCTTGGAAGCGTCACTAGAAGGTGAGAGATTGCTGTTGCCCTGTTAGGTGCTGCCCAGAGCTGGGAGTGGCGGGACACACACTCGTGTGTGCGCGTGTGCACGTGTGTGTGTGTTTGGGTTAAAGTAGCTCTTGCTGGCTTGGATATGGCTGAAATAAACCAGCACATCCTATGCCCCACCCCACAAACACACACTGCCATCCCCAGTGAAATTTTGGCAGTGAGTCTGAAACAGTACAACCTAGACAGCATATTAAAAAGCAAAGCTATTACTTTGCCAACAAAGGTCCATCTAGTCAAAGCTATGGTTTTTCCAGTAGTCATGTAGGGATGTGAGAGCTGAACTATAAAAGAAAGCTGAGCACCAAAGAATTGATGCTTTTGAACTGTGCTGTTAGAGACTCCTGAGAGTCCCTTGGACTGCAAGGAGATCCAACCAGTCCATCCTAAAGGAGATCAGTCCTGGGTGTTCATTGGAAGGACTGATGTTGAAGCTGAAACTCCAATACTTTGGCCACCTGATGCAAAAAACTGACTCATTTGAAAAGACCCTGATCCTGGGAAAGATTGAAGGCGGGAGGAGAAGGGAACGACAGAACGACAGAGGATGAGATGGTTGGATAGCATCACCAACTCAATGGACATGAGTCTGAGTAAACTCCTGGAGTTGGTGATGGACAGGGAGGCCTGGCGTGCTGCAGTTCATGGGGATGCAAAGAGTCGGATTCTGAGCGACAGAGCGGCACTGAATTTAAGCACTTTATGAGATGACCAGTAGAGGGCGTCCTCTCCCCAGTTTGAGGCAGAACCGGCCCTCCCTGCCCTGTGCCCGGTGCGGGTCTGGCAGCCAGGTTCTCACCGTTAAGGAAAAGATAGATTTACTCGGAGGTAAAAGAGACAGGAGCCTAAAGCAAAGTGACTTCAGGGACACAGGGAGAAAAGCCTCGCCTCCAGACAACGGAGATTGAGGCTTATCTATTTAAAATGCAAATATAACCCAGGATTACACTTCAGGGCTTCCTGTCTCATTGAGATGGAGTTGAGAGGGTTTTGACAAACCAGGAGAGGGTGAGGGCGTGCTGGGCTGGGCGCAGAGGCACAGCGGCGTAAAACAATGAAATTGGGGTCTCAAAGGCAAGTATCACAACCCTCCTCCATTCCAAAGAAGGGAAAACCCTTGTGTGCTTCCCACAGTAAGAGCTGAGAGAACCACGGAGGGGTGCCGCCTCCTTGGGGGTCGGTGGTCAATTGCATATGGACAGTCTGGATCAAGTGCTGTGGACCCTGATGGTTTTTCCTGTCTTTGAGCATTTTGAGGTCAGGACACTGCTTCATATTTCCAGTTCCTGGTGTAGACTCTGACACAATTGTAAATGCTCTGTAAATGCTAAGTGAACAAATGAATGGCCACGAGTAAGGAACCATTAGGTCAGTTATAGTGTATCAGCCTTATTGGAATATTACACAATGATTTAACAATATAGAAATCAAATCATTATGTTGTTCACCTTAAATACAATGTTATATGTCAATAATATCTCAATAAAACTGGAAAAAAAAATAAAATGGTTACAAAGGCCATGTAGCAAAATGGGAAGTGCTTATGATATTGAGTATACAAATTGCTTTATGTCTGTGGACAATTACTCATGATGTGAATTGAAAGGGAACAAGGAGAAATGAAGAGTTGTGGATGGGCAGTGGACTTGTCAGTAGCTTCCTTCCTAGTTTGTGATTTAATCTCCTTTGTTGTGGGTTGTGCAATACACATAAAAACCATTTTTTTCCTGCCCACAAGAACGTCTCAGTTTTGTTCTTTGGTGCCAAAGTATGTTGACTCCTATCGTGTTTGCTCAGATCTCTCTCTCTCCAGAACTCATTAGCTTCATGTGCTGGTCACAATGTCCAGCACTGCACCCACTTGCACACAGAAGAGATCCTTTGCATATTAATAATTTTACTGGCAACTGCTATGAATAACATGAAATTCAAACACTTAAACTTCAGTTCCCCCAGTCAACTGCTTCTCAAGTGTTATCTATAGTAAGTCCCTATTTATACTGTCAGTGAGAATAATAATGCGTCTCATTTGTTCAGAAGTGACCTTCTACATAAATTTAATCCTCACCACAAACCTACAAGCAAGGAAATGTTATCCCATCTTGTAAAGGAAGAAACAGAAATTCAGAGGGTTTCTATTACTGCTGCAAGACTATCAGCAGTTGGGTTTCATCATACCTAAGACTTTAGGCTCCCAACAGCTGCTCTTGTTTTAACCCAACATACCCTAATGGATGCTTTCAAAGGGCTCACAGCACTGCAGAGGCAATAACACAATGCACATCAGTAATATAGTCTAGACATCCCGGGCAGTCCAGTGGTTAAGAATCTACCTGCCAATGCAGGAGACACAGGTTCGATCCCTGTCTGGGGAGATCCCACAGGCCTCGGAGCAACTAAGTCTGTGTGCTACAACTACGCAAGCCCAGGAACCTGGAGCCTGTATTCTGCAACAAGAGAAGTCACCTCAATGAGAAGCCTGCGCACTGCAACCAAGAGTAGCCCCTACTCTATGCAACCAGAGAAAGCTCGTGCAGCAATGAAGACCAATTGCAGCCAAAAATTTAAAAAAAAAAAACAAATTTAAATATGGTCTAACTGTACCAAAAAAGTGTTATGCATAATAGTAGCAAGCACTGCGTAGGTTTGGATGTGATGAATCTATGCCCAGGGTAGTGTCCTCAGGGACTCCTCTAATACTGAGCTGCTGACTGTTTAATGGGGATGCTTTGTCCATCCAAAATCCCACCCCAGCTGATGATCTGGAATTCACCTCTTGGTTTTTGGTGAAAATATGTTTGAAGAGTCAAATATGTTTGGTGATGGACAGGGAAACCTGGCATGCTGCAGCCCATGGGGTCGCAGAGTCGGACACAACTGAGCGACTGAACTAATGTTTTGAAGGATTGGGCTTTTGACTGAAAAAGAGGTCATTGTCACTGTCAGTTTTACTCTTACGCATTATGAGGCTTTATGAAAATGTACTCTGTCCATTAATCTCAGGGGGTTGGGGCCACTTCAGTCCCTGGAGGAAGCAGATGTTTTCCTGAGGAAGAGATGTCTGCTTAAGCGGCATGTGTCAGACAAAACCTAGAGGCTGCAACCGGAAATCAAGTGTCTCCCCCACTGTGGACAGTTCTCTTTCCAGTCAACATTTCATCAGGGACTTAAAACAATAGCAATGAAGTGCAAATGAATTCATGAGACAGGACTAGACAGAGGCTTGACCTGTCATTTGTCTCAGTGGGGCGTGAAGTTCATAGACTTTACCTTATGAGTCATTTCCCCCTCTCTCCTGAATTCCCTTGGTTTCTCAAGGCTTTAGGGCCTCCAGGCCCATGTCCTCCTCCTCCTGATTCAAACCTGTTCACAGGATATCCATAGATCTCAGTACAGATTTAAGCCGAGGTCAGTGCACCTTGAATCTTCTCTCTTTACGGACCCAAAGGTATTGTATCTCCTCTGAGAAGTTATAGAAGCGTTTTCCATGCTCAGGATGGTGGTCACCTACAAGAATGAATGACTGGTTCCACCTGCAAAGAGTGGGTGGGGACAGGCATCTTGGTCCCAGAAGCTGAGGTTAGGCAGGCAGGTTACAGAAGAGCTGATTTCAGAAATGTGCCCCGTAGCTGTGTACCTTTGCCTGCGGTGGAATATGAGAATGGTACGTTTTTTTCTGAATGGAAGTCTTTCGTTTTACTGAAAATCTAAATGTAATTTTGGTGCTTCTCAATAGGATCTAAGAAAGGGCTTAACAATTTCCCCGATGGTTAAGCATCTGCTGGGCAATGCAGGAGACACGGGTTTGATCCCTGGTTGGGGAACTAAGATCCCACGTGCTGTGGGGAAACTAAGCCCGCATGTCACAGCTAGAGAGGCCGGGTGTTGCAGCAAAAGACCCAGCATGCCAAAACTAAGGCTTGATGAAGCCAAATAAATCACTAAGGGCTTAGATGCTGAAGTCCCTGCTTACTACAGGTCAACTGATAAAAACACCCAGTTCTGCCTTTCTTTCTCACGGGTTTTTCTGTCTCCAACGAGTCTCCTTTCTTCTGCCTGGTCATTAGAGACCTTTGATCCTTGACCCCCCTCTTACTTTCTGCCCTTTTTAAAAAAAAAAAAATTGGGAAGTATAATCGCTTTGGGCTTCCCTGGTCACTCAGTGGTAAAGAATCCAGCTGCCAATGCAGGAGATGTGGGTTCGATCCCTGGGTCAGGAAGATCCCCTGCAGAAGGAAATGGCAACCCACTCTAGTAGTCTTGCCTGGAGAATCCCATGGACAGAGGAGCCTGGTGGGCTACAGTCCACGGGGTCTCAAACGAGTTGGATACAACTTAGCAATTAAACAACAACAAATAACTGCTTTACAATGTTCTGTTAGTTTCTGCTGTAAAACAAAGAGAATCAGCAATATGTATACATATATCCCCTCCCTCTGGGACCTGCTCCCCTCCCCATCCCACCCTTCCAGGTCATCACAGAGCACCAACATGAGCTCCCGGTGTTACGCAGCAGCTTCCCACTATCTGTTTTACACATGGGGGTGTATGTGTGTCGATTCCCACCTCCCAGCTCATCCCACACATATCCACTCTTCTTTTTTTCTCACACTGTCAATTGTTGATTGAAAGTCTCTTCTCTAGAACAGTGATTCTCAAAGTGTGATTGGCAGAAACTTGAGAGTCCCCAAGACCTTTACAGGGAATCCATGTCAAAACTCTTATAATAATACAAAGAAGTTATTTACATTTTTTTACTGGGTGACATTTGCAAATGTAGTGATGTATATAACTGCTGGCATCTTAGCCCAAAAAGGGCTGTGACATCAAACCATACTACTGGTGGCCACTGGATTTTTCACTACCATGCCTTTGTTTTTAAAAAAGTTTTTAAAAAAGTCAGTTTTACCTAAGAATGTCCTCAATGAAGGAACAAGCTATTGTATCCCAGTCCTCGGGTATGTGACTTTTTAATATTTTGGGATGACACTGGAAGTATGCATAACACACTGCCATACACCAAAGTATGAGGGCTGTTTAGAGGGAAAGCCTACGTATAATTATTTGAGTCACAGGCTGAACTACCGCCTGAATTTACAAGCATTTTCACTTGAAATAATGACTGATGTAAATTACAGTTACCCAGACTTGGGCATTTGGCAGGTATTTTCTTAAGAAACCACAAAGTGAGTCACTTCAAGAAACAATTGGCAGAATTTTTTATACAGTGGTAAGAACCAAGTTTTCAAAGTAAAATTAGCATTTTGGAAATCCCGCATCTGCCAAAACAAGATTTAGAATTCATATATGGGCTTGACTGCTTCCCAATACTTGAAAGGCTTTTTAATGAGATCAGAGGTGACTTGTCTGGCATCATATGAAGAAATAAATCAATATTTGGAAAAGCTGCACACTTCAGTGAAATCCTATTTTCCAAATGCATAATATTATGAAATATTTTTACAGAACAAGAGAGAGCGTTAGCTTTTAATGTAACAAAGTAGGAACTCTGGTTTCAGATTTCACAGCAACTAACCTTTAAGATCGGAAAAGGCAATGGCATTCCACTCCAGTACTCTTGCCTGGAAAATCCCATGGACGGAGGAGCCTGGTAGGCTGCAGTCCATGGGGTTGCTAGGAGTTGGACACGACTGAGCGACTTCACTTTCACTTTTCACTTTCATGCACTGGAGAAGGAAATGGCAACCCACTCCAGTGTTCTTGCCTGGAGAATCCTAGGGACGGGGGAGCCTGGTGGGCTGCCGTCTCTGGAGTCGCACAGGGTTGGACACAACTGAAGCGACTTAGCAGCAGCAGGAACCTTTAAGACACTACCAATTCAGATTTTGGTATAGTATTAAGGAATACCCACAATTATCTGAAAAGACTAGTGAAATACTTTTCCCTTTCCAAGTCCATATACGTGCTAGGCTTTTCTTCAAAGGTCAAAATAGGGAATCTTTACAGTTTGAATGAAGAATCTAAGAATCCAGCTATCTTCTATAACACTAGACATTAGAGAGTTTTGTATTCTTTAGAGTCACTTGTCTCACTTCCTTTGTTTTAGAAAAGTTATTTTCATAATAATGAAATTTATGTCGATATAGTTTTTTTTTTTTTTTATCACTCCTTATAGTGGCAATAGTTTGTTAATTCTTTTTGCTGTATTCCATCCTATGAGTATACCACAGTTTATCCACTCTCCCAAAGATGTACCTGAGTACCTTCCAGGTTTGGGCCAAATACTGCTGCTATGAACATTCTTATAAAAAATATTTACATTCTCATAAATAACTGTTTACATTCTTATAAAGAGCAGGAATTGTGATACATTCTGTGAAAGTGCATATCAAGAGGGTTTAACCTAATGGATAGGGCAGGAGAAACTTTCTGAGGATGTGAAAGTTGAGTTAGGGGCAGTTCAGTTCAGCCAGAAAGAATGGTATTTACTGACACCCAGAGCAAGAAGAAGATTCAATTAGAGAACTCCTTTAGAGCAAGAATGTCTAGAAATATGTGGGACCCATGCAGTGGGCCTCCTTCAGCGTGCCCTCAGAACCTGTTGCCGTCTACTCCATCCTCTCTGCCCTTCCCACTGTCCAGCCCCCTCCTCCTGTTTCTGGCTTCCAGGCTGGAGGAATGATTTCTGAGGCTCCAGATTGGTAACTACGGAAGGCAGAGATCCTCTGTGGGAGACAGAAGATGAGAGTGGCCCTGGGGAGCTCTGTGATTGCAAAGCCCCAGATTCTTCTGCTGGTGAAATACTTTTTTTTTTTTTTTTAAATTTTTATTTTTATAGTTATTTTTAAATGAACAGTTTTGGTTTTGTTTTTAATATGATTCACGTTGACATATAACTCACAAAACAGAAGTTCTTTGGGATCCTCAAGGATTTTTAACTGTGTAAGAATTCTGAGATCAAAACCTTAGGGAGGGACTTCCCCGGTGGTCCAGTGGCTAAGTCGCTACACTCCCAATGCAGGGAACTCAGGTTCAAGCCCTGGTCCGGGAACAGGATCCCACATGCCGCGTCTAAGACCCATCACAGCCAAACAATTAAAAAATTAAAAAATAAAAACTTTGGGAGTCTCTGCTGTAGATTAATATTTTATCTGGCTTCTAGTCTTCATTACAATTTCCTTAACAGATAGTAACCTATTTATTAGAACATAAGACTAGTTTTGGGAGGATTTGGAATGGGCAGCCCTGTGCCTGGTCTGATTTCAATAGAACAGGCTCCACTGCCCTGCTCCCCAATTATCTTCTCTGTTGACCCTCCACAGGACCTCAGAGTTCCCTCACTGGTATTCTTTTAAGTCACCTGAATGCCTCTCTTCAAATCTAAACACATGTAAGTAGTGATTGCTGCTAGTTACCAGTCATTAATACATTAAAATAATACCCAACTTTTTGAGTGTTGACTGTATCAACCTTAATTCTAAATGCTGGTGGCTCAGATGGTAAAGCATCTGTCTACAATGCGGGAGACCTGGGTTCAATCCCTGGGTTGGGAATATCCCCTGGAGAAGGTAATGGCACCCCTCTCCAGTACTCTTGCCTGGAGAATCCCATGGACAGAGGAGCCTGGTAGGCTGCAGTCCATGGGGTCGTGAAGAGTCGGGCACGACTGAGCGACTTCACTTTCACTTCATGTATTATCTCACTTAATGTTATGAACCATGAACATGTATTTTCAGTGAAGAAACCTGTAAATTGTTTTTATTAAGCAACAAGGCCTTTAGGAACAATGACACATATTCTAGGTATAAGGTCTCACACAGGCACACGCTAGCAGGATAAAAAAGGCAGAGAACAGTCTGGAGCTTAGGTGGAGTGTGCACGATGGCTCACGGCGGGGCCACCAGACTGGCCAGGGAGAGGCAGACACCAAAGCAAGGCAGGGAGACTGAGCCCTGGCTCCGCTGTGGTTCCGACCCTGACCCTGACCCTGACCCTGGTGAGATCTGTTACCTGGTAATCCACAAACCACTTCTCTCTTGGCTCATTCTGAAATCTTACAACTCTTTTCCTATTCCCCAAGTGTACTGAAGTATCAGAATTTTTTAAAAAATGCCATACAAAATTAACATTAAAAAAATAAATTTATCTGAGGTCTGAAATACTGAAGAACAAGCATATAGCTAAATAGTACAAAGAGCAGAAATTAGAACATAAAAAATGACTTAAGACAGACAGGCATTCTTCTGGCAATACTCTATTAGTTTACACATATTTTTAAAACACATTTTAAAAGATATTTCTCC
The DNA here is from genome assembly GCF_016772045.2 of Ovis aries. Classification (NCBI taxonomy): domain Eukaryota; kingdom Metazoa; phylum Chordata; class Mammalia; order Artiodactyla; family Bovidae; genus Ovis; species Ovis aries. Next base: position 70,142,396 of record NC_056065.1, read on the forward strand.
AACATTCACAAAAGGCAAAAGCTATATTTGCAACATTTCAAAATACTTTTGAAAGCATCCAGTTTCTCAAATCACTCAATTAAAATGTACACGAGTTACCCAAGTCCATTTTTCAAAGACACAACATAGAATCATATGATATTCTTGTTTGACATATTACAAATTTAACTAAAAATACAAAAAACTTATCAATTCATTTTGTGTTCTGCCCCATAGTATTTCATTCTTTTTCTAATCAACTAGGACAAATACACATGACATATATGTATATACACTTTTCAGGAATAAAATATTCCAACTTTTACCTGTAATTTGTTCAAAACCTCAGGAACTTGACAAGGACATGATTATTTGAAACAACATTGACAGTTTAAAAATAAAAACAATCATTTAAAGGAGGGACCTTAAAATATATTTTTGGCCATAAAATCTGTGATGTGATTATCTGAGGAAGTTAGTGATACAGCATCGTCTGCCTGAGCTATCACCAACTGAACAAAAAGGCTGAAAACAGACTTTAAATTCCCTGTATCTACAAGGTAACAACCACAGTTGTTTATTCAATTGTCCAGGGAATTTTCCTCCAGCTAGATTTAAGTTCCTGTGCTACAATGATTTGGTCTATCCCCTGATGAGTGCATTTAAGATTCAAAAAATGATCTTTGAGATCAGATTTTACATTCATTATATACAGATGAGGAAAATGCTGCCTGGAGATTTACAGGGAAGCTAGAAACAGATCCACCAGGATACAGACCTGAAGTTCCTGATTCCCAGCTAAGTTCTTCCGATAACAAGTTCTCCAGGGTAAGATTCCACATCATTTACTGTCGTTTGGTTATGGAGATTGCTATAATTTTAATATTAAGCAATGCACATAGCGCGCCCAAATCAGAATTGCTAATTCACTTCAAGGGTATTCAAGGGAACACCTGATTGGCTTTTTGTGTTTATGTGGACGTAATATCATGGCTGTTTCAATGTCATTACCCTAAAGATGTTCCCTATCAGCTTGGAGAGCCAGGACGTGAACAACATTGAGATTCTCACTGTAAACAAAATGCAGTGGTAGGCACTGTGGAAACGCATTTGGTCCTATTTTCCTTACCCTGAGCACAGAAAACAGCAGGCTGTTCCAGCAGGTCGGAGCCTGTGCACATTTTGTGGTGAAGAAAGGAGTCCACGTGCCCAGCGCACTGAGGCAGCACAGACGTGGGCACAGGACTCCTCGGAGGAGAATGGTCTGAAGAAACCATGTTGTAGAATCGAACAGACAGCATTTCAAGAGGCCTCCCCTAATGGGGAACACCAGGTCTCCCTGAAGTTATTAGAGATTTCCTTATCTCAGGAATCGTCAAGGCCAAAGTCTAAGGTGTGATACAAGACACCGTGAAAAAGCCCAGGAAACACAGGGTGAAACGTTCGTAGTGGAAAGCTATACACTAAAGGGGGAAACAAAGGAAAAACGGCAATGGATACAAAACTACTCAATTTCAAGTTGGAGGAAAAAACATAGTGAATATAGTGTTAGCTTGCTTACAATGACCAGGAAGGCAGCACAGAGACGAACTCAGGGTGACGAGTCTGTGTCTGGGCTTCTTCGCTTAACAAGAATAGAAGCCTAAGACCAAAGGTATGAGATCCGTCTACACACGGAAGGGTTTTTATGGCCACAGACAGTACCTGTTACAAAGCAGTTTCTAATGAGAATGGTAAGAAATGGGGAAAATCATAGAGGTCATCTCAAAGTCTCATCCAATAGTGTCATCTGGTGGGTTGAAAGTATCGTACTGGTATACTGTTTTCACACTGAGGGGCTTAGATAGTGGTGTGAACAACGCCAAGTGAAGTGAAGTGAAAGTCGCTCAGTCGTGTCTGACTCTTTGCGACTCCATGGACAGTCCATGGGATTCTCCAGGCCAGAGCACTGGAGTGGGTAGGCTTTCCCTTCTCCAGGGCATCTTCCAAACCCAGGGACCAAACCCAGGTCTCCCGCATTGCAGGTAGATTCTTTACCAGCTGAGCCACAAGGGAAGCCCAAAGATACTGGAGTGGGTAGCCTGTCCCTTCTCCAGCGGATCTTCCTGATCAGGAATCAAACCGGGGTCTCCTACATTGCAGGTGGATTCTTTACCAACTGAGCTATCAGGGATGGAAACGGAGATAATTAGGAATATACTGTTCACTTGGTTCCACTGGATAGCATATTTAAATAAACAAATTGCATGTACTCCTATGCAATTTGAAGGGCATGGACCTCCATATTATCATTTTAGAAAGCCTTCTAAGCTTCTACTTTCTATGTTAAAATGTCAGCAAAAGTACTTTAAATTAACAATTAAATAAAGACAGTAACTGCATTTAGGAGTCACATAATAATTTTCAAGTAAGTGTCCATTCTCCATAACCTATAAATCAGGCTTTACTACTCAATTATCACATGATGTTACTTTTCCTTTCACATCAAATTGCTGACTCTGACTGTTTGGACATCAGGATAGTTTTTGACTCTTGATCTGTGGGGCTATCAACTGGTATCTGTAGAAAGAATAAGAAGATAAAAAATTTACATTACGTATCTGGCGTATGTCATCATGACAGATCCACAGTTGACTCAGGAATTAAACAACAAGCTGATTACATAGATGGATTTACACTTACTCTATGCACATTTCTCAACAGTATAATCATAAAAATATTCACTACTTACAGCTTTAATATCGCCATTTGTAATTCCTTTATTTATATTGTGTCTTTTCAGATCGGACTTGATTAATGCTGCAAACAGAGAAGGAACAATGAAGTTACCACAGAGTATGTATAAATATACTTTTTTCTAAGCAGTGTAAAATTTTTTTTGATATTGTCAAATGTAGCACACTATAGTACCATAATATCCCATAACATTCTTGTAGCCTGAAAAAAGAACACTACCTAAGTCATTACCTTAATTAGCAAGTCATTTATTAGTGAATAAATACAGGATGCTAAGAACTAAGACACAAAGATGAAAAGTGCAGTTCTTTCCCTAAAGGATCCTCTAGTCTAGGGAAGGGCTTCTCTGGTGGCTCAGATGGTAAAGAATCTGCCTACAATCAGGAGACATGGGTTTGATCACTGGGTCGGAAAGATCCCCTGGAGAAGGGGATGGCACCCATTCGGGTATTCTTGCCTGGGAAATCTCATGACAGCAGACCCTGGTGGGCTACAGTCCATGGGGTTGAAACAAGTCAGATACAACTGGGTGACTAAACAACAACAATCTATGGGAAACACTGACATGCAAACAATTTTAACATTGTGTAACAACCCCAGTAATGCAGGCAGGGGCAGGATACAGTGGTAGCATGGAGAAAATGTCTGTGGCAGCCGAAGGAAATAAGGAAAGGCTTATCAGAGGAGACACATTTGAACTGAAGCTTGAAAAAATAAGTGGGAACTTGTCAAGCAGATAAGAGGAGAGCGGAAGGCATTCCAGGCATGCGGAAGCCAGTACACGCCAAGAGATCAGGACGGGAAGAGTGGAGTCTACTCTCGGCGCCCGTGGTGGTCTGCGATGGATGGAGCATCACGTCCAAGAGGGAGACGGGGGACACTGTGAGTGACTGGGGAGGAGCTCAGTCTGGCAGCTATGTGTGTGTGTGTGGTGGGGTGTGATCGGCAACAAGGCTAGAGGCAGCAAAGCCGGTCAAGAGGCTTTCATCCTGCTGGAGCTGGTAAGGCCTGAACATGTGAGAAATGGTGACACAGGGACAGAATCCAGACATCGTTTAGAATCGAACCGGTAAGCCTCAGCGGTTTGAAAGGATACGAAACATGGGGGTTGGGAAGGGGGAAGCGGGCGACTTGCTTGGGCTACTGAATGAACAGTGGCTTTCCTGGTAGCTCAGACTGTGAAGAATCTGTCTGCCAAGGCTGGAGACCCAGGTTCGATTCTTGGGTGGGAAAGATCCCCTGGAGAAGGGAATGGCAACCCACTCCAGTATTCCTGCCTGGAGAATCCCATGAACAGAGAAGCCTGGTATAGGCTACAGTCCATGGGGTCACAAAGAATCAGACATGACAGTGACTAACACTTTCACTTTCTCTGGTCCTACTTATTGAAACTGAAAATACAAAAAGGATAGGTGTGGTGGGAAGATGGTAAGTTCTGTTCTTACCAGATGGTAAGGTCGAGTATAAAATCCCATGGGACATTCAGGTCCAAGGATAAATATATGATTAGACATATTGGTCTGAAATGTAAAAGAGATCAGGGTCTGGAGGTACAGTTTTGAAAGTTACTAGTGTTAATGTGGCAGTTAAAGCCATAGACTACACAAAGAGTGTAAAATAAGAAAAGGGACAAATTGGTGGGTAGTTAAATAATCTAATTGGTCATAAAGCAAAGTCGAAATGAAAGGTAAAAGTAAAATCAGTCTTAAAAGTTAGACTACTGCTTCTTTAGAAATTCACACTACCCCTTAGAATTGTTACTGATAGCAACATTTTAGAAATTCAGATTATTTACACAAACATACTTGGATATATGTAAAATGGCCTTTCTGACTGCATTTAAATGATTTTAAAGAAACTGGTGATGTAATGAGCTCCCAATTTCAAGCAGCTTGATATTAAAACCTCCTCTTGGGCTTCCCTGGTGGTCCAGTGGGTAAGAATCCGCCTGTCAATGCAGGAGACATGGATTCCATCCCTGATTTGGGAGGATGTTACATGCTGCAGAGCAACTAAGCCCATGCACCACGACTACCAAGCCTGTGCTCCAGAGCCCATGAGATGCAACTGCCGAGCTAGGCACCGGAACTACTAAGCTACGCGCCGCAACCACTGAAGCCTGCGTACCCTAGAGCCCATGCTCTGCAACGAGAAGCCACCACAACGAGAAGCTCGCACACCACAACACAGAGTTGCCCCCAGTTTGCTACAACTAGAGAAAGCCTGTGCACAGCAATGAAGATTTGGTGCAGCCAAAAATAAATAAATAAATCACTCTCTAAACTGCACCAGTGATTGACATCAATTGGTCTGCCTGACACTGTTCTACAAGTCCACTATATCAAAGATGCTACTCATTTTATTTTTTTACAGGGGTAAACTCTCTACTATTAATATTAACCAAAGGATTGAGAAACACTATGACGTGTTTAGAAACATTTTATTTCAATGTGCATAAATGGGCTAAGGAGTGGTTATGTATGCACACTGCTTCACAGAGAACAATCAACCCTAGAAAAGCAGAATGCACTGCATTTAAATGGTAATTCTTCTGTTAAAATAAGACCTGCCAACAAATCTCAGGAAAAAAATGTAAAAAAGAAAAGGTATCACCTTCAGCACACCTCAGCAATCTCTCAGCCCTCTTTCCTCTGTCTGTACAAATGACTACTGGATACAAATCCATCATACTCCCTCTAGTAAAACACTCAACACATGAGAAACATTAATTAGCGTTTTTAAATGATAAAACTGTCAATGTAAAACTGATTTTAAAGATCTTTTTTTTATACTTCTTAACTTTCTGTACTTGACCTGTTTGAATTAACATTTATGAATCTTACCATAAGATAAAGAGAATAGAGAGCACAAAACTGTTCCTTTTTGGTGCAACAGTAACACTCTATTTGATGCCTATGTGCTACTCTCCTGGAAACTAAGAAGCAATATGGAATTACTTATGACAGATCAGTAGTTAAGGCAGTTTATGTACTACATTACATACGTTCAGTCACAAAACATTCAGTTTTATGTGTTTCATTTCACTAACTGAAGAGAATGGGGGGAAACGCTTCCTTGGCAGGATTTTTCCTATGAGGAAACAGTGCACTCAGTCCCTCTGAGTGTAATGGATAAACGACAGTGACCTTAAGTGGCTGTATATTCCCAAAGTAAGTGCTTATCACTGCTAAGAGCTCATTCTGGGGGTTTCAAAAAGGATGACCAGGTGTTCAACAAATATAAAAAGAAGCCTTGATTCCCATCTTTCTGTTAGATTCTATCCTTGAATTAAGTTATAGCAGAGTGAGTGAGTGAAGTCGCTCAGTCGTGTCCAACTCTTTTCGAGCCCGTGGACTGTAGCCCACCAGGCTCCTCTGTCTATGGGATTCTCCAGGCAAGAATACTAGAGTGGGTTGCCATTTCCTTCTCCAGGGGATCTTCCCAACCCAGGGATCGAACCCAGGCCTCCCGCATTGCAGGCAGAGGCTTTAACCTCTGAGCCACCAGGGAAGCCCCCAAAAGTTATAGCAGATCAAAAGAAAAAAAAAAAAAACCCTCTCTGAGTCTCCATGGCTTCTGTCTCTCATGTAGACAAGGAATGCAGAAAGAAACTAACAACGTAAAATAACAGTAGAGGCCAACACGGGCCTGGAAGCACTACTGGGTATTAATCTCGCTTCTGTTTCTTTGGGCCACGCCCCTTGGCTTGTCAAACCTTAGTTCCCCAACCAGGGGTGGACCCCAGGGGGAGCACGTGTGGGGAGGTGGGGCTGAGCCCAGGGAGACTGGGCTGAGATAGCAGCCTGCGTGATCCGACAGGCCGTAGGTGCCAGGCCCTGCCAGGAGCTTCTCATCAACCATCTCAGTTAGTCCTCATAGAAAGCCCTAAAAGCAGGCTTTTAATATCCTGTTAATATAAATGAGCAAAGGAGAATGAGAGAGGTTGAGTAACTTGTCTAAAGTCACACAGCTAACGAGCTGCAGAATCTGAACCTGAGGCCAGTTCTGTCCATTCCAAGTCTTTACTAACACTTGTTACAACGGTTTTGTTTTCCAAGCATGGTAACTGTATTGAATTTGAAACCTCAAAAATGAATCCACAGATTCATATTCCTGAAGGCAAACAATATCCTTGAGAAGCAACAGAAATGGAAATTAAATATACAAAGACAGTGTGGCACTAGTACTTCCAGCAGGCATACACCCTACTTTACCTGTTAAAATGACGCCTACAAACATCCAGACACAGAGGAAAATGTTCCCTGTTCTAGGACCATATGCTAATGTAAGCTTTCCTTGAGCCAATGTGAATAAGATTCCAAATATCTAAAATAAAATAAGAGAAATATTTTATTAAGATTGCTTTTAAAAGCAATTACAGTATTTCCCTCAGAACTTAACTATTTTATTCATATGATTTGGCTTCTAGAAACATGCATTGAAAGGTGGAATTTTTAAAAACAAAAGCTACAGCCAAATTCATTATTCATTAGAATATTTGGTAAACTAACGGTCTCAGATTTAAGAGAAATCAGAGGTTCACCTGTGCGGCGGCATTAAGAAGACCAGATGACGTCCCTTCAGACTCAGGGTAAGTGATTTCAACAGCAAATTCGAAGCCCAGTGGGAGGTAACCAGTCATGAAGAAACTACAGGAAATAAATTCAAAATCACAGAAGAAATCACTGGAAGGACGATATCACCTGTCGATGCAACTGCTTTACTTCTCAGACTTGCTACATTATCAAATAAGCGAAAGCTCTGAGGTTGGTGTGTGAAAGGAAGGCACTATTACGATTCACCAAGTAACCCGAGGACAGGGGAACTGCGAAGAAAAACCGTGAACTAGGAAGCAAAACAATTTCTAACTTCTTTCCAGAGAAAAATATACTCCTAGTTTTCTAAGTCAGCTGTCTTTCCAGCCAAGCAAAGAGACTTCAGGTTAAGTAAGGCTCATCCATTTTTCACCTACAGCATCGCAGAAAATAATTCTGAATTACACATTTGTGTGCACAAGAGGGATCTTTTTTAAAGTTTAAAATATTAAAGGACTTTTGGATGAAATCTAAAAAATGAAAGCCACAGCAGTAATACTTCAGAATTCTAACAGCACACTATCATTCCTTTTAACACGTGCGATGCTTACCCAAGCAACCCTCCAGTGACGAACACGATGATAATGTGTCCAAGGTTCAGTGTGAAAGTAAAGATAACCATTCCAACAAAAGACAGAATGTAAACAGTCAGAGTAGTATGTCTAAAACAAAAACAACAGAATTGTTAGTGTTCTGTCAGATTTTCTTAGGCACATAAAAGTCATGCGGCTAATTCTGCTCTGTCCATACGGTAATAAATTTTTCAGATTTCAAGACTTACCCTTTCTTATCTATGGAAAATGGTTCCACCAGGCATGGACTTGAAAGACTAAATTGAAGTTTCAAAAGTTTCAGTTTGCAGCTGACAACAAAAGTCCAATGCTCAAACAAAGGAATACCCATAAGGATAAAAATCATTTTTATGGCACCAAATGGGATACAGACGGTTCCCTATCTGTATTTCAAGATTCAGATCAAATTCTGCCTCTTCCATAATACTTTTCCTAACCACTGCAGCTTACAAGATTCTCCTTTTTTTTTTCAAACTCCCTGATCATTTTCTATGTACATGATTGACACTTGACATCTATTTTAGTCTGTTATATGATTATTGAACTTTACATGCATGAACACCTTAATTTTTCCCAATCAGACTGCAAAGGTCCTAAGGACAGGGATCAAGTATTGCTTCCCACGGTTCTTGGCTAAGAGTGATGCAAATGAGAAGAGCTTGGGGAATGAACGGCAGTTACCCTGAGAAGAAAGCCAGGGCAACAAAGAACATCTGTATGCCGATCCACTTCCTAATTATAAGACGGACCAAAGACTACTGATAAATATAAATCCTTTACACATACTCTCTTCATCTACAAATTTAATGGGTTTCATTCTAAGCTACCATTCCATTACAATGAAGCCCCAGTAAGTGCTGTTTTAAATCATGTGAGAATTATTTGGAGCATTTTAAGATCAGAGGTACTTTGAAAGGGCTTAGATAATGATATCAAATATCAAACATATCAGATATAGCAAATATATCTTAGGCCTTGAAAGGTGTAGAGGACACAGTTCCATTACTTCATTCATTCACAGTTCCATTCATTCATTTTTCCCAAACGCATGAGAAATTTCTGTCTACTAAGAAATGCAGCTATTCTTCTTCTACTTTTTTTTTAGATGTAGCTGTTCTTTTAAGGCCCAGTGCAAAAGATGCTGCCTCGGAAAGCCCCTTTCTCAGTCTCCCAGTTGGTATTACTCACTTTTTCTTTTGTATTAGCATTTTTCTGGTTCCATATAGATACACAGTTAATATAGAATCTTCATATTATCTATTACAGTATTATAGTCAAGCGTTATTACAGTTTTAGGGCATTTTAGCCAAAAACTTTTTATTAAAATGCCTTATGCTCACCAATAATTTTTTGATAGGAAAAAACTTTTTATTTGTTTCTAAGTTCACAACATGAGAAAATAGCAATGTAAAAGTCTCTATCAAAAGTCAAATGTTTCTCAGGAAGGGCTCCTTTTAGAATAGAACTGATCTATTCTGGAGTGGTATACATCGAGTACTATTAGAGGAGAGGAGAGTTCATAAGGTATCCACATTCTCAAGTTGGAATAAACATGACCAATAAGATAACAGAGAGAGCACTGAAGCATTCAGAAGGGAAGGGAACCTAAGAGTGTCTAGAATGCAAGTTTTTTAGTAAAAACACTTTTTAAGTTTCTTAGAATGAAAAGTAAAGGTTCCTTTAAAACCAAAATACCTTAGGTTGTAGACCATACATTTGCCTGCTTCACTTACTTGTATGTTTTGGTATAATCCAGCCATAAGCCACAAAGAATAGATCCCACCATTCCAGCTAATACTAGTGTTAGCCCAATTCTTCCAGCATTCACTTCTTCTCCCTTAAAATTTTTTTCAAAAGAAGTTGATCAGACACCTCAAATTCAGAAAGATCCTTCACATTCCCATGCCTTCTCATGTCAATGGAAATAAGCAGATACAATTAAGCATACAATATAACATGAAGAATTCAGTACGTGTATTAGGGTGAATGGACATTCTACATTAAAGCAAAACAAAACAAAACAAAACCTGACATATGGGAGAAATCAAAAAGGAAATTTTTCTTGATCCTCCATGGTTAGAAGAACAAAGATTTTTGTTAGAATTCTTAAGTAATTTATAGGTGTCTGAAAAGAAAATCTGATAGCTTTTACATATAACTGCTTTCTCTTTTCAAAAGGAAAGAGAGATCAGGGCTGGATATTTACTTCTTTATATTTGTGTTGGTTTCTTTTACATTTTTTTGGTCTTGTCTCATATAACTAGTCACACTATCCCTTTAAAAAAGAATAAAGAAAAAGACAGAGGTATTGTTATAATGACTTCTGCATTCTAACTTGTTTTATAAATTGAATTAAACATAATTGAAACAAGTATAAAATCTTTTATAGCAACAATGTCATACATCTTTAGTCTTATGATCATGTTCACAGGAATTATATTGCTGAAGAAAAGTTCTCGACCAGTCATGGAACACAGTACTGGCAGAAGCTTACCTCATAATGTGTCAGTATCATTTGATTTAATAATGTTGAGACTGAATAAAATGCTCCAGTCATGATACCTACAATAATAAAGAGAAAACTATCAATGTGCCATGTACTAGCTTATAAAGTGATATGGGGCACTCTGTGACAATTGTGAAAATACAATGTCTTCTTAGTTGACAGAAAAAATTGAGACCTCTCACTGTTCCCTTTCAAGATGTAGACTGATCAATGTTAACACCTAAACTTCGGAGAGATGACGATTGTAGAATCCTGTCATTACATCATTTCCTATTATTTAGATTCAGACATACGGGCCAGAAATCACAGTCCCATGCATAACACTGTGTAATAGCAATCAAGCAACTGATTGCTTCCTGAGCACCTAGGCAAGTTCATGAATGCTAAAGCATTAAGACAGAACCCCTGTTGCAGCCATCTGGCCCCTGTGTCAAAGACGCACAAGGAAATTAGGAAGACAATGTCAATTAAAGAATACTTTAGAAGGGAAAGTTAAAAACAGATGGTTATCAGGAAGCATATGACTAGGTTTGAATAATGGAGTTTCTTCATATATGTTGTACCACTTTAAGTCTAAGTCTCTTAACCTAGCTGAAATTTAAGCTTATTATTTTTCTATTATTAAATAGTTCAAGCACACAAAATAGTACAGAGACTGTAACAAATACCCTTACTCATCACTCTCTTACAAACGTTAACATTTTGCTATCTTTGCTTCAGATTCATTTTTTCAGATCTTCCTTAATCCTATTCTTCCTCAGAGGTAATCCCTACCCTGACCTTCATATTTATCACTGCAGATATTACAACATATGTGTACCAATAAACAACAGAATTATTCTGCCTGTATCTAAATTTTATATGAATAATATGGCATTGTCCATCTGCAATCTGCTCTTATCACTCAGTATCATGGTTTTGAGGTTTATCCATGGATATTTTAGTTCTACCTCATCAGTTTTCTCTGGTTTCTAATAGTCCACCATGCCAATATACTTCACTTTAACTATCTCTTGTCCGAAGTCAATAGGTACTTTAAGGCTTTTTCCAGTTTTTCACTATTTAAAACAATACTGCAATAAATATTGCTTTTGTTCTTATGTATATAAGGGTTTCTCTAAGCAAAAATCTAGTAAAACTTCTACTTTCTGGATATAGCCCAATTGCTCTTCAAAATGGTTGTACCAGTTTATACTACCAAGAGTTCCTTTACTCTACGTTCTCGATAAATTTGTCTTCATCAGATTTAAAAAAAAATTTTTTTTTGCCAATTCAAATGTGTGTGATATTGTATCTCACTCTGGTTTTGATTTGCATTTCCTTGATTCCTAGTAAGGCTGAGCATCATATATGAGCAACATACACACACAAACATGTAAATGCCTCTGATTTTCCTGGACAGTTTGCTCTTTTCTTATTAATACTAATTAGCAGGAGTCAATTTTCTATTGTAGGTGCAAAGCCTTTGTTGGTTACATGCACTGCAGACATTTTCTCATGGTTTATGTCATGTCTTTCTACAAAATATCGTTAGTTTAATTTAATCATATTTATCAGTCTTTTAATTTAGGGCTTTTTTTTTTGGTATCAGAAAATTCTTTTAATAATAATAAAGATGGTTTCCTATATTTGCCTCTAAAACATGAAAGTTCTGGCGACTTCCCTGGGTTTCAGACTCTGCACTTTGACTGCAGGAGTGGGTTTGGAAACTGGTTTAGGGAACTAAGATCCCACCTGCCAGCCCTCACAGCCAAAAAATATAAAAACCAAAAATTAAAGTTCTGATTTTTACCCTTTGGTCTTTAACCCACAATTCATGTTCTAACTGCACATTATGTCTCCTCTATGGATAATCGATTGTCCCGGGACAATTCACTGCGTAGTTTCTCTTCTACAAATATCAAGTTCTCATATATGCATAATGTTCTAGTCTAGTCATCATGCTGTTGTTCTTCAGTTGCTAAGTTGCGTCTGACTCTTTTGTGACCCCATGACTATAGCCTACAGCCCATAGACTATAGCCTGCCAGGCTCCTCTGTCCATGGGATTTCCCAGGCAAGAATACTGGAGTGGATTGCCGTTTCCTTCTCCAGGGGATCTTCTGTTGTTTGCAAACATTCTAGTTTTTCCTCTCGCAGGCATGGACACTTAGTGGCATGGACATACGACTATAAAAGCGAACATAAGTGCTGGTTCTCCTTTTCTTAGTAATCATGGAAGAATGTTCTGAGATCAGCCTGGATCTCTGAGTCATTTGCTGTCCACAGTGGACATGCGGCATCGGCAGGCTGTGCCATTTGATATGGTAGGCCATTAAGATTTTTTTTGGTGGGGTTTCATTACTAACCTAGCCTATGCCAACTGATAAACAGGGGTAGGCCCCTGGGTTCTCTATTGGGTTCCAGTGATCTGTCTCAGTTCAATTCAGTCACTCAGTCGTGTCCAACTCTTTGTGAATGACTGTCTAACTAACAGTCTATCCCTTACTAATACATGGCATCTCATTACCACAGCTCTAGAAACCTTGATATCTGAGAATTAGTTCCTCACCTTAATCTTTATCAAAACTATCTTTGTTGCTCTTGGCCCTTACTTCTTTCACCGGAATCTTACAATTAGCCAAGTTCCATTACAAACCCTGTTTTAAGTTGGAGATTGCTAGATGAGGCTATGTCCAGAGATCTTATCAGAAACCCCTGGGTAGCGAGCCTTTGTTACTCACTTCCCATTGAGTTCAGGAATACACAGAGACCCAGTCAGGTTAGGCTGAGGAGGCCAAGGAAAGCAAAAGAGCCCTGTGCGGAGGTTTGAGTGTACTCTACCACACTGTACCCTGTGGTGGTCTCACTCCTCCTCCAGACTCAGTGAGGACAGCCAGAGTCTGGATAAAGAATTACAATAGCAACGAGTATTGCTACCTGAATCTAGAGTGAGACACTTGTCTGAGTTTCAGACAGCAAGTAGCTACAGTTGGGATATAAGTGATGGTAAGTTTCTCCAAAGAGCACTAACACCAAAAAAAAAAGTTTCTCAGTCTTTTTGGTTTCTTGAGTTTTGGCCGCTGGAAGCCTGTCCTACGAGTGTGGTGCCTAGCCAAACTATCCCCTGTGCAAGTCTGCCCCCATCTTTTCTACATAATACTAGGCATGGGTGGAGCAGCCAAGTACACTTCTAAAAGGTGGGATATGACCCTTACTCATTTGGACATTATGACCCCTTTGGCGATGAACATCAAGTCAACAAGCTTCTCCAACTGTTCTCGGGAATATCTGAACTCTCTACAGTGTTTCCCAACTCATTCTTGCTAACTCCTTCAACAAGTAAACTCTGTTCAGTTTCCAGAGCCTCTGTATGTGTCTGACCTTTCCATCAACCCAAATCTACAACCGGCATTTGTTAACACAGTGGTCCTGTACAGTTAACTGGCATTATCACGATGTTGAGTCCTCCATAAACATGGTATATCCCTCCACTTAATTTAGTCCTTCACTTACATCTTTCAGTGTTTTTATAATTTATAAAGTTCTTCTTTAAGTATAGCTGATTTGGGGGCTTCCCAGGTGGCTCACTGGTAAAGAACCCACCTGCCAATGCAGGAGACGTAGGAAACTCAGGTTCAATCCCTGGGCTGGGAAGATCCTCTGGAGGAGAGCATGGCAACCCACTCCAGGATTCTTGCCTACGGACGGAGGAGCCTGGCGGACTATAGTCCATGGGGTCGCAGAGTTGGACACGACTGAGTGACTGAGTGTGAGCACTAGCGTAGTTGATTTCCATGAAGTTCTTCCGAGTAGATTTATTCCCAGGCATCTTATACTTCTGGCCACTGTTATAAAAAGTCATCTTTTTATAGACATGCAGTTGATATTTTCACATTGTTAGGTATTTAATATTGTTAATTCTAACAGAGAATGTATGTTCTCTTGCATTCGTTTCTAGACCATGGGTTAGCAAACATTTTCTGTAACAGGACAGACAGTAAATGCTTTTAGCTTTGCAGGCCGTACAGTCTCTGATGCGGCTACTTGGTGCTGCTCTCGTAGTGCAAAAGCAGCCACAGTAGAAAACTGTAAGTAAATAAAATGTTATTTATAAAAAGAGGCAATGGCCAGATTTGGCTCATAAGACAGTCTGCTGACCTCTGATATACACAGCCATGTTATCTGTGAATAAAGCATCTTTTTTCTTTCCAATTCATGTACTTTTAATTTTTCCTGCATTACTGGACCTGCCAGGACTTTCAGCTGGATGCTGAGCAGAAGTGGTGACAATAAGCATCCTTGTTCTAAGGGATACTTCTTATTGATTCTCAAGGGTAATGCTTCTGAGCTTCTGTCTTTGGAAAGATGTTTGCTACAGGGTTTTTGTAGATAAACTTTGTCAGGTTCAGAAAGTTTATTTTTCTCACAGATAGCTAAGAGTCTTTAACCTATGGGTACTGTACTCTGTCAAATGCTTCCTCCTCAGCTTCTGGGTGAACTGTCCTCTAGTGCACCCCCCACACCTGAAAATATAAAGACAATCACGGTGACATCTGAAGGCAAGTAAGAGAGAAATAGGGGGTACTAGCTAATGAACAGTGTTAATATAAGAAATAAAGAATAAACAGTTGGAACAAATGTGTTGGTGCCTACAGTCAAAGCTACAGTGTTAGGAGAATATCTGTCTGCTATGCTGGGAGATCCAGAAGGATGAGATTCTGACAGAATACTCCAGTTAGATGACAGCTTGCATAAGGTCAAAGATAGGAATTATTGATGACATTTTCCTTCTGGCAGTCAGAACTGTAATTCATTAAGGACCTAAAAATAGCCTGGAAGAAATCATGAAAGAAGAAAGTACGTCTGTCTTTAATAGCTATAACTTGTTTTTGTTGTTTAAAAACATGTTAAAAAGCTCATTCTGAAGTTTTTGCTTTCAGTTCAAAATTTAAGTTTATGACTATGCTATTATTATAGAGTTAATAAACCTATTTCATTATCTCATTAATTAAAACTCAAACCACTAAAGGAAAAGAATCTGCAATGCTCAAAGGTTTACACAGACATCACCAAAAATAAAAGAAAACCACTTACCATAACTGATCAATAAAAGGACAAAAGGAATGTTTTTAAATAGGTTCCTTATTGATTTCACATAGGAGTACTCTCCAGGTGGACTGTCTTGGAGAACTGCTTGAGCTTGGCTTGGTGGGTATTGAGGTTTTTCTTTGAATGCTGGCAACATACATGAAAAGGAAATTCAATATACGTGTCTTCCTTAGTAAGCAGACTAAATTTAGTTTAAGTTTAAAGAGGTAGTAAAAGTCTTTTGTGGTAAGGCTTTTCATTTTCACTAATTTCTAAGTGAAGAATAGTTTGGTATTATCATCTCAACCCTCTGAGACTGACTAAAACTCAGAGATTTGGCCAATTCACATAACTGAACTACAAAACCATCAATAATACTACGTTAAACTTTGCCCAGGGATTATTCCAGTTTTAGTTAAGCAAGATTAATTTTTACTATGTTAAGTATTCTATTTCTAAATTTGGTTCAATTTGTAATTAGAGAGAAGGTTAGATATGAGTAAGCCAATACCTTATTGAACTTTTAGAGGACGGGCTTGAGTTAGTACCTCTTTTCTCCTGAAACCTGATACAAAGTTCATCATTTCTAGAACTGAAAGGGTCCAAGAGGATTCAGAGCAGAGCTAGGTCCTGCTTGCTGACCCACCTTGGCTGCATATGGAAAATCCAGGGGTAGAGCTGAGAGACATAAAAGTATGATACATGGTTTCTGAGATCTTAAGTTCTAGTACTGCTCATTTCTACGGAGTTATATCACACAACCTTCTCAGCCAGACATTTAGAGACTGCCCTTTTGCTGAGCAACGGAGGATCTACCAACTTCCTGCAACAGATGGCAAAGGAGAGATTTCTGTAGGGTTTCGCTAGCTGGGAATCAAGACTAGAAGAGCTGATCTGCTAAGACTGGTACAGCAGAAATTAAAATCTAGTTTGGGTATTGGCTCAAAATTTTAAATTAAAATAGATGGGAAATGCTGTATTTCACTGAATCTAAAATGGTCTGATGTTGGCACTCAATGATGTTGGCAGGCATCAACATAGTTATATAGTTTTCACATAATCATGTCTCAATTTCCACCAATGTTACTTGCCTCTGGTATTTTTTTTACTGATACAAGAATATTGAACTTGAAATCTGCCCTCTTAGCAAACTTTTAAGTGTATAATAAGTATTGTTAACTACAGGCATAATGTTATACAGAAGAGCTCTAGAACTTTTTCATCTTAGATGCCACTGATGGATTGAGAATAAAGGAATATTTTCTAAAATATTAGAACTTCCTCTTTCTCTTTAAATAGTGGCTATTTCTTTCTTCCAACAAAGAAGGCCTGCTTTGCAGTTTGACAGTGGGCTAGATCTGATGGACCTGGCTGTCGATTGTAATCATGTGGAAATTTTTAAAAATACAGATTCTGAGAGTCTACCTAAGGCTCAATGAATCAGGATGTCTAAAACAGAACCTTAGAATCTGTACTAAACACAAAACTCAACACCCAGCCAGGTTTGAAAATTACTGCAAGAGAAAGAAACTGTTTTTAAACTTGTATACAATATTTTAATTCTCTATCTGCTGCTAAAAAATTTAAAAATTACAGTTCTTTGCTCATCAAACCATGGATTAATTATGATACAAAGAAAACATCAAGCTAAAAGACTTCTATTATTATAGGTCTTACAACATAAATATTTACTTTTTAATATCTTTACATTGGAGGACTGGTAGACATAAAGCGTTTAAGTGGTTGCAATCCCTCCTCTTCCTTTCACCCTATGTGCTCCTTGCACTGTTGAGGACGTCTGTTGCCCTTTCCTGAAAGACTCTTTGCATCCTAGTTAAGACAGGAGATATCTCTTTTTATTAATAGTGGTAAAACAGAACTCACACAGTTTAACATTTCAGAATGTAAAAGCTATGCTTATGATGTAGTCATGGGTGTTCAGTGAGTCTTAAGTCTCTAAGATTTTTTTATTTACTGTGGCAGAATAAGTCTAAATGGCTCAGATTTTAACTCAAATGCAAAATGAAAACAAGTTCTGGTAGTCTATAATTCCATCAGACTTGTTTTCTCAACACAAGGGCTATCTCTTAGTTTCAGGAAGTTAGCTGCTCTCCTAGACAAAATCAAGCCTTTATCTACTAGCAACGCAATATAGTAAAGTCAGGCTTCAGTCTATGAAGAAAAAGAAGAATCAAAAAACCACTGATCTGTCACCCTTTTTACGCTGCATTGCTCTTTTTTCTTTTTCCTTTGAAAAACAGACTTCTACTTTCTCCCCACCAAAAAGTTGTACAAATAAAATAATTAACTAATAAAACTGTTATTCTCCACCCTTGGCAATAGGCATGGAAAGTAGCCACAGGGTTTTTGGGCAACACATTCACACTTCTCCTATGATGAGTGAGTAACAAATCTACTGTATTTAGGACCACCTCTATTTTTTGAAATCAGATTATAATATTATCTTTTGATTTCATTATTTGTTCCTGTGTGATTCAAGCAGACATTACACATATTAACTTATTATAAGACAAACACAGGTTTTAATCCTGGCTCTGCCTCAACTTACAATATGACTCTGAAGAAATCAATTCCTGCTTCTCAGCTAAGATAGATTTCTCATCCATAAAATGGAGATAATAACAACAAGCTGGTATGAGGATTACATGATATAAAATATGTAAAATAATTTTGTAATTATTGAGCACTGTCCTTTTGAGGAATATTTATTTTTAAAAATCAGAATTTTCAGGGAACTCGCTGGCAGTCCAGTGGTTAGGACTTGGCAGGTCCACTGCAGGGGGCAATGGTCAGGGAACTAAGATACCACATGCCGGGCAGTGTGGCCATAAATAAATAAATAAATTTTAAAAATAAAATAAAATCAGAGACTTTTCTCAGGACTTGAAATTCTGATAGACTATATAAAATATATATCTATTAGAAGTTTATAATAGCAACCAATATATAAATATCTTGAATATAAGAATAAAAAGTAAAATCAGGCATATATGTTTTATATTTTTTAAAACTTTAATAGTAAATATTTTGACTGCCATTAACTTTTGATTTCTGTCATCTATTCATTTCAGTGAGTCAGGATGATAAGGATTTTAACTGACATACTTAGGTGATACAGTTTACCGATCTGCATAAGAACAACTTTCAAATAGAACAGCATTATCACTTACACAAAAGGAATCTGAATTGAAAATTGGACTAAGTAAAAATTAAAATGATATGTTTGCATAAGTAACATTTTATTAATGGAATTAGACTGCCTAGGCTCAAAATTTTGTCTTTAGCATTTACTAACTGTGACCATGGGTAAGTTAAATTCACTTAAATTCTGTGCCCCAGTTTCCTCATCTATAAAATAGAAATGATAATATAGTGCTGCCCTTATAGGGCTGTGAAGATTAAATGAAATATACCGTGTAGTATGTTTTTAAACATATTTAGGGCATATAAATCAAATGTTAGAGACTATAAGTGTTCTCCCAATAAAAATGGGGTATTAGTATGAAATTCAGTGGAAGGTTGGGATCAATTTTTAGAAATGCTAGATGGATTACACTTGCAAAGGGTAATAGGATTACATGGCATGAATCCTCAAGTTAGTATTTTTGGAAGAATGCTCAATACCAATTTGGTATATATCACATTACTGAAAAGCATCAGCAAAACTAAATTATTTTATAAGATTTGGTTGGTTTCCAAAGTATTTATGGGTAGAATTTAGAAGGAAATAGGATTGCCTCAATAACTGAGGAATTTTAAGAAAGTAGGTTTTTAAACTGTGGTGTTGGAGAAGACTCTTGAGAGTCCCATGGACTGCAAGGAGATCCAACCAATCCATTCTAAAGGAGCTCAGTCCTGGGTGTTCTTTGGAAGGACTGATACTGAAGCTGAAACTCCAGTACTTTGGCCACCTCATGCGAAGAGCTGACTCATTGGAAAAGACTCTGATGCTGGGAGGGACTGGGGGCAGGAGGAGAAGGGGACGACAAAGGATGAGATGGCTGGATGGCATCACGGACTCAATGGACGTTGAGTCTGAGTGAACTCCGGGAGTTGCTGATGGACAGGGAGGCCTGGCGTGCTGTGATTCATGGGTTCGCAAAGAGTCGGACACGACTGAGCGACTGAACTGAACTGAACTGAGGTTTTTAAAGGTAATCCAGATTTTCCTCAACAGGAATTATTTACTAATAAGGAAAACAGTTACATTTTAAATTTAAATGTCACAATTTTAAACTACACTTGCATAACACAACTGTATATTATCTTGCTTTTATATACTATGTTTAGTATCATAAGATTACAGGTCACCAAACAAAACTTGACAACGAGCTTTTTTTTCCTATTACATTTCCATTCCATTTTTTTTTCCATTCTTCCTTCCCATTTCCACTTCCACTGTCTATTCATAAGCCATAAGTATATAAATAAGTAATTATATACATGAATAGCTCTCTTTTAATTTCTTAAGTAACACAGGGTGATATGCCAATTGTCACACCTATTATTATTTTTTGTCCCATTCCTTTGACAAATAAAAATCTTGCGTTTGTAGCATCTCATATATATACGTTTAAATACATATGTGTAATATATATGATTTTATATCTAGAGATATCTTATATACAATCTATTACTCTCACTTCTTCCAAAGAGATAAGCAATTGAAGACAATAAAAAAGGAAAACCAGAATTTACGCAAAGATACATAGCAAGCAAAAAGGATTTTATATTTTAATAATTCCTATTGCCAATGGAAGATCCATTTATGCAAAATGTATATAAACTATATTTCATATTTCATCTAGCAAACCAAATATGGATACCAGAAAAGTAGATAGAGGTATTTGTTTTTTAAAAAATATAGATTTCTTTTAAAATTTTGTTAGACTGCCAAAAGACTACAGGGCATAATTTGTCCTTTTTCGGTCGTCAGCACAGAGCAAATATGCCACTTCCTAACTGGAACATAAAAACCAACCACAGTAGCCTAGACATGTCAGAATACTTTAAATGCTACCAAGAGAATATTTTGTTCATTATTTTAAGGGAAATTAAATGCGTGGGCTGAGTTTCCTCTCCCTGGGTCCAACAGTTCATCTCTAAAGGCGATCTCTATTGAAACACAAATTTTCTCTGAAAACTGAGGATTTTTTAATCTGGTGATCATAAAACTTGTATTTTTCATTACTATTATAACCATGGTAAAAATTAATATATAAAATTTAAAACTCCAGCTGTAATGAAATTTAACTATAAATTTTAATGATTAAAAGACAGCCTTTCAACTTTATGGTTCCTTTTTTCTTCAAATCCATTTAAGATATACTGAGTGCCCAAAAGCCATGCTAGCAGCGGTATTACTTTAAGTAAGCCTCACCTACTCTTTTCCCTGAAATCAAAACTGTTTCCCATGAAAAACAAACTTTAAAAAGCAGACCTTCCCAAACCGTCTTCCAAACTGATGATGGCTGCTTGCAGCTGATCCTGACTGACTGCTTCAAGAGACAGGCCCGGACGGGAGGACTCGGGGACGAGTGGTGGCAACAGAGCTCTGCTGGAGTGGCCTAACAAGCAGACAGTTGCCACAGTTTGAAATTCTGCTGAATAGCTGGCTGCTGCCCAGGATCATTCTCTGGCCAACATTGTCAGATCCAGTTAATTGTTAAATTGGGGATCCCTGGAAGGATTTATCATTCAAAGGAAGGTGATGGCCTATTCGCACCATTGCAAAGCATGACAAGAACTTGTTCCTGGAGAGGTTAGTGTCTAAGATGCAGAACGTGTAGATGGATATGCAAAGAGAAGGCAGGTAATATGCGTGAAACCAACAGTTATCAGGAAAGAAAAATTAGTAGGGAGATAAATGAGATGAAATTAGTCTTCCAACCCTGAACAATATTAAGACAGATGTAACGGACCACAGCATATCCCTAGGGTTGCAGCATTCATGATCTAACCAAGAAAGTGAACAGCAAGAATGCAATAGGCAAACGGCACTTGAGTATCATCAATACAAGTTTTCAGGGCCGGTTATTTTTATTTTCCTATGTTTGTCATGCACTTATCTAGTTAAGCTTTAGGGAAAGTAACTCACTTACCAATTACTGTTAAAATAAATAAAAGTGTGGCGACAGCTGATGTTCCATAAAACATGGTGCTGATATTACGAGCCAGCAGTTGTGTGTTATTCTGTGTGCTGGGCACTAAAACTGGTGGCAGCAAAAAGCCAACTGCAGTTCCAAGCTGTAAAATAAACAGTTCTGTTAATTCTTCCTATTATAAGAGAAAAAAGTAATTAATACAACATTAAAAAAAAAACCTACTATGTATAAGGTGCTTTCGTAAGCTCTAAAGAACCATGTTCTAATGTGTTTTTACCATTCTACTATTGAAGGAAAATCGCTGACAAATGTCTTCCCTAGTCAATAAACATTTACTAAGCTCCAATCACTCAAATGATGCTGCTATAAAGTTGTGTAAGACACACTCCTTACCTTTTGGCAACCTAAATCAGAAAAGAGAATAAAAATACACGTGCACGCACACACAAAATGCTGAGAAAAGATAACCTACAGAATGGGAAAAATATTTGTAAAGCATATATTTGATAAGGCTCTACTATGCAGAACATATAGAGAATTCTTACAACCCAACAACAAAAAAGACAAACATACCAATTCAAAAATGGGCAAAGGACCTGAACAGACTTTTCTCCAAAGAAGATAAACAAGTGCCCAACAAGCACATGAAAAAATGCTCAATATTATTAGTTATTGGGGAAACACAAATCAAACTATACCCACTAGAATGGCTATAATTAAAAAAAAAAAACAGAAAATAACAAACGTTATGATGTGAAGAAACTGGAACTCTTGTACAATGTTAGTAAGACTGTAAACAGCGTAGTTACCAAGGAAAACAATTTGGCTGTTCCTTAAAAAGTTAAACATAGAATTACTATATAACCTAGTAATTCCTCTCTTAGGTATATACCCCCCAAACTGAAAACAGGTGTTGAATATTGCACATGAATATCCAAAGCAGCCCTATTTGCAATAGCCAAAAGGTGGGAACAACCAAACTGTCCATCAATGAATGAATAAACAAAATGTGGTATATCATTCAATGAAATATTATTTAGAGAATGAAATACCAACAGACGCTGTGGCATGGATGAACTTTGGAAACATGCTAAAAGAAGCCAGACACAAAAGGTCACATACTGCATGCTTTTATTTATATGAAATACCAGACTAGGGAAATCCATAGGGAAAAAGCAGATTAGTCGTTGCCAGGGGCTAGAGAGAGGGGGGAAATGAGGAGTGACTGCTTAGTGGAACTGGGTCTTCTTTGAGGGCAGATGAAAATGTTTGGGAACTAGAGGCGATGGTTGTACAACATTGTGAATGGACTAAATGCCACAGACATATACACTTAAAGTGATTAATTTTATGTGAATTTCACCTCAGTAAAATAAAGTTGGGCTGACTATATAAGCTGGAATCAAGATTGCCGGGAGAAATATCAACAACCTCAGATATGCAGATGACACCACCCTTATGGCAGAAAGTGAAGAAGAACTAAAAAGCCTCTTGATGAAAGTGAAAGAGGAGAGTGAAAAAGTTGGCTTAAAGCTCAACATTCAGAAAATGAAGATCATGGCATCTGGTCCCATCACTTCATGGGAAATAGATGGGGAAACAGTGGAAACAGTGTCAAGACTTTATTTTGGGGGCTCCAAAATCACTGCAGATGGTGACTGCAGCCATGAAATTAAAAGACGCTTACTCCTTGGAAGAAAAGTTATGACCAACCTAGATAGCATATTCAAAAGCAGAGACATTACTTTGCCAACAAAGGTCCGTCTAGTCAAGGCTATGGTTTTTCCTGTGGTCATGTATGGATGTGAGAGTTGGACTGTGAAGAAGGCTGAGCGCCGAAGAATTAATGCTTTTGAACCGTGGTGTTGGAGAAGACTCTTGAGAGTCCTTTGGACTGCAAGGAGATCCAACCAGTCTATTCTGAAGGAGATCAGCCCTGGGATTTCTTTGGAAGGAATGATGCTAAAGCTGAAGCTCCAGTACTTTGGCCACCTCATGCGAAGAGTTGACTCATTGGAAAAGACTCTGATGCTGGGAGGGATTGGGGGCAGGAGGAGAAGGGGACGACAGAGGATGAGATGGCTGGATGGCATCACTGACTCAATGGACATGATCCTGAGTGAACTCCGGGAGATGGTGATGGACAGGGAGGCCTGGTGTGCTGCGATTCATGGGTTCGCAAAGAGTCGGACACGACTGAGCGACTGAACTGAACTGAACTGATGATAATCATAACAAGAGAAATAAAACCGAGATATTAAAGGAGCTTCAACAGAGGGAGAGATCCGATTCTTTGGATGTGATAAGGAAGGGCCCAAGATAGGTTTCAAAAAGGAGCCTGAGGCAGAGATAGTAACATTTACCAAATATTTCACTTTCTCCCTATAAGAAGCTGGATAGAGACAATTTAGTGGGTAATTAAGAGTGTCCTAAGTACAGTATTGTGATGAGGAGAGGCTGTCAAGGCTGAGGATTGTGTAATTGATCATCCAAGCAAGAATACTAGTTGGAGTGAAGGGGACTCCACGAGCAGTTGCGCTCGACAACAGGTGTACATCTGAACGATTCTAGGCCAGTTGGAACATATGGTCACCTTAGTTAAGAGAGTACTTTGGAGGAACATCTTATATAGACTTGGGGTTCCAAAAAATTTCTGAAGGGGCAAAGATCCAGATAAGAAGTTAGAGCTTGCCAATTGAACAAGAAATGTTCCCAGTCAAGAACATCATGTACACAGGAAACAGAGAGCATGGCCTTGTGAGAAACTGATCGAACCCAGGTCTCCTGCACTGCAAGCACATTCTTTGCTGTCTCAGCCACCAGGGAAGCCTGAGAAACTGTACGCAGTGCACAGCTTCCCTCAGAGCAAAGGAAGCGGGTGGATGTGAGAAACAGGGGCTGCAGACAGGTGATGCTGAGCAACTGGCAGAAGGCAGAACAGGAAGTCACACTTAGTCCTTAAGAGAGTTTGACTTTCTTCCCCTAAGGGCAATGCAAGACAATGAAGGCGGGGTGGGGGGGGGTGGGGGGGGGCGAGTGCCCAGGACAGATTTGCACATTAGAAAGACCACACCGGATGCATGTGGAGAATTAGAGGGAAGAAAGCAAGAGCGCAGATAGGAAAATCCGTTAGCAAAGCTCTAGGCGAGAGCTGCAGATGGCCAAGGCTAAGCTAAGGCCATAGAAACGGAAAGCAATGAGCTAGAAGACAAGGCAAATTTTGATTGGTGGGGTCATGTGGGAGAGTCAAGTGGAAATATCTGGCTGACCAGTATCTATATGAGTCTGAAGCTCATTAATTTATTGAATAAATTCTTATGGGGAAACTACAATGTGCCAGGCACTATAGTAAATGCTGTACATTCAGACTATGTGCCTACTTAATGAAACTGAGCTTCTAATGGTGGGGATAGGAGATGAGCAATAATTAACAATTACTATGGCCCAGATGGTAAAGAATCTGCCTGCAGTGCGAGAGATCTGGGTTTGATACCTAGGTCAGGAAGATACTATGGAGAAGGAAATGGCAACTCACTTCAGTATTCTCACCTGGAGAATTCCACGGACAGAGGAGCCTGGCAGGCTACAGTCCATAGAGTCACAAAGAGTTGGACGTGACCGAGCGACTAACACTTTCATAAACATATCAGACACTGATAAGCACTACACAGGATTAAAGAACAATGGTTTAATAATAGATTGACTGGGCAACTTTAAATGGGATCCTCAAGAAATGCCACTGAATGATATTTTAAATGAATTTAAACTGAGAGCAGAGTGATAATAAGGTTGTAACAATGTGATCCTATGAGGAAGAACCGTCCAGGCAGAAAGAATGTTTTTGCAAAGGCCCTTATGCAAAATGCAAGCTTAGCGTTGTTTAAGCAACCAAAAACATATTAGTAAAGTACTGTCAGAGTAAAGAATTTAGATTTTAATTACTATGGAAAATCACTGGAGAATTCAAAGCACAGTTATGACATGATCTGATCTATGTTTTACAAAGTCCCTGGTGGTTCAGTGGTTGATTCCAAGCTTCCAACACAGAGGGTGCAGGTTCCATCCCTGGTCGGGGAACTAGATCCCAAATGTCAGGGCTAAGACTAGCCAAATAAATAAATAAATAAGGTTCTCTTGGGAATTCCCTGATGGCCCAGTGTTATGTCTCCATGCTTTCACTGCTGGGGCAATCTCTGGTTGGGGAACTATGATCCCATGAGCTGTGCAATTTGGCTGAAACATTAAAAATTTTAAAAAAATTTTTTTCTTAAAACAGGTTTCTCTCAGGTTAGAGACTTGGTACCGTAGATGGACAGAAAAAAAACAGGATTCAGGAATCAGACAGACCTGAGTGTGAATGCTGCCACTAATGAGGTACGTGGCTTCTGGAAAATAATTTTATCCCTTCAAGTCTCTGCTTCTGTATACATAAAAGGAGAAGACTAATAGTTCCTAACTTATTAAATTAAATTAAATGATACAGTGTGTGTAATGTACTTAGCATGGTACCAGGCTTTGTGAATGTTCAATAATGTTGAATATTATTATGAATGATCACTCTATAAAACAGGCTTAAGACGCATAGCTGGGGGTCGTGAGCAAGTGCACCGCTACCAGAGACAAGAAAGGATGAGAACACTTAGGGAGAATGTAGGAGGAAGGCCCAGAGCGATGCTAAGTGTCAGAGGGAAATCTATCTATAAGAAAACATTTCTATTTACTATTCATGAAATAGATAATCCATAGGTAAGGAGTTGATATTTCTATCATGCTCAATGAAGTATTAATCTTAAACATGATTTTGTAAATGAAAAATATTTTAAAGAACAGTTCCTATCCAAACATGCAGAAGCAACCAACTAAAATATGTCACAAATTATTTTGAATAGACAACTATATTTCAAACTATCCCTTCTTCTCTACTTTTAAAGGAAATAAATAAAAGCAGTAGGCCCACATGTAGAGTTTCTCTTTACATGGATTTTAAATAGATTTTACTCTGATCTTGAAGCAAGTGTCAGATCAGAAGAGAGTAACATTCTTTGGCTGCATAGCTGCTACTGCTGCTTAGTCACTTCAGTCGTGCCTGACTCCGTGCAACCCTACAGACTATAGCCTGCCAGGCTCCTCTGTCCATGGGATTCTCCAGGCAAGAGTACTGAAGTGGGTTACAGAGCTACATGAAGTGATATATGAATAGACAGAAGTGACGTTTTTGTTATACTTTTTTAACTTGATTCTTCTCAAGCTGAACACTCAATATAATTTACATAAACTATCACAGAACTCCATATGCAAAATTTAAATTATATTAAAAGGACCATTTTGCAAATAACACACACACACATGTGCACGCGCGCGCGCGCACACACACACACACACACACACACACATATATTTTACCTAATAATGGAACTGGAATGCTAATGGAATTTGAAACTATGGTGTTGGTAAAGTCTAGGAAACACCTTAATGGAGACTGGGCAAAATAAGCCACCTTTTTACAATGGATTCCATGATCTGCGATTTGTCTTGCATTTTCTCACCATTAAAAGTTGGTAACTGGACACAGTAATGCTGTGAGGTCCTTATCACTAGAACATTTGGCAATCGTTTATAAACGTCTGCTATGTACCAGGCACTCCACTGACTGCTAATACATAAAATTAAACAGAAGTTGTTCACATTGACCACTCAAACTAAAAACAAACTTCTTTGAATCCAATACCTTCCTTTTGCAAAGAATACACTGGTGACAAAAATAATACCTACCTTAGTCTCATTCACAGCTACACTCACAAGTGTTATGCATTTATGGGCATATACCATTAATTACTTTATAGGTAATTCTCAGAGATGACAAGGTAGTCATTTAAAACTGGGTTTGAAAGTTCTGTTTCCACAAATAAACCAAAACTCCTCTTTCATCCAAGACTGCTTCCTATTTTGTGACTACTCATCTCTCCTTCCTTTATAGGATGCCTCCCAAGGGTTCATCCATATTCCTAGACCCCGCAGCCTAAACCGTTTTATCTGGTCCTTCAGGATTCAATTTTCACCTATCACCCAGTCCTTACCTGATTCCCTAGCACAGCGGTGGCGCAAGCTGTGGACACCTCCTTGGGCCCAAACCACACTGAAGCGATGTGGGAGGGCAAGCCGAGGATGAACACTTGGGCCACGGAGCACAGACACTGGCCCAGCATGGTGACCCAGAAGAGATGCTGCTGCACGCTGCCGCACTTGATCCAGGCGCCCAGGCAGTTGAGGCCGGAGCCCAGCAGGGCGGTGAGCCGCAGGCCTCTGGTATCCAGCAGCCAGGTGGCCGGGAAGATGAGGGGCACGTAGGCCAGCATGTACACCATGGACAGCCAGTCTATGTGCACCGAGGAGACGTTGTAGAAGCCCTCGAAGACGTTGCTGATGATGCTGTACTGGATCCACTGGAAGGCGTTCACCAGAGAGTAGGCGCTGAAAGTCAGCAGCACCACAAAGCGCCTCGGCGAGAGCGCGATCCGGGGCACCAGCGTGCCCTCGCCCCCCGGGGTCTCCTCACCCGGGTCCTTGGGCAGCAGCCGGGCCTGGGTCTCCTCCTCCGGGGCCAGCGGAGTCTTCGGCCCGTCCGGGGTTCCCGAGGCGGTGGCCTTGGGGCTGTCCCGAGAAACCCCGTTCAAGGCCAGACAGCCGGCCGTGGGCCCGTTCTGCGTCTCCGCGCTCACCTTTCCGGCCGGCGCCTCCCCCGACACCAGCAGGTATCCGTTCGCGGGCGGGTGTCCGTTCGCCACCGCGGTCCCCTCCTCATCGTCCGGCCGCGCCATGTCCCCGGGCTACCCGGAGCCGCCGGGCGCCCCAGCTCTCCTCCCAGCCCTACACCCCTCCCCCAGCTTGCGCCCCAAGGCCCTCCAGGCGCCACCCCCCCCAAAACCCCTACCCCTCGGCCCGGCGCTCCTGCGACGGTCTCCCCAGCCGGGGGAGCCTGGGTGTGAACCGAGAACCGCAAAGCCGCGCCGCCTCAGTCAGCAGGCGAGGTCCTGGTCCCCACGCGCGGCCCTGGCAGGCGTCCCCCGGGTACCAGGCCGGGTAGGTGAACGCAGCGTCACCGCACGGTGGCCCGCGAGCCAATCAGCGGGCGCCCTCGCCTGCGGGAGCCAATCAGGGCGCGTCCGGAGGGGCGGGGCGAGGCACGTTTTGCCGGGTGGCGGAGGAGGAAGGCCACGGTGGAGGTCGCGCGGCTGAGTGATCGCCCCTTGGAAGGATGCCGTGGGCAGAAGTCCTCAGACTCGGGGATGGGCGGACAGGCGGGCGAGAGGCGACCCTTGGATCGAGTAGCTTGGGAGGAGAGCGAGGGGATAGGAGAAACAGAGCAGAGACGAAGAAGCGGTCATCAGTGTTTCCGCTTACAGGGGCTCCCCTAGAGCCAAGTCTGATACTGGCAGAGGACGAACTTGGCCTTCTGGCCCAGTGCAGCTGTCTGTCGATATCAGACCCTGCTTGTAGAGCAGACTGGACCAGGTTTCATGAATTCGTGCTATCTCGACATTGGAAAAACGCAGGAGAGCATTCTGTTCCAAGTAAAGAGATTTCTTCAGAAATCTGCCCTTGTGAAATAGGAGTTTCCTGGGGATGGGTTGTGTCTGAGCAGGCCCAGTTGCTTAACCGTCTCCCATGCACCCATGCTTGAAGTTAGTAGTCAACTGAACTCATTCTTTGGCTTCCAGGCACCAGACTTACTTTGAAAGGAATGTGCCTCACACCGTCATGGACTCTGGGGAATAAAAAAGTAAAAGGCAGACATATTCCCTGCTCTCAAGAGCGCACGTGGCCTTGTAAGTCTTTTTGGACAACAGAAAAATCTCAGCCCTGCTACTTCTTGGGAAACTAAATTTGAAGAAAAAGAGAAAAGACTCCAAGTGGCTTCCCTGGTAAAGAATCTCCCTGGGATGAGGGAGACCTGGGGTTGACCTTGGGTCAGGAAGAGCCCCTGAGGAAGGGAATGGCTTATCAACTCCAGTATTCTTGCCCAGAAAATTCCCTGGACAGAGGAGCTTGGCGGGCTACAATCCATGGGATCAGAAAGAGTCGAGGTGGACTGAATGACTTTCACTTTCACATTGTTTATTTATGTATTTTAATTGGAGTAGGATTGCTTTACAGTGTGTTTGTTTCTGCTGTACAACAATGTGAATCACCTCTTTGTTGTTGTTCATTCACTCAGTTGTGTCTGGCCCTTTTCAACCCCATGGACGAATATATATAGCAGCAATATATATGTATATATATATAGCAGCTATATATATGTGTATATCCCCTCTGTTTTGAGCCTACCCGGCAGCTCCCCATCTCATCCCTCTAGGTCATCACAGAGCGCCATGCTGAGCTCCCTGTTCCATACAGCAGCAGCTTCCCCCTGGCTATCTATGGACCATTTTTCTAGACACGTATTCATTACTAAAGTGAAATTGAAACTAGGGGTATTTCACAATGGACTTAACATTAAACAGTGTTGCTACCTAGAATGCTAAAACCGGATACACTTTATTGAACCTAAAGGAGATCAGTCTTGGGTGTTCATTGGAAGGTCTGATGCTGAAGCCGAAACTCTAATACTTTGGCCACCTCATGCAAAGAGTTGACTCATTGGAAAAGACCCTGATGCTGGGAGGGATTGCGAGCAGGAGGAGAAGGGGATGACAGAGGATGAGATGGCTGGATGGCGTCACCGACTCAATGGACGTGAGTTTGAGTGAACTCTGGGAGTTGGTGATGGACAGGGAGGCCTGGTGTGCTGCGATTCATGGGGTCGTAAAGAGTCGGACATGGCTGAGCGACTGAACTGAACTGAATATCATTATTTTGGTAGCGTATAAACCTATTGTCAGATACTTCTCAGTGAAGGTGAAAAATACATAATCCTAAACCTTAAGAAATTTTAATGTCTTCCTTAGTCATCCTATGTAAATTGCATATATCACCCTAACCACTTCCCCTGCTTTATTTTTCTCCTGAATGCTTAGCACACTCTAAAATGTCCTATATTTTACTTTTCTTTTCTTTTTTTTGGTTATTTCCTCCTTCCCCACTAAAATGTAAGTTCCTTGAAGGCAGGGCTGAAAGTTTTGTTGCATTGCTGCTGTTGCTGTATACTGAGAACTTGAAACAGTACCTAGCAGTAGGTTTTCAATAAATATTTACTGAATGATTGCAACTAACAAGCTTTGTATATTTTAAATAATTGCTTACTTTGTAAGTGAATCTATTTCTTTTTTAAAAAAAACTTGCAAATTTCTTCTACAAACATGATTTTCTAAACATTGATTTAGTTATAATTTTAGATAACCTAGTAATGTCCCCGAGTGAACAAACAAATAACTAAATCCAAAGGACTTCATTCTGTTAAGAAGTCTGTATGGATTTCTGAGATATGAACTAACTGCATTGCATGATATTCAGCACAACTTACTATTCATTATTCTGAGGCTTTTAAAATACCTTCATGTACTAGGAAACCTTCTACATAGTTCACCAAAAAAACAAAAAACCAACTGTTCAGAAAGTGAATCTGTGCATAGAATTTAAGTTTAGATCCCCTTTTTTTTTAAAGTATAATGACCTACAACATGTTAATTCCAGGTGCACAATATAGTGTTTCCGTATTTCTATACATTTCAAAATGATCACCAGCAATGGGTAGAATTTTAAATGGACCTTTCTTTACTTCCCCCAGTAGTACCTCCAATCCACATGTTTACAGTAACATTCAGGCATCCCCTTCCTGAAACCAAAAAGTAGCAAAGTACATTAGGGCCCCATTTCCCCATTATCCAGTGAAGGCCCCATTTCCCCATTATTCAGTGAAGGTTGGAGATTGTCTTCTGCCAGATTGGAAAGATAACTTCTCCTTTCCTTGGTAGCTCAGACGGTAAAGCTTCTGTCTACAAAGCAGGAGACCAGGGTTCGAGCCCTGGGTTGGGAAGATCCCCGGGAGAAGGAAATGGCAATCCACTCCAGTACTATTGCCTGGGAAATCCCATGGACGGAGGAGCCTGGTAGGCTATAGTCTATGGGCTCGCAAAGAGTTGGACACGACTGAGCGACTTCACTTTCACTTCTCAGCACAGAGGACTTCCGTGGGAGACCTGGGTTCGATCCCTGGGTCGGGAAGTTCCCTGGAGAAGGAAATGGCAACTCACTCCAGTACTCTCGCCTAGAAAATCCCACGGACAGAGGAGCCTGGTGTCTGTGGGGTCACAAAGAGTTGGACATGACTGAGCGACTTCACTTTCTTTCTTTCAGCACAGAAGAGCTTCCTGAATGCCCTGCAGGGAGGCCCTTCTCTCTGATTGTTGAGGCTCCATCTGTTTAAAAATAACTTGTCTTTTCTGTGGTCCTTAGCGAGAAGAAATGGGATTGGGAGTCCTCTGAGTGTCCTGGACACCAGTTAGCATGGTATCTAATTTCCTTCCATGGTGGAATTCCCTGGCAATCCAGTGGTTAAGACACCACGGTTCCACTGCAGGGAGCACAGGCTTGATCCCTGGCTGGGGAACTAAGATTCTACATGCCGTGCAACCTGGCCAACAAAATAGAAAATTGCCCTCCACATTATCACCAGCTCAAGCCTGTCTTATTCTTGCCCACTTTATCTTTTGCCTTCCCTGCACTTAACGAAGTTCTGTTTCTGACCCTGTAATCATCATGGAGCATAGCAGCAAGAGGATTTAGAATAGTAGAGAAGAGTATCCGACCTCGAGCCTGGCTACCTGGAGTTGAGTTCCAACTTTAGTACTCACTTGGAGAAGCCAATGGCACCCCACTCCAGTACTCTTGCCTGGAAAATCCCATGAACAGAGGAGCCTGGTAGGCTGCAGTCCATGGAGTCGCAAAGAGTTGGACACGACTGAGCGGCTTCACTTTCACTTTTCACTTTCACTTTTCACTTTCATGCACTGGAGAAGGAAATGGCAACCTACTCCAGTGTTCTTGCCTGGAAATCCCAGGGACAGGGGAGCCTGGTGGGCTGCCATCTTTGGGGTCGCACAGAGTCGGACATGACTGAAGCGACTTAGCAGTAGACTTAGCAGTAACTGTGTGATCTTGGACAAGTTACTGAGCTGATCTGTAATAGCACATGCCTTATTAGACCGTTAACATGAGGATTAAGTGAGTAAAGAACACCTGGCACATGATTCAGGTATTCTTAGTTATTGAGACAGTCTAGTATAGGTTTCCCAGGTGGTGCTAGGGGTAAAGAACCTGCCTGCCAATGCAGGAGATGTGAGAGACGTGGGTTCGATCCCTGGGTCAGGAGGATCCCCTGGAGGAAGGCATGGCAACCTACTCTGATATTCTTGCTTGGAGAACCCCATGGACAGAGGAGCCTGGCGGGCTACAGTCCATAGGGTTGCAAAGAATTGGACATGACTGAAGCAACTTCACATGGGCACACACTTAAGGGCCCAGGCTCCAGAGCCAAATGAGCTAGACTCAAACCCTAGCTGTTTGACTTACTAGTTGCATGACTGGATTAGTTACTCTGTGCCTCAGTTTCCACAGGGAAAGGGGGGGACGATATTCTTCATAAGATTGTTGTGAGAAGTAAATGCCTAATAAATATAAAGAACTTCAGTGTGTCTTGACCCCTGATATATAGTAATACTCAGTAAAATGTTGTCCAGAGCCATTATTATCAACTCGTATCTCCTCAAAGTCATATCTCATGTTCATGTATTCTTAGATTTCATCCCATCTTGTTTTTTTTCTTTAAGGTGGACCATTTTTAAAGTCTTTATTGAATTAGTTACAGTATTACTTCTGTTTTATGTTTTGTTTTTTGGTGGTGAGGCATGTTGGATCTTAGCGCCCCAATCAGGGGTCAAACCCATACCGCTTGTATTAGAAGGTGAAGTCTTTTTAAAAAATTATTATTGTTTTTATACTTGGAGGATAATTGCTTTACAATGTTATATTGGTTTCTGCCACACAACAACGTGAATCAGCCATAAGTATACATACGTGCCCTCCCTGTTGAACCTCCCACCCTCCACCATGCCATCTTACCCCTCTAGGTTGTTACAGAGAAGTGTTTTGAGCTCCTTATGTTACACAGCAACCTCCCACTAGCTAGCTGGTTTTTGTATGGTAATACATATGTTTCAATGCTCCTCTTGCAATTCATCCCACTCTCACCTTCCCCTGCTGTGTCTACAAGTCCGTTCTCTGTGTCTGCCCTGCAAATATTCATCAGTATCATTGGTACTGGTTCATCAATACCATTTTTCTAGATTCCGTATATATGCGTTAATATACAATATTTGTTTTCTCTTTCTGACTTACTTCACTCTGTATAACAGGATCTTTAGACCGAATTTATGGTGGTAGACCTCCTCCCTGGAAGATGATCTGAGGATGTCCCTAAAGGGTAGCACGCAGTGGCATATACTAATTACACTTACCATAAGAGGGAGCCAGCAGTTGCCACATCTAGACAAGAGTTGACCTGTCTAGACAACATGTGACATGTCTAGACAAGAGCAAGAGGCAATGGGTGTTGGACTAGGTATGTCGTGGATAGAATGCCCAAACTCCAAGGAAAAGTGAGCTATGTGAGATTTAAGATTTCTTCTGACTTTAAATTTCTTTGATTTATGAAAAGTAAGGTATCTCCTATGAAAGGATTTGACAAAATTCATATGCTCTTTCAACAAAGTTCCAGAAAGTAATGAATGAAGTACGGAAAGGAGAAAACTCAGTAGTGTCTCTCTGTATTATCATTCTAATGTCTTAACCCCTGCCCTCTATCTTGAGGCTTCATTGGTAGGTACTTATTAACCTATTTAGGTATGTCTCATACTTTATACAATATCACATGTTTGGATATATAACATAACACGAAACTTTATCTCTGCAAGAGAAGACAGTACTGAGACCATCACTTCGTTGGGAGTCAGGAGGAGACTGAGCCACTTTATGGGTGTGGAATGGCAAGTCTGAGACAGATCTGAATAAGTAATAGTTCAGCCATGTGAGATCTGAATGATACTCAGGAGCCAAGGTCCAAGATACTATTAAGAGTGATGTGGCTGTTCCTGAGCAAAGGTTTCCTGAAGACTAAGAGAGTATGTTACAAACCAGAACAAAGTCACTAGATGTCAAATCCACATGTCACGGAGCGGGGGTAGATTTTAGCAGCATTGTTTTCAGTTGGCACCAGTATTACCATGTCTGTTTCCCTGAGTAGCCAAGGCAATGCTGTTCTACTCTGTGGAAAGGTCAAGTTGGGAATAGAGAAGTGGAGAAAGCTGGAAATTAGAATCCTCCCAGATGTACTTTTCCCCATTGAAATGTATCCCTTCCCCCCTGCCCCCCACCTCCCCCCGCCACTGAAGTGATTTATCTGTATGTATACACTACATTCCTAGAAAAAGAATCCTAGGATTTCCCTTCTGTGTGTTTTCATCTTTCTTCTTCTTCATCCACGATGCTAGTTGAATCCATCAGTACCGTAGGTCCACAACATACGAAACATCAAGCTGTGAACTTTCAAAGAGGCAAGCGGATGTTCCATCAGCATCAGGCATGAATGAAACTGCAGCTTGCCCTCCACCTCCTATTGCTGATAATCCCTCAATTTTACCATCTCCCATCTCCACTCCCTCCTCCAATCAGTAACTCTTCTTGCTCAGTGCCAGCCCCTGAATACTAACTGTACTACTGTATTTTTCAAGGTACGGTACCATAAGATTAAAAATGTTTTCTTCATTTTTTGTGTTTGTTTTTATGCATTATTGGTATGAAAAGAATTATAAATCTGTTACAGTACTATATAGCTGACTGTGTTAACTGGGTACTTAGGCTGATTTGACTTATAAACAAATTAGACTTATGAACGTGCTCTCAAAATGGAACTTGTTTGTATGTAGGGGACTTAGTGTACAATGAAACCAAACAGACAGGATAGAGCAGATTATTCTGCCATATTTCTAGATCTTTGAGTTGCACACCAAATCTCGGACTGATCACTCCACATTTGTTTAACCACCCATAAGGTTCACAATTTTCCCAGCTCTGTGATCATCAATGACTTCAAATTGACCAATGTAACCATACTTCAGCATCAGTTAGAAACCAGGCAATGACTTTGAAGCAATGCCTAAGAATTTGGCGTTTGGGTCTCTTTGTGACATTGTTGATGCTCTTGAGAGCATCAGCCAAGTAATTCATGCATACCATTGTAGTGGCATGGAAGGATGGTGGGAATTATGTGTACTTTTTTGTGTAGGTGTGCTAGGAATTCAGTGCTGCAGTGGGAAGAACATCCTGCCCTAAAACCTCCCACAGATTTGCTAAATTTGGTCCTGCATTTCCTATCTTGCTTAAAACTTGCCCTTTGAGTGATTTAAATATAATCAATGTCAAATCACAGTAAATTGTCCATGTTACATCTTGTTCCTATTTCCTTTACCTGAATGGATTTATCAGATTTCTGGTTGCCATGTTGGTTTTAAAGATGGTGAGATTCAGAAAAACAAATTTAAAGGTCTCCATTCACACATTCATCTCTGACTGACTGCTCCTTTACTCCAGCTGTGTTCATTTGAATTTATTTTGTTTGTTTTTTAATGGTAAGGGAGGATTTTGTGCTCAGGAAAACAAAACGTGGTTACTTGTGTTTAAATCAATACATAATTTGTTAAAGTTGCTAATATCAGATTTCTACTTCAGCTTCAGTGACATATGTAGGTAGCTTGAAATTTACCATAATGGGAGTATCCACACAATGAAAGTGGCAAATGCTACATCTACCCATGCACCAATGCTAAAAGTCTAACAAGACAGATCATTCAAAGCATTTTAAATACTACTTACAAACTTAGTAAGTCCGAAACTTTTGGTTAAAACAAATTTCCTTAAACAGTAAAATACTGCTTACAAAGAAACTTTTTTATAGCTGTGGGATCATAAAATACATATCAGTCTCTTTCACCACCCTGCCCCCACACACTGTTCTTGACACAGATCTCCTAAAATTCTTATGATTTCCTAAGTGGTAAGAGCACTAGGAGCATTTTTGTTTTAATATTCAGTCCTTGACCCTGGTTCCTAACACAGAGTTGATAAATCCCTTGGAATTTCCTGGGTAACAGCAGTGTCGCTAGTTGCTTCTAATGAGGCAACCCTTGGTGGGCCCCTCACAGGGCTGATCACCAGAAAGACCAAGCCATGATTAGAAGCATGGACTTTTCAGCCTCACCTCCTATTCTCCAGATAGGAGAGAGGGGCTAGAAACGAAATGAATGATCAATCATGCCTATATGAGAAAGCCTCTATCAGTTCAGTTCAGTTCAGTCATTCAGTCGTCTTCGACTCTTTGTGACTCCATGAACTGCAGCACACCAGGCCTCCCTGTCCATCACCAACTCCCGAGTCCACCCAAACCCATGTCCATTGAGTCAGTGATGCCATCCAATCATCTTATCCTCTGTCGTCTCCTTCTCCTCCTGCCCTCAATTTTTCCCAGCATCAGGGTCAGCTCTTCACATCAGGTGGCCAAAGTATTAGAGCTTCAGCTTCAACATCAGTCCTTCCAATGAACACTCAGGACTGATCTCCTTTAGAATGAACTGGTTGGATTTCCTTGCAGTCCAAGGGACTCTCAAGAGTCTTCTCTAACTCCACAGTTCAAAAGCATCAATTCTTTGGTGCTCAGCCTTCTTTATAGTCCAACTCTCACATCCATACACGACCACTGGAAAAACCATAGCCTTGACTAGACGGACCTTTGTTGGCAAAGTAACGTCTCTGCTTTCGAATATGCTTTCTAGGTTGATCATAACTTTCCTTCCAAGGAGTAAGGGTCTTTTAATTTCATGGCTGCAGTCACCATCTGCAGTGATTTTGGAGCCCCCATACAAAATCCCAAAAGTACTGGATTAGGAGAGTTTCTTTAACACCAGGCAAACACCTGAAGCTGTGGAAGAGTGGTGCTCCTGAGAAAGCATGGAAAATCCACATCCTTCCCCACATACCCTGCCCTGTGCATCTATTCCATCTTGATGTTCATCTGTATCCTTCATCTTATTCTTTTGTAGTAAACCAGTAAATAGTAAGTAGACTATGTGTCTGAGTACTGCGAGCTGCTCCAGCAAGTTAATCAAAACCAAGGAGGGGGTCATGTGAACCTCGATTTTAAAATTTAATCTGTATTACATGATAAATCATGTCCTCTCCCCCTTCTGAAATATAACTAAAACAGTTAATTTTACATAGTTGGCCACATGCCTAGTACTGTATCCTATAACCTTAGAGTGGGAATGACCTTAGTAAGGTTTTGTGAAATGTATATCAACTGAAAAAATACTGCAACCTGACAGTTATGTTTTATTTGGTGGAAATTTTTAGAGGTAGCATCTTAAGTGATCCTGAGAGAGTGACTCTGAGAGTGGGGGGCGGGGGCGGTAAGGGGGGGAGAGGGAGGAGGGAGGTGTGTGTGTGTTTTGCACCAAAGGGCAGATTTTTTTGTAAATTAAAGAAAACCAGATAACCCAGGTTAAGGAATTTAGCACATTTCTGTGTATGGGAATGCAAGAGTCTGGGCTCATTGAAACCATTCTTTTGACATGCACCTCAGCTATTTGGGGCCAGTATCTAGTGTTTTTCACATCCTGAGTTCCTCAGGGCTCACTGTAGGGAATGGCTGCAGTCTAATGGCTGCTGCTGCTGCTGCTGCTAAGTCGCGTCAGTCGTGTCCGACTCTGTGCGACCCCATGGATGGCAGCCCACCAGGCTCCCCCGTCCCTGGGATTCTCCAGGCAAGAACACTGGAGTGGGTTGCCATGTCCTTCTCCAATGCATGAAAGTGAAAAGTGAAAGTGAAGTCGCTCAGTCATGTCCGACTCTTTGCGACCCCATGGACTGCAGCCTACCAGGCTCCTCTGTCCATGGGATTTTCCAGGCAAGAGTACTGGAGTGGGGTGCCATTGCCTTCTCCGCTAATGGCTGCTAGATGGCAGGTATTACTCTCCTTGAGTTTCTTCGAGGATGACTAGCTCACCGTGGAGGACTGCAATTGCTGATGATTGTGACACCCTTGTTTACTGATATGGCAGGAAATATTCCATTTCTCATGTGAAAGAAAATGAATTCACTGATAGCAAGGTGTTTTAAAATGGAGCCTGGAGGCCATTAACAAGGTGAATCTTACACAGAGATGGAACTATGACCTTTTGAACTGGGCCAAACCACAAATATTCACAGGACTCTGCAAGAACACCTGAAACCTATCACAATCATGAGCTGAGCTTTCCCCTCCCTCTAGTGTTAGCCTCTGCACCCAAACCTGTTTAGCCTAGCTTCTGCCTCCAATTCCACTTAAAATTCTTTGTAATACGAACCTCCTTTCTCTGCCTTTAAAAGCTCCTGACTTTCACTTCCTAGCAGGACACTGTTTGGGTTGCTATCAGAATCTATGTGACCTTAATTGCAATTCTTTGATCCCCAATCAATTCTGTGAAGTGAGAGTCCCTCGGGTCCCTCAGTCGTGTCTGACTCTTTGCGGCCCGTGGACTATACAGTCCATGGAGTTCTCCAGGCCAGAATACTGGAGTGGGTAGCC
Source organism: Ovis aries (assembly GCF_016772045.2). NCBI lineage: Eukaryota > Metazoa > Chordata > Mammalia > Artiodactyla > Bovidae > Ovis > Ovis aries. The sequence goes on from NC_056065.1 coordinate 70,181,589, forward strand.
TATCTCTTCTCCAGGAGGTCTTCCCAACCCAGGAATCGAAAAGGGGTCTCCTGCATTGCAGGCAGATTCTTTACCAACTGAGCTATCAGGGAAATCCCAATCCGTAGGGAAAGACTAAGTTAGCCAAGATGGTGGTGGTCAGGCTCTCACCCCACAGCCTCTCACTCCGGCCCCACGTTTGGTAAATAATGATTATGTAATGGCTGAGATCATTTGTAGCACTGCGCATGCGTATCACAATGAACCCGCTTGGCCACAGGGCGCTTTTGTTCTGTGTACTTATATAAGCTCCACCTGAAACGCCCGTGAGGGTGCATTATGGCTGCGTCAACCACGAGAGGAGTGAATACAACGTTCTGCGGCAATGGCTGCTCTAGCAATCAGAAGAGAATAAGGGTCTACAGCTCCTTGAGTTTTTTCCCTGCTTCCCTGCTCGTGCCTTGCCTCCCCTGGGTTCAATGAACAGTGAGATACAGCAAAACAACTTCCTTCCAAGATACAAATTCTAAACTTTCTGAAAAGATTTCTCAATTACAAAAGACATAATTCTGTCATCCTTCCTGCTCAAGTCTGTCCTCTGCATCTACCCCCATCTCCCTCCTTTTCTGCTTCCCTTGCTGAACTCCCACTTTACCCCCCAAAACTTGAGGCCCCCTTCTTCAGCTCCACCCCCAATCTCTTTCATTCAACCAATTCAAACTCAACGTTTAGGGAATTCCCGCTTCCATTGCAGGGGGCACAGGTTGCATCCCTGGGCAGAGAACTAAGATCCCGCAAGCTGTGTAGTGCAGCTGAAAAATAAATAGAAAACCCATGCATTTAAATCGAAACCTAGTGATGAGGGCACCTTTTAAAATGTACGTTATATACTTTGGACTAAGAGTTGCTAGCTATAGTCAAAGAACTTCCCGGGTAACTGCAGACCCTCAACATTTTACAAGGGAATTTAACATTGTCATTCAAACCTATGAGCCTTTGTTTCCTGATCTTTTATCAGTTTTGTTGAGGGGTCAGGCCCAACACTGGATGGCTAAAGCTGGCTGGAATCCTCCTTTAAAGGATCTACAATGTATCCTGCCAGCTGATAGCCCTAAAGCCCAAGAAATAGCAAAATTTTATACAAAGCCATTTCTCAGGCCTTCCTAACACCTGTTGATTGGAATAAAATCAAAGCATCCACTGAAGGACTAACAAACCTGTGCATGATATTACAACAGACTTGAAACTGTTTCTAAGGAAAACGCTGGACTCTGTTTAGATAATAGTCTTTATGGCCCAGGTGAAGATCTCAATTCGGGCAGAGTGAGCCTGACTTAATTGAGAAATCATGGCAACTCCTGATTTGGTTAATTTGGCAAACCTATTGGACTCTGCCTGCAATGCGGGAGACTGAGATTCTATTCTTGGGTCAGGAAGATCCCCTGGAGAAGGAAATAGCTACACATTCCAGTATTCTTGCCTGGAGAATTCCATAGACCGAGGAGCCTGGCAGGCTCCATGGGGTCGCAAAGCGTTGGACACGACTAAGCAACTAACGTTTTCACTTTTTTCATTCACAATTCAAATAAACTAAAGACCACTAAAATCATTAATTTACTGGTTCAACAGCTATCAGACTCCTCCCAGAGGCTTCAACAAACTAAATCAAAAGCCTTCAAACTTTAAAAATGTCTGCCATTTGAATAAGAAGCCTGGCCATTGGAAAAAGGATTGCCTTAAACTAAAACACTTTAAACAATTGTCTCAAGTTAATCCTTTAGTTCTTCTTATGGACTGTGCTTGCTCCAAGAACAAACTGGGTAACAATTCACTTATGATTGGAAGTGAGCTCCTTCTTGTCTTCCCTGACACTGGAGACACACTTTCTGTGCTCAACCCCACCAATCTCAAACAACCCTTTCCTCCGAGAATTCAAATGGTGAGAATATCCTGAAAACCCTCCATAGTTTTACAAGTCCACTCCCTTCCCTTTCCAACTGGGCTCCCTCCAGGACAATCATTCCTTACCTCTGGTCAGTTCTGCTCCTGTAAACTTCCCAGAAAGAGACCGTTTTAGAGAAATATTGTTGCTGGCCAAAATCTTGGCTTTTTCTGCTCACTGAAGCCGAATAAAAAGTGCAGAAGCAGCGTTTAGAGGGAATAGAAAGGTGGCTTTATTTCCCAGCTGGTGGAGAGGGGAAGCACAGTAGGCTCGTGCCGCAAGGACTGTTCGTCCCCCTCTCCCGCCTCCACAAGGAGTCTGGGGGCTTATATAAGACAAGGGCTCGCAGTCAGGAGTCGGTGATGAGGAACAAAAGTGTTTGGATCTTGATTTCTTCCTCCTGCCCTTTACAAGACAGTCATAGACTGGCATAAGTAATCCTGTGAGTCTGGCAGTTCAGTAGTTCTGCGGCCTTCTTTTTGATATGTAACTACAAGGCTAAGGGTGTTGTAAGGGTAAACAGATACAAGATGTATTTAGCCTAGAATCAAAGGGAAATGGGTGCCAAGTGTAGCTCCTGCAGAGTTAGAGGGCAAAGCAAACTTAGTTACAGACATGCAGTTAGGAGCAGTTAAAGTAAAAAAAGAAACAAAAAACTAGGAGTGTTCAGGCCTGCTCACTGTTCTCTTTATCTTCTTTGTTCTCAGGAAAGGGAAAGAAAAAAGCCTCATTCCTCTTTTTTCTTCCTTTTTACTGCAACAGTATCACGCTCTCATCTCTTTTTCTCAAAACGGGAAATTATTCTCGAGATTGATTCAGCTCCCTGGACAACTCACGGCATTCCAGCTCCTCAGTTCTATTGTTAGCAGTTTTTGCCATTAGGACAATCTTGAAAGAACCGAAAGTTAAAACTCCTCAAAGAAGTCCCTGAGAAATGCTGGGCAAAATCCACAATTGACATTGCGTGGATTCATCCAGCTCCCCCAATTCAAATTCAAATTGATCCTGGTAAACTTCTTCCAAGCATTAATCAATATCCTTTAACTCCTGAGGCCTGGGCAGGAATTTCCTTAGAGGCTCAGCTGGTATAGAACCAGCCTACAATGAAGGAGATCTGGGTTCGATCCCTGGGATGGGAAGATCCCCTGGAGAAGGGAACAGCTACCCACTCCAGTATTGTGGCCTGGAGAAGTCCATGGACTGTATACTCCGTAGGGTTGCCAAGAGTTGGACACGACTGAGCAACTTTCGCTTCACTTCTCTTCAAACCAATAACAAGGGAATATAAGACACAAGGCCCCACAGTCCCTGCACCAACCCTTATTTTACATCCATTTTCCCTATGAAATCCAAGGAAGAGGATAGAGATTCATCCAAGATTCGAGGGCTATTTAGAACATTGTTATCCCTCATCATCTGACCGCCCCTAACTCTCATACCCTTTTAATGACAATACCTAGAGAGGGTAAATTTTTCACCATAGAAGACCTCTGTGGTGCCTTTTGCAGCATCCCTGTGGATTCCGAAAGTCAATTTTTATTTGCTTTCATATGGGAAGAACAACAACACACCTAGCTAGATTGAAAGCCCTTTCTACTTTTCACAGATCCTAAACAGTGATTTAGTAGATCTAAAGGGTCTATCTATCTACCCTCTTACAACATGTTGATGAGCTTCTTCTCTGCTCCTTTTCTAAGGAAACAAGTAAGCAAAATGGCATCAGTCTCCTCAAGCCATTAGCAACTATAGTTCATTAGGCTTCTAAAGAGAAATTACAGGTTGTTCAAATGCCAGTTAAACACCTAGGATGCCGCTGCTGCTAGTTGCTTCAGTCATGTCTGACTCTGTGCGACCCGATAGACGGCAGCTCACCAGACTCCCCCATCCCTGGGATCCTCTAGGCAAGAACACTGAGTGGGTTGTCATTTCCTTCTCCAATGCATGAAAGTGAAAAGTGAAAGTGAAGTCGCTTAGTCATGTCCAACTCCTAGCAACCCCATGGACTGCAGCCCACCAGGCTCCTCCGTCCATGGGATTTTCCAGGCAAGAGTACTGGAGTGGGGTGCCATTGCCTTCTCCAAATACCTAGGATACCTGCTATCAGATAAGGACTCCATTTAGACCCTAATAGGATTCAGTGTCTTAAATTTCCAGTAGCCACAGGCCAAAAGACAACACCAATGATTTTGGAGTCTGGCTGGATACTATGGGAACTGGATACCTTATTTTTCCTTAATAGCCTACTCTCTTTACACATTGCTTAAAGCTGAAAGACCAGAGCCTTTAAATTGGGAAGAAAACACCTTTATGACTCTCCAGATCCTGAAAATCAAACTTCTCAAACCACCTGCTTTATTTTTAAAAAGTATTTATTTTACTTTATTTTTGGTTGGTCTGGACTTTCTCCAGTTGCAGTAAGCAGAGGCTACTCTTCTTTGCGGTGCACAGTCTTCTTATTTCGGTGGCTTTTCTTGTTTCGAGGCACAGGCTCTAGGCTCAAAGGCTTCAGTGGTTGTAGCCCTTGGGCTCAGTAGTTAGGTTACTGGGCTCGCTCGCTGTGGCTCAGGGCCCTGGAGCATGCGGGCTCTAGAGAGCAGATTCAGCAGTTGTGGTGCACGGGCTTAATTGCTCTGATGCATGTGGAATCTTCCCATACCAGGGATCGAACCCATGTCCCCTGAATTGGCAGGCAGATTCTTATCCGCTGTACCATCAGGGAAGTCCTCAGAGCATCTGCTTTAGGTCTTCCTAGTTACCAGCTTCGGAGAAGGCAATAGCACCCCACTCCAGTACTCTTGCCTGGAAAATCCCAAGGACAGAGGAGCCTGGTAGGCTGCAGTCCATGGGGTTGCTAGGAGTTGGACACGACTGAGCGACTTCACTTTCACTTTTCACTTTCATGCATTGGAGAAGGAAATGGCAAACTACTCCAGTGTTCTTGCCTGGAGAATCCCAGGGACAGGGGAGCCTGGTGGGCTGCTGTCTCTGGGGTCGCACAGAGTTGGACACGACTGATGCGACTTAGCAGCAGCAGCAGCAGCAGCAGTTACCAGCTTCTTTTCCCCCTTCTTTGTGTAGGAAAGGGAGGAGAATGCCTCAGGAATGTTTACAAAAAGGCACAAAGGTCAACACTGAGTCCTTGGTCATTGCAGTCAATAATTAGTCCCTGTAGCCAGAGGTCTTCCCCTGTGCCTGAGAGCTATTTCAAAGGCGGCTCTAGAAAATCAACTCAGGAAATGGTTATGGGCTGTCCACTCATCATCTATGTTCCCGGAGCAGAAGAAACTTTGCTCAGTTCTTATCACACTCAATGCCTTTCTGTAAGCCATATTACCTCACATGAAATGCTGTTACTAACGTCTCACAAAACCCTTTCCCAGCGCAACAACCTTAACCCTACAAACCTTCTCCTTTTACCTACTGACCAAACTCCTTATGACTGTCTAACCCTGACTGATCAGTTATTAATCTTTGGAGCTGACTTAGAAGAAATACCTAGCTAACGCTGAAATTTAAATTTACTTAAGTTTAAGTTTACTGATGTTTCCTTTTTTTTTTTTTAACTGATCTTTCGTATATGAACAATGGCAAACGAACACATTGTACGCAATCACTTCCTCCTTTGAAGTAATTGAAGAAGCTCCAGTGACCGATGCTACTTCAGCCCAGCACACAGGGCTCCGCGCTTCAACTGGGTTTGATACAGTCACTTTGTGGTAGCTTCTAACTTTGGCACTTTGGAAACAAAGATTCCAGGAAACCAGATTAAGAATGGAAATTGGGTGAATGATTTGTTGGAATCAATCCAACTTCCATCTGTCCTGGTCATCATGAAGGTGCTTGGACATTCAAATTAAATTCAAATGAAACCAAAGTAAATAATCTGGTTGATCAGGCTGCGAGAACAGCCACCTTATGAGCCACCCAACCTGAAAGATTTTACTAAATTTTGTCTACATTCTCAAAGAGGATCTCATGGAAGTGATCAAAGAAGGCCAATTGAAGGCAGTGCATAAAGGTTTTATTGGGCTGATAATAGCTGTATTTTTAGCCTATTAACTAATCTATGGTATGGCCCTCAAAGAAGAGCTGTCTTGCCAGAGTCCATGTAAAGACTCCTGATGACAATGACTCATCAGATGACCCACTGGGCTGTGATAAATGAGATAATACTGTTGGGGAATTTTTTTTTGATTAATTAATTGTTTTGTTTATTTCCTGTTGTTTGCGCCGTGTCTTTGCTGCTTTCCGCGTGGACTTCCTCTAATTCTGGCAGGCAGGGGCTACTCTGTGCTGCAGTGGGAGGGCTTCTCGCTTCTGCGGCTTCTCTTGATGCAGAGCACAGGCTCTAGGCACGCTGGCTCGGGAGCACAGGCTCTTTAGTTGTGATTCGCGGACTTAATTGCTCTGCGGCATATGGGGTCTTCCCGGACCAAAGACTGAAATTGTGTCCCCTGCATTGGCAGGCAGATTCTTATCTACTGCATCACCAGGGAAGACCCAGGAAATATTTTTAAGGCCTCCAAGGAGGCACAATTAGCTTGTGCTGTACATCCTTTAAAAAAAAAAAAAACAAACAGAAAAACTATCCAAACTGTCCCTGGATGTTTTGATTTGCTCCCCAGTGGCTCAGGGTTAAAGAATTTGCCTGAAATGCAGGAGATGTAGGTTCATGGGTTTGATCCTGGGTCTGGAAGATCCTCTTGAGTAGGAAATGGCAACAACTCCAATATTCTTGCCTGGGAAATCCCATGGAGAGAGGAGCCTGGTGGTCCGTGGCGTGGCAAGGGTCGGACACTACTTAGCAACTAAACAACCACCACTACAAAGGGCCTTTTAAGATACGGCTGCTGCTGCTACTAAGTCACTTTAGTGGTGTCTGACTCTGTGCGACCCTATAGACGGCAGCCCTCCAGACTCCCCTGTCCCTGGGATTCTCCAGGCAAGAACACTGGAGTGGGTTGCCATTTCCTTCTCCAATGCATGAAAGTGAAAATTCAAAGTGAAATCGCTCAATCATGTCCGACTCTTAGCGACCCCATGGACTGCAGCCTACCAGGCTCCTCCACCCATGGGATCTTCCAGGCAAGAGTACTGGAGTGGGGTGCCATTGCCTTCTCTGTTAAGATATGGCAAATGGATTTAATTCAGTTGTGTCCTTCCCAAGGCTATAAATTTGTGCTTGTTATGATATTTATGTTTCCTCATTAGATTGAAGAATGTAGCAATATTGTTAGAAAAGGTTAGGCACTTCTCCGGTGGTACGGTGATAAGAATCCACCTGCCAATGTAGAGAACATGGGTTCGATCCCTGGTCTGAGAAGAGTCCACTGCCTCGGAGCAACGAGCCTGGTGCGCCGTAACTCCCGAAGCCCACATGCCCAGAGCCCATGCTACACAAGAGAAGCCACCGTCACGAGAAGCCCATTCACAGCTAGAGAGTAGCCCCTGCTTTGCTTTCTGAAACTGGAGAAAGCCCAAGTGCAGCAACAAAGATGCAGGGCAACCAAAAATAAGTGAATAAGTATTTTTTTTAAAAAGAGAAAAGGTTACACCTATGTGGCGTGTGCTCTCAGAACTGCATGGTGGCCAGGGAATGCATTCTACTGGCCATATTAGGAAGCAAGTCTGTGGGGTTTGGCCTACTCTGCACTTCCTTTGGGAAGCAGTCTGTCACCACTAGAAATCATCACCAGCAGACTTACGCATTTGTCTCTCTCTGCTCTCGATATATTCAACTAATTAAAGGAGACATGCTTCATTATTGCAATGGACTAATCAGAGCCTTAGATAAAAAACATACCCTCATAGTACTATCTGTCCACAGGGTGCTCCTCAGAGACGAGACAACACACATCATATTCTATAAGCAGGTGGCTTTGTCTACTGGAAATAACATCTTTGAAAAGATTATTTTTTTAATTAAAAAAAATTTTTTTTTAAAGACTCTTTACATCCTAGATGAAAAGAACCATAACGGGCACTCTTAACTAAGTCTTGTCCTACAATGCTGGAAGGTGCTAATTTTTGGATTCATGTTTCTTTTTTTTTTTTTTTTGGCTGCACCACATATCTTGTGGGAATCTTAGTTCACCAACCAGGTATTGAACCCGAGCCCCAGCTTTGGAGGCGTGGAGTCCTAACCACTGGGAATTCCCGTGTTTCTCAACTTAAAAAGGCTCCAGTGCCCAACTGGACTTGTGAAGTGACTGGAGAAATAAAATAAAAATTAACTAGAAAGTGAAGCAGATAATGTCTGATGCTCACAGCTTTCCCAATATTCAGAAGCAGGCTGGTATATACACTCACACTAAAATGAAAAGTTAGTCTCTCAGTCATGTCTGACTCTTTGTGATGCCATGGACTATATATAGCCCACCAGGCTCCTCTGTTCATGGAATTCTTCAGCCAAGAATACTGGAGTGGGTTGCCATTTCCTTCTGCAGGGACATACACACTACTCTAACCTCATTACGGAGCCTTTCATAAAAGCTGCTCTACTGTTCTGATAAACTTACTGAGTTTAATTATACTACTTCAATATCCTTGCTAAAGAAGGCCTGTTCAGTTGGCTGGTGATCTCAGAATATCACTTAGTGACTTTACTCTGTCCAAGATGATGACCGGTCAGCATTTTGTTGGAATTTGTTTAATGTTAGCTGAATTTTTTTACCTTCCTCGAGGGCACTTTCCTGGCAAATGGGGAGATATTCTTCTAGTGATCTATTCTCAAACTATAGAGGCTGGAGGACTTCTTTCTGAGGGTGGGATATGTTTCCATGACCTCAATCTTCCAGATTTAAGGTCAGTCTACTTATGTGTGTTAGTCACTTAGTCATGTCCAACCCTTTCCAACACAATGGACTGCATCCCATCTGGCTCCTCTGTCCATGGAATTCTCCAGGCAAGAATGCTGGAGTGGGTTGCCATTCTCTTCTCCAGGGGATCTTCCCAACACAGGAGTTGAACTTGGGTCTCTTGCTTTGCAGGCAGATTCTTCACCGTCCAAGCCACCAGGGAAGCCTAGTTACACCTTATCACCAATTTCTCCTTGGTCTGGTAGATTTTAAGCACTTAGCCCTTAAAGTTGTCTACAGGGTAAAATGATAAGATCATGGTCTCTACTCTGTTTCTGTTTGACACTGCTGCTGCTACTGCTAAGTCACTTCAGTTGTGTCCGACTCTGTGAGACCCCATAGACGGCAGCCCACCAGGCTCCCCTGTCCCTGGGATTCTCCAGGCGAGAACACTGGAGTGGGTTGCCATTTCCTTCTCCAATGCATGAAAGTGAAAAGTGAAAGTGAAGTTGCTCAGTCTTGTCCGACCCTCAGCTGTTACAAAACATTTCTCTAAAGTCCTGTTCCTCTTGCATTTCACCTGCTTGGATCTTCTTTTTTCTTTTACCTCTATCGAGGTAAAAGTTGTCTACAGGGTAAAATGATAAGATCGTGGTCTCTACTCGGTTTCTATTTGACACTGTTACAAAACATTTCTCTAAAGTCCTATTCCTCTAACATTTCACCTGCTTGGATCTTCTTTTTTCTTTTACCTCTGTTGAGAAGTAAATGGCTGACTAAAATTTTTAAGAAATGTGACCTCACAAGCCTGTGTTAAGCCTTTTGCTGCACCAGGGCCAAGTGGTTGTTGGCCCCTTAATAGGCTGTAACGGCTGCATGGTCCATGACTGGAACGTACCCCTAAGTCCATAACCTGTCAGTGGAAACATGAATAATCACACTCGTTTTTTTTCGGGGATAATCACACTCTTGACTGGAGACTATGTTCTCCTTCAGGTTCCACCTTTGTAAGTAATTTCAAAGGAGAACCATAGACTTATGAATGTTTCCACAGCTGGTATGTGACAGGATAATGCCTTTTTATACCACAGCATTTCACTTAACTTCAAGTTCTTGTTAGAGAAAGAAATCCAGCCAAAATCTCATTGGTCGAGATGAGACTCGGCTGCCTGCTTTTTATACCCTCATATACTCTCCGTTGATTGCCATGTGAAAGGATTTGTTCCTTGAACTGGTGCAGTCCATACTGACCTGTTGGACCACAGCTGAATTAACAAAATCTACCACTTGAGGCTTGGCCCAACAACAATGGGAATCCCTGGGTTCCCCAGTGAGGGTTGTATTAGATAATCAAATAGGGCTTCATTATCTCCTTGCAGCATGGGGCAGCCGTTGATAGAATGACCTAGCCAACACCTCCTGCTGCACCTAGATTAACACTTGCAGTGAATTTCGGAACTTCCCTGGTAGTCCAGTGGCTAAGACACCATGCTCCCAATGCAGGAGGCCCGGGTTTGATCCCTGGTCAGGGAACGAGGTCCCACAACCACGACTAAGAGTTCGCATGCCTCAACTAAAGATCCCAAGGGCCACACCTAAGACCTGGTCCAGCCAAATAAATAAATATTAAAAACATACAGACACACACACACAAACTTTCTGGTGAATCTGAAGTAGAACTTGAAACATTAGAAAAATAGCACAAAGCTTCTCTGTTCCCTGTCAATGTTTTCAGCTGGCTGTCTTCAGCTCTGGGCACTTAGATAAGATCAGGACTTCAAATATTATTTATGATTATTAGAATTTTGCTATGTGTGCTTGTAGCTAGATTTACACTGCTCCTCACTCAGACCTGCTCCAAAGCTTCTACAAACACCAAGACTGTGGTCTCTCAATGGATCGAAATGATAGTAAGGCTTCTGGCATCTGGTCCCATCACTTTATGGCAAATAGATGTGCAAACAATGGAAACAGTGAGAGACTATTTTCTTGGACTCTAAAATCACTGCAGATGGTGACTGCAGCCAGGAAATTAAATGACGCTTGCTCCTGGGAAGAAAAGCTATGACCAAGCTAGATAGCATATTAAAAAGCAGAGACAATACTTTGCCAACAAAGGTCCATCTAGTCAAAACTATGGTTTTTCCAGTAGTCATGTATGGATGTGAAAGTTGGACTATAAAGAAAACTGAGCACCAAAGAATTGATGCTTTTGAACTGTGGTGTTAGAGAAGACTCTTGAGAGTGCCTTGGACTGCAAGGAGATCCAACCAGTCAATACTAAAGAAAATCAATCAGTGGAAGGACTGATGCTGAAGCTGAAGCTCCAATACTTTGGCCACCTGATGTGAAGAACTGACTCATTGGAAAAGACCCTGATGCTGGGAAAGATTGAGGGCAGGAGGAGACAGGGATGATAGAGGATGAAATGGTTGCATGGCATCACCGACTCAATGGACATCAGTTTGAGCAATCTCAGGGAGTTGGTGATGGACAGGGAGGCCTGGCGTGCTGTGGACCATGGTGTTCCAAAGAGTCAGACATGACTGAACAACTGAACTGAACTGAAGGTTTATTTACTTGAACATTCAGGTAACAGTGAAATTTCTGGGTGATGAAATTGCTCAAGTCTTTTCCTGAGTACTTCCCTGTTGGTCCTTATGACACTGACTCTCTGAAATAGCCAGCAGAAATTAAAAACTCCCCTGGCATGGGAGGGATCTAATTTTCGGGGAGAAGTTCATCCCACTGATGTGAGACAAAGCAGGTCTAGAAGCAGTGATGCTTTCAGAGACAAATCTGGATCAAAAGGGGAAAAAATAACTGGGATGACCCAGAGAGATGGTATGGGGAGGGAGGTGGGAGGGGTTCAGGATTGGGAACACGTGTACACCCGTGGCGGATTCATGTTAATGTATGGCAAAACCAATACAGTATTTTAAAGTAAAATAAAGTAGAATTTAAAGAAAAAAGGGGGGATATGAAATGTGAAATAAAATGCACTTACTTATGTCAAGGGGTTTTTAAATGGAGCCAAGAGGCCATTAAGGAGGTGGATCTTGTGCACAGCCTTACCCAGTCACACCATGAACTGAGTCAAACCACAAATACTCAAAGGACTCTGCAAGAGGACCTGAAACGTCACAGTAATGCACTTTTACCTCCCTCTGGTAATAGCCTCAGCAAATCACTAGAGGGAAAAATCACTAATACAAACCTCCCCCTTTTTCCTTTAAAAGCCGCTGACTTTTACTTCCCACATGATACTGTTTGGGTTGCTGCCTGAAACTGTGTGTCCCAAATGGCAATTCTTTGATCTCAGATAAACACTGTTTGTCTTGATTATTTCCTTCCAGTTCTATTTAGTTTGAGAATTTAAAGACAGCAGCAAACCCTAGCAAGTCTTAGCAAGTAAAAATGGGATACTCAAGAATATAGCCTGAAACTTGCTGGGAGAGTAATCTTTGAGCAAGGAAAATGTGTTGGCTTAAGAATTATTCCAGGGACTTCTCTGGTGATCCAGTGGTTAAGAACCTGCCTTCCAATGCAGGGGATGCAAGTTCAATCCCTGGCTGGGGAACTAAGAATCCACATGTCACATGGTACAGCAAAAAAAAAAAAAAAAAAAGAATTATTTCAGTTGGGTTTCTTTCCTTTTAAAAACAATTATTTATTTTTGGTTGCGCTGGGTCCTCGTTGATATGCACAGGTTTCTCTAGTTGAGATGAGCCGGGGAGGAGGGGTGGGGGGGTTGCTATTTTTTTTTGTTGTAGTGCTCGGGCTTCTCATTGTGGTGGCTTCTCCTGTTGCAGGAGCACAGACTAGGGCGTGTGGGGTTCAGAAGTTACCCACGTGGGCTTCAGTTGCCCTGGGGCATGTGTAATCTTCCCAGAGCTGGGATGGAACCCATGTCCCCTGCATTGGTAGGGGGATTCCTATTCACTGTACCATCAGGGAAGTCCCCAGTTGGGTTTCTTATGTTACAAATAACTGTGTTGTAGACAGAATGTTACTCTTGGGCACAGCATATGTAACTTTATGAATTAAAAATCTAATCTATTATACATTTTAGAAGAACTCATGATGCTTGGATTGTACTTTATAGTTTAGAAGTCCTTTCATCTGTTGTTTAATCATCACAATACTGACATCCACCCCACTTAACAGCTAAGGAAATTCAAAGACGTAGAAATCTTCCTCCAGATTGCACTCTGAGAATGGAGGATTTGAATATAGCCCCTGCCCTCAGGTGCCAGGACTGTGCCCAACTGGTGAGATCTCTTGATAAGTCTTTTGCACATCTGGGAGCTTTGTTCTTTACAAAACGAAAAAAACAAAACAGTTTCTTATCTTTAGCAACTGCCCTGTGTTGGTCTTAATGATTTTTGTATTCTAATCTCATTAGAGTTAGGTGATTTAGTTTCTTTTGCTGCCCCTTGATATAGTTCTTTAAGGAATTAATTTCTCTGGCATTGTGAGCTGGTTTTGTCGACACCAGTCTTTCTTCTATCACTAATTTCTGTAAACAGGTGAAGAAATGATGGCTTTGGCCTGCAAGTAACAAATGCTGGAAAGGGTGTAGAGGAAAGGGAACCCTCCTACACTGCTGGTGCTGCCACTGCGGAAAACAGCGTGGAGTTTCTTCAGAAAACTAAAAATAGAATTACCGTATAATCCAGCAATCCCACTCCTAGGAATCAGTTCAGTTCAGTTCAGCTGCTAAGTCGTGTCGACTCTTTGCGACCACATGAACTGCAGCGTGCCAGGCCTTCCTGTCCATCACCAACTCCCGGAGTTCACCCAAACTCATGTCCATTGAGTCGGGGATGCCATCCAACCAACTCCTCCTCTGTCATCCCCTTCTCCTCCTGCCCTCAATCTTTCCCAGGATCAGGGTCTTTTCCAATGAGTCAACTCTTCGCATCAGGTGGCCAAAGTATTGGAGTTTCAGCCTCAGCATCAGTCCTTCCAGTGAACACCCAGGACTGATCTCCTTTAGAATGGACTGGTTGGATCTCCTTGCAGTCTAAGGGACTCTCAAGAGTCTTCTCCAACACCACAGTTCAAAAGCATCAATTCTTTGGTGCTCAGCTTTGTTCACAGTCCAACTCTCACATCCATACATGACCGCTGGAGAAACCATAGCCTTGACTAGATGGAATATACCTGGACAAAACCGTAAATCAAAAAGATACATGAACTGTTGAGGTCCTTTAATGGACCGGAACCTGGTAGTCCGGAGTCGACTATAAGAAAGTAAAGGAGAGAGAAAGAGAGGCTAATAAAGTCCTTTGACACAGGGCTTGCGTCGCTCACGAAGGCACCTGGCGCCCTCTGGAGGGGGGTGAAGGCACAGTGCGGCTTCTCAAGAGAGGGTCTTAGAAGCCTGGGTGGGAGAATGAGCACGATGGGTCTCTGGGCTCCAGAAAATCAGCCTTAGAGAGAGAGAGAGAGAAAGCAAAGCACGGGGACCAAAGCTCTGATGGAGCAAAGGTGTTTTAATCAACATGGTGTGGGCATATATATTCTTACAAGGTAGTTATTCTCAGCAAAGATAAAGATTAAAATTCCAGACTTACAAAACATAGGCGATCTCTATTAAAGAGAGAGAGAGTTGTATACAATCACTTTTACAGTACGGTTCACAAGAACGAAGAGGGTACTTTTCACTGTATTGAAAAACTAACGAAGGAAATACCTGGATCCGTCAGCCCCGGGAGAGGCTTGCCTCTCCTCTTAATTCCCGAGTATTCAGGAATTAATAAGGAACAGAGGATTCCTGACAGATCCAAAACAGCACACAGGAAGCCTCCTCTTAAATGCTTCTTGACAATGCACAATTATGTTCATAGCAGCTCTACTCATAATAACTGAAACGTGGAAACATCTTAAACGTCCGCTGACGGATGGATGGATAAAGAGGATGTGGCGCGTATATACAACAGAATACTACTGGGCCATAGAAAAGAACAAAATGATGCTATTTGCAGCAACATGAATGCGACTAGAGATTATCATACTAAGTGAAGAAAGTCAGAACGATAAATACCGTATGATATCACTTATCCGTGGGCTCTAAAACATGACACAAATGAACCTATTTACAAAACAGCAACAGACTCATAGATTAGACTTGTGGTTGCCAAAGGGGTTGGGGTTGAGGGAGAGGGATGGACTGGGAGTGTGGAGTTGGTAGATACAAACTTCTATCTTTTGAATGGATAAACAACAAGGTCTTAATGTACAGCACAGGAATTATATTCAATACCCTGTAATAAACCGTAAAGAATGTGTGTATATAACTGAGTCACTTTGCTGTGCAACAGAGATTGGCACAATATTGTAAATCAACTATACTTCAATTAAAAACAGAAAAAAAGAAATGATGACTTTTGTATTTCTGAAATGTATTTCTGAAGGTTTTTTTTTAAAAGCGGAGGCTTCTTCTTCTGAGAAAAAAGCATACAAATAAAATAATTACCCACATGAAACATGAAGTTTTAATAAAATCAATTTTAAAATAGCAACAATTTACTAAGTACTTACCACAAACCATTAGACCTTAAGTTCCTTGAGGGCAGATACCTATTTGCCCTCAGTGCACAGAACAGCAACAGACCCAGAGTAGGTGCTCAAGAAATGTCAGTGCGTATAATAAGCTGATGCTGGGCACGTGCATTGTATGCATATCTCCTTTAACTCTGCTAAAAAACAAAATTTAGCCGAACAAATTTGAAAATGAAATTGGCTTTATTAGGTAATTCACGAACTGGGAGGCATTCCATCTAGCAACTAGAAGGGCACTTGGGGGGTTGTACAAAATGGAAGGCTTTTATAGGAAGGAAGGTGGGAAAGGGAGCTATTAGCAAAAGGAAAAAAAGGAGGGGGTTGCTTTAGATCAGGGGAATGAGGGGAGAGAGAAAAGCAAAGGTTATCTTTTCTTCCTCTGGGGGATGGAGAGGACCCTCGTGGCAGTTTACTTTATTGAAAATCCCAAACGAGTTGATTAAAACTACATTTCTGGGAGGGGTGGAAGCTGCAATTACATTAGGGATTAAATCTAGGTTTGGCATCATGGGCTTTAGCACAGGTGACGCCATTTAGGTGTTTTTTTTTTTAATAATTCCAACTCCTCTCTCTTTCGACCACATACACACAAACACAGCTTCGTGGTATAGATATCTTTGTCCTATTTCACAGATGGAGAAACTGATATTAAGAGAGATTGAGTAATTTATTCAAGGACATACAGCTGATAACTAAATGGTTTCTCTGACTTTAAAACTTCTCTTAACCAGGATTCTATGACTAGAACAAAGCCAGAATGGCACAAATCGTAATATTCCATTGCCAGGGTAACATATCAGTAGGCTGAGCCACACCAGTGGACTTCACATAGGCTCTGAGTTGCTGCATGTTGAAGGTAATTTATAATAATATACCTGTTATTGTTGTTGTTTAGTCACTGAGTCAGACACGACTCCTTGCAACCCCATGGACTGTAGCCAGCCAGGCTCCTCTGTCCATGGGATTTTTCCAAGCAAGACTGCTGAAGTGGGTTACCATTTCCTTCTCTAGGGGATCTTCGTGACCCAGGGATTGAACCCACTTCTCCTGCATTGACAGGCAGATTCTTCACCACTGAGCCACTTGGGAAGCTCAGTATACCTGTGGAAATAGTAACATGCTTTCAATATATACATATTTGGTTCTTGGTATTTTGGTAGTTATATTCTATAAAGTGCCCTGAACATTGAATTAGCAAATACTGAACCATGGCTCTTAGAGGAAATATAGAGGCTCTGTGACCACAGCCTCTGGTCACAGCATTTTTGTCAACCAATCAGTGTATAGTGTTGTTTTTTTTTTTAAGAGTGTTTCAATTTAGAGACACAAAGTATGTTGTTGATTCATTGATGTTAAACTCACAGTTGACAGCACTATAATTCATTCTTAAACAAGGTTGATCTAACACACATAAGGCGCATCACAGCCTTCTTGCCGTCTAGGAACACCAGAGGGTACTTTAGCATGAAACTTGATGGGCATTTCAAACAGTGAAATCAGTGCAAAGCACCAAAATGTGAGAAACACCACATGTGACCCCCAAAATGAGGAAAACGGCACACTTATGAGAGCTGAAACACGAAGGCAGAGAGAGAGCCTTGCTCTACTTGGCTGGTGTGCACATCAAGGAAATCCAGGTTTTTCACTGTTATGTGCATGTTTGGGGATGACTGTGAAAGTGCTACAGTATTGATTATTGGATAGCAAATTTCAGTGAGTAGGTAAATTTTCAAACACGGAGCCCATGAGTGGGACCTACAGAGGATCCACTGAATATGCGTGATTTAGGTATGACCTATATCAAATCCCTTATACAGTGAAAGTGACAAACAGATTCAAGGGATTAGATCTGGTAGAGTGCCTGAAGAACTACGGACAGAAGTTTGTGACATTGTACAGGAAGCAGGGATCAAGACCATCAGCAAGAAAAAGAAGTGCAAAAAGGCAAATGGTTGTCTGAGAAGGCCTTACAAATAGCTGAGAGAAAGAGAAGCTAAAGGCAAAGAAGAAAAGGAAAGATATACCCATTTGAACGCATAGTTCCAAAGAATAGCAAGGAGAGATAAGAAAGCCTTCCTCAGAGATCAATGCAAAGAAATAGAGGAAAACAATAGAATGGGAAAGACTAGAGAGCTTTTTGAGAAAATTAGAGATAACAAGGGAACATTTCATGCAAAATTGGGTGCAATAAAGGACAGAAATGGTATGGAGCTAACAGAAGCAGATCTTAAGAAGAGGTGGCAAGAATACACAAAACTGTACAAAAAAGATCTTCACGACCCAGATAATCATGATGGTGTGATCACTCACCTTAGAGCCAGACATCGTGGAATGTGAAGTCAAGTGGGCCTTAGGAAGCATCACCTCGAACAAAGCTAGTGAAGGTGATGGAATTCCAGTTGAGCTATTTCAAATCCTAGAAGATGATGCTGTGAAAGGGCTACACTCAATATGCCAGCAAATTTGGAAAACTCAGCAGTGGCCACAGAACTGGAAAAGGTCAGTTTTCATTCCAATCCCAAAGAAAGGCAAAGCCAAAGAACACTCAGACTACCACACAGTTGCACTTGTCTCACATGCTGGCAAAGTAATGATCATAATTCTCCAAGCCAGGCTTCAACAGTTCATGAACCGTGAACTTCCAGATGTTCAAGCTGGATCTAGAAAAGGCAGAGGAACCAGAGATCAGATTGCCAACATCCGCTGGATCATTGAAAAAGCAAGAGTTCCAGAAAAGCATATCAGTTCAGTTCAGTTCAGTTCAGTCGCTCTGTCGTGTCCGACTCTTTGTGACCCCATGAATCACAGCACGCCAGGCCTCCCTGTCCATCACCAACTCCCAGAGTTCACTCAGACTCAACGTCCATCAAGTCCGTGATGCCATCCAGCCATCTCATCCTGGGTCGTCCCCTTCTCCTCCTGCCCCCAATCCCTCCCAACATCAAAGTCTTTTCCAATGAGTCAACTCTTCGCATGAGGTGGCCAAAGTACTGGAGTTTCAGCTTTAGCATCATTCCTTCCAAAGAAATCCCAGTGATCTCCTTCAGACTTTGCAGTGTTCAAAAGGCTCAGCCTTCTTCACAGTCCAACTCTCACATCCATACATGACCACTGGAAAACCATAGCCTTGACTAGATGGACCTTAGTCGGCAAAGTAATGTCTCTGCTTTTGAGCTATCTAGGTTGCAATCACCATCTGCAGTGATTTTGGAGCTCTGACAGCAACAGTTAGAATTGGACATGGAACAACAGACTGGTTCCAAAACAGAAAACTAAGATCACATCTGGTCTCATCACTCATGGCAAATACAATGGAAACAGTGACTTCTGCAGAAAACTGCATTAAAATGCTGCTTGACTAGATGGCACCATTACTCAAAAGGTCAAAGTAGTAGTCATGTCCATTGAGTATTGATGCTAACTGTAGAAGACTCTGAGTGCATAACTTTTTCAGTCCTGAATATTCATTGGACTGATGCAAGCGTCTTTACCTGATCATGGCTGCAATCACCATCATGCAGGTTGATTCTTGAGAGCCAAAAACTTGTTTTCACAAATTATATAGTCCTGGACAGTCTCTGGATTAAACCTTCCTAATCTGTTATCCAGGTCTATCCAGACATTCCATTGAAGTGATAGGGATGCCATGTCATATCTCATACGACTCTGAATCAAGCCTTCTCTGGCTTGAATGTCCTGGATTCAAGAACAACCGTTCAAACTGTGGAACAGACTTCATGAGTTTGAGAGATGGACAGGAAGCCTACCAGTCCACTCACAAAGAGTCGGACATGACTGAGCGACTGAACTGACTGTATGCATGTCAGAATTGGACATGGAACAACAGACTGGTTCCAAAACAGGAAAGGAGTACATCAAGGCTGTATATTGTCACCCTGTAGCTGAACCTTGCTGCTGCTGAGTCACTTCATGCCTAATAGGCATGGATATTAAGTCACAAACTGGATATTATTTCCATTAAACATGTAAGGTAACTGAGGGCCAGAGAAGGTAACTTAACTCAGGCCACACAATTAGCATAGCTTGAGCAGGAGTCAAACCTTTTTGACTTCAGATTCCATGCTCTTACCATTAGACTCTTGCTGTGTCTAATTTTAGTTTGGCTCCTGTGTTCGTGTGCTCTGTAATGAGTTTTATTTTCCTATGCTGCTTTTAATAATTTTTCTTTGTATTTAATTTTTATTAGTTTGATTAATATGTGTCTTGGCGTGTTTCTCCTTGAGTTTATCTTGTATGGGACTCTCTGTGCTTCCTGGACTTGATTGACTAGTTCCTAATGCACTGTGGTGACTTGAATGGGAAGGAATCCAAAAGGGAGAGGATAGATGTATATGTACGGCTGATTCATTTTGCTGTGCAGTAGAAACTAACACATTGTAAAGAAACTATACTCCAATAAAAATTAGTTTAAAAATAATAAAACACACGTAGGGTGAGAATGCACAGTGATATCAAATAAATTAGTCTATTAGTAAAACAGTTTGAATTCTGTGATCTTCTTAGTGAATTTGTGACTAAGACATCTACATTTCATTTGCAGTAAATCTATATAATGGGCTTTTAACAAAATATAAATTAGCTCAAAAGTACATGAGACAATTACCTTGTTTTCTACTTCCTTTAGTCATGTCCCCACTTGTTTTTCATTTGAACATCTTGCAGAGAGGATGATAAACAGTAAAAGCAGTAAAGGAGACAGAATTCAAGGAGTTTAATTTCCAACAAATTAGTATCTCTAGTAAAAGTAACTTGAAATTAATGACAAAAATGAGATACAGGAGGTATTTGTAGATTTATTTCATTCATATCTTCTTGTTTTTACTACTTTGGATAATTAACAGGTGATCAAAATAGAGTTAGCAAGATTGAGGCCAGTTTAATTATTTAGTGTTAATTGAGTGCATAAAATATTTTATCTCCCTTCAGTTTAAACTTGCTAGATCCAGTGTTGAAAAGGTATCTTCTCTCTTCCTTGTTCACTTCTGCAACTGACATCTTGCCTAAAGAATTGCTTACTTGAAAACCAAGGGATCATTTCTTGGTGGGTTGTATATCTTTTATATTTGTGAGCTAACATTACTGGATTTATACTTTTAGGAAAGTCAACTGCTTTTTATTGAGCTCCTACATTATACTGAGCTCCAACTCCATATTACTGTAAATAATATGCCTGAAATCAAGGATTTTCCCAGGGAGACAGGAAAGAGAAAGATAAAGCAGAAAGACTGTGTATATGCCAGAGATGGTGCAATACAATTGTCATTTAGTAAAAAAGCTTTTCTTCTCATATTCTTAAAACAGAGTTTATGTTCTTAAAAATTCCCAGAAATGAAGTGAATATAGGAGAGTTAGATCTCATCTGAGATATTGGATTAGAGAAAAATAGCTTTACTTATTTCTCTTAGTCCTAGAATTGCAGGACCTTCACCCTCAGCGGGGAGCCAGTCCCAACCAAATTCGCCTGAATCTAAACAATCTACTACTGAGCATGAGAATAAATGTTTATTGTTGCATGCCTCTGAGTTTTGCATCATTATTGTGGCAATAACTTCCTGAGACAATTCTTTATGATTGTTCAGAATATCTGAATCTTCCTCATGGCTCTGGGCAGAGGGAGGAAAAAAAAGTCAGGAATTTCATTCTCCATTAAAGCATTTGCTTTTATTCCAAGCAACTATTTTCTTCAAGTAACTTTTTGCTTGTAAGATTTATTTGTTAGCCCAGAGAACTCTGAAACTATACCTCTTATCCTTTGTGTATTTAGGAATGGAAAACTGATGTCTTGTGGGTTTCCTAAAATAATATATGTTTGCAAGATTTTTGTCACTTGAAAGTGTTAAAGGGTAAACAATCTAAAAGTCTAACAATAAAGAGACTAATCAATTAATTGTTATAAATCCATGTGATAGATTGCTGTCATCAAAGAGTACCTTTTTTACTACGAATGACACGTAGTGATATGAAAAATTCTCACAATGTTAAAGTTAAGTGAATAGAAATTATCTGATAAATAATATACTTTTTATTCATTCAACAAGTTTATTTATTAACCACTTGCTTTATGCAATGTGCTCAGTGCTAATCCCAATTTTATTTCACAGCTTTATTGTGATATAATTGGCATACAATAAACTGCATGTTTAAAGTGCAGACGGTCTCTAACTTACAATGATTTGGTGTGCAATTTTTCAACTTTATGATGGTGCAAAAGCAATATGTATTCAGTAGAAACCATATTTCAAATACTTCAGATTTTGAACTTTGATCTTTTCCCAGGCTAGTGACTTGTGGGACAATACTCCCAGCTCCCAGTCAGCCATGTGATCAAAAGTGAAAACAACTGATACAATTACAACCATTCAGTTTTTCACTTTCAGTAGAATGTTCAATTAACTACATTTGAAAATCAGCACTTTATTATAAAATAAGTTTTATAATAAGTGTTAGATGATTTTGCCCAACTGAAAGCCGATGTACATGTTCTTAGCACCTTAAAGTAGGTGAGGCTAAGCTACCATGTTTGGTAGGTTAGGTGTATTAAATGCATTTTCACCTTAAGACATTTTCAATAAACAATGGGTTTATCTGGTTGAAACCCCACCCTAAGTCAAGGATGATCTATATACAATTTGATTAGCTTTGATATATGCAAAAATATGAAACCATCACCACAATCAAGATAACATATTAATCACCACTACAAGCTTACTCATACAGTGTATTACTTTACAATCCTGCTTGCTGCCATTGTTCTTAACCCCTCCTCATTTCCAGACAACCATTTATCTGCTTTCGGTCACTATAGAGTAGTTCATATTTCATAAAATTTTGTATGAGTAGAATCATACAATGCCATTTTTTTTGGTCTGACTTTTCTTCACTCAACCCAATTTTTCTGAGAGTCAGCCATGTTATTATGAGTATCAATAGTACTTTTTTTTTTTTTCTCTTACTAACTGCATAGTATCCATTGTGTGGATATACCATTATTTATCCGCTCAGCTGTCGATGGACATTTGGGTTGGTAGGACTTTAGGGCTCATAATACTAATTTTCTAAAATGAAAACGTTGATTTCAACATGAGTTGTATTCTATTTCTAAATTGTGGTTTGTGTGGTTTTTTTTTAATTTGGCTATGCCACATGGCTTGTGGGATCTTAGTTCCCCAACAAGAGATTGAAAGACCACTGCCCCCGGCTGTAAAAGCATGATGTGCTAACCTCTGGATTGCCAGAAAATTCCCTAAATTGAGTTATTTTTGTATAAAGAATGATCATTCTTATTTTTCCTGCAATTAATATTCAGTTACTGCTACTGCTAAGTCACTTCAGTCATGTCCAACTCTGTGCGACCCCACAGATGGCAGCCCACCAGGCTCCCCCGTCCCTGGGATTCTCCAGGCAAGAACACTGGAGTGGGTTGCCATTTCCTTCTCCAATGCCTGAAAGTGAAAAGTGAAAGTGAAGTCGCTCAGTTGTGTCCGACCCTCAGCAACCCCATGGACTGCAGCCTACCAGGCTCCTCCGTCCATGGGATTTTCCAGGCAAGAGTACTGGAGTGGGGTGACATTGCCTTCTCCGAATATTCAGTTAACCCAAGCTGAAAAGACTAAACACCTCGAGTAGTATATTTACAAACTTAGTTAATACAAATCCTTAAAATATTTTAAATCTCCTTTGTAAATTTAGCATATCTGATTTTTAAGTGCTTCAAATCCCTGAAAAGACAAATTTACTGGACTAACAAACAAAAGCTTCCTAAACAGTTAAAAACATATATTTAAAATTTGTGTTTTCGTATGACCAGTTTGATGTCTTCTATATTTGTTTTTTTTAATTTTTGGCTGTAGTGCTAAGCCTGAGGGATCTTAGTTCCCTGAGTAGGGATCCAACGCAGCCTCGCCAGTGGAATCTGAGTTTTGACCACTAGACAGCCAGGGAACCCCTTGTACTTTCTATAATGAAATATCTTTGGATATTTATTAGCAAAGAAACATCCAAAATGTTAATTTAGCTGTGTCAGGATTACAAGTGATTTTAGCTTTTCGACATTATACTTTGCTGTATTTTCTTCATTTCCTGTAATAAGTTCATATTATCTTTATAATCAGAATAAGCAATGAAAGTTCCTAAAAGCAAAAATCAATGCATAGTATCACTTTAAAAACCAAAATATATTCTCTCACTGTATCCTCTTTCTCTGGTCTTTTCTTTCTCCTCAGGAAATATCAAGACCTTAGAAAGCAATGGTAAGAGATGCAGGGAGGTTGGGGGAGGGGCACAGTGGTGGTGGTATCTGCAGGAGGAGAAATACTTGACATGAGGTAATCACTTGATAAAATAACTGGAGATGCTGGCAAATAACTGATTGTGAATATTGGATTTGAAGTCAAGCGAGCAATTGATAGGTTTTTTTTTTTTTTCTGCATTTGTTTGCAGGACAGCAAGAACCACTTGATGATTAGTTTGTCAGCATAATGGTATCTGTAAACAGAAACAGTGAAATAATTAAAAAAGTTAAAATAGACAAACGTCTCCTGGAGGAGATAAACGAAAGGCGAGAATCCAACTGCCTGGTGGAAAGAAGCAATCAAGTCAACTTATTGAGAGTTCAAAAGAGGCATTTCCATGGTGCCTACAAGTCCCTTACTCACGACGAGGTCAAAAAACCTGTTCCTGACAGTGACAGGAGCTCCTGGGTCAAACTGAATCTCTTCGTTCACAAGGAGAAAAGGCACTTTCCACCAAAGAGTAAGATGCTGCGGTAGGATTCCTACCCAGTTGACAGGAGGGGTCTATAAGTAAACTTAGGAGTTATTTCTAGGAATGAAAGAGGTTCATACATATTGCTCTGGGATAGTTAAAAGGCAATCTGTTTGAAGTTAAATGTGCATCAGTAAACTAGGCTAGTCGATGTAAACTAGGCTAGTAAGATCTACTATAGACCTGAGATCCTCATTTCCTCATGTTTACAGGATTTGAGGGATCATCTCCACACTGGCTCATTCAATAGGCTCTAGTTTGGGTCCTGGAATATTCATTCTCAGGCAGGCAGAGGTGATACTGAGCCTGATGGCCTAAGAACCATATTTTGAGAAGGATCCAGAGGCCTCCTTGTCCATCAATTTCTGTTACGTCTGCAAAAATGTTATATGCAAAATTGAGATACAGTGGAAATGATTTTGATGACAAATGTCAAGCAAAAAGACCTGAGACACAACAATAAAATGTGGAGGAAGTTTGGGGTGAGGTGGCATGTGGTGTTGGTGGTATTATTTTGCAGGAGGGGGGAAGAAGAACTGTTGGTAAATATTTTAATTGTTAAATACTTGTTTGTAAGTCAAAACAAGTAACTGATGGTATTTTTCCATTTATTTTGAAAAAAATGAAAAGAGTATAATTTATGTTAAACATAACCAACAAATGATTAAGTTAGGTCACAAACAAAATAATTGCCATATTGGAAATGTAACTTCTTTGATGACAAGGCTGTGACTATACACCTGACCTACCACGTTCATAAGCAGGGCAGAGAGGGTGGCCTGGAAACCTGAGATTCTCCATTGTGTTTTAAAGTTAATCTGTAACAGTCATATGTTAACTTTGCTCAAAAAATAACTCTTTTATAAGGAGGAAGTATTCCGCTTCCCTGGTAGCTCGGTTGGTAAAGAATCTGCCAGCAACGCAGGAGACCAGGGTTCTATTCCTGGGTCGGGAAGATCCCCTGGAGAAGGAAATGGCAACCCGTTCTAGTATTCGTGCCAGGAAAATCCCATGGACAGAGGCACTTTGCGAGCTACAGTCCATGGCATCTTAAGAGTCAGACATGACTTAGTGACTGAACCACCACAATTCTAAGAAAACCCACACAATCTCAACCACAAAAAAGAATGAAATAACACCATTTGCAGCAACATGGGTGGGCATAGAGATTATTGTACTAAGTGAAGTAAGTCAGAAAGAGAAAGACAAATACCATATGACATCACTTGTATGTGGAATCTAAAGTAAGACTCAAATGAACTGAAACAGACTCACAGGTATTTTGAAGTTCTGTCTTTAATTTTCCATTTGGAGATATATCAGTCAAAAGAAGTGAAGTGAAGTGAAGTTGCTCAGTCGTGTCCGACTCTCTGCGACCCATGGACTGTAGCCCACAAGGCTCCTCTGTCCATGGGATTCTCCAGGCAAGAATACTGGAGTGGGTTGCCATTTCCTTCTCCAGGGGATCTTCCCAACCCAGGGATTGAACCCAGGTCTCCCGCATTGCAGGCAGATGCTTTAACCTCTGAGCCACCAAGAGGGAGAATCTTACTTAACCATGCCTTAAAAATGGAAGACTTGGTGTCTTACTCAGTTTGGGCTGCTATAACAAATTACTATAGACTGAGTGGCTTACGCAACTAACTTTATTTCTCACAGTTCTGGAGGCTGGAGGTCTGAGATCAGGGTGCCAGCATGATTGGGTTCTTGGAGTTCCCTCTTCCTAGTTTTCAGAGAGCTGTTTCTTGCCGTATTGTTACACAATAGAAACAGTTGGCTAGTTTTGGGGGGCCCTTCCAGTAAGGGCACGAATCCCTTTCATGAGGACTCCACTCTCATGATTTAACTACCTCCCAAAGGCCCCTCCTCCAAAGACCATCCCATCAGGATTAGGGTTTCAGCATAAGAATTTGGAGGAGCACAAACATTCAGCCCGTTGCACTTGGGTTCAAGTTCTGCTTCTGCCACTGAGTAGTCTCATGCCTTCAGTTATTTAGTGTCTCTAAACCTTATTCCTTGTATCTATGAAGCAGTACTTCTCTCTGCCTTCAGGGTTATTCTGGAACTATGAAATGTATTATAAGATATGTAATAGATACTTATTCTTTTATTTTTCAGATAATGCCATATTTGGATAGAGTCCATCTACAAAGGCACATAGAAACACAATCTCTTTGATCCTTCTTCAGTATCTGTCTAAATTATTTACAAATATTAATTATAAGAGAAGCCAAAGAAAACTATTGATTAGATCATCAAGAAACCATTGAGCCACACAAAACGTATTACATCTTCACTGCCTCCCATCATTTAGACTTAAACGTTTTGAAGAGAGGATTTGAGTTATTAAAGATACTTTCAGAGATGGATGGCCTAAACGTTCACTTCATAGCGATCTCTTTACTAATTTAAAATTTTCAAATAATTTATATTGTTTCCTTTTTTTAGAGTTACAGGTGTTTTACTTTTATTATTTAAAAAAAAAAGGCTTTTTTTTTTTTTTTTTTTAATTTAGAAGGAAATGGCAACCCACTCTAGTATTCTTGTCTGGGAAATCCCCTGGACAGAGGAAAGCCTGGCAGGTTACAGTTCATGGGACTGAGAAAATGTCAGACACGACTTAGTGACTAAACAACAAACAACATAGTTGATTTATAATATTATATAAGTTTCAGATGTACAGCACAGCAACTCAAACATGTATGTATAAAATATACATATATGTAAATATATATATATATATATATACACTTTTCTCGGATTCTTTTCCCTTACAGGTTATTACATAATATTGAGTATAGTTCACTGTGTTATACAGAAGGTCCTTGTTGGTTATCTATTTATATTTATACATAGTATAAATAGTAGTGTGTATATGTTAATTCCAGCCCCTAATTTATCCTTCTTCCCACACCCAGAGTTTATATTATTTTTGTAAATCAGTGGAATGTGTTGACCAACCACACCAATCAAGTTGAAGGCTAAAGTTTCCCGAAGTTTGCACTTGCTTTTATTGATGACTTATATTACCTTACTCTGTTAGAGCAATGATTTTGATAATCTGAATAAGTACATACTTGAGAGGATACTAGAAGATTTGATATATGCAGAATACATCATGAGAAATGCTGGGCTGGAAGAAGCACAAGCTGGGATCAAGATTGCTGGGAGAAATATCAACAACCTCAGATATGCAGATGACACTACCCTTATGGCAGAAAGTGAAGAGGAACTTCACATCAGAAAGCCTCTTGATGAAAGTGAAAGAGGAGAGTGAAAAAGTTGGCTTAAAGCTCAACATTCAGAAAACGAAGATCATGGCAACTGGTCCCATCACTTCATGGCAAATAGATGGGGAAACAGTATCAGACTTTATTTTTCTGGGCTCCAAAATCACTGCAGATGGTGATTGCAGCCATGAAATTAAAAAAAGCTTATTCCTTGGAAGGAAAGTTATGACCAACCTAGATAGCATATTCAAAAGCAGAGACATTACTTTGCCAACAAAGGTCCATCTAGTCAAGGCTATGGTTTTTCCAGTGGTCATGTATGGATGTGAGAGTTGGACTGTGAAGAAGGCTGAGCGCCGAAAAATTGATGCTTTTGAACTGTGGTATTGGAGAAGACTCTTGAGAGTCCCTTGGACTGCAAGGAGATCCAACCAGTCCATGGATTCTAAAGGAGATCAGTCCTGGGTGTTCTTTGGAAGGAATGATGCTAAAGCTGAAACTCCAGTACTTTGGCCACCTCATGCAAAGAGTTGACTCATTGGAAAAGACTCTGATGCTGGAAGGGATTAGGGGCAGGAGAAGAAGGGGATGACAGAGGATGAGATGGCTGGGTGGCATCACCGACTCGATGGACGTGAGTCTGAGTGAACTCTGGGAGTTGGTGATGGACAGGGAGGCCTGGCGTGCTGCGATTCATGGGTTCGCAAAGAGTCGGACACGACAGAGCGACTGAACTGAACTGAACTGAACTGATAGAGGCTTTTGTTGTATATCATTGCTGTTGTTCAGTTTCTGCTAAGTCATGTCTGACTCTTCAACCCCATGGACTGCAGCACTCTACGCTTCCCTGTCCTTTACTCTCTCCTGGGGTTTGCTCAGATTCATGTCCATTGAGTTGGTGATGTTATCCAATGATCTCAGTCACTGCCAGCCCCTTCTCCTCCTGCCCTCAATCTTTCCCATCATCAGGATCTTTTCCAGTGAGTAAACCCTTCTCATCAGGTGGTCAAAGTATTAGAGCTTCAGCTTTAGCATCAGTCCTTCCAATGAATATTCACGGTTGACTTCCTTTAGGTTTGACTCCAAGGGGACTCTCAAGTCTTCTCGAGCACCACAGTTCAAAAGCATCAATTCTTCGGCACGCAGCCTTCTTTATGGTCCAACTCTCACATCTGTACATGACTCCTGGAAAACCATAGCTTGGCCTCTACAGATTTTAATCAGCAAAGTGATGCCTCTGCTTTTTAATATGCTGCCTAGGTTTATCATAGCTTTCACCCCAAGGAACAAGTGTCTCTTAATTTCATGGCTGCAAGTCACTATCTGCAGTGATTTGGGAGCCCAAGAAAATAAAATTTGTCACTGCTATCACTTTTTCCCCTTCTATTTTTCCATGAAGTGAGGGGACCAGATGCCATGATCTTAGTATTTTGAATGTTGAGATTTAAGCCAGCTTTTTCATTCTCTTCTTTTGCCCTTATCAAGAGGCTCTTTAGTTTCTTTTCACTGTCTGCCATTCAATGGTATATATCTAAGGTTCTTGATATTTCTCCCAGCAATCTTCATTTCATTTTTTGATTCATCCAACCTAGCATTTTGCATGATGCATGATGCCCTCTGCCTATAGGTTAAATAAGGAGGGCAACAATATACAGCCTTGTGGTACTCCTTTCCCAATTTTGAACCAGTCAGTTGTTCCTTGTCTGGATTTAACTGCATATAGGTTTCTCAGGAGACAGATGGTCTGTGTATCATTGCCCATCCCAAGTGGGCATTGCTTGAATCATTTCATGGTCAAATCCTATTTGGCTAGGGTCGCCTATCTTTCACTGATACTTGGATAGCAGACTAATTTTCAAATTTTATCCTGGCTTATGTTCCTTATAGTAGTTTGAGTTAATTGCTATTCGATTTCTATTCAGAGCCTATTTTATATGGCAAGCTGAGCACTGCCTGGCCTGGAACACAGCTGTTTCTTGGCATTTGTCTTTATATTAGTGAAATATTCACCTTTTATTTGGCTGCCCTTTGCCTCCATAGGGAGCTCAGATTCATTAGCCAAAGGATTTTAATGTTGAAGGGAGATGAACCAGGCAACTGGCCTACAGCCCTACCGCACAAGGGCAGAGTATGAATAAGATCCATCAGATTTGAGGGGATGTGAAAAAAAATAAATAGACCCAAACCTAAGCTTTTGCTTTTCAAGAAGGCAAATACCTAGTGTCAGGAGCTGCGAAGGGTTAGCCTGCCACAGCTTCATGGGCATTGACAGAAGATATAAGACTCCTAGTTCCGAGGCAAAGGACTTGTTATTTGGAGCCCAGCAAGTAGCACAAACCTCACATACCTGTTGATTCCTCTTGCCTTCCCCTCCATCTTCCCTTTCCTAAAATCCACAGGACAATATGGAGCTGTTCAGATAGATGACACACACACAGAGGATCTGCCTCACAGCTAAAGACCACTAAGCTCAAGAGAGCCAGTCTTTGCCTGGTGGAAGACATTCTCTTTATTATACTGGACAGGAAATAAACCCTCCCTTTGATTCAGTGGGGACATGATCTCTGTCTACCAAGACCCGTGGTAATACAAACACCCTTGAAGAGATAGCCTGGAACAAAAGCTTTTGGTGCCTCTGGCACAAAACTGCAGAAATATGAGACCTGTGTATGGGGAGTGATCTCCCAACACCTGGCAGCCCAAGTAAAGGCTAGAAATACAGCGCCAATCTATTTTTGGCTGGAGCCTGGTGGGCTGCAGTCCATGGGGTCACTGAGAGTTGGACTTGACTGAGCGACTTCACTTTCACTTTTCACTTTCATGCGTTGGAGAAGGAAATGGCAACCCACTCCAGTGTTCTTGCCTGGAGAATCCCAGGGACGGGGGAGCCTGGTGAGCTGCTGTCTGTGGAGTAGCACAGAGTTGGACACGGCTGAAGTGACTTAGCAGTAGCAGCAGCAAGATTTTTCCAGTAGTCACATATGGATGTGAGAGTTGGACCATAAAGAAAACTGAGCACTGAAGAATTGATGCTTTTGAACTGTGGTCTTGGAGAAGACTCTTGAGAATCCTTTGGACTGCAAGGAGATCAAACCAGTCAATCCTAAATGAAATCAGTCCTGAATATTCATTGGAAGGACCGATGCTGAAGCTGAAACTCCAATACTTTGGCCATCCAGTGTGAAGAACTGACTCCTTGGAAAAGACCCTGATGCTGGGAAAGATTGAAGGCAGATGACAGAAGATGAGATGATTGGATGGCATCACCGACTCTATGGACATTAGTTTGAGCAAACTCCAGGAGATGGTGATGGACAAGGAAGCCTGGCATGCTGAAGTCCATAGGGTCGCAAAGAGTCGACTAAGCAACTGAACTGAACTGAAGATGAATCAAAGGATAAAATAGTAAGTAAGTGTCTGGTTGTGTACAATATACTTAACTTTTCTAACCACGTTTCAGTCCCCACTACCTCCTCCCCAACTACTTGTGGTTTTCTGCCGTATTCTGTCACCACCCCCCTTCAACACATTCTGTTCACTTGGCCAGCTTTAACTTTACAGTAGTCCCCCAACCCCAGTCCACAGTTTCACTATCCATAGTTTCAGTTACTTGTGGTCAACCATAGCCTGAAAATATTAAACAGAAAATTCCAGAAATAAGCCATTAATAATACATTTAAAATTTTGCACTGTTCTGAATAGCATGATGAAATCTCACGCTGTCTTGCTCCATCCTGCCTGGACATGAACCATCCATCCCTTTGTCCAGCGTATGCTGCCCAGTAATTTCTTGGCAGCTGACTTAACTAACAGACCAACTATCTCAGTATTGCAGTGCTTATGTTTAAGTAACCTTTTGCAATAACAGCCCCAGAGCACAAGAAGTGCTTCTGTTAAGTGACAAGGTAAAAGTTCTAGACTTAATAAGGAAAAGAAAAGAATCGTTTGCTGGGGTTGCTAAGATCTACAGTAATCTTCTGTCTGTGAAATTGTGAAAAAGGAAAAAAAATTTGTTTTCCCTTTGCTGTCATACCTCGAACTGTGAAAATTACAGCCACAGTGTGTGATAAGTTGAAAAAGTATTAAATTTGTATAGTAAGACACTTTGAGAGAGTCCATATTCACATAACTTTTATTACAGTATACTGTTATAATTGTTCTATTTTATTATTAGCTATTGTTAATCTCTTCCTGTGCCTAATTTATAAATTAAACTTTATCATAGATATGTATGTGTCAAGGAGGAAGAAAATTTACTCTGCCCTTCTAGGCTTTTCTGGATGGCCTAAGAACTGACATGAGACAGATTAACAGGAGAAAATCAAATAGATTAATAGCGTGTATACATGAGAGAGACCCAGGAAACTTCAGTAGCTTTCCAGAATGGCTGAAAACCTTACCTTAAATACCATCTTCAGCTAAAGATTAAAGAGGATATTGGGGGTAGTGGTTTGGGACCTCAGCTGGGAGGAAGGCAATTCACATGAAGATGAGAAAAAGTCCTCTATCTAAATTCTTTCAGGCAGGTAGGACAAATGGTCTTCTTGAGTCCTCTGGAAATTGTTTTCAGTTTGAATTAACCCATGTGTTGCAGGAAGGGGGACCCCTTTCAGGGCTGGAAAAGGGGCTCTTGTCTAACACTCAGAAATGAATTGTCCAAGGAGACACATATGCTGGCAAAGCAAGAGACATTATTGGGAAGGGTCATCCAGGCAGAGAGCAGGAAGGTGAGGGAACCCAGGAGAACTGCTCTGCCACGTGGCTCGCAGTCTCAGGTTTTGTGGTGACGGGATTAGTTGCCGGGTTGTCTCTGGCCAATCCTTCTGATTCAGGGTGCTTCCTGATGGCACACGCATTGCTCGACCGAGATGGATGCCAGCGAGGAGGATTCTGGGAGGTGGAAGGACACATGGCATCTCCTTTTGACCTTTCCCAAACTCTTTTGATTGATGGTGGCTTGTAGTTCCATATTCCTTCCTAGGGCCTCCTGTTGTAAAATCACTCACACAAATGGTTATATGGTGCCTGGCCAGGGTGGGCAGTTTCAGTTAGCGTGTTTTCCCTGACTCGTGTGCCAAAGAGACATTTGGGGTGGCAAATTTTGCTCCCCTGATATGTATAAGGAAGACTGTATATATAAGGTTCTATGCTAGCCTCAGTTTCAGTATCCAGTGGGGTCTCGTAAACTGTCCCTGTAGATAAGGGGAAACTACTGTAGGTTAAATACTACCTCCTTCAGGGACTTCCCTGGTGGTCCAGTGACTAAGACTCTGCACTTCCTCTGTAGAGGGCTTTGATCCTTGGTCAAGGAACCAAGTTCTCGCATGCCGTGCAGCCAATCAATAAATACCATCTTCTTCTGGAAGCCTTCCCTTCCTCACCCTCTTTCCTTTGTTAATGAAAAAATGTTTCCCGCCATAACAATAAACAAAGAATGTTGCAGCCATCAACTTGTCACATTACAGCTGCCCTTCTGTCAACCCTGAGGGAAAACCAGACAAAGACACTAGGATAGAAGAAAATTACAGGCCAATAGAGATCACTTTCATGCATTGGAGAAGGAAATGACAACCACTCCAGTGTTCTTGTCGGGAGAATCCCAGGGACAGGGGAGCCCGGTGGGCTGCCGTCTATGGGGTCGCACAGAGTCGGACACAACTGAAGCAACTTAGCAGCAGCAGCAGCAGAGATGTAAAACTCCTAAACAAAATACTAGTAAACGGAGTCCAACAATAAGGACCACACACCATGATAAAGTTGGATTAATTCTAGGGTCACAAGAATGTTATAACATGAAAAGCAATCACTGTGACACACCACATCAAGAAAAAAAAAACCACATGAAAAGACAAATTCCACATGATTTCCTTGAACTTAGTTTCCAAAAAAGGTACTTTAGTTACTTCTGTTGAAAAACACTGGGGCAATTTTACTCATTGAGTAAAAACCAAAATTCATTCGGCTGAGTGATTTGGTAAGAGACTGGCCTGTCACTCTTCCTTGAATTGGCTACTTTAATAAAGTGTGTCAGAATGAAAGTGAAAATATCACGTGAGCGCTTTCAGCTCCAAAGAAGAAGGACACATCTCCTTGCAGCCAGCAATGGCTTCCTCAGGCAAGTGAGAGACTTGAAGACTGGTGGAGATAAGTCCTCACATGGTATGTAATGAGCCCATAGGAAGCTTCCTCATTTAAGTTAAAAAAGGCAGGAATTCCCTGGTCATCCACTGGTTAGGACTCAGCCCTCTTACTGCCAAAGGCCTGGGTTCAATCCCCCGTCAGAGAACTAAGATACCACAAGCCAAGCAGTGTGGGTGGGGGCGCGGGAAAGGGGGAATGAGGAAACTTCCTCATCCAGGGACTACATATGAGAGCTGGCCACTCGGTGATCCAAGCAACCACAGTGGTTTTAGACTGCCAGAGGGAGGAACTGAGAAGCCAGAGAGTGGAGTTGACTCTAGAGTGACACCTAGAGAAGATAACCTCACAAGCAGCGCATTGGTTCACCATAAAATAGTCATTAACAGTTTTAGCTTGGCAAACTGATATCTGAATAGGCAACAAAACTTTCAAAATAACAGAAAAAGGAGTGAAAGATTGCCAACCTCCAAACTATTAATAATGTCCCAGTACGGTTCTTCAAGGGGCTTCTCTGGTGGCTCAGAGGTTAAAGCATCTGCCTGCAAAGCGGGAGACCTGGGTTCAATCCCTCGGTTGGGAAGATCCCCTGGAGAAGGAAATGGCAACTCACTCCAGAATTCTTGCCTGGAGAATCCCATGGACAGAGGAGCCTTGTGGGCTACAGTCCATGGGTCGCAGAGAGTCGGACACAACTGAGCGACTTCACTTCACTTCATGGTTTGTCAACCAAGGTCCGCCT
Organism: Ovis aries; assembly: GCF_016772045.2. Classification (NCBI taxonomy): domain Eukaryota; kingdom Metazoa; phylum Chordata; class Mammalia; order Artiodactyla; family Bovidae; genus Ovis; species Ovis aries. Next base: position 70,215,768 of record NC_056065.1, read on the forward strand.
ACTCAAAGCTATGGTTTTTCCTTCAGTCATGTATGGATGTGAGAGCTGGGCTATAAAGCAAGCTGAGCACTGAAGAACTGATGCTTTTGAAGAAGGTGTTGGAGAAAACTCTTGAGAGTCCCTTGGATGGCAAGGAGATCCAACTAGTCCATCCTAAAGGAAATCAGTCCTGAATATTCATTGGAAGGACTGAAGCTGAAGCTCCAATACTCTGGCCACCTGATGCAAAGAAATGACTCATTTGAAAAGACCCTAATGCTGGGAGGGATTGGGGGCAGGAGGAGAAGGGGATGACAGAGGATGAGATGGTTGGATGGCATCACCGACTCGATGGACATGAGTTTAAGTAAAATCTGGGAGTTCATGATGGGCAGGGAGGCCTGGCGTGCTGCAGTCCACGGGGTCACAAAGAGTCAGACAGCCTGAGCGACTGAACTGAACTGAACTGATGGTTTATATGGGGTCTTCCCAGAATCTGCCTGCAAATGCAGGAGACCCGGGTTCGATCCCTGGGTCAGGAAGATCCTCTGTAGAAGGGAATGGCAGTCCACTCCAGTATTCTTGCCTGGAGAATCCCATGGACAAAGGAGCCTGGCAGGCTACAATCCATGGGATCGCAAAGAGTGGGACATGACTGAACGACGAACACTGCTACTACTACGGTTTATATACATGAGGAATTTATACTTACAAGTTATTGCTTAATTGAGAATTAAAGGAAATCTCACCCTGAAAATGGACTCTGTCCAAAACTTGTTAGAGAAAGCCAATTGGATAAAACACATTTTCAGAATTTTGACCTTAAAGAAACAAAAGGCCTTCCAGGAGAAATTTGTTTCTCTCCCTGATCCTTTGAAATGTAAAGTTTTCTACCTGATTTTAGGCATTTTTATTGTGTTTTGAGAGCTTGATCTCTGCCATTCAGAATATATACATATGATATACATTCGGCAGCCAGTCAAACAGCCTGGGATTCTGAGCAGCTGTTTCGATTGGCTGTGCCAGCAAATTTGTCACAAATGGCCCCTGACCATAAGGGGCTTTGTCATCTCAACCTTTGTTGTGCCTTTCTATATAATGGGGTGGAAAAGGGTCAGACATGACTGAGTGACTGAACAAATAAAATGAAGTCTTTACTTAAACTATTTTGACAAGTAAACTTTCTGGCTCTTGTGAAGGCTGCATCTTTGTACTCTCTTGTGGGGACACATCCTGAATTTTATGGTTTGAGTTGCTAACACATGGCTCGTCAGTGGCCAGACAGGGATCCTTTAAATTGGAGAAACTTCTAAATTGGCAAGGTTTTACAGGACTCTCATTATAAACAGCTGTTTTACTAGTGTCTATGAAAAGACCAAATTAGAAGGTGGATACAAAATATATAAATATAATAATGGCTAACCTTAAGAACCTCTACCTGCCAATGCAGGAGATGCAAGAGATGTGGGCTTGATCCCTGGGTCGGGAAGAACCCCTGGAGGAGGGAATGGCAACCCACTCCAGTATTCTTGCCTGGAGAATCCCATGTTCAGAGGAGCCTGGTGGATTACAGTCCATGGGGTCGCCAAGAGTTGGACAGGACTGAAGTGAGTGAGCGTGCATGCATGCACAAACTAACAGATGTCATCAGATCGAGAGGCTTTGTGATAGCTGAAAGAAAGTGCTACAGTGGAAGTCAGGGGATTATAATTCTAAACGTGTCACACAGTAGCTGCAAGAATTTATACAACTTATTTAAATTACTTGGACTTTAGAAGTAATCCCCAGAAAATTCCTGTACGGAGGATACTGGACTTCTAACACTTAGTGTCCTCACATGCTGTGCATGATTCTCTAATACATTAAGTAACTGAACTGGGAAATGAGAAGTAATTTACACCATTTTTAACTCCCAAGGTATAAATACCACTCAGGTTATTCATGAATTACTTGAATTGAGATGCTCACCAAAGAAGTCATCTTTTTTTTTTTTTAGGATATGCTTGTTTTGGAATTAGGCAAAGATAAGGGGGATAAAAAGGCTTCTCAGGTGGCTCAGTGGTAAAGAATCCACCTGTCAGTGCAGGAGACATGGTTTGACGTCTCAGTCGGGAAAATCCCCTGGAGAAGGAAACAGCAACCCACTCCAGTATTCGTGCCTGGGAGATCCCATGGACATTGGAGCCTGGCAGACTACAGTCCATGGGGTCACAGAAGAGTTGGAGGCAGCTTAGAGACTAACTAAAAGGGGGATAAGGAGTATTAGGATGTTTTTCTTGTGATATTTGAAAAAAAGAGCTGGAATGAAAGTCATTCCATGTTTAAACTTATAACGTTGATAATCCCTGACTTATCTAGTCTTTTCCCATTCTATATTTTTGACTGACTTTGTAATCTTAGCACAAATTTAGTCATAGTTAAAAGGACAGTGAGGGAGTTCCCTGATGGCCCGTGGTTAGGATTCTGGGCTTTCACTGCCTTGGCTCAGGTTCAGTCCCTGATGACGAACTGAGATCTTACAAGCCATATGGCATGGTCAAAAATTTAAATAAATAAATAAAATTAAAAAGACAATGAGATTTGCATATTCATGAAAAGCTAAGCTCTAAAAAACATAGAACCAGTCTCTGGAAACCCTTTTTAAATTACTCAGATCTTATAAATGAAATGTGAGTTCACAATAAGCTGCTTTGAAGTATTCAATCAAAAGCACGAAAAGGGCAAGAAAGGGCAAAGCAAGAATTAAACTTTGAAGTGTGACTGTAGCTCAACCATGCAAAAACAAGGCTCTTCTTTATGTTTAGTTTAGAAGAGGGATCTGAGAGAGGGGAAGACAACATGCAATAGCAAAAGTAAAGAGGATGACTATGACAGACAGGGAGTGAGCAGGAGCGAGACTGAGCTCCAGAGTGATAATGCGGACTCTTGCTTGCATCAAAATGAAAGAAAAGGACTGATATTTTTCTCATTTAAAGAAAGATACTAAAAAAAATAAAAAATTAAAAAAAAATAAAGAAAGATACTATTCTATCTGTTTCTTACTAGAATAAAAAAAGATGACAGCTGGAATAAGAAATGCTTCCTCCAGTATGGCAGGTCACCATATATAGAGAGGGCAAAAGCTCTTTTTACCTTTCAACTGGGGAACAGCTCCTGGATAAGGCAAAGACTTGCCTTTCCAGACCAAGAGAGTTTACTCCTATTTTTCAAAATATTTAACATTAAACAAATCTTTGAGTAGCAGTTAATGCATTTATAGGTTAGAGGAGAAAAATAAGCATATTTTTAAAAATCAACCCACTGAAGAGGTATGTAATATTCAATATCCATTTGAAAGAGTAGATTGAAAGATAAAATATTGACTTCTCAACTGCCATCAGTTGGACTTACTGCCTCCATACCTCTTATTTATTTATTCATTTTCTTCCAGCTTATTGAGATACCATTGACATAACAGCGCTAGGTTGAAGGGTGCAGCATAATGAGCTACATACACAGAAAGCTCAGTGAACACCCGTCATCTCATAGACACAAATTAAAGAGAAAAACATTTTTTCTTATGATGAGAACTTTTAGGATTTACTAAAAGACTAACATGTATATAACACACAATAGGGTTAATTAAATTTATCATGTTGTACCTTACATTCCTAGTACTAAGCTGGTTTACAACTAGAACTTCGTACCTTCACTTTGGCCTTCCCCCACACCCACCTCCAGGCACAAATACAATCTCTTTTTATGAGTTTGTTTGTTTTTAAAGTATAATTGACCTCCAACACTATGTTGGTTCCTTTTACACACAGTGACATCTATACATTTCAAACTGATCGCCATGATGTCTAGTTATGATGTGCCACAAAACAAAGATATTACATGGTTACTGACTAAATTCCCCACACTATTCATCTCATACCCATGACTCATTTATTTTGCAATTAGAAAGTTGTACCTCTTAATATCTCTAATTTATTTTTTTCCTCCCTCAAACCCCTTCCTTCTGGAAACTACCTATTTGTTCTCTGTATCTAGAACTGTTTCTGTTTTATTATGTCTGTTAATTTTTTTTTTAAGATTCCAATAAGTGAAATTATGCAGTCTTTCTTTCCCTGCGACTTGATGACTACCTTCAGTGTTATGTTTGGTTTCCTTTCTCTTTTCTTAATAAGTAAAATAAAAAAGAAGAAATTATTTTTCTTATCTGTTTTTCTTTCTCTTTTTTGGTGTGTGTCTATTACAGATTTTTGGTTTGTGGTTACGATGAGTTTTATATATAGCAATCTCTCAATGTGATTGTTGTAATTTGTGGATTTCTTAAGTTCAAATTCATTTTTACAACCCAGAATTATAACGCCACTCCCCCAATGTTTACTGTTTTTGACATCATATTTTATATCTTTTTGTGTTGTGTATCCCTTAACTGTTGTGTGTATAGATAATTTTATTACTCTGTCTTCTAAGCTTCCTTTATACGTGGTTGATGTACCACTGTTACTGCATACTTGCCTTTACCAATGAGCTTTTTTCTCTTGTAACTTTCATGTTCCTAGCTGTGGGCCTTTTCTTTTTCACTTAGAGAAGTCCCTTTAGCATTTCTTGTAAAGCTGGTTTGGTGGTTCTGAACTCTTTCAGCTTACACTTGTCTGCAAAACTTTTGATCTATCAAATCTGAATGAAACACTTGCCAGGTAGAGTCTTCTTGGTTATAGGATTTTCCCTTTCATTCTTTTGAATATATCATGCCACTCCCTTCTGGCCTCCAGAAGTGTTAGTTTCTCAGTCATGTCTGATTCTTCGCAACCCCATGGATTGTAGCCTCCATGGACTGTAGGCTCCTCTGTCCACGGGATTCTCCAGGCAAGAATACTGGAGTGGGTAGCCATTCCCTTCTCAAGGGGATCTTCCCAAACAAGTGATCAAAAGTTTCTGGTAAAAAGTCAGCTGGTATCTTTAGGGGAATTCCCTTGTAGTATGCAACTTGTAGGTTTTTCCTTGCTGCTTTCAATATTTTATTTTTAATTTTTGTCATTTTAATCACAGTGTGTTTTAGTGTGGTCCTATTTGGGTTGATCTTGTTTGAGACTCTCTGCTTCCTGGACCTGGCTATGTGTTTCCTTTCTCACGTTAGAGAAGTTTTTAGCTATTATGTCTTCAAACATGATCTTTACTCCCTCTCTTCTCATTCTGGGACCCCTGTAATGTGAATGTTAGTACACATGACGTTGTCCCAGTGGTTAACTATCCTCACTTCTTTTTATTCGTTTATCTGGCCAGCGTCAGTGATTTCCACTCTGTCTTCTAGCTCACTAATTCATTCCTCCATATCATTTAATCTACCATTGATTTCTTCTAATGCATTTTCATCTCAGTTATTGTATTCTTCATCTCTGTTTGATTTTTTGTTACATTTTCTAGCTCTTTGTTAAAAACCTCGAATCTCTCTTTCTGTTCCTACAATCCTCTCCTGAGTTCTTTGAACATCTTTATGATCATTACCTTGAACTTTTCATCAGGTAGATTGCCCATCTCCACTTCACTTGGCTCTGTTGAGGTTTCATCTTGCTCCTTTGGAACATATTCCTCTGTTACCTCCTTTTGCCTCACTTTCTGTTTGTTTGTTTGTTTTTCTGTGTATTTGGTATATTGGATACATTTCCTAACTTTGGAAAATTGGCCTTTCATAGCTGCTGCTCAATCCCTTCTGGCTACCAGAGCTATGTGCTCTAGGGGTGCCCCCTATGTGGACTGTGTGCTCCCTTCTGTTTGGGAAGTTGAGTACTGGGGAAGCTGTCGTAAGGTGTGGCTGGCCCCTGGTCTGGTTGGCTGCCAGGCCCTGCCTTGTGTAGAGGCTACTAGGTGTTAGTGAGCAGGACCAGGCCATGAGGTGCTTGCTGCAGAGTCCTGGGGGGTCTCAGGGCTAGTGTTGGCCCACTGGTCAGTGAAGCCAGGTTCTGGGATTGCCGGTGGTGGGGCTGGGGTTCCCCAATCTAGTGTCAGCCTGCTGGTGGGTGGGGCTGCTTCCACCCACCCACATGGCTGCTTGTGAGTTCCAGGCTGTCCCAGTGCTGGTGCTGACCTGCTGGTGAGTGGGACTAAATATTGGAGTGGCTGGCTGAGGCGTTCCAAGATGTCTCTGAGCTGGTGTCAGCCTGCCAGTGCATGGGCTGGATCCTGACATGGAAGGTTATGGGGCTGCAGGGGTCCAGGGTCTGATGTCTGCCTGTTGGTGAGTGAAGTCAGGTCCTGGGTCTAGAGCTGGCCCACTGCTGAGTGGAGCTGTGTCCTGGGATCTCTGGCTGCAGGGCCCTGGGGGTCTTATGGTTGGTAAGATGGTTTGCTGATGGACAGGGCTGGGCTTCAGCCCAGGTGATCATGAAGCTGGTGCTTGCCCACCGGTGGATGAGGCTGATGTTGGTGTCCTGGTGGGCAGGGCTGGGTCCCAGGGTAACTGTGGGTTCAAGGAGTCTTAAGACAGCAGGCCTTCTGGTGGGTGGGGCTGTGTCTCCCCCGAGCTGGTTCTCAGAGCTGTGTCCTGGTACTGGGGCTGACAGGCTGGTAGGCAGGACCAGGTCCTGGTGCTAATAAACTTGAAGGAGGATTCCAAACTGGCACTTGCCAGTACCAGTGTCCACCAGGTAGAAGCAGCTCTCTAAAATCTGCTGCTGCAGTTCCTGTGTCCCCAAAATGAGCTCCAGTTGCCTCCTGCCTCTCTGGGAGGCTCTCCAAGGTCAGCAGGAAGGTCTGACCCAGGCTCCCTTCTAACTACTGCTTCTGTCCTGGGTCCTGGAGTGTATGAGATTTTGTGCTCTCTCTTTGTGAAGTCTCTATTACCCACAGCCCCCTTCGGTTTCCAGAAAGTAAGCCCCCCTGGCCTTCAAAACCAAACAGTTTGGGAGCTTGTCTTCTTGGTGGAGGACCCCTGGGCCTGGGGAGCTTGATGTGGGGCTCAGACCCCTTATGCCTTGAGAACCTCTGCAGTTGTAATCGTCTCTCGTGCACGAGTTGCCCACCTGGGTGTACGGGTCTTGACTATACCGTCTCCACCCTTCCTACCTGTCTCATTGCGCTCCTTCTTTATATCTTTAGTTGTAGATCTTTTCTGCTAGTCTTCTGGTCTTTCTCCTCAACTTTCTGGTCTTTCAACTATTTACCTGCTCTGTAAACAGCTGTTATCTGTGTGCCTGGGAGAGGTGGTGAGCTCAGGGTCTTCCTGTTCTGCCATCCCACCCTCCTGTTGAAGACCATCTCTGTTCACTTATTTAAAAAGTATGTGAGAGCATATGGATATTGCAAACCTTGCTTCAGGACACGAAGAAGATGCAAAACCAAAAAAAGTAGTTTGCCATCAAAAGGTTTACAATCTCTGGAGGTGAAAAACATAAAGTAACCCTAGCAAAAAGGATTTATGGGTTACATGTCATCAGACTGGTGTTCACAGCATTGCATTTTCCCTTGATTATAGTACTATTCACATTGCTTTGCAATTTGTCCACTTGTCAATCTTCTTTATTAAACTGAGAGCTGAAGGCAAGAACTGTACCGTGTTTGTTCCTAGCCTACAGACCTAAGACCAGCGGGCAACCTGTAGGAAGAGCTCAGTAACTAGTTGTATAACAAAAGAAAGAAACTGATCAATACATGAAGGAAATGGCTACACAGTTTAGAGGGCAAGGATCATGTCTGGCTGGGGTGGCTGTGTAGGCTAAAGTCATGTAAGTTGGCTCTTAAAGGATTTAAAGGTGAGAAGACGTCCGACAAAGGGATTGTGAGCAGATGGCGGTAGGAAACGGGCAAAAGAGATAGAGTTAAAAGAGAACTCAGAAATCTAGTTTTAATACAACCTCCCACTAAATGTAGGAATTTCATCTGATATCATGGTGATAAGTGGCTGAATATCTCATAAAGGGTCCTGTTCTGCTTCTTAGATGGTCTAGCTTGATTGGGGACCCTCTACCCCCACTCCTCCATAAATGAATTCATTTCAAAATATTGAAGATTATGTAAAAATCACTTTGATTTTTAGGAAGTTGTTTCTCTGGCAGGTACTTTTTCCAGTGTTTGCTGCTTATAAAATTAAACGAAATTAAATACTCAGGTTTTGGTATGAATCACAATACCTTGTAAACTATATTTAAGATTTAAAAAAAACTGTAGTAAAGTACACATAACAAAATTTACCATCTTAATAATCTTTACGGGTATAGTTTATTGGCATTAAGTACATTTGCATTATTGTGCTACCATCACCATTAGGTACAAGACTCTCTTTACTCCTGAGATTTTCAAAACTTATTACTGCATGCAAAAATGTCAGATACATTTTAAATGAAGCTATTTACATTTTAAACATGTGACAAAATTCAGCCTGGAACTTAAAATCAAGTTATTAACTAAACTTTGGGGCTTAGTGTTTAATGATGATTGTACAAACCACGGGCTTCCCAAGTCAGAATCTAAGATCAACATAAAAACCATGATCATTCTTCTCTTAAAGAGAGAGAGAATTCAAAATGCAAAGTTCAGTTTTGCAAACCCAGAAAAGACAGGACTTTTGACAGGATAAGAAACTAGATACTCTTCTGTTACTGGATAAATCCTGTGAGAAGTCAAAGAGGTGGTCAAGAATCAGACTGGGGCCTGTTCCATGCCATCACAGGAACGCGTGTTTCTTATCTGTGGGAGCCACCCCTGCCAGAAGAAACGGTTTCAGTTCATGCGGTAGCTGCTCTTGACGGGCAAAGAGGCAGCAGTGTTCCCAATCTCCTGCTAAGAGTTCATTAACTGAAAAGCAGTGCAAGGTAGAATCTGAACCCAGGGTTTCAGGACCTAAGCCCAGTTTTACTTGTGAGAGAAACTCTTCTCTAAAATCATAATCTTCTCTATCTTGATACTCCTCCAGTGGCTTCTGCAGTTGAGACTTGTCAGGATACTTATTTTTCTCAAACACTGCCCTCTGCAGGTGGTTTTGTTCGGAGGCTATTTCGGGAGCAGCAGCTGAAGCTTGGGAAACAGTTTCAATGCATTCTGTGTTGTCACTTCTATAACTTCTTCCACTGAGACCCCTTTCACCTGGGCAATATATTCTGCTGAAATGGAAATGTTCCGGGGCTCGTTCCGTACCTGAAACAGAACAAAGAGACACTGAATCAAACGTGACGCTTGACAGAAGCAATCCTTGGAGACTGTCGATAAAAGATGAAAATGAGTAGGTTAAAACAACTGATGGGTTCTTGCCTTTTTTTTTTTTTTTTAAGGGGGTGGGGAGAAGGCCCTGAACTTCAGCCTGAAAGATAAGGCTACAACACTGATTTTAAGTCTATGCTGCTCTTGAAACATAGGGCTCACAATACCCTAGGGCAGGGAATTAACAACTGAGGTCCCAGAACCTCGCACGTGAAGCAGTCTGCACAGTGGATACTTGGTGACCTGACCGAAGTACTAACTGTCCCTTGGTCTGCTCCTCAAGCAAGTGCTTATAAAGACTGTGCTCTGCTGCGTGGCCACCACACCGCACAGGCTGCAGTACAGTTTGATTCAAGCAACACCATTGTGTGTCTGAAGACTAAATGGGTTATGCACCCGTATTTCACTGATTCTAAGATGCATTTCTCCCCTATCTTAACGTCTCTGAAACTGATAAATATTTTACTGACATCCAATGGCATGTGAAAGTATAATTGGTAGTGTTTTTTCCCTTAAGGGTCACAAAATAGTGGTCCATCTTCAATCACTGGCATTTAGATATGATGAAATATATTACTGTTGTTATTATTTACTCAGGATGATAATGTTCAGAGGAATACGACAACTGTTAAGAGTGAAAAAAACAAAAAGCCTTGATAATGTAGGCTACTAAAAAAACAATGAAAAATGTGCACCCAGATTTAGGTTCAAGGACATTCTTTATATTGTGAACAACATGGTTTGAACTGTGTGGGTCCACTTAAACACAGATTTTTTTCAATAAAAATTACAGTACCGCACAATCCAAACTTGGGTTGAATCTGTGAATGCAGAACCATGTGAAAGAGGGCTGGATCCAGGGATGTAAAACTGAAGACATGGAGGGCAGATAGATGCGGACTTTCCATGGTATGGCGCAGGGCTGGAGAAGGTGTCAGTACCCCTAACCACTTCGCTATTCAAGAGTTAATTGTACCATGTTGGAAACAAACAACCTACACGGCAATATCCGGTTAAATATACTCACATGCTAAAATTTATATAGTTATTAACCAGGATGAGGAGAAGTGTTTATTGATGAACACATATGTTCACCACATAAAAGCAAGTTATGAGATGATGTGTTAAGGTTAATTCTGTTTTTATGAAAAACATCTTATGTGTACATATACGAATATAAAAAAGTGTGGAAGGACATAAGAACCTGCATTTATTTAGTGCTTATCGTAGGCAAGGTTTTGTTCTAAGTTCTCCATGGAATTTCTCATTTAATCCTCAAAATAACTCTAGGAGATAGGTACTATTATTATTACCATCCATTTTTACAGATAAGAAGGGATCCTAAACAGCTAGTAAACAGCCCAATTGAGGTTTCAACCTGAGCAATCTGACATCAGAGTATATACTTTTAACCAGTATACTATAGTGGTAACCTTTCAGTGGTAGATGGTTCTATTTTCTTATTACTTTCTGTGTTTTCTATTAGTCTAAGATAAACACATCTTACTCAACAAAAAACATATTCATTTTAAAAATTCATTTATTTAATAAATATTTTTGAGTACCTACTGTGTCTTCCCTTCAGGTAAATATAATTTATAATGGTAGCAATATTTATTTATTTATTTAGGCTGTGCTGCAAGGCTTGTGGGATCTTAGTTCCTAGATTAGGAATTGAACCTGGGCCATGGCAATGAAAGCACCAAGTCCTAACCACTGGACCACCAGGGAATTCTTAGCAATATTGAAAATATGATTCTTTATGGCCTATAATAACAAAATGTAGAGCAAAAATTTCATAAATCTATGACTATATCAATACATACTTGTACTGAAAGACATTGAGGCTAATTTTAGCATGCTAATTAAAAACAGGAAAATGAACATTTATTGAGCATTTACTATATATCAGACACACTGAGCACTTTCGTATACATAACTTCATTTAATCCCCACTGTAATACTTCAAAGCATTTTACTATTATTTCACCCACATTTTATAAATGAGAAATAGTTTCAGAGAGATTAAGAGACTTGACCAAAGTCACACAGCTAGTGGGTACCATCACACACCAGATCTGAATCCAGGTCTTTCCGACTCTAGACACTGGGGGATTTTTTTTTTAACGTTTTTTTTATATTGGAGTACAGCTGATTAACAATGTTGCGGCAGTTTCAGGTGTAGACAGTAAGCTTTTCTACTATACTGGTCTGGATTTCAATATTACATAAACTAGGTTGTGACCCATAGCAAATAATATTCTTTGGAGCACTACTGCCATATTTGGAAAAGATGAAATTTAAGTCAATATAACCTTTCAACCTAACACTACAGTAAGATTCCATTGTATTTACTCTGTAAGGAGAAACACAGCTAAATTGAAAATATTTCAAATGAAAGATACACTAAATAATGTAGAAATAGGAAAATCATTTACCTGTTTTTCTGGTCCCAGTGCAGGGGAATCCGTTTCTAAGCAAATTGAAGTTAAAGGCAACTGTTTCACAAGTTTCTGCTTCTTAGAGAAAAGAGAAAGCTAGTAAGTTTAAAACATGAGAAGTAAAGATAAAATAAGAAGCATTAAACCTACCTGGCAAAAAAAAAAAAAAAAAACCTACCTGGCAATGCATTCTATTCGGCAGGAATTTAAAATTCATGCCTGAATATTCAACTAATAAATGTCCACTATGTTCTCATCATTCTACACTAACAGATTTAAAAAGACACATTTTTGGGAATTCTCTGGTGGTCCAGTTGTTAGAACTCTGTGCTTCCACTGCAGGGGGCCCAGGTTTGATTCCTGGATGGAGAACTAAGATCTCACAAGCACTGCAGTGTGGCCAAACAAAAAAAACATTCTTTGCCAAAAATTATCTGAAGCCTCTAGGAACTCAAGAGAGTAGCAACCAAGAGCAGAAAATGAGGTACATCCAGCAAGAAACCAAATATCTGGTATCACATGCTCACTGAAAGATCCACGGAGAGATTTCTATTGTTTCTCCACCACTACCGTACTCGGGGTTTCTTCCTGCTGTTCACTTTAGGTCAGTCAAGGTTTTATGTTTATAAATCCAAGTTCATGTGCATATTTTGAATTTTAGATTAGGAAATAGTTTTATATTCTGTTTATGATTTTGCCTGGATTATAAGGACTTCAATTAACTCAGTGAGTTTTACACCAAGAGCAATTCTCTTGTTGCCACTGCACTTTTTAAGATAAAAAATGGAAAGGAGATATATGATGCAGAGTGGAACAATGATAAAATAAATTATTTTAAGAGTAAAATTTCAGGGCTTCCTTGGTGGCTCAGTGGTAAAGAACCACCTGCCAATGCAGAAGACACGGTTTGATCCCTGGTCCGGTAGGATCCCACACGCGAGGGGCAACTCAGCCCGATCACCGCAGCTAGGAGCCTGCACTCCAGGGCCTGGGAACTGCAACCGCTGAGCCCGCACACCCTCAAGCCTGTGCTCCCCAACAAGACAAGGCACCTCGAGGGGAAGCCCACAGGCTGCAGCAAAGAGAAGTGCCTCGCCCACAACGAGAGGAAAGCCAGCACAGCAACGAAGACCCGGCACAGCCAAAAAAGAAAGAGTGAAACTGCAAAAGCCCAGGAGTATGTATGCTCGTGCACTGTTGGCAGGCAAAAATTAAACTGGTATAAATTCCTCAAAGGAAATGTGACTATTTAACCACATATCTAAAAATACATACCCTTTTTCTTAATGGTTCCATTTATACACAGTAACTGCAAAAGTTATGTGAACAACTGTGGATGTGCAAAGCTAGTCACTGAAGTGCTGTCTGTTAATAGTGAAAACTAGAAACAATGTAACCTTTACTTAAGGTAATGCTTAACTAAATTAGGTACATCCATATTGTGAAATATTGTGTAATTATTTTAAAGGAGAAATAGGTCTATGTTTATAGATACAAAAAATATCCATGAAGCTAACTCAAAACAAAAAGAATATGATATCTTCGTATTTTATATGAATCAGATGTTAACAATGATTGTCTCAGTGGTAGGACAAGTTGGGTTGACCGGAAATCTGTCTTTTTCTGAAGTGTCTCTATTTTCTATAATGCACAAATATTATCTTTAAACTTAGAAAAAATAATAGCATTTTAGTTTAGAAACGGAAATGATAGCACTGCTAAAAAGTACTACTGAATAAGAAATTTCTCCATGAATGGTAAAAGTAGGAGAAATAAAAGTAATCTTGGATCAACTATACTTCAATAAAAATTAAAAAACAAAACTAAAATGCTAAATTGGTAAATAAAAACATAAATTTGGACTATTGCCTCCCCTGAGTCTTAAAAGGCTGGTTCAAGAGTTAATGATAAGGAAATGTGAAGATATAGAAGTAATGAATAGCTGTCGGGTTGGAAAACTGGTTAACAACTTAGAGTACAAATCAATCATATAGGAGAGTCACCAAATTTCCAGTTCCCTGAAAGATACACACAGAGGTCTGATACACATTCCTAAGTTGTTTTTATAGGAAGCGGACCGTCACCAGATGAAACTGCTGACCTCAAGCATGTAGATCTCAGGCCATTTGAAACCAGAAGATTGACTGATGATGCTTAAAACTGTATCTTGATGTCAACCAATTCGAGCACTGGGTACAAGCTGATCACATGCCCTGCAGCCTCCTCCCTCACACGGCCTTTAAAAACGCTTTTCTGAAAGCTATCGGGGAGTCAGGTCTTTTGAGCATGAGCTGCCCAGTTTTCTTGTGTGTGGATCCAATTTATCTATTTTTTTTCTTTGGTGATTAGTGCTTTCGGTGTCATGGCAAAGAAAACCACTGCCTAATCTACGGTCACCAAGATTTGGATCCGTTTTCTTCTAAAAGTTTTGTAATTTCAGCTCTTACATTTAGGTCTCTGATCCATCTATGAGTTACCCTTGATGTAAGTATGAGGTATGGACTTAAGATTAATTTTTGTAATGAAACCAGAACAGTACATAACAGTACAGTACCGTAAAAATTACTGAACAGGAAAAGTTCACAGCAGTAAAGTGAAAGTTCCTATTTTAAAGTGTTATGTCACAAAGTGTAGAACCAAGTTTAATGAAAGATTTTACCTGCCCACTTCTTACGATGGAAGGAGGAATTGAGAAGAAGTATCCGGCTTTTACCCCTTCCATGGCTACAGATGGCCGACCATCAAATGCATGCAGCAACACTTTGTCAGCACCTCTCAAAAATTAGATCAGAGTGCATTTTATTTCCTTAATGAAAAGTTTTCCCACTAATCAAATTGAACAACACAGACTTTAAGTAAATGTTGGTCACTAGAAGGTTCTGTGGTTTCTAAAGGGTAGATAAACGTACAGTGTTCAACCAGTAGAATAAAAATAAATTCTTATTCTGCAGAATAAGTTATATAACATTGAAACAAATTTTAAACAATTAAACTTCCCATTCCAAACCTTCTTGAAATTTGTGAACTGTCAAATTATTGTTCCTAACAGGTCTTTAAATGGTTAAACTGTCCTTAAGAAGGATGCTAGTAGAAATGAGGAACTGAATGATTAACAAATTCAACAGTACACACACACATACATATGTACTGCTCTTACTTGATCCAATTAAAAAAAACTTATTTTACTTGATCTAATTTTTCATTCGCTTTATCCTTGTCTGATGAACATTACAATCACACTGAAAACCTTATAAATAGTAGGCTGACTTGCAAAACCATCTTAATTGATTTCCATCACTACCCTGGCCTGCTCCCTTCTCTTTAAGAAAACAAATAAAAATGTCTTTTTCTATGAGAACATGGACTAGAATTGTCAAACATTAGGCACATTTTTCTCAGGAACCTACATACCTTGCTCATTTAAGAGGCTGATGGTAGGTCTTCCGGCTGAGCGTGAGTGAACATTTCTGTTGAACAACAAAAAAACCTCCTTTTAAGTATTTACTATGAACATATTATTTTTGATCTATTAAAGTAGTTAAGAGAAAAAGAAAAGTAGAGCTCCATTTCAGGAGAATCATTATTTATCACTAATGTGCTTTAAAACTATTAATATAGAAAGATGATAATTAACCTACAAAGGCAAATTTAGTCTTTTGGCTAATTGGACCTGTCTGATTAGGACTTGTCTTTGCTCTTCCTTCTGTTCATCAGTGCCAGCAAATCTGGGGGAGAAATCCAGTCCAACCTATAACAGAAAAATAAAACAGAATCACGTTTATGGTTTAATGAACCCCCAAAGGCAGATGATGGAGCAGTACTGTCCAAGAGAAATATAACGCGAGTCATACACACAAGCCACACACACAGCTTTACAGCTTCCAGTAGCCACGTTAAAGACACTAACAAGAAACAGGTGAAATTAACTTTAATAATATACTTTGTCACAATTCCTAAAACATTATCAATATATTACAGTCACTCATATTATTATCTTAACACATAACCTATGTAAAATTACTGAGTTATTTTACATTCCTTCTTTGAGGTACTTAGACTTTGAAATCATCTGTGCATTTTATCCTGATAGCACACATCAGTTTGGGCCAGCCACAATTCAAGTGCTCAACAGCTGCATGTGGTCACCACACTGGACAGTAATGATTATAAAGGACTGCTTCCCTTGATACTATTTTGGCATGCACTGCTATAAGCTATATTCTGAATGTGTTATTCTTATCTTTTATCTTTACAAGTGGAATTACCAAGTGGTAAAATGTCTTACAACTTTAAATTATTTAATAAGTTTTTTATTATAAACTCTAACCTATTAATATCTAAAGTATGCTTGTACATACTATTTCAAGTAACCAGAGAGATGGCCTTATTTAAGCAAAAGGAAAAAAAGCAAAGCATATTGAAATGTTAATAAAGCATCCATTAACAAGGCCATGGGGAGGTATTCTATTGTTTTATCCCTAAGTGCTTTTGCTTACTGAGAAAGTACTGACAAGTTGTTATTCAGCTGAGCAGGGTGAACATAATTATCTAAGTCTGTTCTAATCACTGACACTGAATTAGGGACTGCCTTCATGTATCACATGGAGGTCTGAATTAGAAATCACTTGATCAGCTGGTGGATATTTACCTCTCCAATTGCCAATAACTGATCTTTATAATTCTCGATAATGGGCAAAGCTACATCCAAATCCTGGGATGAAAAAAAAAAAAAAGTAAATTCATTCAAATAGGAGAGAGGAATGTCATAGGTTTTGTATCAACACCTATTATATGCCAGGCACTATGCTACGCTGGGTCCTTTACATACAAATCCTTTACCCAGTTGAGGAGCTAGGAATGGTAATCCTTCTATAATGGTGAGTAATTCTAGCTGGCAATTTGAGCAGAAATGTCCCATACCCAATTAGTTATAAGAACATTACTTCTTATGAAGATTCCCACTTCAACACTTCCTTCTGTCTAGGAGGCATTTCCTGGTATTTAGGAGGAGTGATCTGGATTTCCTGGAATAGCTGAGCAAGAAAAAACAAAGCCACTCACCTTGGGGAGTCTGGGAGTACGCTGTTATATTCTCCTCTTAGGGTACGGATGAATGACTTGTGAATATTAACAGTGATAATCCCAAACATCTTTTGTACTATTTTCACTGATTTCATCTTTATAGTTCTGCATACCCTATTTTTGTCCTAAAGTTTCAACCATATAAATACTAAATATCACGTATATGGCTGTTTGTCAACTACTGAAGTAACTGAATAGTTAATTCCATAGTTTCCATATCACTATTTCCACTTAAAGAGAATTTTCCCTGTAAGGGTTTCCTTGTAAGAGAAAAACAAATATATGGAAAACTTGGTTCCAGATATTTTAAATTACTTTGAGGATTTCAGAGTATGTAAATTCAAAGTATTTCTAGTGAGAATAATCAGAAAAAGGAGAATTAAGAAAAGGGAGGTAAAACAGATGGTCGAGGAACAGGAGAAGACGCTATAATTATGCCTCAAGAGAGAGAAAAGAAGATGAGGGAGGATAAATCAAGGCCTTACAATTCCAGTAGACTCAATGGAGCAGAATTAACGTTGTCAAGAGGAGCTAAGAGTACATAACCCTAGTTATCAGAGAAGGTGTCTGACAATAGCTAAGTAGGTCAGTGTCAGGAAAAGATCTTCTGTATCAAATGTTCAAACTAATCTGTGTGTCTGGGACCTCAAAGGGACTGGAGAAGTTGGAGAGATTACCCAGGAAATGTAGCACACTTAGAAACCTTAAGACAAAGAAATTACACATTTGGATGAAGACCAGATATAGGGAAAAAAATCTTCCTGGGTATATGTATCATCTATAAAAACAAGGAAAACAAACTTACAATGAGATTATTTTAATTCCTTGTGAAATAATTTGGAAGTTTCTGGCAAGTCAAGGATAGTAAATTGTTAATAGAGATACTACTTCATACCACTAATATGTATAAATATATGTGGTCTTCATCATTTTAATAGATGTAAAAACATTTCAAAGGACATTCATAGGTCTCTTTCTGACTTTAGCTCTATTCCTACTTTCTTCAGAAGGTCTCAAGTTCCTTAATAGCTAGTGATTCTATTGTGGGGTTTTAAAATATTCTATACCTTTATACTCTATGACTGGGAATACTGCAAATAATGATTCACCATTTACAAACGAGGAAACTGAGACCTGGCAAGGTTAAGTGCCACAGATCGCAGAAGGGAGAAGGCCAAGTCTCTCTGACTTCAAAGCTCATGATGTTTCCACTATGCTGTTCAAAGGAGGGAGAGAGAAGGAAAGGAAGGGCAAAGGGGAGGGAGGAGAGATTTATTCTGACTGACTTAAAATAATTAGAATATTTTTTATTTAATAAAGAAAATATTTAGCCTTTAGAACCGGGGTCAGGCTTGTAACAGAAATGAGTGAAGTGGGTTAAGTAGGGACAGGAGCCAATGTATGGCTCAGTGGGTAAAGAATCTGCCCAAAATGCAGGAGATGCAGAAGATGTGGGTCCAATCCCTGGGTGGGGAAGATCCCCTGGAGGAAGGCATGGCAACCCACTGCAGGATTCTTGCTTGGAGAATCCCATGGACAGAGGAGCCTGGTGGGCTACAGTCCATAGGGTCACAAAGAGTTGGACATGACTGAAATGACTTAGCACTCGTGCACATATACCTTATAACCCACATTTTCTATAAAGTTATATTTAACATTGTAGCATCATATTTAACACTGTATAAGTTAACTATTTATTTTTGAACTGCTAGGCTGTTCCCTCTTTTTCTCTATTACAAATAATGCTGCAATAAACCTCTTTGTGAAAGAAGATAGAATTTCTTTCTTTTGGATTATTGCTTTAGAATAAAAATCAGAAAGAGGAGGATTACTGAGTCTAAGGGTAATACCATTTTTTATGGCTCCTGTTTTATAAGACTATTACCTTTAATGTGACACTTCTTTGGTCTTCTGGTGAAACTCCTTGAACTGGGTGAACACCCAAGCATGGCAGGACAAACCCATTATACCTAAAAATGTAGAATGAATTAAAAAAGCAGGATTATTAGACTAGGAGACAATGTTACTCTGAAGAACAAGTAGGAAAGAATTTTTTTAAGGCTGTTAATGTAATTTTTTCCCTGCTCATTCTCTTTAAAAATGGATGATCTTTGATATTGCAAACATGACACCATATATGCATCCTTATCAGCAATTCTATTTCTTTACGAGAAGTAGCACCTTTCTGAAAGCTGGATAATCTTTTCAAATTCTCCTGAATGTTCAGCGACCACGACAAGAGCCATAATATTGGCCTGAAACAAACATGAATAGAATTCAGTTATAGTCTCAAACAATATCCATCCAATACAACTAAATAACAATTTAAAGTCTTCTGTGCTTTTAGTTATCCTTGCTCCCTCACACTCCATCAATATCATAATGGCCATCACTAATTAGCTACATATGTTTTGGACATATGTTCAGTGAGTATAAATATTACCCCATTTAATCTGCACACCCTTCTGACATAGGCATTGCTGTAACCCATTGTTTGGATCAAGAGACATTTGGATGGAGTCAAATAACCTGCCCAAGATCATTAGGCCTGTGTTACTCCAAATACCACACTCCTAATTAAACTGCGATGGTGAAACATGGCTACATATAAAAATGGCAACCATTTCTATAAGTTTGAAGGAAGACCACAAAATGCTAGTTGTAATGAATTTCATAAATGCTTCCCAAAATTAACAATTGTCCTCCAAACAAACCCAAAATGTTTCAGAAAACTTTTATAATTTTTCCAAGATCTTCAGAATAATGCTAATTTAAGAGCTGACAGACGCACTGACCTGTTCTATATAGCTGGCACGCCTGGTGTCTGCGGGCATGTGTTTTGGATTCAGACTATCTTGTCTGTATCACTTTACTAGTGATGCATCTTTGGAAAAATTAATCTAGGCCTTAGCTTCCTCATCTATAAAACAGGTAACGGCTGCCTATAAAATAGTAGCTTCCTTAGAAGGTTGTTGAGAAACATTAAATGAGATAATGTACAGAATGGGTTTAAGTTCAGTGCCTGGCACATAGCAAACAATAGATGCTGCTTATTGTTAATGCATTTTTTACTGAAGCAACATCAACATATTATACCAACATTTCAAGCTATCTTAGATCAAAATGAGTAGGAAGATAAAAACAACGAAAAAAGAGCAAGTATAGCTATTGGCTTACTTTCTTGGCTTTCTCCAGCACATCATCCAGATCCTAAAATAAACATAAGTAATCATGATCATTTTAGATGGATAAGTAACTATCCTTTGCTTGTGTATACCAATGCAGTTGAGGCACCATAAAGACTGACAATGATGGCAAGGAACAGGGTGGTGAGAAGGGCCTAGCTGATGCACCTTCCATTTACTCTCTCCGTAAATTCTGGCTTATGTTCCCACTCTACTGGAACAGAAACTGTTATTGTCAAATATAAAAGACAGTTCTCTGTCCCACTCTACCCTTCAGCAGCATTAGAAACTCACTTGTCTACTCTTTCCTTCCCCAAATATTTTCCACTTTTGGCTTTTGCAAATACTTCTCTCTAGCTGTCGGCTACTTATCAAGTCTCCTTGACTGGCTCTTTCTCCTCTGATTTCAGGACCATAGGCTTCTCTTCCTGTACTTCCTGTTAAGTGATTTCATTACTATACTCATTATGCCAGTGAGTCCCCAGTTTTTATCTCCAGCCTGTAATTCTCTTCTGAACCCAAGATTCACATTTTAAAATGACCATATGACATTTCCACTTGGATGGACATCAGGTTTCAACATATGCCAAGCATAACTATTTTCTCCCCAACAAATCTGTTCCTTCTGCCTGCCTTCTCCAACCTGTTTTCCCTCATCTCAGTAAACAGCACCACCATCTCTCTCCAGCATCCTCAAGTTCTTCCTCTCCCTCTCTCTGCACATCCAGTTCCTCTTAGTATGTACTTTAGAATCGATCTCCAAAATATAACTTGAATCCATCTGCTTCTCTCGCTTGCAACTCCCCTGTAACCTCTATCATCTTTAGTCTCAATACTGCAAAAGCCTCCAAACCGGTTTTCTAACTTCTAACCCTTGCTTTCCTCTATCCATTTACCACACATCAGCAGAAAGGTTTTTAAATGGATTATCAGATCATATCTCTCTCCTTCAACCACCCACCCACCCACCAAACCGTTCTACAGGATCCCCATTGTGATTCTAGTGCGAATTCGTGCCTCACCTATCCTATGCAAACTTCTTCAGTCCGATTTTATGCTTCTCTCTTTTTAGCTCATCGGACGCCACCCAGCCTTTCGACAGCTTGAATGAACCAAATTCTGTCCTGTCGGGGGGGCCTGCAACCCGCCTGCTTTCCTCACCACCATGCACCCACAGCTTTGTTCTTCTTCCGCAATTTAAGCGTCACCTCTTGAGAGGTTTACCAAACAGAACCGCCTCTTCTTTCTCTAATACTAGCCTCTGGTTTCCAATGCAGCAGGTAAAACACGTTGACATTACGCGTGGAACTTCGCCCCCCGGGAGGATAACTCGAAGGGTAAGGACGGGGGCTGCCCCGCTCCCACGGGCCCGACCTCGCCCTCACGTACGTGGTCAAAGTCCGGGGCGGAGAGGTGGCAGTGACAGTCCACCAGCCCTACGCCCACCGCCCCCATCGTCGCAGCCACCGAAACCCCTGGACTCGCCGGCGGAACCACAGCCGGAACCCAAGTGCCGCGGTGGGCTGAGTTTCCGGCCGGACGAGTGCTCCTTCCTCCCGGGAAACCCGCCCTTCCGCCCTCAGAATTCCCGCCCCCAGTTCAAGTTGGAAAAATGGAGCGGGTCCTTCGGTCGGTGGCTCGTTCTCCTTCTCGGGACGTGGGGAGAGTGGCCAGGACAGAAGACAGGGCCTCGGTCCCTGCCACATACCGAAAAGACTTCCGTGTGCGCTGCACCTCGAAGCGGGCCGTGACGGAAGTGCTAGAACTGTGCAGCAGCTTCGTGCAAAAGCTCGGGGACGCGCTGCCTGAGGAGATTCGGGAGCCCGCGCTGCGAGATGCGCAGTGGGTACGGGCCCAGTAGCCATCTCTTGTCTTTTCACCCGCTTTCTCCAGACCCCGGTCTCAGTGGTCAGGAGGGGCCCACGGCCGGCTTTGGCAGAGTTTAACGGTGCCCGGGAACGCGAGGGAACGAGATAGATGCTGGAGGCAGCCGGGTGTTTTAGTTAATTTAGGCCAGTGCTGTCCGACCGAAAAATTCAAGGCGAGCCATGTATGTCACTTGAAATTAAAAGGAAGAAAATAGGTGAAATTAATTTTAATGATATTTATTTTAACCGACTGTGTCCAAGATACCATTTTAACTTGTAATAATTTTTAGAAAAGGAACAGCTAGTTTACATTCTTTGGTTCATACCAGGCTTTTCACATCTGTCTTGAACCTGATGTCTTTTTCCACTAGCTACATTTTAAGGCCTCAACAGCCACAAAGTGGCTGGATTGTCCCCTCTTGGAGGGTGTAGACGGAGACTCAAAGGAGAATCCTGGAAGTCAGTCACCAGGCTAGCTTTTGGTTTGTCTTTTTGCTTGTTTTTAGAATATCTTGTAAAAAGAGCGAAAACATTTTCCCTATGAGGCTAAAGTAGATAAGGAAGCTTCCCATTATAAACTTCACTAATATCACACTGACCCTTATAACTCGTTTCCCCTTCCTTTCTCAAGTATATTGCAAAGCTGTGTAGAAGATGAGGTTTTTTTGCCGGGGGGGCGGGGGCGGGGGCGGGGGCGGGGGGTGGCCAGGTGCGGGGCGTGGTGGGAAGACACAACAAATTGAGGGATTCGTGCCAGTCTGAAGAAAGCACACAACCTATTTATATACAGGGGAAAATGTTAAAATGTTTGTAATGCAGTACAGTTTTACTGACCACAATGCAAACAAAATAAAGGTTAAGTGGATGAAGAATGTAAGAACACTCCCTGGGTTGTGATTCTGTGTTCCAGTATTGTATACACTTTTATATCATTCCCCCCTTGCTAGCAAGGGAAGGATAGAGACATACCTGAGGACATTTTCAGTAGTAGTTTGATGGGAGAAGACTTGTTTCTTTGTGTAATGATCTTAGAATTTACCCCTTTCCAGGAAGTGCTAAGGTACTTAGAACATTAATTCTCCTTATAGGAAAAGAGGAACGTGGCTTAACTGATTATACTTTATTAATGGATGAGAAAGTAAATTAGAAGATAAAAGATGTGAAGATTTAAACTACCAAGGGAATTCACTTGTGTTTTAGTTAAGAAAACAGATAAAAAGGTGGAGGCTTCAGTAATGTTGCCTCTCTATCTAAAACCACATAATATAGTAACATTTTTTGTGATAGTTTTTTAAAAACTATTTTATTGAAGTATAGTTGATTTACAATGTTGTGTTAATTTCTACTGTATAGCAAAATGATTCAGTTATACATATATATGCTTTCTCTTCCATTATGGTTTATCGCAGAATATTGAATATAGTTCTCCGTGATGTACATTAGGACCTTGTTGTTTATCCATTTTACACGTAAAAGTTTGCATCTGCTAATCTTAAACGTCCGATCCATCCTTCTCCCTCCCACTTCCTGCTTTGTACCCACAAGTCTCTTCTCTGTGACTTTGTTTCATAGACATGTTCTTCTGTGTCATATTTTAGATTCTACATATAAATGATACCATATATCTTTCTCTGTCGGACTTCCCTCACTTTAATATGGTAATGTCCAAGACCGTCCATGCTGTGGCAAATGGCTTTATCCCATCTTTTTTGCGGTTGAGGAGTATTCCGTTGTGTATGTGCTGCGTCTTTATGCTTTCTCTGTTGGTGGACATTTAGGTTGTCTCCATGTCTTGGTTATTGTAAACAGTGCTGCAGTGAACACTGGGAATTGCATCTTTTTTTAAATTTTTAAAGTTATTTATTTAATTTTGTGTTTGGCTGGATCTTTGTTGCTGCGCGAGGACTTTCTCTACTTGCGGCAAGTGGGAGCTACTCTTTAGTTGCTGTGCTCGGAGTTCTCTTTGTGGTGGCTTGCCTTGCTGTAGAGCCCTGGCTCTAGGGCACGCGCGCTCCAGTAGCTGTGGTGTGTGGGCTCCGTAGTTGCAGTTCCTCGATTCGAGAGCATAAGCTCAGTGGCTGTGGTGCACGGACTTGGTTGTCTCATGGCATGTGGGATCTTCCCAGACCAGGGATTGAGCTCATGTCCCCTGCATTGGTGGGCAGATTTTTAGCCACTGGACCATCAGGGAAGTCCTGCATATCTTTTCAAATTTTATTTAGTACTTTTCTCCCAATATATGCCCAGGAGTAGGATGCAGATCATATGGCAACTGTTAATTTTTTGAGGAAATTCCACACTGTTTTCCCTAGTGGCTGTATCAATTTACATTCCCACCAATCATGAAAGAGGGTAGCATTTAAAATTTGTAGACTTTCTATTAAAGGCTTTCAAAAATTATTTAATTAATTTTGGCCGCCCTGAGTCTTCACTGCTGTGCTTAGGCTTTCTAGTGGCAGGTGGGCTTCTCGTGGCAGTGGCTTCTCTTGTTGCTTAACACAGACTTGAGGTGCACCCGCTTAGTTACCCCACAGCATGCGGAGTCTTCCCAGACCAGGAATCAAATCTGTGTCCCCTGAATTGGCAGGCGGATTCTTGTCCACTGGACCACTAGGAAAGTCCTGTGTATTTTTTTCTTTTAATATTTTAATTTATTTATAATGGGTGTAGTTAGTGGGCTGGGGACAGAGATTGAAAATAACAATCCCAAAACAACAGAGATGGAGGATGTGGACAGCGTATTCATCTCCTGTTGTTGATACAACAAGTTACCACACTGAGTGGCTTAGCCATAAGTGAATCAGCCATAAGTACACATATATCCCCTCCCTGTTCAATCTCCCTCCCACCCCTCTACCCCACTACACCACACCCCTGCCTTCCCACCCCTCTCGGAAGTCACAGAGCACCAGGCTGAAAGTGAGTGAAAGTGAGAGTCATTCAGTCGTGTCCGACTCTGCGACCCCATGGACTATACAGTCCATGGAATTCTCCAGGCCAGAATACTGGAGTGGGTAGCCTTTCCCTTCTCCAGGGGATCTTCCCAACCCAGGGATTGAACCCAGGTCTCCGACATTACAGGCAGATTCTTTACCAGCTGAGCCACAAGGGAAGTCACAGAGCACCAGGCTGAACTCTGTGTTATATAGCAACTTCCGGGGCATGTACAATCTTCCCAGACCCGGCACTGAACCCATGTTCCCTGCACGTGCCAGGGGATTCTAAGCCAGCATCTGCTGTGCATGTGGGAAGGTGTGTGTCAGGGCTGCTCTCTCAGTTCACCCCACCCCTCCTTCCCTTGCTGTGTCCACACGTCCGCTCTGTACGTGTGTCTCCATTCCTGCCCTGCAGATAGGTTCATCAGCACCATTTTTCTTGATTCCATATGTATGCGTTAATATACGATATTTATTTTTCATTTCTGACTCACTTCGCTTGTATAACAGGCTCTAGGTTCATCCACCTCAGTTCAGCTGACTCAAATTTGTTTGGTTTTATGGCTGAGTAATATTCCATTGTATATACGTACCGTAACTTCTTCATCCTTTAGTCTGTCGATGGACGCCTAGGTTGTTTCCATGTCCTGTCTATTGTAAATAGTGCTGCAGTGAATATTGAGGTATATGTGTCGTTTTGAATTATGGTTTCCTCAGAGCATATGCCCAGTAGTGGGGTTGTTGGGTCATACGGTAGTTTTATTCCTAGTTTTTTAAAGGGCCTCCATATTGTTCTCCACAGTGTCTGTATTGCATTCCCACCAACAGTGCAGTACATTCTCTCCAGAATTTATTGTTTGTAGACTTTTTAATGATGGCCATTCTGACCATCATTTAATGATGGCCATTTGGATGTACCTCGCTGTAGTTTTGATTTGCATTTCTCTAATACATAAATCACTGCAGATGGTGATTGCAGCCATGAAATTAAAAGATGCTTACTCCTTGGAAGAAAAGTTATGACCAACCTAGATAGTATATTCAAAAGCAGAGACGTTACTTTGCTGACTAAGGTCCGTCTAGTCAAGGCTATGGTTTTTCCTGTGGTCATGTATGGATGTGAGAGTTGGACTGTGAAGAAGGCTGAGCGTCGAAGAACTGATGCTTTTGAACTGTGGTGTTGGAGAAGACTCTTGAGAGTCCCTTGGACTGCAAGGAGATCCAACCAGTCCATTCTGAAGGAGATCAGCCCTGGGATTTCTTTGGAAGGAATGATGCTAAAGCTGAAACTCCAGTACTTTGGCCATCTCATGCGAAGAGCTGACTCATTGGAAAAGACTGATGCTGGGAGGGATTGGGGGCAGGAGGAGAAGGGGACGACAGAGGATGAGATGGCTGGATGGCATCACGAACTCGATGGATGTGAGTTTGAATGAACTCCGGGAGTTGGTGATGGACAGGGAGGCCTGCGTGCTGCGATTCATGGGGTCACAAAGAGTCGGACACGGCTGAACGACTGAACTGAATACTTAATAAAGTAACACTTTAAAAAATTGATACAACTATGCAATGAATATTAAAAAGACAATTTGGATAATCCTTGAATAGAACTGGATAGAGTAAGGATTTTACTTTATAAAAATCTTCAAAGTATAGAATACATACTCTAACTCATAATTATCAGTTATCATTTGACTTAAGCTTATTTTTTCCTTTTTAAAAAATTTATTTTTAAATAGAAGGATAATTTTAAGCTTTTAATTATATAAAATGTATTCTCTTTATGAAAAATGGCATAAAGCAAAAATCTTTGAATTCCTCTCTCCTATCCCTCTTCCTTTTTGGAAATAACTTATTATTTTGGAGGATATAATCCTTCTTTTTTTTTGGCTTTAAAGCTGTCTCTCTGTTTTAAAAAGTGTTTTTTTTTTTTTAAATACTAATCGTGTCATGCTGATGAATTGTTAACATCCTGCTTTTTGTTTAAAAAAACCAAATATGTCTTTGGTTATTATTTGTTAATGTTATATATAGATGTATTTCATTCTATTAGTATTATATGATATGGGTATATTGTATATTTAGCCATTCTCCTAATTTTGAATTTAGATATTTTTCCCTCAATATTTCATAATATCAAACAGAACTGAAATAAGCATTCTCAGTTTATCTTCTTTATGTTTTTATGAGAATGGTCCTTTAGGTTATGTTGATAGACGTGAAATTGTTAGGCTATAGGGAATGTGCATTTAAAATTTGGATGTACCATCAAATTTCTTTAGTTTTTTACTTTTTAATGTATTATAAACATTTTTAATGTTACAAAAAATAGACTAGCACAGTGAACATCCATATGTCTATCACCAAATTTAGCAGTTATCAAAAATATGTTATACTTCTATTTTAAAGCAAATTGCATCTCTCATGTCATTTCATCGTTATATACTTCAAAGTACATCTCAAAAAAAAAAAAAAGAGTCCTAGGACTTTCCTGGTGGTCCAGTGGTTAAGAATCTGCCTTGCAATGCAAGGGATGTGGGTTCAACCCCCAGTGTGAGAAGAACTCACATGCTGTAGAGTAACTAAGCCCAAGCACCGAAACACTGATCCCAAGTACCACAACTAGAGAGTCTGTGTAAATCCATCTACCATAGTGAAAGATCTCCAGTGACGCAACGAAAATCCCGTGTGCTGCAACTAAGACCCAACGCAGTCCCCTCCCCACCAAAAATACAGTCCATTGTAAAGTAGAAATTAATTTCACTTTCTTTTAAGCCTGTGTATTTTCCCACTTGTTAATACTGACTCTCATTCAGTAGCAAATGTATTACTTACACCCTTGAGATTCATTTGAGCCCAATTTGTTAGTTTGTTTTCCTTTCATTTACTTCCCTGGTGGCTCAGACAGTAAGCATCTGTCTACAATGCGGGAGACCCGGATTCGATCCCTGGGTTGGGAAGATCCCCTGGAGAAGGAAATGGCAATCCACTCTAGTACTATTGCCTGGAAAATCCCATGGACAGAGGAGCCTGGTAGGCTACAGTCCATGGGGTCGCAGAGTCGGACACGACTGAGCAACTTCACTTTCACTTTCCTTTCATTTAAGAAGTAAATTTTTTTTGTTTGTACCAATATAGTAAAACTTTTCATCACATTTTCTCATGGGTAGCTTAATGGCTATTGGAACTAAAATGTAGGTAGAATAAATGATTGAAATGGAATCTCACGTCATTGAAAAGCAAAAGCTTAGCAGTAATCTGGTCATCTACTTTTTTTATATTCTCTATCACAAATCTGAATTGTCCAAATGTTTGAATTCAGTATTTAAAGTTATTTTTAGTAACTTGATTTTTGTGACTTTATTGCAGACTTTCGAATCAGCTGTGCAAGAGAATGTCAGCATTAATGGGCAAGCATGGCAGGAAGCTTCAGACAGTTACTTTGTGGGTATGTGACTTCACTTTGTCCCTCTGTCATTCATTTCTGAGTTATTTTTGTAGCCATTCCATTTTATTTCTTGCCATGTCACACGGAAGATTCCTTCCAGGATCTTAGTTCCCCAACCAGGGATCAAGCCCATGGCCCCTTTAGTGGAAGCTTGAAGTCCTAACCATTAGACTACCAAGGAATTCCTACCTGTTTTCCATGTCACCTCTTTACTGGCAGAGTCCCTTTACTGGAAGAAAAGAGAAAATCAATGTAGAAGACTATTAAGGTCATACACTGAGGCAAACAACGTAGTGGTTACCATGATCCTTTATATATGCTATTTGGCATTCCCACAGGACTTTCATCTGATCAGTCTTCAAAAGTACCCTTGTCAATAGCTTATTGGAAAATACTGTAGAACTGTCATGAGATGAAGCAGGCCCAGAGAATTCCTATGCTTAATACTTTATAAATCAAGTTATATATTTATAAGCGATCCTTTGAGTAGATAGTGAAATACTCTTAGAAATGTGAAGTTAAACTGTGTAAGTACCATAAAAAGAATGAGTTTAATATTTGCAGAAACCTCCTTAAAAAGACAGAATATTTTGCTGGTCCAGGCAGACTAGATTGCACCCTACCTAATGAAGGTGACATATTTAAAGAAATTGAAGTTTTAATAGAAAGAAAATGGTCAGTGTAGGAAGGAAAAATAAATGGTAGAAAAAGAATGATCAGTGTGGGAAGAGAGACAGAATTCTCCAGCAACATCCAGGAAAAGGGCTGTCCTGACAGGAGGACTGGAGTGCCTCTTGGTCACCATGGTGATGGTACAGAGATCTGACCAGTGTAGACTGATGTCTCTGCTCGCTGTTAAGATTAACCACTTAAACCTTTGAGCATATGCCAAGCCCTGTCAAGTAATTCTCTGTGGCTACAATTTTTCTTAGCATTAAGATAATTTGCCCAGAAGACTTTACTCTCTACTCCTTGGCATTATTATAATTACCTCTTCAAAGACGCCCAGAGTTCACTTTGTGGCTTACATTTTAAAATGGAAAAAACAACATCAGATTTTTCACCTATTAGCAGAGTGATTGCCAGTTAGTGGGGAAAGGCAGCATATGAGAATCACCTAGGAGTATTTTCAAACTAGATAGCCTTTACTGAGTGTTTTTGTGACTGTTGTTCTCTGAAGTCAGTTTGGAACTGCTGTATTGTTTGGTCCAGACTGCCTTTAGCATATGATTCATCAGTTTATAGATCAACATGTGTATTTTCTGACAGGTTGGCAGCATGAGTGTGTGGCTGAAACCTGGATGTTCTCTGTCCCTTTCCCTACCCCTTATAACTCTGAGGGGAAATAGTAGAGAATACTGCAGTTTTACCTTCTTTCATGGGCACTCAATCAGTGTCAGACACCATACCAAGTTCGAGGAAATAAATGAAAAGATACGATTCTTACCATTTAGGAACTCATCATTAAAGGAAGGAAATCAACAAATACACATTACTCCTCAGGAAGTGGGAGAAGACATAACAGAGTAGGTTGCTATTAAACACATTTAATGAATAAAAGTATAGACAGAAAGGAGGTTGGAAGGACGTTTGAAGCAAAGAAAAAATCATGTGCAAAGGCACAAAGTGAAAGTTGCTCAGTCCTGTCCAACTCTTTGCCACCCCATGGACTGTATAGTCCGTGGAATTCTCCAGGCCAGAATACTGGAGTGGATAGCCTATCCCTTCTCCAGCAGATCTTCCTGACTCAGGGGTCTCTTGCATTGCAGGTGGATTCTTTACCAACTGAGCTATCAGGGAAGCCCTAAAGGCACAAAGGAGTGATATGTTTGGAAAATGGCAGAAGTGAATTGAGACAGATGAGGCCAAGTTGGGACCAAATCACATAAAGCCCTGTAGTGTATGCTGAGGAATATGCACTTTATCCTTTGGATCAGGGGTCCCCAACCTCTGATGATCTGAGGTGGAACTGATGTAATAATATGTAAATAAAGTGCACAGTATATGTGATGCCCCTAAACCACCTCCCCATAGTGCCCTTTTACCTTAAGGGGATGTATCCAGATTGTCCAGTCGATGCCTGAAATCCAGATAGTACCAAACCCTGTGTATACTATTTAAAAAAAAAATTTATTGAAGTATAGTTAGTTTACAATGTTGCTGTTCTTCTGTACAGCAAAGTGACTCAATAATATACATATATTTGTATTCTTTTTCATTATGGTTTGTCACAGAATATTAAGTATAGTTCCCAGCGCTAGTAGGCCTTTGTTGTTTATCCAACCTATATACAATTATGATAAAGTTTAGTTTAGAAATTAGGCTCAGTGAGATTAATAACAATAACAATAAAATAGAACAATTATAATAATCTGTAATGAAAGTTATGTGAACATGGTCTCTTTCTGTCACTCTCAGAATATCTTACTGTATAAATTTAATGCCTTTTCTGTCTGAACTAAAGACTTAACCATGCACTGTGGCTGTAACCTTTGCAGTTTGAGGAATGACGACAAAGCTAACACAAATTTCTTTTTTCTTCTTCACAGTTTCACTGATAGAAGATTTATTCTTACTATAAATCTTAGCAACTTCAGCCTACAATTTTTTTCCTTATTAAGTTGCAGACTTCTGCCTTTTCACTTAATGGAAGCACCTTACAGCTTCTCTTTGCCATATTTGATTTTTTAATAGTTCATTTATCATGTTTGGCTGTGTTGGGTCTCCGATGCTCCATGGGTTTTTCTCTGTTAATAGATGCAGCGAGCAGGGGCTGCTCTCTAGTTGTGGTGTGTGGGCCTCTCCTTGAGGTGGCTTCCCTTGTTGCAAAGCATGGGCTCAGGGCTCAGGCTTCAGTAGCTGCGGCTCGCGGGCTCTAGAGCACAGGCTCAGTTAGTTGCGGGCTTAGTTGCTCCGCAGCATGTGGGATCTTCCCAGACAAGGGGTCGAATCAGTGTCGCCTGCACTGGCAGGCAGATTCTTTATCACTGAGCCACCAGGGAAGCCCTTCTTTGCCCTGTTTAAATTGCCAGCATCACAACTCTAGTGCTTTGGGGCCGTTATTAAGTAAAATAAGGGTTAGTTGAACACAGACACAGAGATACTGCAACAGTGGATCCGATAACCAAGGTGGCTACCAAATGACCAATGGGCAGGATAGATTGGACAAAGGGATGGTTCATGTCTTGGGTGAGGTGAAGCAGGACAGCCTGAGATTTCATCATGCTGCTCAGAATGGCACACAATTTAAAACTTAGGAATTGTTTATTTTTGGAATTTTTCATTTAATATTTTCAGACTGTGGTTGACCATGGGTAACTGAAACTGCAGAAAGTGAAACCACGGATAAGGGTGCACTACCGTAACAAGAAAAAGTGTGTGTTTTAGAATCTAACTGCTGACTGTGTCAGGGACTGATTGGAGGAGGGAGAAATTCAAGTGAGAACCTCTCAGACCTTAGGAGGTTATTGCAGTAATACAGCCAAAGACGGTGAAGACCACCCTAAGAAAGAGGAAAAAAAGATGGGTTCGAGAGATGTTCAGAAGATAGAATTAATAGGGTTTGTATCTGATCTAATACATAGAATCAGTAGGTTTCACAAGGGCAGAGGCTTTTGTGTTTTGTTCACTGAGATTATTGTGCAAATGAGTGAACAAATGAAAGAAGGAACATACAAGTGAAACCAACTTTCTCCCTGCCCCTCTCCTCTGAGAGGGCTATCCTCCATGCCTGAATGAAGATCAAAGATCTTGCATGCTGCAGCTGTGCCCTGGTGCGCCAAATAAATAAATACATATTTTTAAAAAGAAAGTTCCTTGAGAGCAGGCGATATATATATTTTTCTCATCACTATGTTTTCAGTACTTGGCTTGGCACATAGTATATGGTTGGCTAAAAGTTCCTTTGGTTTTTTAAGTAAAAAATAAGAGTCTTTCATTTTCACCAAGAACTTCACTAAACAACATATTCACTGTTTTGTTCCACTACCTTCTGCCATTTTTCAGGCAACTTCATAATTCCATCTTCCCAAAACTTTTTATCTTTTTAAGCAAATAACTGTTCAGGTTCCTTTTACAGTCTTCCAGGAAACTGAAATTTTTTCCATTTAGAGAATTTTGTGAAGACTGAAATAAATGGACACCTGAAGGTGTGGTGTCTGGTGAACATAGTAGATGAAATCAGAACTTCCCAGCCAAGCTGTCACAGTTTCTGTCTGGTCATCAAAGAAGCATTGTGGTCTTGTGTTATCAGGATGGAAGATGATGTGTTCTCTGTTGACTGATTCCAGACACTTTTCACCTATTGCCGCCTTCAGTTGGTATACTTGGAAGCAGCACTTGTTGGAATGAATCGTTTGGTTTTCTGGAAGGAGCTCATAATAGAGGACTCCCTTTCAGTCCCACTATATATACAACCTTTGGATGAAGACCAACCTGTGGTGTGATTTGTGGTGGTTCATTTCACTTGCCTCATAATCTCTTCTATTCCACACTATTGTACAATATCCAGTTTGCATCTCCTGTCACAATTTGCCTTAAAAACATGATATTTTTCATTATGTTTCATTAGAGAATCACATATGGAAATATGCTCAATAAGGTTTTTTCACTTAACTTATACGGAACCTAAACATCGAGTGATGAACATAACCAAGCTGGCACAAATGATTTTCATTGCTAGATTTGGATATTTTGAGTATGTTGACTATCTTCTGCATGGTGTAATGTTGACCATTCTTGATTAATGTCTCAATTTGGTTGCTCTCAACTTCAGTTGGTCTACCCACCCGTGGAGCATTGTCCCTTTAGAAAACTCCAGCATGAAACTTCACAAACTACTTTTGACACGTTCAGTTGGTCACAGCATCTTCTCCATACACTGCACAAATTTTTCTTTTCTGTTTCAGGTGTGTTTTTATGTTTCTTGAAATAATAAAGCAAAATACGCTGAAAATGTTGCTTTCTTTTTCCATGATCAGTATTAAAATGGCTACTCAAAAATTCACCAATTGATAAGCTTTTTTTAAAAATACTGATATGACAGCTGTCACAGTACACTCTTAACAAAATTGTTTTTAATGAAATTTAAGACAATTAATCACTACTAGAGCCAGTTATAGGAAAAACCAAACAAACCTTTTGGCCAACCCAGTGCATATTTGTTTAGTCGCTAAGTCGTATCCAACTTTTTATGACCCTGTAGACTGTAGCCTGCCAGGTTCCTCTGTCCATGGGATTTCCCAGGCAAGAATACTGGAGTAGGTTGCCATTTCCTTCTCTAGGGGATCTTCCTGACCCAGGGATTGAACCCATGTCTCCTGCATTGAGGTGAATTCCTTACCCCTGAGCCAGTGGGGAAGCCAGAGTAATGACAAATTCTTCCCTGCTTAAATTTATGCCAGCAAATTTGGAAAACTCAGCAGTGGCCATAGGACTGGAAAAGGTCAGTCTTCATTTCAATCCCAAAGAAAGGCAATGCCAAAGAATGTTCAAACTACCGCACAATTGCACTCATCTCACACACTAGCAAAGTAATGCTCAAAATTCTCCAAGCCAGGCTTCAACAGTGCATGAACCATGAACTTCCAGATGTTCAAGCTGGATTCAGAAACACAGAGGAACCAGAGATCAAATTGTCAACATACGCTGGATCATCAAAAAAGCAAGAGAGTTCCAGAAAAACATTTATTTCTGCTTTATTGACTATGCCAAAGCCTTTGACTGTGTGGATCACAACAAACTGAGAAATTCTGAAAGAGATGGGAATACCAGACCACCTGACCTGCCTCTTGAGAGGCCTGTATGCAGGTCAGGAAGCAATAGTTAGAACTGGACAACAGACTGGTTCTAAATCGGGAAAGGAGTATATCAAGGCTGTATATTGTCACCCTGCATATTTAACTTATATGCAGAGTACATCATAAGAAATGCTGGGCTGGATGAAGCACAAGCTGGAATCAAGATTGCCAGGAGAAATATCAATAACCTCAGATATGCAGATGACACCACCCTTATGGCAGAAAGTGAAGAACTAAAGAGCCTCTTGATGAAAGAAGAGTGAAAAAGTTGGTTAAAACTCAACATTCAGAAAACTAAGATCATGGCATCTGACCCCATCACTTTATGGCAAATAGATGGGGAAACAGTGACAGACTATTTTGGGGGGCTCCAAAATCACTGCAGATGGTGACTGCAGCCATGAAATCAAAAGATGCTTGCTCCTTGGAAGAAAAGTTAATGACCAAGCTAGACAGCATATTAAAAAGCAGAGACATTACTTTGCCCACAAAGGTCCGTCTATCAAGGCTGTGGTTTTTCCAGTAGTCATGTGTGGATGTGAGAGTTGGACTATAAAGAAAGCTGAGTGCTGAAGAATTGATGCTTTTGAACTGTGGTGTTGGAGAAGACTCTTAAGAGTCCCTTGGACTGCAAGGAGATCAAACCAGTCCATCCTAAAGCAAATCAGTCCTGAATATTCATTGGAAGGACTGATGCTAAAGCTGAAACTCCAATACTTTGGCCACCTGATGTGAAGAACTGACTCATTTGAAAAGACCCTAATGCTGGGAAAGATTGAAGGCAGGAGGAGAAGGGGACGACAGAGGATGAGATAGTTGGATGGCATCACCAACTTGATGGACGGCATCACCAACTTGATGGACATGAGTTTGAGTAAACTCTGAGAGTTGGTTATGAACAGGAAGGCCTGGTGTGCTGCGGTCCATGGGGTCACAAAGAGTCGGATATGACTGAGCGATTGATCTGAACTGAACTAAATTTATACGTTTCAGTTTCTAGCTTTATCATTAGGTGGCGCTAAGAAACCATTTTCTTTACACAGAAGATTTAGCTGGGAGATTTGTTTTTGATAGCTGATTGTGAAATAGTAACAATATTCCTTTTAGGCTAGTGATTGAACTTTTTAAATAATTAAAATATAGGGAAGGCTGCTCATTTAAATGAATATTCAAAGTAATAATGATTATATCTTAATAATACTCTCAGAAGTAATTTAGTTGGACTTAGTGAATATTTTTTTGATGAATGAAAGGTCATACATGACCTCATTAATCTTTACCTGATATGTATTTTATGCTGATGTATGTCAGCAGTGTCTCAAAATGTTCCCCAGTATGTGTTTAACATGTTTCATACTTCTCCATAATGAAGCTCTCTACTCAGTAAGATAAATAGATCTATTTCTGCCATAGAATTTGACATAGCAGAACACACAGGATGCAAAATTAGTTAAGCTGAGGACATAGCTTTTTAGTATTTTTAACTACTTAATGTTTGCTACTTTAAAAAATAATTTCCAGGGACTTCCCTGGTGGTCCAGTGATAAGAATGTGGCTTGCAATGCAGGGAACCAGGGTTCCTTCCCTGGTCAGGAACTTAGATCCCACATGCCCTGGGGTAGCTAAGCCACAACTGGAGAGCCCCCATGCCATCCAATACAGCCAAATAA
Organism: Ovis aries; assembly: GCF_016772045.2. Lineage (NCBI taxonomy): Eukaryota > Metazoa > Chordata > Mammalia > Artiodactyla > Bovidae > Ovis > Ovis aries. The sequence goes on from NC_056065.1 coordinate 70,251,358, forward strand.
ATAAGTAAAAATAAAGAATAAATTTCAAAATAAGGTTAATGTATTCCCTGCATTCATTTCATCTGAGGTGCTTAATTTCTGAGCCTCATTCCAGAGATCTCTGTTGAGACTTCCCTGGTGACTCAGAGGTTAAAGCGTCTGCCCGCAATGTGGGAGACCTAGGTTTGATCCCTGGGTTGGGAAGATTGCCTGGAGAAGGAAATGGCAACCCACTCCAGTACTCATCCCTGGAGAATTCCATGGACAGAGAAACCTGGTAGGCTATAGTCCACAGGGTCGCAAAGAGTTGGACACGACTGAATGACTTCACTTTCTTTCACTTTCTGTTGAGAATCAAAATTTCTGCCCTTCTCCTTACAAAAGAATGTGTACTATATGATTTCATTTATATAAAATTCTAGGAAGTGAAAACTAGAATATAGTGATGAAAATTTGATGAGTGGTTGCCTGGGATAGAGAGCAGTTTGGAAGGAGCTGGAGGGGGACATTACAGGGGAACAGAAGGAAACTTTTAGGGTAATGGTTATGTTCACTATCTTGACTGTGGTGGTGGTTTCAAGTATATACACGTCTGAACTTATCAAATTGTGTATTTTAAATATGTGCAGTTCAGTGTATGACAGTTAGACCTCGATATAGCTTTTTTTTACTTCTGACTATTTTAAATATGTGCAGTTCACTGTATGACAGTTAGACCTCGATATAGCTTTTTTTTACTTCTGACAAGTTCTCCAGGTGATTTTTCATTCTCCAGGAGTTTGAGAATCAGTACAGTTGACTTTTGAACAACACAGATTTGAACTTCAAGGATCCGCTTATATAGGGATTTTTTTTTCACCATATATATACTACAGTACTACATGATTTGTAGTTGGTTGAATACACAGATGTGGAAACTATAAAGTTATGTTTGGATTTTTGATGGTGTGGAGGGTCACTGCCCCTAACTCCCACATTCTTCAAGGGTCTACTGTATTTTAAAACACAGGAAAGCAACTGATAAGATAGCTTTAGCCAAATCAAAGAAATACTAAAATCAAATGTTAAATGCTTTCAGTGTGGTTCTTTCATTATATTATTATCCTTCTTTTCTTGTACTTTATCCTGCAGCCATTTAGAACTTTTTCCTAAAGACTCTCGATCTTGCTGATGCTGTTTTCTCTGCCTCATGTGCTTCTCCGTATTATTTTTTCCCTACCTTTTTTTAATGCAGTTTATTTACATTTATATCAATATTTCAAGATCCAACTCAAATGTTACTTTTTCTTTAAAGTCTCAGATTCCCAAGGCATAGTTATTGTTCAGGTTGTTCTCTGTCCTGGTAGCATTTTGTTCATACCTCTGTTGCATTCGTGAAGTTGTGTTGCAGTTATCCGTCAGTTTCTTCCAGTGAACCATAAGCCTTTAGAGAACTGGAGTTGTGTTATATTCATCTTTGTATTTCCCTCTTTTTTTTTTAAGTTGTTTTTCTGTTTTGTCATTAAATTTTACTACTACAGGGTTAGTTTTATGTCATTTGTTATTTGATACAGATTTTAAAATTGTATTTATCTTTAATTTCTAAAGCTTGACATTATAAACTGATAAGGCTTCCAGGTACAACTATATTTTTCATTTTTAATCAGTAGTTCTTCAGAATATATTGTTACTATATTGTTTGGAACTGACACATTATATTGTTAGATATTCTCTTACTTAATATGACTTCATGAAAATTTATTTAACATAATCATAACCTTATTAATTTTTCTTAGTTTTTTGCCATAAGAGAAAACTCTAGATTTTTCCTTTATGCATTTGCACAGATACTGCATGCTTTAAATTATTTTGTAGGTTTTAGCCCACATATATTTTTGTGTGTCTTCTTTAGGCATTATATTTTTGGGTTTTGTTTTAATGCCAATCAGTATGCTGTACTTTATATTAGAATTTAGTTCATTTGCTTTATACACTTTAATTGATAACTTTATTCTAATTCCTTTGTCCTGTAAGTTTTCCCTCATCGTATCTTTTTTTTTTTTTTAATTATCTTTATATTTCTCTGATTTGGGGTTGGATTCCCACAGGGGCTCAATAAGTAATTGACTTTTAAATGAATAGATGAATCAGTCACCAAAGTGAGGCATCCATTAACTTGCCATATTTGTTTTCCTTAAATTTTGTGTTTTCTAAATTCAGTTTATTTATGTTACATTTTCATATAGAATATAAACTCTGTGTTTTAAAGAATTTTTTATATTATTTTTTCCCTTGAATTAGATTCTGATATCAAAGTCCTTGAAGACCAGTTTGATGAAATCATAGTTGATTTAGCCACAAAACGTAAGCAGTATCCCAGAAAGATCCTTGAGTATGTCATCAAAATCATAAAGGCACAACAAGAGATTCTGGTAAGATGATTTACCTTTAAAATAGTAAATTTTATGTAATGTCTGTTTTACCACAGTAAAAAAGTTAAAGTATAAGATCAAGAGGAGATAAATGTTTTCTTTGTTTTTCATGCCTAAATTACTACTGTTTGTCTATTATAAAACTTCCCCCTTCTAAGTAACACTAGGTTTTGAATACAGCTGATAATAAAGTAGAATTTGAAGATGGAAGACTGACAGTAACTTAATTCTGAGTCTAGGAAGGAGAAAGAAATTTATTTTTTAAGCTTCTTCCTTCTATTTGTGATTTGTATGTGGCACATTATTTGTATATAGTTATGTATTTTGTGAGACCCTTGTCTTTGTTACATATTTTGGTGATGAAGATTGAGACTACCTGTTTATAATGCCAAAATTTGCTTTATGAATTGTGTTTAATTTCTTTTGCTCCAAAAATTATGACGAGGCAGAAGGAGGTTTGTTGGAATGGCATTGCCTCTGGAGTGAGACATACATGTGGCTTTCAGCTTTGCTTAATGGTTTGTCCTTACTTTTTGAAATTAGCATACTTTCACATATAAATTTTCCAGTTGCCTAGTTTTCAGGAATTGCTTCAGAGAGTGAAAGCAGGTACTTTATCTAAAAATATTTTGCTTATCATTCTATGAGAAAAAATAGTTATAAGCAAAATTTTTCTTTTTTATTTCTTCCACAGAAATGTCAGTTCTCCAAGAAATACCCCACTCCCATCTCCCTCATCTACTTTTAAAGTTTTCTCAGGAAAAACATTACAAATGTATTTATTTTCTAGTATCTTTCTCCCTGTTACTACCCTTCCTCCCTGCTCCCACCTCCCTACCAAAAAACCTGTAGTCAGTATTACATTAAAGAAAGTTGCTGACCTAGATGGGGTGTTGCTGTGGAAGTTTAAAAATTGATGCAAAAATGAATGAGATGAGGATACTAAAGACAGCTTTAAAACAAACAAAAAACCTTTTTGGCTCCTGCTGCTTTGGGCAAGAGAAAGGACATTTTCCACTTCCTTTTTGCCTGAATTATGGATCTTGTTCTTAGAGTTCTGCTACTGCAGTCCCAGTGTATCACAGGTAGGCGTTAGTGTGCTGACACTTTCAAAAACAGATTTCTGTGTGAATATGAGTTCGAGTTCTAACCACTAAAATGAACTTTTGAAAACCAGTCCGTTAATAGTTTGAAAACTACCTTATACTTTAAGATTCTTTCACTGTGCCTTTATTTTGCTTCTATGCTTCTTTCTTGTATGCTGCATCTTAGTGTATGCAGTAGGTGGCAGTACTCTAAAAGGCATAATTCAGACTTAATTTGATCTGTTCTTTTCTCCTCCCTCCCCTACAGGATCTGATTTGGACATTTGTTTTGTTTTGGGGTTTTTTTTTTTTTTTTTGCAAAAGAATGATACTGCTGACTAATATTTGTTTATATTAGCCAAAGAAAATGTTTCTGTAAGTCACCTAGTTGTTAATTTAAATCTGTTTTATTTTATGTTTAGAAGCAGTACCACCCTGTTGTACATCTGTTGGACCTAAAATATGACCCTGATCCAGGTGAGCCCCAGTATTCATTTGTGGTAAAAATGAAGCATGAGCTTGTAATTTTAGGAGTTCCTGATATTCCTTTAAAGGTTTTAGCATCAGGGGTATCTTCCCTTTGATGCTCTAACTCACTCCCAGTCATAAGCATTTCAGTCTTTTTCTCACTTAGGTTTATGAGAACTAGCTCTGAACCTGCCATCTCAGAATTTCTAGGGTCAGGAACCAGGGATGTGGACTTCTGTTAAGCGGTCTCCTGACCTAGAGTGTTACACCTTCTCCATCCACCTTCTCCTATAATACCCTCCTGTCTTTAATACTATTATATTATCCATTCTTTGCATTACAGCCAAAGTGGTACTATTAAAGCACTCATAGTATGTTTTCTTCGTGTGATAACCATCATTGGTTTTTCATCATTTACAGAATAAAATCCAATAAAAATATAATATTGAACTTAAGAGATATGTACACTTGTTACACCTTGGAATTCAGTTCTGTTTTCCACTTAGGTGCATCTTGTAAAACACAAATAAAAAGAATATAAACTGTAAATCCAGCAACAGAACTAACATTGCTAAAAATGTGGATCATGCGTATTTTTAAAGAACTCTATTCTTACCTTTAAAAATTTGTAACAATTTTCCCAAGAGACATTTTGGAATTTGCGTTTGGCTCTCTAACGTACCAATTTTGAAGTCTTTGTAAAAACACTTAAGATCTTGATTTATTTGTATGGGATTTCTATACTTATGGCTTTAAATACCTCACCCTTGTTGAATTCTGATTGACCTTCTAACATGTCCCCTGCCCTTTCAAAGTGTCCCAAGCCAATGGGATAAACTGAGAGGGGGAAGCAAATGTAGACTGAAGTTGGTTAAAATCATAGCAGTCACTGTATTTGACAGTAAATATTAACCTAGTAGCACTTACTTTGTCGTTGGTTTGGTTTGGTTCAGTTCAGTCGCTCAGTTGTGTCTGAATCTTTGCAATCCCATGGACTGTAGCACACCAGGCTTCCCTGTCCATCACCAACTCCCAGAGCTTGCTTAAACTTATGTCCATTGAGTCGGTGATACCATCCAACCATCTCATCCTCTGTCGTCCCCTTTTCCTCCTGCCTTCAGTCTTTCCCAGCATCAGGGTCTTTTCCAGTGAGTCAGTTTTTCGCATCAGGTGGCCATAGTTTTGGAGCTTCAGCTTCATCATCAGTCCTTCCAATGAATATTCAGGACTGATTTTCTTTAGGATGGACTGGTTTGATCTCCTTGCAGTCCAAGGGATTCTCAAGAGACTTCTCCAGTACCACAGTTCAAAAGCATCAATTCTTCAGTGCTCAACTTTCTTTATGGTTCAAATCTCACATGCAGTCATAACTAATGGAAAAACCATAGCTTTGACTAGATAGACCTTTGTCAGTAAAGTAATATCTCTGCTTTTTAATATGCTGTCTAGGTTGGCCATAACTTTCCTTCCAAGGAGCAAGCATCTTTTAATTTCATAACTGTAGTCACCATCTGCAGTGATTTTGGAGCCCCCCCAAAATAAAGTCAGCCACTGTTTCCACTGTTTCACCATCTATCTGCCGTGAAGTGATGGGACCAGATGCCATGATCTTAGTTTTCTGAATGTTGAGCTTTAAGCAGCTTTTTCACCTCTTTCACTTTCATCAAGAGGCTCTTTAGTTCTTCACTTTCTGCCATAATGGTGGTATCATCTGCATATCTGAGGTTATTGATATTTTTCCCGGCAATCTTGATTCCAGCTTGTGCTTCTTCCAGCCCAGCATTTCTCATGATGTACTCTGCATAGAAGTTAAATAAGCAGGGTGACAATATACAGCCTTGACATACTCTTTTTCCTATTTGCAACCAGTCTGTTGTTCCATGTCCAGTTCTAACTGTTGCTTCCTGACCTGCATATAGGTTTCTCAAGAGGCAGGTCAAGTGGTCTGGTATTCCCATCTCTTTCAGAATTTTCCAGTTTGTTGTGATCCACACAATCAAAGGCTTTGGCATAGTCAGTAAAGCAGAAATAGATGTTTTTTCTGGAACTCTCTTGCTTTTTTGATGATCCAGCAGATGTTGGCAATTTGATCTCTGGTTCCTCTGCCTTTTCTAAAACCAGCTTAAACATCTAGAAGTTCATGATTCACGTATTGTTGAACCCCGGCTTGGAGAATTTACTTACTTTTAAGGGCTATTCATATTTTGTCAAACTTGGGTCAGATCTTCCTAGGAATTAAAAGGTATGGATATAGTTGAAACTTTGTTTTTACCGTTTTACCATCCCATTCCACTCCCTCTTACTTCAGAATAACCACTATGCTCAAGTTGAGAGGATCCTTCCTATCCATGTTTTTGTGCTTTTACTTTATAGATGTATATCCATAAACACTGTGTGGCATGTCTTTTAAAATTTTTACATAAGCTGTATCATACCAATCATATCATTCTGCAACTTGTTTTTCCCCATTGGTATTGTATACACGTTATCTGCATTCAGTTAGTTTCTGTATAATCTGAGCATGAATACTTCTCTGTAAGTCCGTTCCTCTACTGAGGGACACTTGGTTTCTTTTTCCTTTTTTGGCTGTTATGAACAGTTTTACAATGAATATTTTTACACCTGTGTCTTGTAAACTGTGGCATACTTAATGTTGCAGATTTTCTGAGGCAGATTTCTGGAAGCAGAGTTTCTAGGTCCAGAGAGCTTGTCTCTGTTCAGCTTTATTACATTTGAGCTTTACTACCCCCTCCAAAGGTCATGTCAGTTTATGGTTCCACCAGCAGTGTTTGAAAGTTCTTGCTTCTATACAGTTTGCCAAAAATTAATTGCTGTCAGGTTTTCTGTACTTTTTTTTTTTTTCGCCAATGTGATGGGCATGTAGAAGTTTTTAAAGTGAGGTTGTTCGTCTTGAGTTACCTATTTATATTCTTTGCCTGTTCTTTGGTTGGGTATTACAGCTTTCCTTATTCATTTCTAAGAGTCATATACACAGGCACATGAAGATAGACACATGCACACACACATTACAGACATTAGTGTTATAAGCACTGTAAATATTTGCTCTCAGTTTTGGGTTGTCTTATAACTATTTATAATGACTTTATATATACATAAGTTTTTAAAATATATATAACTTTATTGTGATATAATTTATGTATAATAAAAGTATGTACATTTTATGCATACAGTTTGAGTTCTGGCAAATGTATACAACTCTGTAACCATGACCACAATTCAAATACAGAATTTTTCATCACTCATAAAGTTCCCTTATGCCCCTAAATTTTATGCTTTTTGTCTCTAACTCTGCTAATATGGTGAATTAACATTGACAGATTTTTCTGATGGTTATCATTGCATTCACACGGAAAACCCCACTTACTCATTAGTATATTTTTTCTTTTATATACTTGAATTAAAGTTACCTATATTTTATTTATATTTGTATACTATGTTAAACTATAGTATATTTGCATCTATAGTCATACAAAAAATAAACCTGTTTTAAAACATCCTGTCCCTTTCCAATTTTGTCAGCAAGGTTATGCTGCCCTCATAAAACAGTTTCTAAATGTCACAGGGTTTTTGGTCTTTGAAGAGTTGGTGAGATTCATGTATAAAACTGTCTGAGCCTAGTTATAAACTGACTTAGTATATTTAATGGTTATTGATTTCTTCAGGTTTTTTTTTTTTCTTAAGTCAATTTTGGTAATATTTGTTTGAAAAACAGTCTGTTTCATCCATGTATTCAGTATATTGGCATGAAACTTTATGGTAGTTACTTATAATTTTAAAAATTTCTGTTCCACATATGCTTATTTCTTAATGTTGTTTATTTTTGCTTTCTCTTTTTTCTTGATATCTTGCTCTAGATTTCTTTGTTTTTAATTGGTCTTTTCAGAGAGTCATCTTTTAGTTTTGCTGAGTTTTTCTATTGTTTTTCACTTTTCTGGTTCCCTGAGTTCTGATCTTATCTTTAGTGTGGTCTTCCTGCTTTCTTGAGTTTTATGTGTTACTTTTAACTTCTTAAATTAAACACTTCATTAGTTTACTTCAGTCTTATTTTTTAGTAAATAAGTACAGATTTATCTCCAGGTCCTGCGTTAGCCATATCCTGAAGACTCAACATATAGAACTTTCATAGTTTAACTCCAAATATTTTTTCATTTCCAAATGTAGGAATCTTACTTATTTTCCTCTTTTTTGCCATCTGCCATGTTGATAGATTTTTATCTCTTATTTTCCTTTTTTTCTGGTTTGAAAGCTATCTGCTATGCTTCTTTTCCTTTAGTGTTACCTGTTAAAATTTTAGCATACTATAGTTCTAAAATTATCTAATATAGTCAGGAGTTATACAGTATTTCAGGTTCCCTCCTAGGCAAGAAAAGGACTTTATTATACTTTACCCGCTGAATAAGCACATCCCTCCCTCAATTTTCCTTCTTATTTGTGTCTAGAACTTTATAGCACTCATCTGCCTTTTGTCCCTATAGATTTGACTATTGTAGACATTTCATATAAATTAAATCATGTAATATGTCATCCTTTAAGAATGGCTTCTATGAATTGGCATAATGTTTCAAGGTCCATGTTATAGCATGTATCAGTATTTTGTTGCTAATGTAAATGGAGTTAAAAAATAGTTTCAGTTTGTTTATTGCTACTGTATAGAAATAGGATTGATGTTTATATCTTGATCTTGTATCTTTCAACCTTGCTGATCTCATTTATTAGTTCTAATAGTTTTTTAGTGGATTCTTTAGAGTTCTCTACATAAAAGATTATATCATGTGATCGACAAATCAGAGTTTTACTTCTTCCTTTCCAGTCTGGAGGCCTGGTACTCATAGTTGATAAGTCTGCTCAGAGACTAATTGCCATTCTTTAATGGATAATCTGTATTTTCTCTCCTGATTTTTCATAATTTTTTTGTGTATTCTTAATGTTCTACAGTTTTAGCACAATATGGTTAGGTGTTTATTTTTTATTTATCTAACATGGTGCTTAGGGTACACTTTTTCCAACAATGAAAATAACTTTCTTGCTTTTTCTTGATATATAAAAATGTATTCACATCCCCAAAGTGTTAAAAGCATAAGAAATGAGTTTAAATCACATGGAATCATGTACTCGAGATAACCACTATTAACATGTTTCTAACCAGTGACTAGTACTCTTGCCTGAAAAATCCCATGGATGGAGGAGCCTGGTAGGCTGCAGTCCATGGGGTTGCTAAGAGTCGGACACGACTGAGAGACTTCACTTTCACTTTTCACCTTCATGCATTGGAGAAAGACATGGCAACCCACTCACAGTGTTCTTGCCTGGAGAATCCCAGGGACAGAGGAGCCTGGTAGGAGGCCGTCTATGGGGTCGTACAGAGTCGGACATGACTAAAGCGACTTAGCAGCAGTAGCAGTATTATAATATATTGCTTATTGCTACCTCTTCAGTCCACCTGCAGATCTTGCTGCCTTGACCTTGAAAACGTATTTCAATTTCAACTACTTCCTATCAAATCCATCTCTACTGCTGTTGTCATTGTCTCCATATTCTCTTAGTGGGACTACTGCAGTAGTCTGCTGGTCTCCTTCCAGTTCAGTTTGCCACATGGCATCCAGGGGATTCTTTCTGAAGCATAATCAGGGTGCATCAGTCCCTGCTTAAAAGTCTCCAGTGGCTCCGCATCATACTTCCCCTTGGTCTACAGGTCCTCTCTGACCTGGTCCCTGGCTGCTCCTCAGATTTCATCTCTGACCCTAGTTTCTTAGCACTCTCACCTTTGTCTACTGAGCTCCAGCCACACTAGCATTCTTTCTGTTTCACCCAGAATGTGCCAAACAGGCACTGGCCCTGTGGTTTTCACACTTGTTGCTCCCTGGTTCCTGTCTGAAACTATCTGCCTGACTGTCCCTTCATTCAGCTCTGTTCAAAGCGTAACCTCATCAGCGAGGTCTTCCCTGACAGTCTGTGTCAGATCCCTTCCTGACCCCCTTGCTCATACTCTGTCACCCTAACCTGCTTTATTTCCCCTACTACTTACTGACATTATGTAATTTCTCTTTATTTTATTGTCTTCATCCCTTCCCTCACTGTACTATAAACTCCCTGTGAACAAGGGCTTTGTTTTGTCTACTTCTGTATCCCTTAGCTTTAAGATCGTTATCTGACATAGTACACTCAGGAAATATTTATGAAATAAGTACATAATTATACATGTTCTTTTAAAAATTTTAAAAAATAAGGATAGTGTTTAACTTGTTTTTGGCCTCCTTCCTCCTTTCCTATCTACTGCTCCTTCAGAGATACATCACTAATCTGGTGTGAAGCCGTTTACCCTTTTTTCTCTTTTCATATAATCATATTGAAATACATACATACTAGACATTTGGGGAGCATAATTTATTTTACAGAAAAGTGATTTATGTATTCAGATTATCTATACCTTACTCTTATAAATATATGGGAGATCCTCCAATTCAACTACCATAGATCTCACATTATATTTTAAATTGTGTTATGTTTTTATAATTAGTTTTTGTTTCATGCTATTAATAAATGTAAGCTTAACATTAACTTGTAAATAGTCAATGGTATATATATATAGTAGAAAATGAAAATCCAGTCTATTTGTCTTCCCCAGTCTATCTGAAGTCAGTCAGTTCAGATAGTTCAGTCGCTCAGTCGTGTCCGACTCTTTGCGACCCCATGAATTGCAGGAGGCCAGGCCTCCCTGTCTATCACCAACTCCCGGAGTTCACTCAAACTCAGGTCCATTGAGTCGGTGATGCCATCCAGCCATCTCATCCTCTGTTGTCCCCTTCACCTTCTGCCTCCAATCCCTCCCAGCATCAGAGTCTTTTCCAATGAGTCAACTCTTCGCATGAGGTGGCCAAAGTGTTGGAGTTTCAGCTTCAGCATCATTCCTCCCAAAGAACACCCAGGACTGATCTCCTTTAGAATGGACTGGTTGGATCTCCTTGCAGTCCAAGGGACTCTCAAGAGTCTTCTCCAACACCACAGTTCAAAAGCATCAATTCTTTGGCGCTCAGCTTTGTTCACAGTCCAACTCTCACATCCATACATGACCACTGGAAAAACCATAGCTTTGACTAGATAGACCTTTGTTGGCAAAGTAATGTCTCTGCTTTAGAATATGATATCTAGGTTGGTCATAGCTTTCCTTCCAAGGAATAAGCGTCTTTTAATTTCATGGCTGCAATTACCATCTGCAGTGATTTTGGAGTCCCCCAAAATAAAGTCTGACACTGTTTCCACTGTTTCCCCATCTATTTGCCATGAAGTGATGGGACTGGATGCCATAATCTTCATTTTCTGAATGTTGACCTTTAAGGTAACTTTTTCACTGTCCTCTTTCACTTACATCAAGGGGCTTTTTAGTTCTTCTTCACTTTCTGCCATAAGGGTGGTGTCACCTGCATATCTGAGGTTATTGATATTTCTCCTGGCAATCTTGATTCCAGCTTGTGCTTCTTCCAGCCCAGCGTTTCTCTTGATGTACTTACTCTGCATATAAGTTAAATAAGCAGGGTGACAATATACAGCCTTGACATACTCCTTTTCCTGTTTGGAACCAGTCTGCTGTTCCATGTCCAGTTCTAACTGTTCCTTCCTGACCTGCATATAGGTTTCTCACGAGGCAGGTCAGGTGGTCTGTATTCCCATCTCTTTCAGAATTTTCCACAGTTTGTTGTGATCCACACAGTCAAAGGCTTTGGCATAGTCAGTAAAGCAGAAATAGATGTTTTTCTGGAACTCTCTTGCTTTTTCGATGATCCAACAGATGTTGGCAATTTGATCTCTGGTTCCTCTGCCTTTTCTAAAACCAACTTGAACATATGGAGTTTCACAGTTCATATATTGCTGAAGCCTGGCTTGGAGAATTTTGAGCATTACTTTACTATCATGTGAGATGAGTGCAATTGTGTGGTAGTTTGAACATTTTTTGGCATTGCCTAAAGGTTTAGGATCCTCCAGTAGCCAAAAAAAGTCTTCCCAGGTGCTACTGGTAAAGAACCCACCTGCCAACGCAGGAAACTTAAGAGACATGGTTCCGATCCCTGGGTGAGGAAGATCTGGAGGAGAGCATGACAACCCACTCCAATATTCTTGCCTGGAGAATCCCATGGACAGAGGAGCCTGGCGAGCTACAGTCCAGAGAGTCACAAAAAGTTGGAAACAACTGAAGCAACTTAGCATGCATGCAGTAGCTAAAGGAAATCATAACAGACATTACAGAAGAAAAATAAATCATGAAATAAAACAAGAATAGTACAAAAATAGAAATGATAAAGAAGCAAAGTTAAAAGATTAAGTTAAAGATTTTCTAGAAGATGAGAGTCCTCAGACAAACTTACATGGAATTATAAGTGGAAGATGAGAAGAGGAAACAAGCAAAACAAATAAAAAAATCCCCCCTACTCAAAAACAAACAAAAAAAGTGTATACTCTATTTAAATAAAATTGTGCGTATGTGTGCTGCTGCTGCTGCTGCTAAGTTGCTTCAGTTGTGTCTGACTCTTAGAGACCCCATGGACTGCAGCCTACCAGGCTCCTCCGTCCATGGAATTTTCCAGGCAAGAGTACTGGAGTGGGGTGCCATTGCCTTCTCCATGTGTATGTATAAAAAAGCATTAAAAAAATTACCAGTAAGAACCACAGAAATGAACCATATGTTACATACTTGAATGAAAAAAATCACAGAATAGAATATATTGTATATATATAAACAACTCAAAACTCCCTGTGCCTACCTGCTCATATACAAATGTACTGATAAAGATCTAAGATTAGACATATCAAGCAGTTACAGTAATTGTCTATTTGAAGGTGTGTGACAGCAGATATTTAGAAAAGGCAGAGGAACCAGAGATCAAATTGCCAACATCCTCTGGATCTTCAAAAAAGCAAGAGAGTTTCAGAAAAACATCTATTTCTGCTTTATTGACTATGCCAAAGCCTTTGACTGTGTGGATCACAACAAACTGAAAAATTCTGAAAGAGATGGGAATACCAGACCACTTGACCTGCCTCTTGGGAAACCTATATGCAGGTCAGGAAGCAACAGTTAGAACTGGACATGGAACAACAGACTGGTTCCAAATAGGAAAAGGAGTATGTCAAGGCTGTATATTGTCACCCTGCTTATTTAACTTCTATGCAGAGTACATCATGAGAAACGCTGGGCTGGAAGAAGCACAAGCTGGAATCAAGATTGCCAGGAGAAATATCAATAACCTCAGATATGCAGATGACACCACCCTTATGGCAGAAAATGAAGAGGAACTAAAGAGGCTCTTGATGAAAGTGAAAGAGGAGAGTGAAAAAGTTGGCTTAAAGCTCAACATTCAGAAAACGAAGATCATGGCATCTGGTCCCATCACTTCATGGCAAATAGATGGGGAAACAGTGGAAACAGTGTCAGACTTTATTTTGGGGGCTCCAAAATCACTGCAGATGGTGATTGCAGCCATAAAGTTAAAAGATGCTTACTCCTTGGAAGGAAAGCTATGACCAACCTAGATAGCATATTCAAAAGCAGAGACATTACTTTGCCAACAAAGGTCCATCTAGTCAAGGCTATGGTTTTCCAGTGGTCATGTATGGATGTGAGAGTTGGACTGTGAACAAAGCTGAGCGCCAAAGAATTGATGCTTTTGAACTGTGGTATTGGAGAAGACTCTTGAGAGTCCCTTGGACTGCAAGGAGATCCAACCAGTCCATTCTAAAGGAGATCAGTCCTGGGTGTTCTTTGGGAGGGATGATGCTGAAGCTGAAACTCCAACACTTTGGCCACCTCATGCGAAGAGTTGACTCATTGGAAACAACTCTGATGCTGGGAGGGATTGGGGGCAGGAGGAGAAGGGGACGATAGAGGATGAGATGGCTGGATGGCATTACCGACTCAATGCGCATGAGTTTGGGTAAACTCCGGGAGTTGGTGATAGACAGGGAGGCCTGGCCTGCTGCAATTCATGGGGTCACAAAGAGCTGGACGCGACTGAACTGAACTGAAACCTTTAAAAATCATTTTCAGATTGCTCTATTTTTATTTTATCTACAGCAAATTCCTCCCCTTGACGTTGGTTATATTGGCTGTCCTTCATGGTTGTAATTTCTTCATATATTTAAGAATTTTGCTTAGCAAGTGTTTCTTGACTGAGTTTTTCATGTGCTTACTTTCTAATTGCTGCTTTCCCCTCTTCCTGTCTAGCAGTTTTGTGGTTGCCTTCTGTCTGGCCCTTGATCAGTCCCAGGCAAGAACCACATCTTAAATTGACACTGGGAGGGCCTCTGTTCCACTGTAATATTGGCGATAGTGGATCTAGTCACTAAGTCAGCAGGCAGCTTAATACAGCCCTGGCTTTGAGGCATTTTCTGCCATCAACTAGTGTAGCTTTAAGTATGCTGCAGCTCAGTAGCTCAGTTTGTTGGTTTTTTCCCCCAGCCTCCTTTTCAGGGTAGGAAAACTCCATTTGAACCCTTGGTTTCATGTATGAGGCCAGCTCTCCCCATTCCCTGCCCCTCTGGTGCATGTTGACACCTTTTTATCTTGTGGGTAGCAAATTCCTGGTTACTTACTGCCTACCTTCCGTCTGCCCTCCAGTCGGTCTGTAACTTTAGCCTGACTTAAAAGCTTTTTCTCTTCTACTTTTTTCTGGTTCATAGAAATTTACTTTGTACATGCTTTGAATTTGTCTTTAAAATTTTTCTGTCTTTATCCAGTGGTACTTTGGACAAAAGTGGGGAGTTTATGAACTTCCAAGACCAGCTTGACTAGAAATTTAGGATACTCTTAAAAACACAAATCAACTTTCATTCCTCTGCTTAAAATCCTAAAGTCTCCCAATTTTAAAGAATACATAATAGACTTTGACCTTCTCAGCATTCCTTTATGTGACCTGGCCCTTCCAGATTCATTTCAAAAGCTTTCCTTTTTGTTCTAGCCCTCTGTAGACCCTCTCTTTCTGCAAAGTGGTTCAGCTGTATGTGTGTGTGTATGTCTATTCGTTTTTTAGTTTCTTTTCCATTGTAGGTTATTACAAGATAGTGAGTAGAGTTCCCTATGCTATTAATATGTAGTAAGTAGGTCCTTGTTGGTTATCCATTTTATATACAGTAGTGTGTATATTTTAATCTCAGACTCCTGATATATCCCTCTTACCCTTGGGTAACCATAAATTTGTTTTCTATGGCTGTGATTCTATTTCTCTTTTGTCAGTAAGTTCATTTGTATCATTTTTTTTAAGATTCCACATATAAGCAATATTGTATGATATTTGTCTTTCTCTGTCTAACTTCACTTAGTATGATAATCTCTAGGTCCATCAGTGTTGCTGCAAATGGCATCTCATTCTTTGCTGTGGTTGAGAAGTATTCCACTGTGTGTATGTACCACATCATCTTTGTTGATTCATTTGTCAGTTTTGTTTCCATGTCTTGATTGGCTATTGAAAATAGTGCTGCTGTGAACATAGTGTTGGCTCTGTGTCTTTTCAAATTACAGTTTTCTCCAGATAAATGCCCAGGAGTAGAATTGCTGAGAGATCTGTTTTTAGTTTTTAAAAGAATTGCTGTGAAAGTTGCTGATTTGTGTCCAACTCTTTACAACCCCATGAGTATACAGTCCATAGAATTCTCCAGGCCAGAATACTGGAGTGGGTAGCCTTTCCCTTCTCCAGGGGATCTTCCCAACCCAGGGATCGAACCCAGGTCTCCCCACATTGCAGGCGGATTCACTGAAACCTGAACCACAAGGGGAAGCCCAAGAATACTGGAGTGGGTATCCTATCGCTTCTCCAGGGGATCTTCCCAACCCAGGAAGCAGGCGGATTCTTTACCAACTGAGCTATCAGGAAATTGCCAAGGAATTCCCATACTGTTCTCCATAGTGGGTGCATCAGTTTACATTCGAATTAGTAGTGTAGAAGGGTTCCCTTTTCTCCACCCCTTCTCCAGGGTTTATCATTTGTAGCCTTTCTGATGATGGCTGTTCTGACTGGTATGAGGTAATACCTTATTGTAGTTTTGATTTGCATTTCTTGAATAATTAGCAGTGTTGAGCATCTTTTCATGTGCCTGGTGGCCTTCTGTATGTCTTCTTTGGAGGAATATCTATTTAGGTATTCTGCCCATTTATTTTTTTATTGAGCTATATGAGCTGATGGTGTATTTTGTAAATTAATCCTGTCAGTCACATAGTTTGCAAGTATTTTTTCCTCAGATTGTCTTTTTGTCTTGCTGATGGTCTCCTTTGCTGTGCAAAAGCTTTTAAGTTTAATTATGTCCCATTTGTTTATTTTTGGTTTCGTTTCCATCACTCTAGGAGACAAATCCAAAAAAAAAAATACTGCTATGGTTTTTGTCAGAGTGTTCTGCCTGTTTTTCTCTGGGAGTTTCACAGTATCCAGTCTTACATTTAGATTTTTAATCCATTTTAACAAAGTTTGCTTTTGTATATGGTGTTAGAGAATGTTCTAATTAATTATTTTACAGGTAGTTGTCCAGTTTTCCCAGCACTACTTGTTGAAGAGACTGTCTTTTATTCAGTGTATATCTTTGCCTCCTTTGTCATAGATAAAATGATCATAAGTATATGAGTTTACTTCCCCCAGTACTTCTAAGGTTGACATCTTCTCAGTTTTTCTTATTTAAATGCTTCCTCCGCAGAGAGATCTTTCCTACTCACCCTGGTAAAAGTAATCTCTCCCCAGTTCTCTGTCATAATACTTGTTTATTTCCATAATATCATTTGTTACGACATGTGCTTGTTTGTTCCTTTTCTCACAAAACTGAAAGCTTCATGAGCTTTTTACTTTGCATGTTTGTTTGCATTATGTGAAACCAGCATATAGCATCATGCTCAGTAAATACTTACCACATGACTATTATTCACCCATGCATTCAGCATATTTATTGAATGTCTACTATATGCCAGAACTATTCTCATTGTGGAGGATGTAATGGTGAATGATACAGACAGGGTCCTTGCTCTGTGGAGCTTACATTCTAATGAGGGAAGGCAGGTATCAACAAATAGAAAAATAAATAACATCAGTGCTAGGGTGATGTGTTTAGGTGATGGGAAACACTTTTCTGAGGAAGTAACAAGAAGGAATTTATCTTGTGACAATCAAGAGGAAGAACTTTTCAGTTAGAAAAGCTAGAACAAGGTTCCTAAGAATGAGCTTGAGTATTCATAGAACAAGGGACTACTGAGGCTGTAGTGGAAGGAATAGAGGGAAAGAGCATTATAGGAGAAGGTTAGAGTCTTGACTGAGACCAGATAACACAAGCTAGGAGTTTAAAAATATGTGGTACCTTAAGACAGATGCAGTTCTTGGGTACTGAAGGAGCTGGTGAGGTGTAGGTGTGAGTAGAGGCCAAGGAGCCTAGCACGTGTGTTAAACAGATGGGTTAAAATTGTGGCAAAGTGTTATCTTCCAGAAAGTCGTATATCACTGCTTAGTTTTTGGTTTCCTTTTCACTGGGGATGCTACTTTTTAACTCATGGTTCTTATTCATGCCTTTAGTTACCCTTTTTAGAAACTAGTACAAGCCAAACATCCTATATTATGCATGCTTGCTCATACATGTTCATAAAAATACAGTGGAAATGGAAAGGAAACACTCAGTTAATGCCTTTTTTTCCTTGCTGAATTTCTGAATTTGTGCATGCTTTTGGAATTTCATGTTTCCTAGTTTAGTCAGTGCAGTGACCTAAAAGCAAAACAAGGTTGATTACTCAATCTTTCATTTCCACTTTTTCATTTCCCTGTGTTTTAGAAAGCAAGTGACTAGGGAAGGCAGTGTACTCAAGGGTGCCTAACTTCCACATTTTTAAGAGCAAACTTTTATATATATATATCTTTGCAGCAGTCTTCTAATTAACTCCCTACCAATAGGATGAGTTTTCATTTGTCATTTATAACCTTTTGTGATCCTATTAGTGAAACTAATCATTCTTTCCATATCATCAACTTTTTTAAAAAGTTATTTGAAATTAATTGACTAGGCTCCCTTTTTATTATTTCCTGTCCTTCACAAAACATGTAGTAGTGACAAGGATCTATTTTAAGTTTCTCTGTAGTAGACTTTATGATAGTTCTTTTGCTGACCCTACAAGCAGAGGACTTAGAGACAGTTCCTCTTTTTTCCTAATAATGACAGCTTGCTTAAGCCATTGTTAGAATATTTACAGGTAGTCACCCACTTACAAATGGTTACATTTCAGACTATACTTAATCTGAACTTTGAAATTTGAACTGTATTTCCCCCTGAAAAAATGTGCAAATGGTATTATAAACAAATAACTTTCTAGGCTACCCTTTAAAGACCTGTGTAAACCTGTGTGTGCTCGGTCATTCAGCTGCGTCTGACTCTTTGTGACCCTATGGACTATAGCCCACCAGGGCCCTCTTTCCATGGGATTCTCCAGGCAAGAATACTGAAGTGGGTTGCCATGCCCTCCTCCAAGGAATCTTCCCAACCCAGGGGTTGAACCCGTGTCTCTTGCATTGCAGAATTCTTTACCGCAAAGCCACCAGGGAAGCCCCATGTAACATATAGTGTAGCTGAAATACTACACATTTATGATGAAAAATATTAGGAAAACCACACTTCAGATGCACATTAGTTCTACTGCGTGACATTTAAATAGAATCTGGAGGTAGTCCTTTGGGTTCAGTGATACCTTTGTTTGTGATGAGACAGTGAATAATGGTGCCATGAAGGTGTTCCCATTAAGGTGATGGAGAGAGCCCTTGAGGATGCTTCTGCAGGAAGCCCATCCATCTCCTGTGTGGCAAGGACCAGCCATCTGGACATGAGACAGTTGATCACAAGTACCTGTAAGCTCTTACTAGTTACAGCAAGTGGAACATTCATTTAAAATAACCTTAAGTGAGAAATTGAAAAGTTTGTGTATTTTGAATTCCTGAGCAGATGTTAATGTTGGTGAATGCTTTTCTGATACATTTACAGATGACATATTTCATTTTTAGTGGTCATATTTGTGTGTTTATTTTTCCCTTTTTGGGTTTTTTAAAATCTGTGTGTGTTTAGTTTTATTCCTAAAATTATTGATGCTTCTTAGTTTTCAAAGAAAGGAATTTAATTTACTTAACTAAAAACAAAACAGTACTTAAATGTTAATAGTTGAAACAAATTTAACTCTAGACTTTTAAAAATTCTTTGCTAGGCATAATTTATTTTTGTTTTTATCTTAAGAGATTTTTACTGTAGCAAAATTTTTGACTGTTTGTTAACTTATATTCATTTGAGTATAGCATAATTCCTGACAAAGTGGTAGTTTGGAAAGTTACATATAGAATATAGAAGAGTGTGTGCTGTGAGTTTCTAACTCTGTTTAGTGTTTATTCAGTTATTCGTTTAGTTCAAATACATTTCTCAGTTGTCACAGCTCCTTTTTTTCCCATCTAAAAAAAAAGAGGCTGATGAAACCTGCTTCCGTCACAGAGTTGCTAAAGTTAATACATAGGATTGATTGGCATTGTATGACAGCCCATAATACTACAGAAATGCGCTATCAGAAGATCACATGTAGGGAAAACTTCCATTCCTTCTGTTTCTTTTACCTGAACTCTCCTTTTTATAGCCAAGTTTCTCAAAAGAATAATCTACATTCATCCGCTTCACTTTCATTTTTGTCAAAAATCATCAGTAGTATTAAGCATTGATATTGTTATGACTATGTAAATATTCTTCAGTATGAGTCAGGTAATCATACTATGAGTGTATTTTCTTTCTTGAACATCTTTCTACCCCCCTGCTTCGGAATGCTTTATTTTTCTGTTTACTTTGTTTGCTGATGTGTCTTTCACTAATTCTTTCCCAAACACTTCAATAGAACTGTAAAATTCTTCTCAATATAGTAAACACTTCCATCAAATCCACTTTTAAAACGCTTTCCTTTTTTCTTGGAGGTTTTCCTCTGGGAGCCTTTTGTCTTCCTGTTCTAATCTGGACTGTTTGCTCTTTAGGCCTGCTGAAGAGCTTTCATTCCATCTGTTTTTTCCTCCTCATCCTGGGGATTTCCTTTACTTCTGTTATGTTTTGGATCATGTTTCCTGGTTCCTGTGTTTTCTTCTTTCTTGATTTATTCTCTTGTTTTGGTATAGCACATCCTCTACCACCCACCTCCTCCTTCCACTCACCCCCAGCCACCCAGTACAAAATCTTCTTAGTCTATAACATCTATGTTATAACAGCTTTTATAACATCTGTAAAGTTTTTACTCCTTTCAATTCCCTTGTTGGATTGACCTCACCTTTGTGCCTCCATGGCAAACTTTGTTATAGCCTTCATCCATCATACTTTTCAAGCACCTGCTCTACAAGTCAGACACTGTGTTCAGCAGGAGGGAGTCCAAGATTAAGAGAATAAGGTTCTTGTTCCCAAGGAAATTCTGAAAAATAGGAGCACCATGGTTCCTACTGCGGGGGCCGTACTGCCCCCTAGCGGTCCTTTGAAAAATAGGGGGAAATTTTTAGTTACAGCACTAATGGGAGGGCGTAGCTGGCATTTTATAGTCAGGGGCCAAGAATGCTAAACGTAGTGTAAGTCCAGCACAAGTTTAGAATGTCCCACCAAACATTCATGTATGAAAATCTGTTCGCAGTTATCCAAGCCTGGGACCTAACTCCATTTTACATGCAATCCCAAACTACTTGGCACATTTTTCATTGTTATTGCTTGTGCAACAGATGGAAAACAGCTATTGTCCATCCGTGTGTGTTTGCAGAAGAAAGTTTTTTGTTAAGTTATATGTGTTACTACGTGCTGAGTGACTGAACTGAAGACAACTTTCTAGAGTAAATGCTGAAAAAGAGATTTCGTTCATTATGTGTATGTTTGTATATATTGAGCTATAATATATAGTGCGCAGCTTGATGAACTTGTATACATATATACATATTAAAGTATGTAACTGCCACTTGGATCTAGATATTGTCTGCAGAGTTGGGAAACATAGGATAAACCTATTTTTATGGGTTTTTAAAATATATTTATTTTTTTAATTTATTCATTTTTTAATTGAAGGATAATTACTTACAGAATTTTGTTGTTTTCTGTCAGACCTCAACCTGAATCAGCCATCGATATATATATATCCTCTCCCTCTTGAACCGCCCTCCCATCTCCCTCCCCATCCCACCCCTCTAGGTTGATACAGAGCCCCCGTTTGAGTTTCCTGAGACATACAGCAAATTCCCACTGACTATCTATTTTACATATGGTAATGTAAGTTTCCATGTTACTTTCTCCCTACCTCTCACCCTCTCCTCCTCTCTCCCCATGTACATAAGTCTATTCTCTGTCTGTTTCTCCACTGCTCCCTGCAAATAAATTCTTCAGTAGTATCATTCTTCTAGATTCCATATATATACATTAATATGCGATATTTATTTTTCTGACTTCACTCTGTATAATAGGCTCTAGGTTCATCCATCTCATTAGAATTGACTCAAATGTGTTCTTTTTTTATGGCTGAGTAATATTCCATTGCATATATGTACCACAACTTCTTTAACATAGGATAAACCTATTTTTAAAAAGTACCTTTTCAAATAATATGCTGTTATGTTTTCATATGTACAGTAAATATAGTCACACTGTCCAAAAATCTGGAAGCATCAGGAAAATATCCTATTTATTTCATTTTTTACATTTTAACAGTTAGATCCGTTGCTTTAAATTTTACTTGAAAAGGTAACTTGAAGAAGAAGATATAGACTATATTATTTGCAAGTGTAACTAACACATATTTATTCTGCTTCCCAATTTTACAGACACTCTGTACCCCAAAAAGTTTCTGTATATTCCTTACTGGTCAATATTCTGCTGCTCTCAGAGGTAGCCACCATTCTGACTTAATCATCATATTTCTTCAAATATTCTTTCTATCTCTATTAATTTACATATGCAGGAAAGGTAAATTGAACTAAAAAGAAGTCTTTGCAACTAGAGTTGCATTTTATCAGTCTGATTATGAAATGTTTTAGATCCACTTACAACTTTTATACTCCCTTTTTTCAAAAGATGAATTACTTAGAAATTTTCAACAACATTTTTATTTGCAAAGGATTTTGGTACAGTGTGTAGAACAAAGCTAATGGGAAATATGTAATGGAAGATTTGTCTTTTTAATAGAACCAAATGTTACTGAATTAACAGAAGCACCCAAAATGTAGGAATCTCATTTTTATTAATAAAAATTATTTTAAATACTTTCTATTATTGCCACATTGTATATTAAAAACTTTTTTATAGTGATAAGAAATTATGTGAATTTAAAATTCTCAATTAGATTGCTTGTCTTTATTCTTACTCCCTGGTGGCTCAGGCAGTAGAGTGTTCTGTCTGCAATGCGGGAGACCTTGGTTTGATCCCTGGGTTGAGAAGATTCCCTGGAGAAGGAAATGGCAACCCTCTCCAGTACTCTTGCCTAGAAAATCACATGGACGGAGGAGCCTGGTCCAGGCTACTGTCCATGGGGTCAGAGAGTCAGACACGACTGAGAGACTTCACTGATTCTTACTCTGAATCTGTCCACAAAGGTCAACTACATATCTTCTGTCTGTTGAGTCACTGAGTCGTGTCTGACTCTTTGGAACCCCATGGACTGTAGCTCGCCAGGCTCCTCTGTCCATAGGATTCTCTAGGCAAGAATACTGGAGTTGGTTGCCATTGTCTCCTCCAGGGGATCTTCCTGACCCAGGGATTGAACTCACATCTCTTGCATCAGCAGTTGGATTCTTTACCACTGTGCCACCTGGGAAACGCCATCTTCTCTATAGTTCTCATATTTCTGTTTTTGTCTTATCCATTCTATATTCCCCATCGCCTTTCAACAGTATGACTGTATGATCTCTGAATTCTTTTTAAATGGATGTGATTACTGAACTACTGAATGTAATCTGAATTGTGGTGGAATTTCAAAGTAGGAGATAATATTTTCTATTGGATTTAATCCCTACACTTTCCAGTGTTTTAGTGTAGGGAATTATTTTGATGTAACACTTTTAATAAGGCCATCTCATTTGTAGATATATTGTGCTTCCTAATTTTCACCATTTCAACATGCTGTACTTTGTATTGGCATATTATCCACACTTTTTTAAGATTATTTCCTCCCCTGTTGTCATATTCAAATAAATAGAGTATGTTATTTCACTGATCTTCTGTTTTATATATGGAATAACCTCTGCTTTTCTTGTTAAGTAAAGGTGAAGAGTCCTCACAGATCATTGTCCAGATAGCACCTGCATGTCTTTTATGACTTGGTATTAGATTAAAAACCTAAAATATTGTTTGGTGGTTTCTTTGCAGCCCCTCGGTTGGAAAACTTGAGATGCAGAGGAGAAACAGTAGCTAAGGAGATCAGTGAAGCCATGAAGGTAACTGCCTACTAAATTATAAGTGAATAACATGAGTAGCTAGGTATTTGCTTTTAGCATTCATATGTGTGTTAGTCTGTTGTAATAGGAATTCTCAGTAGTCTTTTAAATAGATCTTCAGTGAAGTTATTAAATGACTGTAACATTCAGAATGATTACCATTTTTTAGGTACCTACTGTGTGCCAGTGTTATGCCTGGCTTCTTTAAAGGTTGGGCTTCGCTGGTGACCCAAACAGTAAAGAATCTGCCTGCAATGCAGGAGACCTGGGTTCCATCCATGCATTGGGAAGATCCCCTGGAGAAGGGAATGGCTAGCCACTGCTGTATTTTTGCTTGGAGAATTCCATGGACGGAGGAACCTGGCAGGCTACAGTCCATGGGGTTGTAAAGAGTTGGACACGACTGAACGATTAACACTTTAACTTAACTTTCTTTGAAGGTTGGTTATATTTTTTGAGTTCTGAGAGTTAGAAATCCATCAAACAATTTTGATAATAACACTAACATTTAATCAGCATTTATGAATTAGGCCCCATCTAACTGTTTTACATATATTGTATTACCTCATTTAATCCTTACTCTATCCCTCTGAGAGAAGTACTGCTGCTTCCTTGTTTTACAGATAAGGAAAGTAGAGGGGCTAAGCAGATTGCCCAAACATATCATTGTGCCAGGATTTAAACCCTGGATGTTTAGCTCCAGAATATGTACTCTTAACCACTGTATTATACTGTATTTATGCAAATAATCAATAAATAATATATAAGAAGAATAGCAGAAGAAGTTTATTAGAATCAAACCGAGGGCTATAGCCCAGGAAAGAGCTTCTCAGTAGCTTTGATGGGACTGCTCCAAAGGGTAGGGGAGGAGCCAGTCTATATGAATTTTTTGGCTGGGGAAGAAATGTCAAGATTGCAACTTGGTAAAAGATTACTGCTAAGTGCGAAGAACAGATGTCTCAAGTTAATGATTTTAGTGTTTTTTTCTGTGTATGGGAAGGTGCAAGAATCTGGGGTCGCTGAAATCTGTCCTTAAATGTGCATCTTAACTATCTGGGAGCCTGTGTATCCAAAGCACAGAATGCTCATCTCGGCTTTCCCATCCTGAGTTCCCCTCTGGGCTCCCTGTCTTGGGTGACTGCAGTGGGTCATGCCTTCCCCCTTTGTGTAACTGGATGATGAGCACATTCTTTGCTTTAATGGTGAAAGCAGAAGTACAAGGTATGTCTGACAGGCCACAAGACAGGCTGTTTGAGTTAGCATACAGTTCAAACTAAATCATGTATAAACCAGAGTGGCTTCCTCATACCTCAGTATGTGGAAATTTCTTCCATCAACTGCATATCCAACTTGGAGTTTTAATATTATTATAATAAAATTGTCCATGTTCTTGACATGTATTTTGCACAAACAAAAACCATTTGGATATCTAGTACATGAAAATTATTTTTAAACTCCTTCAGAATCTCCTCTGTTTTGATTACTTTCTGTAACCTTTTGTGATGTGTATTGATCCCATGATTTTCTGGTACTCACACTTCTCTCACAGCATGCTCTTAATCAGACATTGGCGAGCTGTGGTGGGCCAGGCTAAAACCCAGCCTGCCACCTGTTTTTGTAAATAAAATTGTTTTGGAACTGAGCCATGTACTTTCGTTTACTTATTGTCTATGGACTTTTTGGGGCTTCACAGGTGGCACGGTGGTAAAGAATCTGCCTGCCAGTGCAGGAGACACAGTTTTGATCCCTGGTTCTAGAAGATCCCTAGAGTAGGAAATAGCAACTCATTCCAGTATTTTTGCCTGGAAAATTCCATGGACAGAGGAACCTGGTGGGCTTCAGTCCAAGGGGTCACAAAGAGTGGGCTGTGACTGAGCGTGTATGTGTGCATGGCCTCTTAACACTAGAAAGGGAGAGTAGAATACTTGTGACAAATGTAAAGGCCCTCACAACCTAAAATGTTCATTCCTTGGGCCTTTATAGGGAAAACGCGCTGATCCCGCCTCTAAGATTTCTAAAATACGTACTGTCCTAAAATACAGGATTCCAGACATTAGATTTTTTACCTCTGAAATTCTGTTAACCTCGTGTGTGTGTGTGTGTGTGTGTGTGTGTGTGTGTGTGTGTGTGTGTGTGAATCTTTTCACCTTGCTGTGAGGCTTTAGTTCCCCTGCTAGGAATCTAACTTCCTAACCTGTACCTCCTACATTGGAAGGACAAAGTCCTAACCACTGAACTGCCAGGGAAGTCCCTGTTACCTCCTGTTTTACTAGAGTTTTATGTTACTACCAGGCATTATAAAATAGGAATAGAATACATCTTTTTAGCTTTTGCTTTTTGTTAAAATCCCTCAGCTAAAATTGGTATTTTAAAGTAATGCCAATTATGTGACCTAAAAATAAGGTTTTAGAAAAAGGCTTGACCTGAACAACTTAAATACTTACCTCTGTGTTTTTGTGTTTCAGCCTGAGATTAACGTTACGTATTACTGTTGTTTGTTTTTTAAGTCCTTACCTGCATTAATTGAACAAGGAGATGGGTTTTCCCAAGTGTTAAAGATGCAACCTGTTATCCAGCTCCAGAGAGTCCACCAGGAAGTCTTTTCCAGTTGCTGTAGGAAACCAGATGGTAAAGCCGAGAGCTTTATAGCACAGATAGAAGCCACACCAGCCGAGACTTCTACTAGGACGACTACTGACTTGGTACTGAGAAGAAAGCGAACTAAAGACTGCCCCCAGAGGAAATGGTATCCGTTGCAGCCAAAGAGAATTAATCTTGATACATAAGCCCTTTTTGTTCATTTTAAGAGGTGAAATTAGGCACTGTCAACATTTAGATTACAGCCTAATGCCTGGACAGGACTTTGTTTAAAACAGCAGATAACTAGTGATTCCTTAATACAAGTATAGTAATGCTATGTTGGGGTGTGATGTAATATTTTCATCTGTAGTCCATGAAAAGCATATTGTTTGAATATTGACACAAAGCCTGTCAACAGTCATTAAGAGTACAAAGTTTTACTGTCCTTAAATGCCATCAACACTTGGCTGCCTTACAGCTTTTGTGGAATTTCAGAAGTAACATATCCCACTGCGTTTCCCAGATATACATCTTTGTTTAAAAAAGAGCTGTAACAGTTTATTTAAGGGCTGAAAGTCATCATTTCTGCACAGTAGCAGATACCGTTGTTTTCTTGGGTACCTCCCCCAAAGCAGTTTGATTTATCAAATTAACATGCAGATGACAAGACTGGCTTTGACTTTGTTACACTAAGTTCCATTAATTTGAATTTGTGGGATTAATTTTAATTTTTTTGGTTTTGTTTTATAAGACAAGATGATTTGTGTAAGAATTTCTCTTAGAAATAAAACTTGCCATGTAGCTGGTGTTTCTTACACACACTTTTGTTTTTCATAGATTAAGTTTTAAACATAAGTTGACTTGGAACTAATAATTTCAGGATTTCTCGTTATTTTTTGTAGATGAATCCAGTTCAAAAATATATATCAGATTAAAACATAAAACAAATTGTCACTGTGGAAGAAATACAGATGATCATATTGAAATATTTTACATTTGAGAATGTTCACATATCAAGTATATAATCATTGGTAGAAAGAAGTCTGAGAAAGCAGTATTGCCTATACTCGTAAACATTTAAGTAGAGTTTCTCTAGCTCTTATTGTTTCTCTTATTCACATTAATACAATGTAGGCAGGGCCATCTAGTTTGCCAGCTGTTTTCTTACAAACGATTGTATACCTTCATTCCTTTACAGAGGAATTTACTAATCACGAGGTTGGAAAATAATGTACTTCTCTTGTTCATTATGTCTTAATTATCATGAATAAGAAAGTCTGTCTCAGTGAAGAAAACTTACAAAGCTACTTTATTGCATTCTGAATTTGAATGTTACAACTTAAGATCTGTATATTTGTATGCAATAGTGTGTTTTTATTAAAATAATGTACAAAGACTGCAGCCTTGATCCTGTGTATTTTTGAGACTTGTCTCAGGCCTTGTGGAGCTCAGCTTTAGTTGGATGGTAGGTCAACACCTTGCACGTAACTAAATTTCACTGTAAAACTGGAGTCTACAGAATATTGCTATACTAATGCCATGCTTTTTCATAATATCAGTACAAAGGTCTATGAATAGTTTCACTCAAAAGCATGCAAACAAAAGCATTATTGTTAATTCTCCTAGGTTAGATAACTGAATTGTATTTCTGTAAAAAAAATGTCTTTTAAGAGATTCATATTGAGATACATAGAGTTTAATAACTTGATGTCTTAGATTCGTTTGCAATATGTTAGCCAAGAAAAAAGGAGAAGAAGTGAGTATGGCAAAAATCTTGATAATGTTAGATCTGTGTGAAGCTATAATCTTTCTACTCCTGGGTCTGGAAATTTCTATAATTAAAAAGTTTGTTCTTTTTAAAGCCCTCAGACAAACAGCTGAAACTTGAAATCTTTTAGAGGGCTCACAGTGGTACTCCACAGTTATAGCAGAGATCTGAATGAAATACCATTAGGAAAGAAAATATATTAGCATTATTAACTAAGGTAAACATGGCTGATATCAGTAATTTATTATCAATAAGTATTTTTAAGGAGAGAAATTGAGGGACTTCCCTGCTGGTCCAGTGGCTAAGACTCAAGTATTCCCAGTATAAGGGGCTGAGGTTTGATCCCTGGTCAGGGAGCTAGATCCCACATGCCGAAACTAAAAAGATCCAGCATGCTGCAACTAAGACCTGGTGCAGCCAAATACATATTTCCTAAAAAAGAAGATAAATTGAATTTCTGCATAGACTGAGAACTGGCTAGCTAAGGTGATGAAAAGTCAAAAAGTCTTGAAGGAAATAGTTGCAAGAAATATTGAAGGAAAACATAGAAAATCAAATAGTGACATACCTATGGTAAAAAGAAGGCCAGATTGGACGGAGTCTTAAATTTCCTTTCAACAAAAACCAAAGTCAGACAAAGAAGCAAAACACAGGAAGGTCAAATCCAGTTTCAAGGGACAGAGGACATTTAAAGCAGCTAGTTCCTGAAAACACTGAAGGAATATCTGTGTTTTCCAAACATCAGGCATTAGAAACTGTATTAGTCAGCTTGAGTTGCTGTAACAGAATACCACAGACTGGGTGACTTAAACAACAGAAATTTAATTTCTCACGGTTCTGGAGATTTGAAGCCCATGATCAAGGCAAATTCAGTTTCTGTTCCTTTGTGCATACATTGGTGGTTGGGGCAGTATTGGTCTCTTTTCTTTTAAGAACATTAATCCTGTTAGAAAGCTACACCTGTGACCTTATTTAACCTTAATTACTTCCTTAGAGGTCCTGTCTCCAAATACAGCCACACTTGGGGCAGGATTATGGGCTTCCCTGGTGGCTCAGACGGTAAAGAATCCACCTGCAACGCAGGAGACCTGGGTTAGGAAGATGCCCTGGAGAAGGGAATGGCTGCCCACTCCGGTATTCTGGCCTGGAGAATTCATCCATGGGGTCGCAAAGAATCGGACATGACTGAGCGACTTTCACTTTAGAGCTTCAGCATATGGATTTTGAGGGGACTAAAACTTTAGTCCATAACACTGGGCAACATATCTTTTCCTCGACCTCTTTCCTTGGGCCTTCGTGGCTTGGGCTGCATAGAGAACAAAGTCAATGAAATCAAACTTTTACTTTGCTTCAGAATGCAGCTATCTGTAAAACGGAGTTTGTCTGACTTCTGTTGAAGGCCGTTTTCCCCTATATACCTTCATTTATTCGTTTATTAATCCACTCAACAGATACCTGGTAGTCACTACATAGTTCAAAAGTCAGGTTCAGAGCATAGTTTCTGAACCAGATCGCCTGGATTCAGGTATCTGTTCTACTGTTACTAAATAGAATTGAGCAGGATACCTCTGTACCACAGTGTTCTCATATATAACATGGGGATGACAATACCCACCTTACAGTGTTATGAGAAGTGAGTTCATAATATAAAGTCTTTAGTACTTGGCACATAGTATACACAGTGAGCATTCCATAAGCGTTATTATTACTTGGTTTGTCAGAAAAGGAAGTGAAAACACTCAAGGGATAAAATGTCAAGAGTCTCATATTCCAGTGAGAACAGTGATCATGCAGTGCAGCAAATGGTACAGAGATGTGTGTGGGGGAACTTGGTGAGAAGCCATGGAGGTCTTTGTGGAGGAGGCTACATTTGAGCAGTCTCGAGGGAGGAAGCTTCCCGGCAGTGTGAGAGAATCCAACAGGGCAGGTGGCTGAGAGGGAGCACTGTGCACGGGAGGACCCCCAGGTAAGTCTTTCTGTGAGAGTCTTGTCTAAAGAGGCTTGCTACAGGCGAACCTGAAGAGAAGCAGGAACAACTCTTAAGAATTTTGTCCTCCCCAGAATTGGTGGTGAGGCACCATTAGTGTCAACACGGGAAGGGCAAGGAGGTGGAAAGTCCACTGAATCCGTGGTCCCCCTTTTGTGGCATTTACCCCAAAATAGCAGGAACAAGAAAGAGAAGCATACTCATCTTTTGAGGAAACCGGGAGGTAGGTTGCCCCAAACCATAGCAGATGAAGAAGGAAAGTGTATGGAGGAAAGAGAAATGAATTAGCAAGTCAGAGGGATATAAAACCTAAGTGTCTGCAGAATGATACATTGATAAGGGAAACCCAATTCTGCCCCACCCCCACCCCCAGAATCACTTGGCAGTTGAATGGAGGACACCACAGAGTCTGAGGTGAGATGGAGGAGCCTGAAAATGAGGTGGTGACTTACCCCCTTCACTCACTGTTGGTAATTATGCCACAGGAGTTTGTCTTCTGAAAAACTGAAATAAAGACCTGGAGAGAAGAGTGAAACCCAGAGCAAAAAATGGGCAAAGTGAAGTTCCGTACTGGAGTGGTGAGACTTGGAGTTCCAGAATACTGGCAGCCTCACACGTCTTAGGCTGGGCTTCTTTAGAGAAATTGAAAAACCACCCAGAGAAAAGAGCTCCAGACAATGATACTTGGAGGTCCCAAGGCACATTTCCAGCTGACCAGTCCAATTGCTCTACTGTGGAGCCATTTTGTCTCTTAAGACCCATCCACACAGGGCTTCCAGAAACATTTCTGTATATATTTTACTCTCTGAAATGAATAGAGTTCTCTTGCAGTTCAGTGGTTGTGACTTGACACTTTTCACTGCCAGGACCCAGGTTTGATTCCTGGTTGGGGAACTAAGATCCTGCAACCTGCACGGTGTGGAACAAGAACGAACAGGAAGCAACCCAAATATCCATCAATAGTCAAAAAACAAGTGTGGCATATACACATAATGAAATACACAGGAATTTTAAACTGGAATTACTGATACATGTACAGTAAGTCCCCTACACACGAACAAGTTCCCTTTTGAGAGCAAGTTCGAAGGTCCAATATGTTCATAAGACCAACAGAGTTAGCCTAGGTACCCAACTAAGGCAATTGGTTATAAAGTACTATTCTGTAGTAGGTTTATAATACTTTCATACCAAAAACACAACAAACACAAAAAAACATTTGAAGTCTTACAGTACAGCACCTAGAAAAGTCCTGTTGTGCAGTATAGCAGCTGGCATATCGGGACTGGCATCGCGTGAACAGGCAAGAAGAGTCCCTAACTGGAGGGGGGAGAAGAGGTGGCAGATGGTGGAGGTGAAGGGTCCACACGACAAGAAGTGGAGGGTGAGCTTCAATTTCACTCATACTTGACATTGATGGAACACACGTTTGCATCCTTGAAAGTTCATATGTAGGGGACTTCACTGCAATATGGATAAATCCCAAAGACATTATATTGAATGAAAGAAGCCAGGCTTGAAAGAGTACATACCATTTGTGGAAATTGCAGAAAAGGCAAAATGAATCTATGGTGGTTGCCTGTGCGGAGAGAGGAGATATTAACTGGGAATGGGCACAGGGAAGCTTTTTGGGTGACAGAAATGTTCTGTATATTGATCTTACTGGTGCTTATATTGCTATATACATATGTAAAGTTTCATTGAGCTATGCACTTTAAATGTCTTCATTTTATTTTATATGTTTTATTTTAAAGAATAATAAGCACAAAAGTGGAAATTCACCGGATATGTGAAGGAAGCCTCCAAATGCAGAGACCAAAAGACTGTAGGTCCCATGAAGGCAAGAACCTTTGTTCGGATGTACCAAAGCTAGTGCCTGCGGGCACATGGCAGTTTCTCACTGCGTATTGGTTAACTGAAAACAAGAACACAAAAACCAAAGGGAAATTAGGATTCCAAAACAAACAAACAAAAAACCCAGACAAATACATGGCAGAGTTACAAAATAATTACTGCTTTCCCAGAGAAGAGAAGAGACTGCTTCCATTAAGAAAATTCCAGTAAAGAATTTAGTAAATGAGAAAGAGTTCTTAAAAATTAAAAGTTGAAGTGTAAATGGTGAAATAAATTCAGGATGAGGGCTGTAAGATAATATGAGTGTTTCCCAAAAGTAAAACAAAAAGATTAGGAGATGTCAAATTAGGAAGAAAAGTAAGAATAAAGAGAATAAATTCAGAGGGCCGGAGGGTCTAGTTGGTTAGTCAGTTCACTTCAGTTGCTCAGTTGTTTCTGACTCTTTGTGACCCCGTGAATTGCAGCACACCAGGCCTCCCCCTGTCCATCAGCAACTCCTGGAGTTCACCCAAACTCATGTCCATCAAGTCGGTGATGCCATCCAGCCATCTCATCCTCTGTTGTCCCTTTCTCCTCCTGCCCCCAATCCCTCCCATCATCAGAGCCTTTTTCAATGAGTCAACTTTTCCCATGAGGTGGCCAAAGTATTGGAGTTTCAGCTTCAACATCAGTCTCCAAAGAACACCCAAGACTGATCTCCTTTAGAATGGACTGGTTGGATCTTGCAGTCCAAAGGACTCTCAAGAGTCTTCTCCAACACCACAGTTCAAAAGCATCAATTCTTTGGTGCTCAACTTTCTTCACAGTCCAACTCTCACATCCATACATGACCACTGGAAAAACCAGAGCCTTGACTAGATGGACCTTTGTCAGCAAAGTAATGTCTCTGCTTTTGAATATGCTATCTAGGTTGGTCATAACTTTCCTTCCAAGGAGTAAGCGTCTTTTAATTTCATGGCTGCAATCACCATCTGCAGTGATTTTGGAGCCCCCCAAAAATAAAGTCTGACACTGTTTCCACTGTTTCCCCATCTATTTCCCATGAAGTGATGGGACCGGATGCCATTGTCTTCGTTTTCTGAATGTTGAGCTTTAAGCCAACTTGTTCACTCTCCTCTTTCACTTTCATCAAGAGGCTTTTTAGTTCTTCTTCACTTTCTGCCATAAGGGTGGTGTCATCTGCATATCTGAGGTTATTGATATTTCTCCCGGCAATCTTGATTCCAGCTTGTGCTTCTTCCAGTCCAGCGTTTTTCATGATGTACTCTGCATACAAGTTAAATAAGCAGGGTGACAATATACAGCCTTGACATACTCCTTTTCCTATTTGAAACCAGTCTGTTGTTCCATGTCCAGTTCTAACTGTTGCTTCCTGACCTGCACATAGGTTTCTCAAGAGGCAGGTCAGGTGTTCTGGTATTCCCATCTCTTTCAGAATTTTCCGCAGTTTATTGTGATCCACACAGTCAAAGGCTTTGGCATAATCCATAAAGCAGAAACAGATGTTTTTCTGGAACTCTCTTGCTTTTTCCACGATCCAGCACATGTTGGCAATTTGATCTCTGGTTCCTCTGCCTTTTCTAAACCAGCTTGAACATGTGGAAGTTCACGGTTCATGTATTGCTGAAGCCTGGCTTGGAGAATTTTGAGCATTGCTTTACTAGGGTGTGAGATGGGTGCAATTGTGCAGTAGTTTGAGCATTCTTTGGCATTACCTTTCTTTGGGAGTGGAAAGAAAACTGATCTTTTCCAGTCCTGTGGCCACTGCTGAGTTTTCCATTTGCTGGCATATTGAGTGCAGCACTTTCACAGCATCATGTTCCAGGATTTGAAATAGCTCAACTGGAATTCCATCACCTCCACTAGCTTTGTTCATAGTGATGCTTTCTAAGGCCCACTTGACTTCACATTCCAGAATGTCTGGCTCTAGGTGAGTGATTACACCATTGTGATTTTCTGGGTCGTGAAGCTCTTTTTTGTACAGTTCTGTGTATTCTTGCCACCTCTTCTTAATATCTTCTGCTTCTGTTAGGTCCATACCATTTCTGTCCTTTATCAAGCCCATCTTTGCATGAAATGTTCCCTTGTATCTCTAATTTTCTTGAAGAGATCTCTAGTCTTTCCCATTCTGTTGTTTTCCTCTATTTCTTTGCATTGATCGCTGAGGAAGGCTTTCTTATCTCTCCTTGCTATTCTTTGGAACTCTGCATTCAAATGCTTATATCTTTCCTTTTCTCCTTTGCTTTTTGCTTCTCTTCTTTTCACAGCTATTTGTAAGGCCTCCCCAGACAGTCATTTTGCTTTTTTGCATTTCTTTTCCATGGGGATGGTCTTGATCCCTATCTCCTGTACAGTGTCACGAACCTCCGTCCATAGTTCTTCAGGCACTCTATCTATCAGATCTAGTCCCTTAAATCTATTTCTCACTTCCACTGTATAATCATAAGGAATTTGATTTAGGTCATACCTGAATGGTATGATAGTTGATAGCCATTCCAGAAAGGAAGGGCAGAGAAAACCAAGGAGTCAAAATTATCAAAGAGATGATACAGTTACCATATGAGCCAGCAGTTCAATTCTGAGGTCAAAACCTAAGAGAATGAAAGGCATGTCTGTGTAATAATGTGTGAATGAATGTTTATAGTAGCAAACAGAATGTCTACCAACTGACAAATGAATAAATAAAACCTGGTACATCCACTTGATGGAATATTATTTGGCAATAAGAGTTACGGTACATGTTACAGCGTGGATGAAACTTAAAAACACGCTAAGTGATAAGTCACTTATAAGATTATCTTTGGTATGATGCCATTTATATGAAATGGTATTACAGGTATAACAGGCAAGTCTATAGAAACAGAAAATGGATTAGTGGTTGCCCAGGACTAGATTGAGAGGGTGGGAAGAATGGGGAGTGATACTAATAGGTATGAGGTTTCTCTCAGGGGTGATGACAATGTTCTAAATTGATTGTGGTGATGGTTTTTTGGTGAATATACTAAAACCCATTGAACTGTATACTTTAAATGGGTGAATTGTATGGCTTGTGAAGTATATCTCAATTTTAAAAGACAGTAAAGAAAGAAGAATAATACACACACAAAAAAAACATTTTCAGATCCCAAGACTCTAGAAGATAAAACCTGAGTATTCAACCCAAGGAATGAAAAAAAACTCATCTCTACCAAGGTAGGTTACTGAGAAATGCTAGATAAAGAGAAATTCCTAAAAGCTTCCACTAGAGGAAAAGATGATAAAGAAAAGGGAACTGGAACGGCATCAAATCACTAAATAAGAGTCCTTGAAGCAATACAATTTGGAAATTCTTGGTATAAATGATTTGAAATCTAGGCATCCATACCCAGTCAAATAATCAAGTGTGAGGTTAGCCAAAAACCATTCTCAGAAATGCAAAACCTTAAAAAAAAAAATTATCTCCTAAGCATCTTTTCTGGGGACACTTCGAGAGCATGTGCTCCACTACAAAGTATAAACCAAAGACGCCCATGGGTCTAGGAAAGAGAGGCTCCAAAACAGCGGCAGATTCAATTCCACAGGACACAGTTCAGTAGATCTGGAGAAGAGAGCAGTCAGGTTAGGCTGGAATATGAACACATTAGACTCCAAAAGAGACACTATCGGGAGGAGAAAATATAACTGACAGCTTGGAAAATTATATAGAGGAGATATTTTATAGTATGTGGATGTTCAAAGAAACATGTCAAAATACCAGGAAATTATTCACCACAATAAGCAGAAAGTTGTACAAGGAAAGAAACATAATCATAGTTGGATACACAGTGATACTTACAAAGACATAATAATGAGCACCCACATCTGAATTAAGTAAAAAATTGAGACAGTTATATTGGGAAGGCAAGAGGATTGGCAATTAATAATGAGTACAGCATGAGTGCTGGACGTCAGAACAGACAGTGGTCAAAGCACTAGCGTGGGGACTTTGGAGGCCCCTGAAGCTGCTGGGTCCTGGGAAAGTCCAGGGTTTCCCAGGACAGGAACTGGAGCATCCAGGGTGGCAAGGATGGGATGCTGAGAAAGCTCCTGTACCAACCAGTATACCAGGAGTACTTGGCAGTATTGAAACAACTCAGACGGTTTCCACTCTGACCATCTGAATATCAACCACGAAGGAGGAATGTTGGGGAGTGAAGTCTTTGCCACAACTGAAAATAAATGCAAAGTGCCTGAAATAGCTGACTCCAGAGATAGTCCAAGATGGATATTATTCAATAAATGCCAGAAAAACGTAGCTAAGAGAATGGAAAGCGGTTACCTTTGTGGATGAATCTAGGTGGGAAAAGTGGGCCAAGGGACTGATATTTTTTGCTATAAGTTTTGCAGATTTGATTCTTTAAATTATTTACATTTAATACTTGCATAAAAATATATTTGATTTTTAAATGATTTAAAAACTGCAATACAAATATAAGTGAATATGAGTTATCTTCGCCACTATCTTCTCTTCTTCATATCATTGAAAATTAAGAAATAAATTGTACTTCAGGGGTTTCTTTCAGTTGTTTCAGTTCCATTATCTCAGTATTTTTCAGATAAGATTCTGTTTTTAGTTGAGAGTTTTAGTTTTGGTTTCTTTGAAGTTTTTTTTTTTTTCTCTCCCCCTGACCATTTGTTTTGCAAATAGATTCTATTATCAAGTCTCTATGTACAAAAATGAAGAAAAAAAAAAATCTTTCTAGAGAACCACTAAAAGGTTACTGGGTATTTTATATGAAATGATTTGGGGAAATTAATACTATATTCATTTGAAGCCTCAAGCTCAAGGAGTCCTCCTATAATTCATTGATGTATCTCTTAAGTTGTTTGTAGCCTGTTGACCCTCTACTGATATTAGCCAAGTGAATGAGTGATTTCACATTGCAAATTTCTAACTTGTCAGTTTCTCTAGATCACAATCACAGGCATTAATAACTTGTGGTATTTATATTCTTTTTTAAATGAGTTTAAAAGATAGTCTTACTATGCAGGAGGCAGAGTATGGTGGGGAGTCAGTGGGTGGCTGGGGAATTTAAAGTCCTAAGGGCAAATCACTGGGAAACTCCCCTGAATTTGAACTCTGGAGTCTTCATGCTACTACTGTTGAAGTGTAGTCCCTGTGTCCCTGGGAGTGTCAGAGCAGAGGAAGGCATTCACACCCCTCAGACTGACTCCCTGGTGCTTGCTGTTCGGTCGCTCTGTCGTGTCTGATGCTTTGCGACCCCATGGACTGCAGCACGCCAGGTTTCCCTGTCCGTCACTGTCTCCCAGTTTGCTCAGACTCACGTCCATTGAGTCGGTGATGCCATCCAACCATCTCATCCTCTGTTGCCCATTCTCCTCCTGCCCTCAATCTTACCTAGCATCAGGGTCTTTTCCAATGAATTGGTTCTTTGAATCAGGTGGCCAAAGTACTGGAGCTTCAGCTTCAGCATCAGTCCTTCCAGTGAATGTTCATGACTGATTTCCTTTAGGATGGACTGGTTGGATCTCCTTGAGAAGACTCTCAAGAGTCTTCTTCAACACCACAGTTCGAAAGCATCAACTCTTCAGCCCTCAGCCTTCTTTGTGGTCCAACTCTCACATCCATACATGACTACTGGGAAAACCACAGTTGTGACTATATGGACCTTGGTCGGCCAAGTGGTGTCTCTGCCTTTGAATAAGCTGACTAGGTTTGTCATAGCTTTCCTTCCAGGGAACAAGTGTCTTTTAATTTAGCAGATATATTTGCCCTCTGGTCCTCTCTTCCTTTGGCTATAGTCCTTTGACTTCCAGGTGGCCTGGGTAAGAAAACCTGGCTCCTCTGGTTCCCTTGCTCCAGCTGATCCTGCGCTAGCGAAGGCTCAGGCTGCTGTATCATCACCTGGACTAGCTTCAGTTCAGAGAATGGCCCATGGCTTTGGGCTCATACCTAGTCATGGATTTTAAGGACGCCTCTGTGGCCCACATCTTCTGCCATGATGGCACTGGAGCTAACTGTCCATCTCTGCCCCTTGCATTACCTGGATGGGACTCCCCTTCACCAGTCCGTAAGTATCTGAGACTTGGACATTTCATTCTTTTCGTTCCTTCAAACTCTTCTGAGGTTTAGTTCCTCCAAGAAGCAACTGGGGGGTTACCCTACCCCTTCAAGGCTCTTGCTGCCTGCATCATGCCAGTAGCCCTGGGTTCTCCCATCACTGCCCTTTGCAGCACCAGCTGGTTCAGTGACTTTTCTCGGGTTAGACTTCCTTTGTTCCTACATTTAAAGAAGAAATATTCATTAAATGTATTTATTTGGCTGTGTCGGGTCTTAGTGGTGGCATGCAGGATCTTTTTCACTGGAGTGTATGGACTCTTTAGTTGTAACGTGTGAACTTAGTTGCCCTGAGGCACATGGGATCTTAGTTCCCCCTCCAGGGATGGAACCTGTGTCCCCTGCATAGCAAGGGGATGTGCTTAACCACTGGACCGCCAGGGAAGTCCCCTGTTCCTATATTTGAAGCTCCTTTTCTTTTGAGTCATTTAACACCTAAGCATCTCCACCATAGGAGAAGGTGGGAAAGAAGAGTAGAAAGGAGGCTTTGACTTGCATATCTTGCTTCATTTCCTTCCCTGTTGAAAAGAATGTGGTGGGAAAAAGGTTCAAATAAGCATGGGTATGCATTCTCTCTGATTTATCATACTCTACTTATGTCTGCCAACCTCTGATCTTTTGAGGGTGTGTGTGGACATTAGAAAATGAATGGTGGGTAGGATAATATTAGTAACATCTGACCAGTTTGTAGGACACCTCGGGGCCAAGTCCCACACATTCCATTTGCAGAGCCTTGTGAGCTTTCCCAATCACATTCCAAACAATATTTTAAAATCACTTTTCATAATCACACCTCCTTTTATCCTACAGATACTCAGTGAATGCAAACACCGTGCTAAGGTGTGTGGCTACACG
Organism: Ovis aries; assembly: GCF_016772045.2. Taxonomy (NCBI): domain Eukaryota; kingdom Metazoa; phylum Chordata; class Mammalia; order Artiodactyla; family Bovidae; genus Ovis; species Ovis aries. Next base: position 70,289,881 of record NC_056065.1, read on the forward strand.
CGTGTAAACAAGGCACAGACCCTGCCCACAAGCAATCTGCCTTTGGCTCCCAGAGATGTCAGTGGCAGCCAGAAATTCAACAAGGTGACAAAGGAGAGCAGAAGGAAAGGGGCCCCCAAGTTTGGGGGCAAAATTGTACTGCTGCTGGGTTCCAGACTCCCAGAGGGAAGATGAAAGTAACACTCAAGGGTTTTGAGACTTCTGTGGAATTAGCTGCTTGTAAGACATTGCTTTGTCTGGCTTCAAAAGCTATGATGGAGCCCTAAGAAAGTCCTGTCATTTACAGGCAAATCTTAATACTTACTTTGATTTCTCTTTGTTAGAAGCCCAACCCAAGAATTCTGCTTAGGAATTTTTCAGATATGACAAATGGTTGCTTCTCTAGAAATAGTCTGTACTAAAATGAATCCTCATTTCTTTCGTCTTTCACAATCAAAAGGAACAAAAATCCAAAGACAGAAATCAGTATTGTGTTCTCTCTGTCTGGGTGATGGATGTGTGGCTGCCTCACCTCCAACTTCCAACAATCTCTAGATGGTCCTTCCTGAAACACAGGGCTTGATCGGCTGCACACTCTGCCCTGGAGCCCCTCCTGCCTCCCAGCTGTTGTCAGAGTCAGAGGGAGGGGAAGCAGAGGAGGAACAAGATGAGGTGTGGCAACAAAGGGACCGTGACCAAGTGTACCACGCCTTATCTGTGAGGGTATGACTCTCCAGATATTTCCTCGAATGGTCTACGTGATGTGTAGATAAGCCCTGTGGTTCCCTTTGCTGTTTAATACATCAGATCAGAGTCTCAGAATTCTCAGAAATCACTTTTTCCCCTAACACAACCCCTTTTATCTTTCATATCTCCCTTTAAATATGATGTGAAAGAATTGTGTAAACCAACCCACGAAGTAATAGTGCAGCCAAGTCAGGTGAAAGGCCATTAATAGATTAAATTATAAAGTTGTTTAAGGCAATGTATTTTTGGTTTTTAGTTTTTTTAATTAAAAAAAAAACAATTTAGTTTGTTTTTAAAACAAGCACATAAAGAAACCACTTGGAAATTCCCTTGCGGTCCAGTGGTTAGGACTCAGTGCTTTCACTGCCAAGGCTGGGTTCAATCCCTGGTCGTGGAACTAAGATTCTGCAAGCTGCACCACAAAAAAACAAAGCAAACAGAATTCACTATATGCCTAGAATGCTACAAAAATACTTCCCTATAAGTGTTGAAATTTAACTGTATCAACTTATTTGCAGAAAGTGAAGTCGCTCAGTCAGGTCCGCCTCTTTGCAACCCCATGGACTGTAGCCTACCATGCTCCTCCATCCTTGGGATTTTCCAGGCAAGAGTACTGGAGTGGGTTGCAAGAGAATAGTAATAAAATACTAATAGTTACTATGCCATTGAGTGCTCCCTGTGTGCCAAGAACACGCTAAGAACTTCACGTGCATCATCTCATTTAATCCTCAAAACCATGCATGAGGTGCGAGCTATCATCTCCATTCTCAGGATACAGAGATAGAGGTAAGACAGTGTACACGTCCAGCAACCTTCCTGGGGGTCTGCAGACAATACTCGGTGAAGCTAGGTGGTGTGACTGCAAACTCTGCCTCCACCGCTCCCCATCAGTTCAGCTCAGATCAGTCGCTCAGTCGTGTCTGACTCTCTGCTCAGTCCCCATGAATTGCAGCAAACCAGGCCTCCCTGTCCATCACCAACTCCCGGAGTTCACTCAAACTCATGTCCATAGAGTCGGTGATGCCATCCAGCCATCTCATCTTCTGTCATCCCCTTCTCCTCCAGCCTTCAATCTTTCCCAGCAACAGGATCTTTTCCAGTGAGACAGTTCTTCACATGAGGTGGCCAAAGAGTTTCAGCTTCAACATCAGTCCTTCCAATGAACACCCTGGACTGATCTCCTTTAGAATGGACTGGTTGGATCTCCTTGTAGTCCAAGGGACTCTCAAGAGTCTTCTCCAACACTGCAGTTCAAAAGCATCAGTTCATCATCACTCAGCTTTCTTTATAGTCCAACTCTCACATCCATACATGACCACTGGAAAAACCATAGCCTTGACTAGATGGACCTTTGTTGGCAAAGTAATGTCTTTGCTTTTGAATATGCTATCTAGGTTGGTCATAACTCTTCTTCCAAGAGTAAGCGTTTTTTAATTTCATGGCTGCAGTCACCATCTGCAGTGATTTTGGAGCCCCCCAAAATAAAGTCTGCCCCTCCCCATGACACAGAGCAAAGGCCCCTAGCCTTGGGTCACAATGTCCTTGCCATTACACCATAGCTCCCTTGTGCACTCTTTTTTTTTTTTCAAATGACATGTAGCAACATATAGTAACAACAAACATTTCTAAATTTCCCAGGAGTTATGAGCAGCATCTAAGAAATTGCTCAAAGTGGTTTTTAAAAGTTGATTATCTTAAGGATATTGTGTGTGTATTTCTGCTGTTAATTACTTGAGAAATATAAATCATGATAGCCAACCATTACTTCATGGCAGGAAGTTAACAGTCCTGCCCATTCAAGATTACAGTTATAAATTCTGAATGGCCAACTGTGAATTAATAAGCTTTCAAAGCAACTTCCAGACAATTGAGTCATCAAGTTTTTCAGAGAAGTATGTGGCACACATTTAAGTCATTGTCTTCTTTGGTGACATGTTTATGATATTAATTTAAATGATAAAAGAGGGATTCCCTGGGATTTCAGTGGTTAGGACTCTGTGCTTCCACTGCAGGCTGCACGGGTTCAATCCCTGGTCAGGGAACTAAGATCCCACAAGCTGGGAATAACAATAATAATAATAATAATAATAATAATTTCAGTTGACTAAAAATTGTGTCAGTTTTCCAAATACATGTAGCATCTGTTACAAAGATAGTGTTTGGAAAACATTAAACTGACCTAGTTTCATTTTCCCAGTTAAACTTTATTGTCTTCTGGTCTTCCACATCTGAGGCTGAGCGCTGAGTCTTACTGCACCCCAGTAATGAGGGGGAGAAGCACCAGCCCCACCTGGAACAAGGGACTGTGGAACAGTTGTGCCTCTTTTTTTTTTGGCTGTTCTTGTCTTCATTGCATCACTGGAATTTCTCTAGTGCGGCTCATGGGCTGCAGGATTCCCAGGCTCAGTAGTTGCAGCTCGTGGGCTTAGTTGCCCCAGGTATGTGGGATCTTAGGTCTCTGACAAGGGATCAAACCTGTGTCCCCTGCATTGCAAAGCAGATTCTTAACCACTGGACCACCAGGGAAGTCCCCAGCTTGAGTCACAAGGCAAGTCCTGAACATCATATTTTTTGGGTAGAGAAAAGGATTTTCTAATCCCATTAGCCTCCATATGCTACATTAAGAGTCAGGTCTGGTGGGCTGGTTATAAGCACAGTCTAGGATAGAAGGCAGGTGAGAAATCTTGGTCCATTCTGTCCCCAGGGGACTGTGGAAAGATGAGGAGGGTGAAGCTAGCAGGCCCAGAGCCCGACTTCTCCTCTCTGGGCGGTGGTCTAGACTGACGGGACTCCAGGAGGACAGAGCCTGGAAGATGCTGTCTCTGTGCTCTTTGCACCGAGATAAGAGAGGGTAAAATCAGCGCCAAGGTGGTGCTCCACATTCCAGCCGCTGACACTGTCTCGGCTCTGTTGTCTCACAGAAGGCATTTGGAGTTCTCCACATGCCACTTGAAGAATTGTAGGAGCAGCCAGCCAGTGGAGGTGGCTGGCAGCCTACTGTGGGGTACCCAGGCAGGCAGTCATACCAAACTGCCTTAATTTTTATAGTTTTGTAATCCAAGTCTATGCCCCAACCAGTAACGCTGAAGAAGCTGAAGTTGAACGGTTCTATGAAGACCTATAAGACCTTTTAGAACTAACACCCCAAAAAGATGTCTTTTTCATTATAGGGGAATGGAATGCAAAGTAGAAAGTCAAGAAACACCTGGAGTAACAGGTAAATTTGGCCTTGGAATGCGGAATGAAGCAGGGCAAAGGCTAATAGAGTTTTGCCAAGAAAATGCACTGGTCATAGCAAACACCCTCTTCCAACAACACAAGAGAAGACTCTACACATGGACATCACCAGATGGTCAACACCAAAATCAGATTGATTATATTCTATGCAGCCAAAGATGGAGAAGCTCTATACAGTCAGCAAAAACAAGACCAGGAGCTGACTGTGGCTCAGATCATGAACTCCTTATTACCAAATTCAGACTGAAATTGAAGAAAGTAGGGAAAACCGCTAGACCATTCAGGTATGACCTAAATCAAATCCCTTATGATTATACAGTGGAAGTGAGAAATAGATTTAAGGGACTAGATCTGATAGAGTGCCTGAAGAACTATGGAATGAGGTTTGTGACATTGTACAGGAGACAGGGATCAAGACCATCCCCATGGAAAAGAAATGCAAAAAAGCAAAATGGCTGTCTGCAGAGGCCTTACAAATAGCTGTGAAAAGAAGAGAAGCGAAAAGCAAAGGAGAAAAGGAAAGATATAAGCATCTGAATGCAGAGTTCCAAAGAATAGCAAGGAGAGATAAGAAAGCCTTCCTCAGCGATCAATGCAAAGAAATAGAGGAAAAGAACAGAATGGAAAAGACTAGAGATCTCTTCAAGAAAATTAGAGATACCAAGGAAACATTTCATGCAAAGATGGGCTTGATAAAGGACAGAAATGGTATGGACCTAACAGAAGCAGAAGATATTAAGAAGAGGTGGCAAGAATACATGGAAGAATTGTATAAAAAAGAGCTTCACGACCACGATAATCACGATGGTGTGATCACTAATCTAGAGCCAGACATCCTGGAATGTGAAGTCAAGTGGGCCTTAGAAAGCATCACTAAGAAAAAAGCTAGTGGAGGTGATGGAATTCCAGTTGAGCTATTTCAAATCCTGAAAGATGATGCTGTGAAAGTGCTGCACTCAATATGCCAGCAAATTTGGAAAACTCAGCAGTGGCCACAGGACTGGAAAAGGTCAGCCTTCATTCCAATCCCAAAGAAATGCCATGCCAAAGAATGCTCAAACTACTGCACAATTGCACCCATCTCACACGCTAGTAAAGTAATGCTCAAAATTCTCCAACCCAGGCTTCAGCAATACATGAACCGTGAACTTCCACATGTTCAAGCTGGTTTAGAAAAGGCAGAGGAACCAGAGATCAAATTGCCAACATCTGCTGGATCGTGGAAAAATCAAGAGAGTTCCAGGAAAACATCTATTTCTGCTTTATTGACTATGCCAAAGTCTTTGACTGTGTGGATCACAATAAACTGTGGAAAATTCTGAAAGAGATGGGCATACCAGAACACCTGACCTGCCTCTTGAGAAACCTATATGCAGGTCAGGAGGCAACAGTTAGAACTTGGCATGGAACAACAGACTGGTTCCAAATAGGAAAAGGAGTACGTCAAGGCTGTATATTGTCACCCTGCTTATTTAACTTCCATGCAGAGAACATCATGAGAAACGCTGGGCTGGAAGAAGCACAAGCTGGAATCAAGATTGCCAGGAGAAATATCAATAACCTCAGATATGCAGATGACACCACCCTTATGGCAGAAAATGAAGAGGAACTAAGAAGGCTCTTGATGAAAGTGAAAGAGGAGAGTGAAAAAGTTGGCTTAAAGCTCAACATTCAGAAAACGAAGATCATGGCATCTGGTCCCATCACTTTATGGCAAATAGATGGAGAAACAGTGGAAACAGTGTCAGACTTTATTTTGGGGGGCTCCAAAATCATTGCAGATGATGATTGCAGCCATGAAATTAAAAGACGCTTACTCCTTGGAAGGAAAGTTATGACCAACCTAGATAGCATATTGAAAAGCAGAGATATTACTTTGCCAACAAAGGTCCGTCTAGTCAAAGCTATGGTTTTTCCAGTGGTCTTGTGTGGATGTGAGAGTTGGACTGTGAAGAAAGCTGAACACCAAAGAATTGATGCTTTTGAACTGTGGTGTTGGAGAAGACTCTTGAGAGTCCTTTGGACTGCAAGGAGATCCAACCAGTCCATTCTGAAGGAGATCAACCCTGGATTTCCCTGATTTCTTGGAAGGAATGATTCTAAAGCTGAAACTCCAATACTTTGGCCACCTCATGGGACGAGTTGACTCATTGGAAAAGACTCTGATGCTGGGAGGGATTGAGGGCAGGAGGAGAAGGGGACGACAGAGGATGAGATGGCTGGATGGCATCACTGACTCGATGGACATGAGTCTGAGTGAAGTCTGAGAGTTGGTGATGGATAGGGCGGCCTGGTGTCCTGCGATTCACGGGGTCGCAAAGAGTCGGATACGACTGAGCGACTGACCTGAACTGATGATGCGTTTATTTTCTATTGACTATTCCTCTACCACTTATTATTTTTGCAGAAAGTTCTTGGCTACTTCTTTTCTAATCCCCGCATGAACTTTAACAACCGATGCCCCCCTCCAAAAGAAAAAAATCTTGTTGGTATTTTGGGGGAACTGCATTAATTTTATAGCTTATTTTTTTTAAGGAAGATGGACAGCTTAATTCTTATCTAAGAACTTGGTATGATCTGGTTTGTTTTTTTTTTTAAAGGCCTATTGCTACCATGACTCTGCTTGATTATTAGATTTCAAAACCCTTGGCCTATTAATCTGTCTTGAAGTCACTTTGGAACACCACATACTCCTCTGTTGTTTTTAGGAATTACAGGGTGTTATTGTGGTTTGTTTGTCTATGAGTTGCTATACAGTAAGTCCCCTACTTATGAACCTTCAAGTTATGGACTTTCAAGGATTCAAACTTGTGTTCTCAAATCCAATCACATAAGTTAGTTTATGTGTCAGGCGTACACTGACATGTGCGTGCATCCTCTACAGGTGGTTGTGATTTGTGCACTTTACTGCCCGGTACTGTATAGACTGCAGTAGTTCAGCATCTTTATTTCAAGCTAGATCTGCAAGAGGGCGACTTCTCTGTGCAATGTGAGGAGCTTACTAGTGAAGACCCAATGGAACTGGAGGCCCGGAGAAAGGATGAAGAGAGACCACGAGGAAGGAGAAGTAACTGCAGAACCAAAGAGATGCACGATGCAGGAGACGGAAGGGGATTTTCTTGAAGGCACGGTTAGTTGTTGAATCACAGGACCCAAATGTGGAACAGCCCCCAGAGTTTGTAGCACCCATTCAGAATGCAGTCCAGTGCTTCTGCGTCATCCATGACGAGGGAAAAAGAGCTACTACCCAGACATTACTGGATCATTTTTTCAAGAGGATAGAGAGAATTGAATCCAGCAAGGAGCTGGAACTTGTGCCATCAATGTCAAATGAGAGTGAAAGTGCAGCCTGCCCTCCGTCTCCTGTTGCTGCTGATCTTTCGGTTCTGCCATCTCCCACCGCCTCCCCAGTCAGTAACTCTTCTCGCCTCTTCACCCCATGCTAGCTCCTGTGTGCCAGCTGTTCTGTATGGCGTACTTTTTAAGGTACTAGACTGTAAGATTTAAAACATTTAATTTATTTTTGTGTGTTTGCTTTTCATGTATTATTTGTGTGAGAAGTATTACAAACCCATTACAGTACAGTACTATATAGCCAAGTGTGTTAGTTGGGTACCTAGGCTAACTTTCTTGAACTCAGGAACAAACTGGACTCAAGAACGCACTCTTGGGATGGAACTCTTTCATATGTAGGGACTTATTGTATAACAAATCATCCTCCAAATAATGGCTTAAAACAACAACCAAATGGTTACTTGCTCGCAGTTCTGCAATCTGAGCTGGGCTCAGCTGGATGGTTTTTCTGGTCTTCACGCTGGTGGTCACTCATGTGGCTGCATTCAGCTGGCAGGTTGGCTGGAGGCTGGCTTCCTCTGGGACTTGGGATGGTCAAGCGTCTCCCTCTTTCCCTATAGTCTCAGTGTCTCTCTCTTTCCAAATGGACTTCCCATGTGATTTCTCCAGCAGGGTAGCTGATCTCTTCACACAGTAGCTCAAGGATCTTCAAACTACAAAAGCAGAAATGTCCAGGTCTTCTTGGATTTAAACCTGGAACTGGCACAACATCACCTATACTATGTTCTTTTTTGGATAGATATAGGGACTATTGCTGGAGAAGGCGATGGCACCCCACTCCAGTACTCTTGCCTGGAAAATCCCATGGATGGAGGAGCCTGGTAGGCTGCAGTCCTTGGAGTTGCTAAGAGTCAGACTCGACTGAGTGACTTCACTTTCACTTGTCACTTTCATGCATTGGAGAAGGAAATGGCAACCCACTCCAGAGTTCTTGCCTGGAGAATCCCAGGGACGGGGGAGTCTGACGGGCTGCCGTCTCTGGGGTCGCACAGAGTCGGACACAACTGAAGCGACTTAGCAGCAGCGGCAGGGACCATTGCAATGGAATTTTTTTTTTTTTAACTTTACAGTCTGCTAGACCATACAGTACTGTACTAGGCTGTACTACTACTACTACTAGACTACTAGACTACTGCTAGACTGTACTAGACTATACTAGACTGTGGTAGTACAGTCTACTAGACTGTACTGTAGGTGGGAGGAGAAGGGGCCGACAGAGGATGGGATGGTTGGATGGCATCACTGACTCGATGGACATGAGTTTGAGCAAGCTCCAGGAGTTGGTGATGGACAGGGAAGCCTGGCGTGCTGCAGTCCACGGGGTTGCAAAGAGTCGGACACGACTGAGCGACTAACCTGAACTGAGACTGCACTATATTCTGTTAGTTAAAGTAGGTCCTGGGCCAAGTCAGGTTTAAGAAGGGCTTTGAGGGTGGGGTCTCTACAAGGGCGTGAATGCTGGGAGACATAGTTCATGATGGGCCACCGAAATGATGGGCTACCACAATAGTTTTAAAATTCTTCAATGGGCACTAAATCCCCAGGATCTAACCCAGTGCTTGGCATCTGTTGAATGAATACTGCTGGCTGATGGCTGCATGTATAAGTAGCACCACTGGAATGTGGAAACTCAGGTTCTGAAGGCAAAGTCTGAGCAGCCACCTGCAAAATCACACTTACAACAGCACCACTTGTTTGCTGATGCGTTGAGGTGTGTGGGGCCTCCCGCACATCTGTGAGACACCATCCTCCTTCTCAAAAGGCATCACCGATTATTATATACTTCTTGAGAATCTATTCAAAATACACACGAGTCAATAAGTAAATTGCAGCACTTACATTCCGTGGAAACAAAGGGGAAGTTCTTTGAGGAGAGTGGTTAGCATGGAAGGAGGCCAGAGATTTCACTGTTCTGGTTAGTCAAGGAAGATTTCCTGGAAGAGGTGGTTTCAGGAACTCTACGAATAATGGGAAAAGATTGAGGTCGACTGGGGGATATTCTGAACAAGTGATAGGACCTTAAAAAATATCCAAGACACCAGAGTAAGACGGATGAAAGGAGTGATGAACAGCTGTTTGCAAAGAGTGAAAGGCCAATTCAGGAAGGAGTTTGGCGGAACAGTCCAGCCACTGCCTGCAAAAGTTGGGCAGTGCCTGGGGCATTTCTGCAAAGGTTGAGCATTTCTGCAAAGGTTGCTGTTACTACACTGGGACCCTCTTCCATCTGTCTTCCCTGTTACTTCTAGAAGGATTCAGGTCAAGGCACAAAGGTGAATATGGCTGGATCTCTCAGGCTCATGGGTAGCAGTGCACAGCCTCAAAGAGTCTATAAAACTGGCTTCCCTGGAAAGAAAAGAGACCAGAAGGAAGCAAGATGGGAGAGCCCAGTTAGCTAGAACTCTGGGCCCCCCTGAAACCAGAGCTCCTTGAAGAACATAATCCTCTGGGCTGCCCTCCTGCCAGGAACACACAGTGAGGGGCAGAGTGAGGTCCCTCAGGCCTGTTCTTTGTGACCCTTCCTGTAGTGATGAATGTAGGGGGAAGTGACCGGGGAGTGGGCAGGAGACCTGGGTTAGTTTTCCTGCTCCATCCACCTCCCCAGAGTAACCAGCCAATTCCTAGAACTGCCTTTGCCATTTGTGGCTCTTATTAGCAACCACAGTCTTGAGTCAGACAACCAGTAATGCTGTCTGAAAGCCAGTAAATATTTGCCATATGTAGAATCCTAAGCCAGGTTCCATGAGAGGGCGCATAAGATCAGAAGTGAGAGGAAGGCCCAAAGGTCATCTGATCTAGCTCTGTGCTCTCAGGAAGGAGAATAAGCAGGTCAACCAGTTGTCAGGAAAAATAGCCTCTTCGAAGGTTTCAGGGAGACTGCAACTCTTTGAGGCATAAATAAAATAACTGGAAAAGAGACTCAATGCCAAAGAGAAAGAGCCTTATGATTCACTCCAGAAAAGAGCAGGTCGAGGGTGCAGTGGTTTTTTTAGTTCTGTGGAAGAGTCTCAGGCAGGGGAGCCTTGCCAGCGCTCCTCTGCCTCTGCTGGGGAGAGAACAAGAGGAAATGAGTTTGAAGGACAGCATGTGGAACCGAAAATAAACATGAACTGCTGACCATCAGCGGAATTAGGTCCTGGAAGCCTGAGGGTGGGTGGAGACTCTTCATTAAAAGAAAAAGAAATCTATCAGGTATACTTTGTCTAAACAGCAATCATAAAGGATCTAGAACAATCTAGCCAAGGTCTTTCAGTGGTATCAGCAGTTCTTATTGAGTAAAGGGATTATGGGCAAATTGATTACAGTAAATTATTTTAATTAGTTATTAATTAAATATATAATAGTTTGTGATTGTCAGTGAGTATTGCCATGGTTATTTTCTAATTTTATATGATAATTGTTTCATTTTTGTAATAAGAATTTTTATTAAAATTTTATTAAAATTCTGATCTCCTGTGACTTAAATATTTATAGCTCAATTTTTAATAAAAACTGGAATTGCTTGGTGTGTGAAATTGCACACACAGGAAATATAAAACTTCAGTTACTTTTATGTAGGTAAGTGTCTGAAACTTGCCTGGAACTTCCTACTTTAAAAATAACATAGCATAGTATCTAGATATTTTTTAAAGTTCTTTTGTATTATACAGTCTCCTGAAACTTCCACTTTGCCTGAAAAAGTGAAAGGTTTTTTTTCTTCCAGTTTTCTTGAAGTATAATTGAAATACAGCACTGTATAAGTTTAAGGTGTAAGAAATAAATGTTTGAAACTTAGTGGAGAGTTGTCCATTTCCATGCATAAGAAAATGCATCAGAATTTTAAAAATATACTTCTCAGCTGTTTTGCTACTGTGAGAATATTTCATGTGTCATTGACGCAGAAATCACTTTGTAGCATGAGTTTATCAGTATTCTGAATAATTCATCCTTCCAATCTGTTGTGTAGGAGATATTTCTGCTCAACAAATTGGAAGTTTTCTAATGTACCACTTTCGGTGAATTTGGCTGTTCAAGATGGAATTTTAACAAACGTTCACTATGTGAGCTAGGATGTTACTACAGGAGAGGCATATTGCCTACAAGCCAAGACGCAGGTATAAAGAAACGACAGGACAGTCCTGGTCTGAATCACTAACAAGAGAGCCCGTCACTCGTTTCCCAGATGTGTGCACTTTGATACCAAGCCACCCACCATCTGATACATGTTGGAGCACGATGGAAGAGGGCCACCACTTCCACTTGAAATGATTAAGAACGTCTCCACAGAGGGTGCATTTGAGCCACATTTCATTTATTTATTTATTTATGACTGTGCTGGGTCTTTGCTGTGCCTGGGTTTTCTCTAGTTGCGATATGCAGGTTGCTCGTTGCAGTGACTTCGCCTGTTGCAGAGCACCAGCTCTAGGCTTGCAGGCTTAGCTGCCCCACAGCATGTGGGATCTTCTTGGATCAGGGATCGAACCCATATCCCTTACATTGGCAGGTGGACTCAACCATTGGGTCACCAGGAAAGTCCCTGAGCCACACTTTAAATGTAAATGGTGGGGGGGGGGGGGACGGCATCTAGAGGCATTCAGGATGGTGCAGCGTCTGACCTACCGTCGTAGGCTGTCCTACAATACAGCCTCTAACAAAACCAGGCTGTCCCGAACCCCTGGTAATAGAATTGTTTACCTTTATACCAAGAAGGTTGGGAAAGCACCAAAATCTGCATGTGGTGTGTGCCCAGGCCGACTTAGAGGGGTTCGTGCTGTGAGACCAAAAGTTCTCATGAGGTTGTCTAAAACAAAGAAACATGTCAGCCGAGCATATGGTGGTTCCATGTGTGCTAAATGTGTCCGCGACAGGATCAAGCGCGCTTTCCTTATTGAAGAGCAGATCGTTGTGAAAGTATTGAAAGCACAAGCACAGAGTCAGAAAGCTAAATAAAAAATGAACCATTTTTGAGTAAAAAAATAAATAAATAAAATAAATGTAAATAGGATTTGGCTGACAAAGTACATTCTAGGCAGAAGCAATGGCATGGGTGAAGATGAGATGTGCTGGCAGGGACCATCTTAGCTGGGACATACTATGATAATACCAAGCCATTGACATAGCTGGATTTATTACATGAGAAGTACGCCATGATATTTAAAACTTGGGTTAAGGTTTAGGATGGTATTTGTCAGAAAGTGGGGAGGTATTGGAGGTTTATGACCTAAGTATGTGTATAATTGCTTGTGGCACTCTGCTAGATGGAGATATACAAGGAGATCTATCCAGAAACATATTCCTGGCTGCTCTATTCAGAGGCATTGGCAGGGTTCACACTTCATGTGTGGAAACAAAAACAAAAAAACAGAAATGAGTGGAAAAAGCAATAGGTTTGAATAATCGGTAAAGTCTCAACATGTTTTAAAGGGTACAATTTGAGAGGAAGGAAAATATTTAAGTTGACCCTCAGTCTTAGTATAACTCAGGGAAATGCAGATCGAGACCACAATAAAACAGCATTTCCCACCTCCTAGACACACAAAGATTTAGGTAGCTGATGATTGATAGAACAACTAAACAAAAATCAACAAGGATATAGAACTCAAGCAACACGGTCTAAGCAGTATTTATAGAACACCCTACCTAGTCATGTATGGATGTGAGAGTTGGCCTGTGAAGAAGGCTGAGCGTCGAAGAACTGATGCTTTTGAACTGTAGTGTTGGAAAAGACTCTTGAGAGTCCCTTGGACTGCAAGGAGATCCAACCAGTCCATTCTGAAGGAGATCAATCCCATCTGAAGGATTTCTTTGGAAGGAATGATGCTAAAGCTGAAACTCCAGTACTTTGGCCACCTCATGCGAAGGGTTGACTCATTGGAAAAGACTTTGATGGTGGGAGGGATTGGGGGCAGGAGAAGAAGGGGACGACAGGGGATGAGATGGCTGAATGGCATCACTGACTTGATGGATGCGAGTCTGAGTGAACTCTGGGAGTTGGTGATGGACAGGGAGGCCTGGCATGCTGCGATTCATGGGGTACGCAAAGAGTCGGACACGACTGAGCAAATGAACTGAACTGAACTGAACTGACCCAACAGCTGCAGAATGCACATTCATTTCAAGTGCCCATGAAACATACACCAGGTTAGACTATATCCTGAGTCATAAAACAAACCTCTGCAAATTAAAGAGAATTTTAACTATAGAGAGTATATTCTCTGATTACACTGGAATCAAACTAGAAAGCAATAGCAGAAAGATAACAGGAAAATCTTCAACCACTTGGAGTAAACACTATTCTAAATAATTCATGAGTCAAATAGGAAATTGCAAGGGTAATTTTAAAAATTCCTTGAACTAAATGGAAATGAAAATATGATATCTCAAAATTTGCTTGACATAACTAAAATAATGCCAAGAGGGAAATTTATGCACTAAATGTGTCAAACTTTCAACTAAAGAACCTAGAAAACAGCAAAATAAGTCCAATCAAGCAGAGAGAAGGGAAAAGTTAAAAACAGAAAAATGATAGAGAAAAGCACAAAAACAAAAAGACGATTCTTTGGAAAGATTAACAAAATTGACAAATCTCTAGCAAGGCTGACCAAGCAGGGGGAAAAAGAGAGAAAGTACAGATGATCAATGTCATTCAATGTCAGGAATGAAACAGGGAACATCACCCGAGAACCTCCAGGCTCAAAAGAATAATAAAGGAATATTATGAACAATAACATACACAAAGATTTGACAACTTGGGTGAAATAGACTCATTCCTCAAAAAATATGAACTACCACAACTCAATAAGCAAGAGATAATTTTAATAGCCTTATAACTATTGAAGGAATTGGCTTCATAATTTTAAAACTTATGAAAAGGAACCTCCGTATATGGATGGTTTCACCAGAGAATTCTATTAAACAATTAAGACAGAATTTTAGAAAAATTTTTAAAACAATTTTTAAAATTTCTTTTTTGTTGAAATATAGTTGATATACAATGTTGTGTTAGTTTCAGGTGTACAGTAAAGTGATCAGTTACATACGTGTGTATTCTTTTTACATGTATATAATAGGCTTTCTACATTATGTTCTACTTTTAAGATTCTTTTCCCACATGTGCTGTGTTGTACTTAGTTGCTCAGTCATGCCTGCCTCTTTGTGACCCTATGGGTTGTAGCCTGCCACACTCCTCTGTAAATGGGATTTCCCACCAAAAATACTGGGATGAGTTGTCATTTCCTTCTCCAGGGGCTCTTCCCAACCCAGGAGTCAAACCCATGTCTAATGGCATCTCCTGCACTATAGGCAGATTTTTTACCGCTGAGCCACCAGGGAAGCCCTTTTCCCACATAGGTTATTACAAAATATTCAGTATACTTCTCTGTGCTTACAGTAGGTCCTTGTTGGTTATCTATTTTATATATAAGAGTGTGCATATGTTACTCCCAAATTCCTAATTTATTCCTCGCCCCACATTTCTCCTTTGGTAATCCTAAGTTTTTTCTAGGTTTGTGGGTCTATTTCTCTTTTGTAAGTAAGTTCATTTGTATCATTCTTCTAGATTCCACAAATAAGTGATATCATACGGCATTTGTCTTTGTCTTTGACTTCCTTCACTTAGTGTGATAATCTCTAAGTCTATCCATGGCGCCACAAGCGGCATTATTTCACTCTTTTTTATGGCTGAGTAGTATTCCATTATATATATATGTATATATATATATATATATATATATATATATATATATATATATATATATGTACCACACCTTTTTTTTTTTTTGGCCATGCTGAGCAGCTTGCAGGATTTCAGTTACCCCACCAGGGACTGAATTCGGGCCATCAGCAGTGAAAGCTTGGAGTCCTAGCCACTGGGTCACCAGGGGATTTCCTGCACCACCTTTTCTTCATCCATTCATCTGTCGATGGACATTTAGGTTGCTTCCATGTCTTGGCTATTGGAAACAGTGCTGCAATGAACATTGAGGTACATGGATCTTTTTGAATTATGGTTTTCTTCTGATAAATGCCCAGGATTAAGGCAAAATTAATACCAATTCTATACAGTCTCTTCAAGAAATAGAAGAGGGGGACATTTTCCATTTTATCTTACGAAGCTAGTAATACTAATACCAAAACCAGACAAAGTCCATACAAAATAAAGAAAAATACAGACCAATTATCTTCCATGAATACAGGAAAAAAAAAAACAAAATATTAGCAAGTAGAAAATAGCAATACATAAAAATGAATTACACACCATGACTAAATAGAGTTTGTTCCAGAGAGACAAGGTAGTTTCAGTACTTGAAGATCAATTGGTATAATCCACCATTTTAATAGACTTAAAAAGAAAAATCTCATGATTATATCATTTGATGCAGAAGAAGTGCTTGACAAAATTCAACAATTCATGATAAAAACTCCCAGAAAAACTAGGAATACAGGGCATGCATGCATGCATACTAAGTTGCTTCAGTTATGTCCATCTCTTTGGGACCCTTTGGACTGTGCCCTGCCAGGCTTCCCTGTCCATGGGATTCTCCAGGCAAGAATACTGGAGTGAGTTGCCATGCCCTCCTCCAGGGGATCTTCCCAGCCTAGGAGGACTTCCTCAATTTGATAAAGAATATCTACAAAAAAAAAAAGCTACAGCTAACATTACAATTAACATGATGAAAGACCGAAAGCTTTACCGTCTAGGATCTGGAACAAGGCAAGAAGGTTTGCTCTTACAGCTTTTATTAACATAGGGCTGGAAATTTTTGTCAGTGCAATAAGATAAGAAAAAAAAAAAAAAGCAGATCAGAAAGGAAGAAATGAAACTATCATCGTTGGAGGTGACATGATTGTTTACATAGAAAATCCCAAAGAATCTACAAAAAATTCCTAAACTAATAGGTAAGTTCAGCAAGTTCATAGGACACAAGATAAATCTAGAAAGAGCAAATAAACACATGGACACTGAAGTTAAAAATATAATACCATTGATAACCACTCAAAGAAAAAAAGAGAAATACGTGTTAATCTAACAAAACATGTAGAGAACTTGTAGCTAAAAGTTATAAAATGATGATGAAAGAAAGAAAAAATCTAAATAAGTGGAGAGACATACTGTGCTCATGGATTGGAAGACTCAACCTAGTAAAGAAATCAGTTCTCCCCAAATTTATATATAGGTATAATGCAATTCCTGTCAAGATCCCATCAAGATTTTTTGGTGGATATATACAAGATTGTTCTAAAATTTGTATGGGATGACAAAGAAACTAGAATAGTTAAAATAATCTTGAAAAAGAAGGAGAAAGTAGGAGGAATCAATTTATCAAATTTCAAGATTTATTATTGATATATAGTGATAGTAATCAAGACGGTGGTATTGGCAAAGAAATAGATACATATGTAAGTAGAACAGAGAACCCAAAAATAGACTCACAAATACAGCCGGCTGATTTTTTAAGTTTTTCAGCATGATATTTATTTATTTATTTGGCCTCATTGGGTCTTAGTTGCAGCACATGCGATCTTCGTTGCATCATGGGGTATCTTGAACATGGAACACAGATTCTCTAGTTGCAGTTGCTCTAAGGTATGTGGGATCCTAGTTCCCTGACCAGGGATCAAAGCTGTGTCCTCTTCATTGCAAGACAGATTCTTAACAACTGGTCCACCAGGGAAGCCCCATGGCCAGCTGATTTCTTATAGTGATGTAAGAGCAATATGGTGGAAGAAAGATTGTCTTTCCAACAATGGTGCTGGAGCAACTGAACATCTATAGAATAAAAAGAAAAAATGAACATCAACCTAAGACTTCACCTAACAGAAAAATTAATGTGGATCATACACTTAGATATAAAACATAAAACCATGCAACATTTAAGAAAAAAATAAGAGAGAATCTTTAGGATCTAGGGATAAAGAGTTCTTAGACTCAATACCAATAGTGTGATCCACAAAAAAGAAAAATTGATAAATTTGCCTTCATAAAAATTAACAATTATATTCTGCAAAAGAACTTGTTAAAAAATGAAAAGACAAGATTCAGAGTGGGAGAAAATAGTTGTAAACCATATATCTGAATAAGGACTAGTATCTGGTATATAGGTAGAGCTCTCAAACATCAATAGCAAGCCAACAACCCAATTATAAAATGGACAAAAGATGTAAAGAGAGAGTTTACTGAAGAATGTATAGGGATGGCAGATAAACACATGAAAAGATATTCAACAGCGTCAGCCATTAGGGAAGCACAAATTAAAAACCACAGTGAGCTATCATTACATATTTATTGGAATGGTTAAAATAAAAATTAGTTACAACAACATGTGCTGGAGAACATGCTGAGAAATAATATCACTCATACATTGCTGGTGGGAATTTAAAATGGTTCAGCTGTTCTGGAAAACACTTGATCAGTTCTTTAAAAACTAGACATTCAACTGTGCTATGACCCAGTGGTCTCACTCTTGGGCATTTTCCCTGAAGAGTAAAGATTTATGTTCACACAAAATCCTGTATACAAATGTCTGTAGCAGCTTTATTTGTCATATCCAAGAACTGGAAGCAACCCAGGTACCTGTCAATGTGTTAGTGGTTAAATAAACTGTGGTACCATAAAATACTACTAAATATAAAATACATAAAAATATGTAAAATACCATAAAATACTACTCAGCCACAACAACTGCAAAAATGAACTATTACTGATCCAGGTAACAACTTGGATGAATCTCCAGAGAATTACGCTGAGTGAAAAAAAAAAAAGAATCTCAAAAGATTATATACTGCCTGACTGCGTTTATATAAAACTTTTGAAATGAAAAAGTTATAGAAATAGTGATTTCCATACCAAAAGTTATGGGTGATCCTTGTGGTGATAGAAATGTTCTGTATCTTGACTGTTTCAGTGTCAATATCTGCTTGCAATATTTTGCTATCGTTTTACAAGATTTTAGGAGAAACTGGGTAGAGGGCACATGGCATCTCAGACTTCCCTGGTGGTCCAGTGGTTAAGACTCTGCTCCGCTGGGGAATTAAGATCCTTCCTGCTGCATGACATGGCCAAAAAAAAGGCAAATCTACACATATCTCAAAATTTTAAAGTTTAACCAAAAAAAGCAACAAAATGATAAAACTTATGATATTTAAGGTAGGGAGGTGGATGGAATAGGGATGAACTTGAAAGTAAATGCAAGGGCTTAAGTGCTTTGGTTTTTGGATTAGATGATGGGTTTAGAGGTGTTTGCTATATTATTGGGGTCTTCCCTGATGGCTCAGTGGTAAAGATTCTGCCTGTAGTGCAAGAGCTGCAGGAGACTCAAGTTCAATCCCTGAGTCTGAAAGATTCCCTGGAGGAGGGCATGGCAACCCACTCCAGTATTCTTGCCTGGAGAATTTCATGGACAGAGAAGCCTGGTGGGCTACAGTCCATGGGGTCACAAAGAGTTGACACAGCTGAAGAGACTTAGTGCACTGTATTATTACTTTATAACTAAGTGACAAATAATAAAAAGAAGTATATTCATGAACCAATGAGGACAGAGTAAAAGGTACCCAGAATCAAGGTTGATCCAATTTTGTGTCCCTGAGGTCTACTGGGCGGGGAGTAACAAATGAGCTCAGTTTCTTATGAGAAGCAGACTTCAGGCAGCTTTCTTACACATACCAGAGGCTCTTTCTGCCATAAACAAGTCAACAGCAACGGCAGTTGTCAAGAGGGAAAGGAGATTCCTTGAAACAGCCACAAACATCCATTTTAAGAGTTTGGGGAAATACCAAAGGTATTATCCTCCTTCTAATGAAGTGTTCTGCTGGCTGGTGGAAAGTCATTCGTAGTTCATTCATTCAGCAGCTATGGGACCAGTGTGTGCTAGGCATAACAAGAAGCTAGAGATGCCTTCAAGGAAATTACAAATTCGTTGTGGAAAGTGGTCAGTTCTACAGGAAATGAGTGAAATTACTTTTTTTTTCAAGTGAGTCATGAATGTCTTATTCATTGTTTTAAAGAAAATAATGAGCAATCTCTTCAGATATTAGGCTATTATAATTCCTATGGTATGCCATAATTTGAGGTTGCCTTCAGTTCAGTTCAGTTCAGTCGCTCAGTCGTGTCCGATTCTTTACGACCCCATGAACTGCAGCACACCAGGCCTCCCTGTCCATCACCAACTCCCGGAGTTCACCCAAACTCATGTCCATAGAATCGGTGATGCCATCCAGCCATCTCATCCTCTGTTGTCCCCTTCTCCTCCGGTCCCCAATCCCTCCCAGCATCAGAGTCTTTTCCAGTGAGTCAACCCTTCGTATGAGGTGGCCAAAGTATTAGAGTTTCAGCTTTAGCATCAGTCCTTCCAAAGAACACCCAGGACTGATCTCCTTCAGAATAGACTGGTTGGATTGCCTTGCAGTCCAAGGGACTCTCAAGAGTCTTCTCCAACACCACAGTTCAAAAGCATCAATTCTTCAGTGCTCAGCTTTCTTCAAAGTCCAACTCTCACATCCATACATGACCACAGGAAAAACCATACCTTGACTAGACGGACCTTAGTCGGCAAAGTAATGTCTCTGCTTTTGAATATGCTACCTAGGTTGGTCATAACTTTTCTTCCAAGGAGTAAGCATTTTTTAATTTCATGGCTGCAATCACCATGTGCAGTGATTTTGAAAGTGAAAGTGAAAGTGAAGTCGCTCAGTCACGTCCTACTCTTTGCGACCCCATGGACTGTAGCCCACCAAGCTCCTCTGTCCATGGGATTCTCTAGGCAAGAGTACTGGAGTGGATTGCCATTTCCTTCTTCAGGGGATCTTCCCGACCCAGGGATCGAACCCAGGTCTCCCGCACTGTAGACAGAAGCTTTAACCTCTGAGCCACCAGGGAAGCCCCCAAAAATAAAGTCTGACACTGTTTCCACTGTTTCCCCATCTATTTGCCATGAAGTGATGGGACCGGATGCCATGATCTTCGTTTTCTGAATGTTGAGCTTTAAGCCAACTTTTTCACTCTCCTCTTTCACTTTCATCAAGAGGCTTTTTAGTTCCTCTTCACTTTCTGCCATAAGGGTGGTGTCATCTGCATATCTGAGGTTATTGATATTTCTCCTGGCAATCTTGATTCCAGCTTGTGCTTCTTCCAGTCCAGCGTTTCTCATGATGTACTCTACATATAAGTTAAATACTAGTATTTCACAACCTGTTAAAACATTATTCTACTAGATGTCTTTCTGTGGGAAACAGAAGTGGAAGGGGAAAAAAAAAAGAAAAATCAGTTACTTAATTTTTCTGTGACTTATGCTAACATGATGCTTCTGAAAGTCATTAAGCACAGTCACATCTGCCTTGATGGTCTGTGCTGGACCTTCTTTGGGGGCAACTCTTCTAATCCAAATGCTAGACGCCCCAGTGCAAATGCTCTTTATGTATTAATCAATTAAAGACTTACTAAGTACACGCTCTGCCTGAGTTTGAATGCTAACTCTGCCATTTTTTCCTTGGTAATCTGGGCAAATTTCTTAAGCTCTCTGTGCCCCAATGCCCTCATTTCTAGTGCTGGTTATTCCTGCAATGAGGCGCTGAGTGGGGGAGGAAGGAGGGCAGAGGGGTTCAGGAAACATTGCTTTTGCCTTCATGGAGCTTTTAATGTAGTAGGAAAAGACAGTAGGGCACTAATATATGAATCAGAATATTCACTGGAAGGACTGATGCTGAAGTTTATGCTCCAATACTTTGGACACCTGATGTGAAGAGCCGACTCATTGGAAGAGACCTTGATGCTGGGAAAGGTTGAAGGGGAGAAGGGGACAACAGAGGATGAGATGATTAGATAGCATCACTGACTCAATGGACATGAATTTGCGAAAACTCCGGGAGATAGTGAAGGACAGGAAAGTCTGGTGTGCTGCAGTCCATGAGGTCGCAAAGAGTCAGACTTGACTTAGCAACTAAACAACAAGACCTGGAAAGACACGTCAAACTGCTGGGGGAACTGGAGGCGATGATCACTTTTCATTTATCTATACTAGTTGAATCCCTTCTTTTTAAAAAGAGAATTCATTCATGTATTTCGTTTGTAAATGAATATTTTTTTAAAAGCTTCCTAAAGAAGCTGAGTACTGGAGAGAAAAGGGATGTGTAGTTAATTCTCGGTTTTTTGGCTGTGCTGGGTCTTTGCTGCTGCTCGCTCACTGTCTGTAGTTTGGCAAGTGGGGGCTGCTCTTCATTGCTGGATGTGGGCTTCTCATTGCAGTGCTTTCTCTTGTTGCAGAACACAGGGCTTTAGAGACAGTGAGCTCAGTAGTTGGGGCCCTTCGGCATGTGGAATTGTCCCGAATCAGGAATCACACCGTGTCCCCTGCGTTGGCTGGTGGGTTCTTAACCACTGGACCACCTGGGAAGTGTTGTAGTTAATTCTGATCGGTAAGGAAAGTCTTCATGGAGGAAGAGATGATTCAGCTACTTTTGGAAAAAGGAGTAGATGTCCATCAGGTCAGCTGATTTAGGGGCGGGAAGGGGATGTGTATGGAAAAAGAAAGAGGGGAGCAGAAGGACAGGACCCGAGAGTGCACACATCTTGGTGTGGCCTGGGGGACCCCAAGAATGCAACTGCATGCACACGAAGGGCTGAGCTGGGTCGAGGGGGCGGAGAAGGTTGGAGAGGTGGCGAGAGCCATGTGAGGCCAAGCGGGATTTCTGCGCTTCATCCTGGTGACGAAGGGGAACCAAGGATCAGCCCTGATTGGTCGGGTGGAAGATGCGGAAGATGTCCAATGATTTCTGCTTGGTGGCTGGGCAGCTATTGGCCCCAGACTGTGGGCCAGGACGCAGAGAGGAGCATGCTTGCGTGGATGATAGACTTAGTGTGGATCTTGTGAGGCTGAGGTGTCTGTGGGATATCCCAAGAGAGAGGCCCAGGAGGGAGGTCTTGGTGCAGAAAGATAAACTGGAAATGAATGAGAATGAGAGGAGCTGGGCCAGGAATGGAGGGTGGAGCTCAGGGAAGCCATGACCAGGGGCAGCCAGAGCTGCAGAGATGAGAGAGACAGACAAAGGCAGATGAATACACAGAGAGACAGAACAAGGATATAAACCCAGTCGATTAAATTCTCCAGCCACTATTCCAGCTTCTTTGACATCTGGGCCAAACACTAGCATCCCACCACGAGTAACTTCTTTTCTTTTCCTGTCTCCTTCCCCCGATCCTGTTTTCTCCTTTGGCCTTTTTCTTTTTTCCTCTTTGCTTCGGCAGGGCCAATTCTACTTGCAGAAACAAGAAGATAACAAGCTAACATAATGAGATTAAGGATTCTCCCCAAATCTCTTCCCAACTTTTAGGACCATAGAGCCTAAAATTTCACCGTGTGGTATTTGTCCTCTGTGTAAATGCATCTTCAGTACTTTTCATTTTATTAATAAAATGCAAATATCTTTAATAGAGGTAATATGAACCCTCAGGTTTGACTTGCTGTCTTTGTCTTTCTGGTCTGAGAGCTAAGGGAGAGAAAAACTTGAAGGGTGGGAAGATTGGGTGAAGAAAATGTGGTGATGGATTTTGAATCAGGCTGTAGAGCATTGGCCTGTAGCCTGCATAGCCTGCCCCTCGAGGAATCCTGGGCACCAGGGAGGCAGTTCTGAGGAGTGGATATAGAAGGTGCAACAGAAGGAATGTTGCTAAAAACAACCCTTTCTGTTGTTGTTCTTCAGTTGAGTCACCTCTTTGTATCAGGTAGCCAAAGTATTGGAGCTTCAGCTTCAGCATCAGTCCTTCCAATGAATATTCAGGACTGATTCCCTTTAGGATGGACTGGCTTTATCTCCTGCAGTCCAAGGGACACTCAAGAGTCTTCTCCAGACTCTTTCCAGAGTTGGAAAGCATCAATTCTTCAGTGCTCAGCCTTCCTTATGGATCAACTCTCACATCCGTACATGACTACTGGAAAAACCATAGCTTGGACTCTATGGACATTTGCTGGCAAAGTGATGTCTCTGCTTTTTAACAAGCTGTCAGTTTTGTCATAGCTTTTCTTCCAAGGAGCAAGCGTCTTTTAATCTCATGGCTGCAGTCCCTGTCCACAGTGATTTTAAAGCCCAAGAAGATAAAATCTGTCACTGTTTCCATTTTTTCTCCTTCTATTTGCCATGAAGTCATGGGACCAGATGCCGTGACCTTAGTTGTTTGAATGTTGACTTTTAAGCCCACTCTTTCACTCTCCTCTTTCACCCTCATCAAGAGACTCTTCAGTTCTTCTTTACTTTCTGTCATTAGAGTGGTATCATCTGCATATCTGAGATTATTGATATTTCTCCTGGATATCTTGATTCCAGCTTGTGATTCATCCAGCCTGGCATTTCTCATGATGTGCTCTGCATAGAAGTTAATAAGCAAAGTGACAATACACAGCCTTGACATACTCCTTTCCCAATTTTAAACCAGTCAGTTGTTCCAAGTTTAGTTCTAACCCGTTGCTTCTAGACCTGCATACAGGTTTCTCAAGAGGCAGGTCAGGTGGTCTGATATTCCCATCTCTTTCAGAATTTTCCACAGTTTGTCATGAGTCACACAGTCAGAAGCTTTAGTGTAGTCAATGAAGCAGAAGTAGGTGTTTTCTGGAATTCCCTTGCTTTTTGTGTGATCCAGCAGATGTTGGTGATTTGATCTCTGGTTCCTCTGCCTATTCTAAATCCAGCTTGTACATCTGGAACTTCTCAGTTACCTAATTAACTAGTAGGATATTCATACACAGCTGGCAAGACTATCAAATTGCAAGGCCATCTTATACTATGAGTCAAATACCTTGAAAATATGTTATTTCCTTTTGATTAGCAATTCTTTTCCTAGGAATTAAACTTTAAGGCCATAATTAGATAAATGCAAAAATATGTTTACACCATGATTGCTATACGCTTTATTATATACCCTCCCTAAATTCATATGTGAACCCCAGAGTGACTACAACTGGAGATAGGATCTTTATAAGGTAATAGTTTAAGTGAGGTGATAAGGCCCTGGTCCAGTGGACTGTGGCCTTAAAAGAAGAGGAAGATAGAAATGGGTCTTTTCCTCTCTCTCTTCCTGCCATGTGAGGGCACAGTGAGAAGACAGCCTCTATAAGCCAAGAAGAATCTTTGCGGGAAACATAGCTGGCTAGCATCTTGATCTTGGACTTTTTGGCCTCTAGAATTGTGGGAAATACATTTTTGTTGCTCAAGCCACCCAGACTGTGTTATTTTGTTATGGCAACCAGAGTTGACTAATACAATGATATTTATACCAAGGTTGTTTATACAGATGGAGAAACTGGAAACAACAGAGTAATTGGTTTTTCTTTTTTTGCATACAGAAAGATTGAAAACAGAGTAATCGATGGGCTTCCCTGGTGGCTCAGCTGGTAAAGAATCCGCCTGCCATGTGGGAAACCTGGGTTTGATCCCTGGATCGGGAAGATACCCTGGAGATGGGGAACGGCTACCCACTCCAATATTCTGGCCTGGAGAATTCCATGAACTATTCCATGGGGTCACAAAGACCCAGACAAGACTGAGTGACTTCCACTTTCCCTTTTTTCAAGTGAAAAGGAAGGTTAGAGTATGACTTCATGTATACACATACATATGTATATCAATATCAACTCGCATGTAAACCTGTGGAAAAGCAATATATGTGTATGTCGGTGTTCTCCAGAGAAACAGAACCAGTAGGATGTATTATACACATACATATACCAGAAACCTCATCGTCTGTGAGGCTGTTTCTCCTTTTCATAAGACAATGCTTCTGTAATTTCACTTTCTATAGAGAGACCAGAAGGATAATTCTTTTTTTTCCATAAAAAGGACAAAAATTTGACTAAAAATATTTAGGTAATTTCTTTCAGCCTCTCAACAAATTACTGGTAATGACATAATTTTTTTAGAATTGTTGTCAGATTCGAAAAAAATCTCTAAATTTTTCAAATGTGTGAGTTGTTATATTTTAGGACATTTCACGTTTTATTTTCCAGTGATCCATCTTAAACATTCTTAGAACTGATGACCTTCATCAACCAATTTGTTACAATGTCCTCATTGTACTGGTATAGTTTCCTTGTCAATGTCAATATTTCAGATAAGGGCAGCAAGAATTGTAAATGTTTTTCCATTGTGTTTATATAATGTACTGTACCTCATTGTGGGTCATCAGACAATCCAAGAGCTTATTCACTGATTCCATTTGACATTGTTTTTTCCTCTAAATGAATTACTGCTTCATTGTAAGCTGAAACGTGTTGTTATAATTTGCTTATTTTTGTCAAAAATTTTCTATTGATTTTAATTGCTTATCTCATCTTTTACATTTCCCTAATTTTATGCGTCTTTTTCTCTCAGTTCCTTTTGTTTCTGTTGGCAGTGCCATGAAGCTTTAGGGATCTTCTTTCCTCAACCAGGGATCAAACCCAGGGCTCCTGCAGTGGAAGCACAGAGTCCTAACCCATTGGACCACCAGGGAATTTTCTCTCAGTTCTTTAATACATAAATGCATTGATTTTCAAATTTTTCATTTATTGTAATTAAAATATAGTTGATGTACAATATTGTGTGAGTTTTGATGTACAACATAGTAATTTGCCACTTAAATACATTATAGAATGATTGTCATAAGTCTAGTGACCATCTGATACCACACAAAGTTACTAGAATATTATTGCATATGTTTCTCACGCTGTAAATTACCTCCCTATGACTTACCAACTTTATAATCGGAAGTCTGCACCTCTTATTCCCTTCACCTATTTCATCTAACTCCTCACCCTACACATAAATGAATTTGAAGAGAGAATGTCATCCTCCCTATATGAAAAAAATCAGAAGTCTGTACTCTCTTTTATTGAAAATGTTCCAGAACATATTTCTAAATAGCCGTTAAAGTGTCATAATCAAGCTTCATCAAATCAATCACTCCCATTAACAAAGAAAAAAAATTCCTTATAGTACATTTATTATAGTATAAGCTGTATGGTCGATTTCATTCCTGGGAGGAGAGAATGCTATTTTGACTAGAATAGCACATGTGTGACAGTCTAAGAATTTTCAGAGATTGGCTTCTGGGGCTGTACATTTCAAACCTTGTTTCTCTTCCACCACTGACATCAGTGTGGCGTCTGGCCTTGCAGGAATATTCACGTCTCAGTACAACCTACCTTGTCAGGTGAGTTAGTACAGAGGGCAGCAGGAATATTCCTGGGAGCCATACAGGTAGCAGTAATAGGACTTGACAGAAGAGACTGCAAACCACAACCCTGTATCCCAGTATATAAATATATCTCTGATTAAACCTTCCCCCAAATGCCCACAGCCACTTCAATACCACCAGACTTTATGGGACTGAGTGGAATTTCGGGGTGGAAAAGAGACAGTGGTCTGAACCATCTATGGCTGAAATATCCCAGTTGTGCAAATATTATTATGCCGTCACCATATGAACACATTGCCAGAGCCCATTCTGGTCCTGGCCTTGAAGCTGATGCCCACTGACTTCCTGGCAAATTGGCCTCAGGCTCCTCTACTCTCAACAACTTCCAAACCCTCACCCCCACTCTCCTGGTTTGTTGCCATCAACTCCTTTTGTCTTCCTGCCCATTTCAATCTGTTCTTAATGCAGTGGCCAGCGTGATCCTGTAAGAACTGACAGTCAGATCATGTCACACTTCTGCTCAAAAGATTCCGATGTTTTCCCATTTCACTTCCAAAAAAGCCAATAGTCCAAGTGGCCCTGCGTGACCTGGCCCTTTGCCTTTCTGAACTCACCTCGTGGTATCCAGCCCTTTCTCAGTCCACTCCAGTCTCCTACAGTTTCTCCTACAGGCACAGTCCCATGAGGCTCTTGAACTTGCTGTTAATGCAGTCTGGACAACTTATCCCATCTCCTTCTGAAAAGCCTTGCTTGACCTACCCTCATGCATGCTTGGGTGTGTGCTCAGTCACTCGGTTGTTTCTGACTCTGCGACCCCACAGACTGCGGCCGCCAAACTCCTCTGTCCATGCAATTTTCCCACTTGAGTAGGTTGCCATTTTCTCCTCCGGGGGATCTTCCTGACCCAGGGATCGAACCCACAACTCCTGTGTCTCCTGCATTGGCAGGCGGGTTCTTTACCGCTGAGCCACCTGGGAATCCTGACCCGCCTCCACCAGGCCCTATTTCTTGTCCCCGCTTTGTGTTTCTCCATAGGCTGTATCACCATCTAAACAGATGTTTTGCTTTTCGTCTCTCTCCGCACTCTAGAACTGAGCTCCATGAGGTGTGGATCTTTGTTGAGTCCATGGTTGTGCCCATTTCCTGGAACATGACCAATTTCTGGTAAGCACAGGGATCTCTGCCTTTAATGGACCTTTCTCTAGCCCCACCAGCAGCCCACAGGACCACCTTCTGAGAAACAGCAGTGAAAGTAGTTACTGGAAGTCCAGTTTCCCTAAAAGAGAAGAGCAAAGGTGACACAGTGGCAGGATTTTCTAGCATTTGAGCAACTTTGTTTTATAATGAAATGTTTTCTTGTGAAGTGAATCACCAGAGGATTTGATCACTGAGCCATAAACCTCTTGCACCTCCTCCCTTTGTCCCCAAAAATGCAATCCAGAGTCACTGTGGTAGTAATAGGAAATTGCCAAATCATATAATCTTCCCAGTTCAAAGGAAAAAAATACAAATAAAGAGAAAAGGAGGAAGAAGCAAAGCAGACACTTGAAATGTCTGTTCTTGTTTATCTTTTCTTCCTTTTCATTTTTATTTCTCCTTCTGATTTCAAATAAAATGAACTAGAAAACAGCACAGAAAAGCAGCAAATACAGGCTGTCATTAGCACATCCCACTTGATCAGAGAGGTGTTGACATTCTGGTGTAACAAATGAGCTCAGAACTAGGAGAGATAATATCACTTGTAAATATAAAACATTTTAAGTTGTTAATGTAATAAAACATTTTCCAAAATGTTTAAAAAAGACAAGTGACAGTATTTATAATCCTACCAACACAATAGAAAAGCTAGAACTTTCGTATATTCCCTTCTAATTTTTCTCATATGCATACACTTTTTCATTGTGGTAAAATAAAAATACAACATAAAATTTACCATCTTAGCCATTTTTAAGTGTACATACAGTAGTGCTATGCATATATTTTTATATACATGTTACTGTTATATCTTTTGTATCCTGATTTTTTTTCCCAGTTTGCCTTCTATCAAATAAATCGTCCATGTAGCAAATTTGTCTACATGCTTGTAATTTTAAAGATGCATAACATTCTATCCCATGGTTAGAACATACTTTATTTAGCTGTTCACCTATAATGGGACATTTATGTTGTTTACAATTTTTCACTTACAATATTCTTATGAATTTTTAGTTCATATAGTATTTTCTCTTTAATATTTTCGATTATCTTCTTGAATGATTTTCTAGAAGTTTCCTAGGAAAACTAAGTCAAAAGTGATGTCTTGCATGATTCTTGAAAATTACAATAGAACTGCTTTCCAACGCTTTCTACCAATTTACAGTGATACCGGTGCAATATGAGAACACCAATTTCACCACACTTTCACAACTTTTTCTTTTGATATTAAATTAATATTTTAATTCAAATATTAAAAGTTTAAAAGTCATATTACTTTAACATGTATTTTTCCTATATCTATTTTCCTTGTTTTCTCTGTTGGAGAATGCCAGTTTGTGTCACTTGCTATTTACCTTTAGGAGGTTGTCTCAATATTTTTCTTATTCTTTTTCATGGGCTGTATATATAATAAAGATTTTACCACTGTCAGATTTACTGTGAATATTTTTCCCCATCTACTGGTTTAAAATGTCTAGTTATACTGTCACCTGAGTCAATTTAACATTGTTATACTGCTCAGATCTTGTCAATGGGGTTTTTCCTATCACCTTCATCTTAGAAAATTCTCTCCCCTTTGTCTTATCCCCAGGGCTTTGATAAAGGATTTAATTCTGCTTTATCTTCCTGATCTTATTTTCTATCATTATTTCATTCATTCCTTTTGATGTAAGTGTAGGTCAAATTAATGTGTCCTGTAAGTTCTCACTAGTTAACCAGGACTCTTTCTTTTAATATATTTGAGGAAAGCCCTGAGTAACTGAAACAGTAGGTCTATACCTGTGTGAAGAGTTCTTGTGTACTGGGGATGGGTTCCAGGCTCCCTGGGGGAAGAGGAGCAAGGTAGAGCCCAAAGGACCTAGAATGTGATGTGGCTCAGCGAGACCAGAAAAGGAGCAATATCTAGAATGAAGCGTGGGAGTGCACCTAAATGTCCTTGCGTTTTCATCTTGCTCTTCTGTTGGAAACAACACTGGGGGATGAAAGTGTTTCTAAACATTAAAGACCACTTGACTCGGAGATTTCCCCGTCTTTATTGGAGTCTGTACCTTGATAGGAGGCAGAATAATAGCCCCAGGGCCACCATGAGTTCTGCTGAGCGAAGAAAAGGATAAAAGAGAAATCCAGGCGGACGGAGAGAGGGCTCCGCCGCTGTGCAGCCTTAATCGTGGAGGCGCCCACCCTCTGTCCTCCCGCGGCCCGCGTGCA
This sequence comes from Ovis aries, assembly GCF_016772045.2. Lineage (NCBI taxonomy): Eukaryota > Metazoa > Chordata > Mammalia > Artiodactyla > Bovidae > Ovis > Ovis aries. The sequence continues at coordinate 70,319,735 of NC_056065.1, forward strand.
CCTCCACCCTCCTCTCGGCTGGTCCAAGCCCCGACACACACAGACAAGAATCACCACTTGCTTCCCTGCCCTCTAGCTGGCTGCATCTCAAAACTTTTGCAAGGGTCTTAAACCTGGCGCGGAGAGCCACTTGCACTGGACTGGGAGCCACAAGTGTCCGCCCCTCTACCCCCGACTCCTCACCACCCCCTACCCCGCCTTCATCCTCACAGCTGCCCACGAACCTGGAGCCTGAAAGCTTAAGCGACCACACTCGGAAGGCACGCCTGACCTCCTGATTCTGGTTCCCACCCGCCGGCCCAGGTTCGCGGTTATCTTTCCTTCCCGGTGCTCACAGTACGCAGACCACAAACCCGTAACCACTTGTTTTTTTTTGCCTTTTTTTTTTTTTTTTCCTTTGCTGGGATCACGTACAACATCGCTTGACTTTGCATCTTTTAACTGGCAGGCAGGTGGAGGGAGCAAGCCTCGGCCTCCGTCTGGCACGAAGTCCCGCATCTTAACTTTGCGGGCAGAGCATCCGCCACTTGAACCTTGGGAGAGAAAAAGCATCGGGTCCATTTCACGTTAGCGCGCAGGGTCCAGATCCCCGAACCTGTGTACCAGGGACGTCCCCCGTGCCAGCCAGGCTCCGGGGAAGCCCAGCCACTGTGAAATCTGCAGGACAATCTCTTCCTCGCCATCCTCCCCGAGGGAATTCACCCTCCGGGGCCGCCCCGCCTGGTTCCCTCCCACTGCCCCGCGGAACTGGCGATAGAGGAGAGAGAAGGTGCTCTCCTCAGAAAGGCCCCGGGGTGCCCCGTGGGTCTCAAGGTGCACAGGCCTGCGTCTCCCCGGTGGGGCCCCGGAGGGAGGGAGCGTGACCGATCGCAGCGCAGAGAAAGTCCCCCGAGACTGTCACCCCTGCGGGCGGGGGGAAAGGCGGGCGGATGCGCAGGAAGGTGCCGCGGTGGGACCGGGAAAGAAAACACCGCCCCCCCTCCCAAACCTCCCACTGGAGTTTCTCAGCCCGAGTTCTCCGAGAGCGGCCGAGAGACGCCCCCCAGGGCTGCGCGGCGCCTCCACGACCGCAACCTGTCCCAGCCTCGCTTCTGGCGAGGGGGCTTCGCGCTCCCTTCTGGGTTTCGGAGCCACCACGTGACTTCCACGAAGCAGGGGGCCCCCAGCGGAAAGCGGCGGCAGGGGTGGGATCTGGGACCCCGGGGTGCGGCGAGAGGGCGGGGAGAGGAGGAACGGAGCGGGGGTGGGAGAAGGCGGGGCGGGGCGGACTCGGGACGGGAAGGACGGCGCGCTGGGACCGGGGGGTGGGGAAACCCGGGCGCCGCGCGGCGGAGCCGGGGGAGCGGGAAGCCCGGGGGGCGGGGCCGAGGCGGCCGCCCGCAGGTGCGGGGGCGCGGGGATGCGTGCGGCCCGAGGGAGCCGGTAGGCAGCGCCCCGCGTGCAGGGCGCGCCGGGCCGCGCGGCCGCTCGTCCGCGAGGCTGCGCGGCTGGCCGGGCCGAGCCGGAGCAGCGCCCGGCATGTCGCAAGGGCTCCCGGCTGCCGGCAGCGTCCTGCACAGGAGCGTCTCGGCGCCCGGGAACCAGGCGCGGCCACAGGTAGCGAGCTAGATGGAGGCTCGGGAGGGTGCCCGGGTTGCGGGGAGTGGTGGGCGCGCTACGAGGGGCGTGAGGAGGTGGGTGCTGGGGCTCCCGGCTTGGGACTGATGGGAGCAGGGGTAGAGGGCAGTGCGGGAGCCGGACGCGAGCGGCGTGGGGGCACGCGGGCACCCCGCTGTGCGCCTCTGCCCGGCCGCCCCGAGCGCACTCCAGGTGCCCGGGGCGTCCGGGATGGTGACTGGGCTCCTGAACCTGAGAGGAGCAGAGGTCGGAGGGCGCCGACGTCTGGTAGGGCTGGGCACTGTTCACGCTGCCCGGCACGTGGGGTCTGGGCCGCCCTGGGTGTCGCCATCCGTGCGCCGCCGCTGGCTGCCGCCCCATCGCCAGAGCGCGTGGTCCTTCCCCGCCGCGCCGAGCTGGGGCCAAGGTGTGGAGAGGGGAAATTCCGCTCCGAGGGGCGGCTCGTGCCCAGGCAATCTCAGCGTGTACTCTCCTCCGGCGGCCTCCCGAATGGCCCAGGGACGCGAGGTGGCGGCCCGAGGTGGGCAGACTCCAACCTCAGGGCGGGTGGAGAGCCCTCGGCGGGCGCCGGCTCCTCTGCGCAGTCCACCACAGTGTTTACAGCCGCGTACTCGGGGAAACACACAAGGTTGCCGGCAGGGACGGCAGACCGAGAACTTCTCCCTCAACTACGTTAGGATCGAGTCTTTTCAGGGTTATGCCCTGCTTCTCAGTTAGGTGCCTGCCGCAGAATGTCATCGGGTGACGCTAGAGAGTCACACAGCTGAGTCTGGGCCTCAGCGTTGCCACACACAGGCTGAGTAGCCTTGGGGAATCTGCTTCACCTCTCTGAGCCTCAGTTTCTCCACGTGTAAAAATCAATATAATATAACTTCTTGTGATTTTTATGAGGACTAATAGAGACATGGTTAGTAATATATGAATATATCAACATTTTGCTGCTCTCTTTCCGCCTTGATTAAATATTTCTACTGGTTGTCAGGTCCGACCATGTGGTAGGTGCTAACTCCAGTTTGGAGGGTCCACTTTTACAGGGCAGGATGCATGCTCCTCCCTTGAGCCTTATGAATCTCCAATGAGGACCAGAGAGGCATGATTTGGTGATGAGTGCTATAAGGGACTCAACAGAAAATAGCAGTCTTAACAGACGTTACTGAAGACACACCATGTGGCGCTTTGGGATAAAATCTAGTTTTATCTTATGCAGCTCCAAGTGCTGGGCTGTTAGGATGATCATGGCAGAGATTACTGACCACTTGTTCAGGACATGCATCTCTAGTGCCCAGGACAGTGCCTGGCACATGGCAGGTACTCAGTTAATACTCACTGAAAGAATGAATGGATCACACAGCAAATGAGAAAATCAAAAAATCAGAGAGTGTAAGTCATTTACCCAAGGCCATATTGCTATAACGGACAAAACCAAGAACCTATATTTCTAAAGCTTAAGTTCTGTGTGTCAGACCCCCTGTTGTGTTCTGATTACCTCCACCAAGACTTCTTTGCCTCTTAAAGACTACATCTTAACAGCTCGTGTCTGGTCCCTTAAACACTGTCTTCAGGCCACTTCTCTCTGTCATGTTCTTTCTTCTTTTCCTTTCATAGCTTTATTTTCTTGCATATGCTGAAAGTTCTCTACTCACTGTAACTTGAGGAGCTATGTATCTTTCTTATTTGGAATATTAGATCTGATAAAATGATATCTGAAAACATCTGTTATTTCATGTTATCAATATTTGCTTTCCACTAATAGTAATAACTGAGTAGCTTTCCTGTGTTTGTATCCCACTGAATTCTTGATCTCTAAACTCTTTAAAGGTAGTATTTCCATGGAATCTTCTCACAGGTCTCTGGGAAGCAAATACTCTACCCCTCCTCTGTTTTCTATAACTGGATGAAGTGTTTTTACCATTGTAGGTGCATTTTTCTGCCTGCCTTTTCAGAATAACTCTTGAAGGACTTGACTAAGTTTGGTTAAATCTCATATATAGCTAAGAGCTTTCAAGACACATCATCAGTTTGCTTTAGGATTCAAACTGCTCTGACCTGTGAAACAAAATGTCAGTCAAGCACTGTTCAAAGGGATGAGCTGCCTGTGGCCTTTAGGACCACTTGGTGTGTTGGGAGAGTTGTGTGGTTACAATCGGTAATCAGCATAGTTGTGATTTGCACACAATGTCAAAAGTACCTGTTTGTGTGTGGTGGCGGAAGGCCTGGCCCACGGCAAGTCCCAGATAGCAGCCGCCTTTTGCCTTTCCCGTCCTCAAGTGCACACCAACACCACACCTCTTCCAGGCACACGCCCCAGGAGGTGGGTGGGGGAAAGGTTTGAGAACTTGGTTTGGAGTCCAGCAGACGTGAGTTCCACTTCCCGTTCGGCCCTCTACTAGCTGTGATACCTGGAGCAAGTTCCTCAACCTCTCGGAGTTTCTTATTCCTCATCTTTTAGATGGCAGTCCCACCACACAGGTCTCGGGGGCGGCGAGGGCGGGGGAGCAGCTAACCCAGCCATAGCTCATGCGTAGTGCTCCCTCGACGCGGGGCCACTGATTCCCCCGCTGATGGAGCAGCAAGCGCTGCTGTGGCCGCAACGAACATGGTGATGCTCCCGAGCAGGGCTGGATGAAGGGAGTGGGCAGAGGAGGGGCGGCGAGGGGCCTCAGCATCCCACCTGACCACGCCCTTTCCCCCAGAGCCCTGAGGATGACGACAGGAAGGTCCGGAGGAGGGAGAAAAACCGAGTTGCTGCTCAGAGAAGTCGGAAGAAGCAGACCCAGAAGGCTGACAAACTCCACGAGGTGAGCGGGTGTTTGGGGCTGAGCCACGCGAGGGCCACGACGGGGAGTGGTCCTCCGCCCCCACGCCCTGGTCATCACCACTTCCGGCCGGGTGCATCTAATCCCGCTGCCTCCCTCCAGCCCAGCGTTCGGAGTCGTCCCTCTCCGGAGTCTTCATTGCTCCTTCACTGGCTGTATCTCACAGTTCTCTTTTAATTTTAAAGCAAGGAAACTTCCTTTTGATCCTGACTCCCTTTCAAGCTAGTGCCCCGTTTCCTTTCTTTCCCTCCTTTATTTACCTGGTTCTTTTTTTTTTTTTTAAATTATTGAATTTATTTGGCAGACAGGATCTATTTTCATGGCATATGGGATCTAGTTCCCTGACCAGGGGTGGAACCTGGGCCTCCTGCATTGCGAGCATGGGCCACCCGACCACCAGGGAAGTCCCTCCCTGCTGCTTAAAAAGAGACCTGCTGTCTCGATGTCCCCAGTTCCCATTTATTTCCCAGGTCACTGTGATATCCTTTCAGCACCCCAAACACACACACACACACACACACACACACACACACACACACACACACACACAGACATGCAAATTTCCTACAGAAACGGCTCCGCTGAGTCTGCTAGTGTCCTGACACTGCCTGGTCCAGGGACCTCATTCTAGTCCCCTGATCCTTGACCTTGCTGAGACCTCTGACACCACTAACCCTCAGCTTCTTGGAACATTCATGGTCTTTAGCTTCTTTATTTTTGTAACTCTAAAAGAGCGTTTATTTGTGTTTATTCCTTTGGCTGTGCCGGGTCTCAGTCGCAGCGCTCAGGTTTTTCAGTCTTCATTGCAGGGTGCAGGGTCTTAGAGTTGCAGCATGCGGAATCTAGTTCCCTGACCAGGGATTGAACCCAGGACCCCTGCGTTGGAAGTGTGCAATCTTAGCCGGTGGACCACCAGGGAAGTCCCCCCGCAAGGTCTTTAGCTTCCTATTTCTCCTGACCCTCTTAACCACTTTTTTCTGTTTCTTTGATCACCTTTCTACATGTCTGTTTTCTCACATGTTGGTGCTGACCATGCTTTCAGACTCTACCCTTTTGTCCTCTCACCTGGGAGATTTAATCTGTTGATCTGTTGGCTCCCAGCATCGCTCACCCTCAGGTAGGCAGTGATCACTGCAACAAGACCTCTGTCCTGGCCCTAACCCCGCATCTCCAGTGTCTGCTTCAAGGCCTCCAAATGGGTCCCCGCAGGCTCCTTAGTGGCAGCCTGGCCATAATAGTGGGATTGTTCATCCTGAGACTTCCTCTTCTCAGCTGTCTTCAAATTGTAATATGAAGCTAATGAACCGTCGACCCATCACCCCAATCAGGGACCTGAGGGTGACGCTAGACTCTTTCCTTCCCTGAGATCCCTGTGTATTATCCCGTATAATCTCGCAGCCAGGACGCGGGAACCACTCTGTGTCAGGAAGTGATGTAGAAGGCATCCCAGGATCTGTCCAAGGGATCGATGGCAGCTCTGTGCTCATCTTCACGCAGGATTGATGTGGTCATTAAGGGTTTTGGTTCTGCACTCTCCTGCCAGTCTTTCTGGCCGTAGATTGTCTCAGCATGGCCAGTCTGAGGGTGTTGACAGCATTGGAGCCTGTGGGCTTTTATGAGCGGGAAATGACTATCTCTAAAAACCCCTTCACAGTGAGCAGAGAACATATTTAGAATGCACAGCCTCCAGGGAGAGGAGACCCATTGATGTAAATTCACGGAGGGCCATACATTATAAATGCTAGATTCTTTCTTGAAAGTAGGAAGTCTGCATTGTAGAAAGAGATTAAGACCTTCAGACCAGGGTCAGGGAAAGCCTGTCCCAGACTGGATTGTTCTTTAAAATTCCTCAGAAGAATTGGGATGTCCTTTGCCTCCTTTCTTCCCTCCCCTTGCTCCTGAAGCAAGCCTGGTTCTAGCTTCCTGTTACCAAAGAACCCCCAGAGGGGATTTGTTGCTCAGTCAGTGCACAGCCCTACGTTCAGAGCACATGCGTCAGCCTGACAGCTGGGCTCTTCCTCTCGAAGAGCTTCTAGTTGGAGATGAGTATATTAATATCAAAACACACCAGAGGATACTCGGTTTTAAGACCTCTGTGATTATGTGTGCAGAGGTGACTAAATGACTTGGATAAGATCTTTCGTGGAACCAGGTCAAGTAGATTCATTCAACAGATATATATTTTTAATTTTTATTTTTATCTATTTATTTGGATACACCAGATCTTAGTTGCCGCATTTGGAATCTTCGATCTTCATTGCAGCATGCCGACTCTTAGTTGCCATGCTGGATCTAGTTCTCTGACCAAGGAGGGAACCCGGGCCCCCTGTATTGAGAGCACGGAGCCTTAGCCACTGGACCCCCAGGGAAATCCCTCAACAAGTTTTTTTTTTTAACAAGTATTAATTAAGAACCACTGCCAGCAAGGCACTACCACTGGGTCACAAGGAGAGGAATTAGATCTCATTCCTGTCCTGGGGAGGGATAAGAGTCAAAGTGAAACTGAAGTGAAAGTTGCTCAGTTGTGTCCGACTCTTGGCAACCCCATGGACTATACAGTCCATGGAATTCTCCAGGCCAGAAAAGTGGAGTGGGTAGCCTTTCCCTTCTCTAGGGGATCTTCCCAACCCAGGGATCAAACCCAGGTCTCCTGCATTGCAGGTGGATTCTTTACCAGCAGAGTTAGAGGATTGTTATTAATTGTATTGATTAGTTCAGAAAGCCTGGAGCTTATTCTGTATCCCATGGAAGGTAACATGAATATTTTACTACAGCTTCAAAAAAAGAGATGGGTCTCTCTCAATTTCTGTCACTGTGGGATTTGATAACCAAACAAACTTGATGTCTGGGAAACTTAACGGTGGTTCGTCACATTTTCTCCTGCCTAATCCCTCCTAGAACAGTGGGTGGAGGACCGTTCATACGTTCTTAGCTTGTTCTGCTATCCATAGACATAACCATGCCAGCTGCCCTTTCCAGAAACAGGGCTGATTGCTCTGAAACCCAGGGCCTCCACAGAAGACCACGGCCTCCCCTCTTTTTCTGGGGAGCTGCCAGGATGGATCAGGATCACGCACCACGGCCAGTTTTGTTGGGAAACACAGTGTCGAGGAGGCCAGGACAGTGGTTCCATCCATGCCACACGGAGCCCTTTACTGTCACTAGCTACGCTCAAGTGTCATTGGTCGCTGGTGGCAGCAGCCACCTTGGTGACTAGTTTTCAAACTTTGAAGAACATCTGCACATTGAGAGTGAGATGTCTGGTTCAGACGTGTGGTGATGAATAATTTGTGTTCCAGTGGGTTGTGGGCAGGGGACCCTGCACACTGCTGTGGGTCACAGCTGAAAGCCCCGCGGGCTCCCTGGGGCTCCCAGGCCACGTCTAGGTTGGGAGAAGTAAGAGGTGATTGGAAACCTCCTCCTCAGACTTGGAATGCGGCCAGCATGTTGGGAGACATCGAGGGGCCAAGAAACCCACGGCCTGACGTCCACAGCTGCCCTGCGATCCCCTGAGGAAGTCCCTCTCCTCTGAGGAGAGGAGCCCACCCGTCCTAAGAGTAAAGTAAAGCGGGTTGTTAAAACCTGCGACCTGTGGGATTTTAAATTCCTGGTCCAGGACTCGAACCCACACTGCTCTGCTGGAAGCATAGAGTCTTAGCCAGTAGACCGCCAGGGAAGTCCCCTTGAGTAAAGCCTCTATCCCATGAATTTCTCTATCCCATCTGGTGGGCTGCCATTGCTAAATATCTCCAGGTAGCACGAGCTCTTTGTTTGCTTTTCCTGAGCACTGTGAAGGGGAATATTTAGAGCAAGATGTGTTTAAAAATTCCCACCGTCCTCTCCTGCCCCCTCAATTCTTGAGCCTCTCTTCCCTCCAACATCCAGAAAGGTCTCCTGTAGTCCCAGCTGTTACAAGCCTCTCAGGCGCCCTCCTCCTTCCCCAGCTCTCCAGCCCCAAAGATGGGGGAGCTATCCTATCAGGGCAGGACCACCCCCCCCAACCCACCTGGTTGGGAGGAGCACCTGGGCAGGCAGAGCCAGGGAGAGGCCAGGCTCACTCTTGAGGGTTGTCTGAGTTCCCCGCGGGCGGGTGTTTCTGGAAGCCACACTGTGGTGACGAGAAGCGGTTCCTAGCATATATCTGTGTGCCTCACTGTTCACTGTGGCTTTTCAAGTCACCCAGTCAAAGCACTTAACCCTTCTCTTGGGGATTTTGAGCCCGTATTCATCTCTGAACACTAGGCACACGACCTGAGTCCACATTTACAGATGGGAACCCAAGAAGACGGTCCGGGTCTCTAAGGCCAGTTGCGAGTGTGTCAGAAGTGGGTCACCCTGGTTCCAGCCAGGCACCCGGAGATGTAAGACTGAGAAAGGATTTTGAGCCAGAAAAGGAAGACAGCAGTGCCACCCTCGGGAGCCCTGAATGTCACAAGCTGACAACTGTCTTGGGCAATATGACTGTGGTGTGTGCCGCCCTGGTGTTTTCAGATATTGCATATTCTAAGAGAATGCTTCATGTCAGTCCTCAGCGGGTTTAGAAAGTGATGATGACACTAATTTGTACCGCCCTGGACTGGTGACACAATTTTTCTGCTGGGAAGCATATGAGCTTAAGGCTTGGGAAGAGACTTATTGTAAAATCCTGAGTTCGAGTAGTCCTTTCCTGCTGGTAACCACCATGGGGGAAATTTGGGCCCAGGCCCTGCCGAGCAAAAGCAGAATTGCTATCATTGCGTGAGAGCTGCGGCTGATGTTGGGGTCAGGGATCAGGTCCCAAGTGTGTATGACCTCGGAAGAGTCGCTGTACCTCCGAGCCTCGGTTGCCTCGCTTGTGAAAGGGGGTCTGTGTCCTCCTGATGGCCTTTCCCTTCCCCTCATTCCCTTCCCGCCTTAGTTATCATCTCTGGCCCCTGGTTCCCACATACCAGTCTTTGCATCAAAGGCATCTTAGAATCCAAATCTCTCCCCACCCAGACAGCACCGCAGTCCTCAATCAGCCTCTCTTAGGTGCTCAGACCAGGGTTTCTCAAGCATAGTACTATTGATATTTGGGGTCAGCTATCTCCTCACTGGGGGGGATGTCCTGTGTACCCTAGGACATTGAGCAGTATCTGTGCTCAACCCTGTACCCCCTGGAGGCAGTGGTGCCCTTTGCAGCTGTCACCACCCAGGCTGTCCAGCCGCTCCCAATGTCCCCTGGGGACTGCCAAGATTGCCCCAGTTGGGCATCACTGCCTGAGACAGTTTAATTTCCGAGGCAGAACTTGGATTTGCAGTGATTTCGCCACCTCCCATTCTCATCTCTGCTCTGTGGCTGTGTCCTGCAAATACTCAGAGAAGGCAGCCTGGTGACCTCAAACCCTCCCAGGGCAGGAGACTCAAGAGTCAGCAAGATCAGAGCTAGACTGATCATCTCTTTGGAAATAACAAAGGGTCTAACGGTCTTGGCTTGTCTTACACACATATTAAGTCCAGGTAATTTTCCCCAGGCTGAAGAGGGTCTTCCTCATTCCCCTCTGTACCCACTCAGTGTTCTCACCTCCTCTTCCTCCTCTTCCCACTCCCCTTTTTAATATTTGTGAAGCTGGTCTTGCGTGAAGAAGATTTTGACCTCTTCTCTTTTTATTCCCTCAGCTCGATGAAAAGCCCCCTCTGCAGATTTATGAATAAAACTTAAATCCCAGAAGAGAAAGTCCCCAGGGAGAAGGCAGCCAGGGGACCTGCTGGGCGCCCGCTCTGTGGCCTTTTTGAGCGGAGGTTTAGGGCAAGCAGAGAACTTAGGCAGCGTGGCCCCCGTGGCTTCCAGAGGGAAAGCTCACAAGCATCTTGCCACACAGTTCAGTAACTACACAAAGCCATTTGGAATATTCTGCCACAGGAAGGAGTCTTTTCTTTGGAATCCAGTTAAAATCTTAGCTCACTGTGCTGTTCTTAGTTGTTCAGTCGTGTCCGACTCTTTGCGACCCCATGGACTGTAGCCCACCAAGCTTCTCTGTCCATGAGGACTCCAGGCAAGAATACTGGAGCGGGTTGCCATGCCCTGCTCTGGGGGATCTTCCCCACCCAAGGATCGAACCCAGGTCTCCTGCATTGCAGGTGGATTCTTTACCATCTGAGCCACCAGGGATGGGACCAATCAAACGTGTTCTCCATTTTACTTGGAGTGAAGAGCATTTCCAGTTGCAGGATGGAGTGTGTGTGTGTGTGTGTGTGTGTGTGTACGTGCACACGCGTGCTTGCACACACGCATGTGCAAGCTACCCAGAGCTATAGTCTCTCTGAGCCCTCTGCTGTGGGCAGGCTCCCCGTGGTGCCTAGGCCCCCATGCCCTGCTCCTATCCAGACCCTTCCAGCCCACGGAGGGCCTCTTGCTGCATCAGGAGACTGACTTCTGACTCCAGGACTAGAGCTGGTCAAAGGCCAGATGAGAGTCTGGGGAGGTGGGGGTGGTAGGTCTGGGGGAGAGCTGCAGGCAGATGTGGCCAGCCCCCTGGGGAAGCCAAAGTGACCCCCAGACAGCCTGCGGGCACGTGGGTGAGGCCTGCTGCCGTGGAGAGTATTCCAGGCCACCCTGAGAGCCTGCCTTGGAAAGACAGGGGGCAGAGGGATAGCTTCAGTGGCCTCTGCATGGAACCCCTCTGGGACCCTTGTTCTGAGTGGGAGGAAGGTGACTAGAAGGAGGAGGCAGGGAGGAAAGAAGGTAAGAGGAGACCAAGGGCGAGAGTTGAGGAGTCAGTGATGTTGAGGAGTCGTAGATGTTGGCACTGGGGCCAGTCAGAAGGGTTATAGGAGAAGGTAGCAGAGGCCCTTGGTTGCTATACATTTCTAATCTTTGGGGAGAGACTTTATTTATTATAAGTAAGATTGAACTATGATACAAGACTGAAGAGAACAAATAATGAGAGATGTGGTTTCATTAGGTGCTGTAATCAGGGAAGCCTTCCTGGAGGTGGTGGACTTGAGCTGGGCCCACATTCAAAAAAAGGAAGATAGCTCGGTTGAGGAGAATAGCAAAGAGGGAGAGCTGAGAATTTGCATGTGCCTTCATGCTTGTAAGAAGATCAGACTTTTCCGTAATATTTCTTAAACATTACTGGTAAGATAATAAGGTTGGGTCCCCAGCTCAGAAAATGCATGGTACGACAAAGCCTAATCATATGAATCAACCTAGAAATGGTTGAAAACAGCTTTTCAACAAGATGCAAATGAGACTGTCAGCCTTAAGAAGGTCAGGCTCTGCAAGTGGCCGAGTATTGTAGGACTTACTAACGAGTTGGATGAAGAAAAAGACTTGCTTCATCAAATGAGGGGAAAACTTAGAGCTGTGTGGTATCACCAGTTTAGGAGCTGGCATAATCAATATTCAAAACGATTTTGCTGAGCTGGAAGGTGCCCAAGAAACAGGGTGAAATTCAGTAGAAGTGGATGTAGAGCCCACCCTTAAGCCAAAATATTAAAAAATGGTCGTTCAAGCAAGGACGGGGATGCAGCAGGTGCCGGCAAATCCTGCACTTCTCTGCAAGCTCAGGGAGAATCTCTCGAGCCAGCTGGCTTTGAATGTGGGTCCCACCCAGAGCAGACTACCTCTAGACAGCTGCCCTCCGCATAGCCGGGCCCTCCCCAGACTCACGCACTGTGTTAGGGGAAGTTTGCTCAGAGCCCCTGGCAAATGGAACGTACGTCGGGAATGGCCTCCAGGAGGGCAGAGGAAGCAGAAGTCCTAAAACCCAAGGAGCCCAGAGGACCTGAGGCAGTTGGGCTCGTAGAACACCTAAGGGGAAGTGGTATGGGGCCATCTCCTCACATTTCAAGAACTGTGATGTTGAGAAAGTATCGCACGTATTCTGTGTGGTTCCATAGGTGGAACCAAGCCCAGTAGGTGGGTGTGAAGGGGAGAAGGATTTTAGATCAGTACAAAGTGGAGCTTTCTAATAGAGCGGCTGGGAAACGTTGGCAGGAAGTGTCCTTGGAAGAAGGAGAGAGTCGGATGTTGGAGATGGGATTACACAGGGAAGGTTTCTACACTGGGTGGGTTGGGCCAAGCGCTCTCTGGTTCCACCCTCCTCCCCCGCCCCCCACCAGCCCCCAGTTCTAAGCCTCTGTAAATTCTCATATAGTGGAAACTTATTAGGTGAGTGTTGAAACAAAGCCAAAGCAAAAGGTATTTTGCGCTCATTTACTCAGCATTCAACAAACATGCGTTCTGTTCCAGACACTTTTCCTGGTGCTGGGGCTAAACAAGTGAACCCAGCAGAGACCTTCAGAAGTAGGTCAGCAGCTAGGGGGCAGGGGTGGCTGACTGCAGAGGGAGATTGAAGGATGAAACAGACGGAACAGGCTCCGTCTTGAAAGCAGGACTCCATCTTGGGCCAGACTGTGGACTTTGAGCTAGATGCCCAGCATCTCTGGAAATGACATACCAACTGGAAAACCAGGCCCCCAGAAGGAAGAGCCCCAGGGCTTGTACCTAGACTCTCCATTGTCTGAAAGAATACCTTAATTATCTATGTAACTGAATAGAATCATACACTCTATTATGCTTATTGGGGTATGACCACAGGCCTATTGATAATTGTCCACTGTTAACTTCCTAGGGTCGCAAAGATTCGGACACGACTGAGCGACTGAACTGAACTGAACTTCCTAGGGTTAAGGCATATGAATCACGGGTTAACTCTATTTTTCTTTTCCTTTGTTCAGACTAGTTTCTGGGAATCTGGGGAGGTGGATTTGGGCACGAACACTTAGGGTATATAAGGTTTTCCCAAAAACTAGTCGGAGTCCTTGGCTAAGAGGAGACTCTGCTTTGGGTGCGCCAGTGTAATAAACTCCCCTCTGCATTGTCCTTCTGAGTGAGTTTGTTTCCCGGAACGCATGGCTACAGCAAGATCAGGGAACTTTCAGATGGATGGAGACGTTCTGCGTCTCGATCAAACCAGTTGTTTGTGCTTGTCAAAACTCATTAAACTAAACATGTAAAATCGGTGCATTTTATTTTATATGAATTATACCTCAGTAAGGGCTTCCCTGCTGGCTCAGCAGGGAAAGAGTTCACCTCAGTGCAGGAGACACAGGAGACGGCGGTTTGATCCCTGGTTCTGGAAGATGCCCTGGGGAGGGCATGGCCCCCTACTCCAGTATTCTAGTCTGGAGAGTCCCATGGACAGAGGAGCCTGGTGGGCTATAGTCCATGGGGTTGCAAAAAGTCGGACATGGCTGAGCGAGTAAGCACACACACACACACACACCCCTCAGTAAAGATGATCCAAAAAAGCAAAGCCCTCATAGAACTAGCGCTCATAGAACCTTTCAGCCGGGTGGGAGGGGAGAGACATGGAGCAGATGAACAGACACATCCGAGGGCTGGAGGCAGGCACCGTTAAGGAGAAGCTGCCAGGGAAGGAGGTGAGAGCTCCGTGGCCCACGGTTACATCTGCGGGAGGATGGAGGAAGGGCACGGGTTTCAGGGCCAATTTTGCGCCTTTCCTGTCTTCTCAGGAGTATGAGTGCTTGGAGCAAGAAAACACAGTGCTTCGGAGAGAGATCGGCAAGCTGACGGAGGAGCTGAAGCACCTGAGCGAGGCGCTGAAGGAGCACGAGAAGGTGTGCCCACTGCTGCTGTGCCCCATGAACTTTGTGCCCTTGCCGCGGCCGGACCCTGTGGCCGGCTGCCTGCCCCGGTGAAGCCCAGAGACGGCCCTCCTCGGCTCAGCGAGGAGCCCAACGAGTTGGTATCTTTCACCCCTGCTGGAGGAGGCTTCTCTCCACATCCGGGCGCCTGGGTCACCTCTTTGGAGCTCTGGGTTCGGTCCTCGGTGGCCCAGGCTCAGCGTGACGCTCCCCTTCCCCGCAGGAGCCTGACTCAGAGCCTGCAGCGGAGCCAGGCCGGAGTCGCTGTGCTTCCGCTTTGGCAGCTAGTACCTTCCCTTGCAGAATCATTTCCCCTAGCGTATGCATAATAAAGGCATTGTCGGGACTTCCCTTGGTGGTCCAGTGGCTAAGACTCCCAGCTCCCAATGCCCCTGGTTCCATCCCTAGTCAGAGAACTAGATCCCACATGCCACAAGGAAAGATCCTGCGTGATGCAGCTAAGACCCAGCTCGGCCAAATAAATAAATAAAAATATTTTTTAAAAGGCATTGTCTTCTTTCCTTTTGGCCAAGTTCTTGGAATTTAGAGACGCAATACCTTTCCTCTTTCTGAAGAGGTCATCTCCTGTTCCCTCAGGTGGTTTTGCAGCTCCTGGGTCTGATTTCCCCTCCTGGTCATCAGCCCCAAGGACATATCCAAGCTAGATGGGGAGGCATCTGGCCGGGATGGGACTCCCTGCCCTCCCCCAGCAGGGTGGCACAGAGGTGTGCTGGGCCTGACTCCTGTTCGTCATATGCTCTGTGTGGCCCTCCACCCTGGTTAACTTCCCCACCCAGGCTAGATTGTCATGGAAGATTTTCTATTCCAGGCTGATTTTCTCCTGAGACTGTGCACTGTACACTGAGTGTTTTCTCTGTACACTCGTTGGTCACATCCCATTCCGTTAGTACTCATAGGATCAGGCAACAAGTTTCCTTTTATAGAAGTCTGAATCACTATTGAATGGAAGAGTTGTTCAGTTGCTAAGTCATGTACTACTATTTGTGACCCCATGGACGGCAGTACACTAGGCTTCCCTGTCTTTCATTGTCTCCAGGAGTTTGCTCAAACTCAGGTCTGTTGAGTCGGTGATGCTATCCAACCACCTCATCCTCTGTCACCCCCTTCTTCTGCCCTCAGTCTTTTCCCAGCATCAAGATCTTTTTCATTTAGTCGACTCTTCGCATCAGGTGGCCACAGCATTGGAGCTTCAGCTTCAGCATCAGTCCTTCCAATGACTATTCAGGGTTGATTTCCTGTAGTATTGACTGGTTTGATCTCCTTGTTGTCCAAGGAACTCTCGAGTCTTCTCCAGCACCACAATTTAATAAAGCATCAATTCTTTGGCCCTCAGCCTTCTTTATGGACCAACTGTCACATCTGTACATGACTACTGGAAAAACCATAGCTTGGTCTATACGGACCTTTGTTGGCAAAGTGATGTCTCTGCTTTTTAATATGCTGACTAGGTTTGTCATAGCTTTCCTTCCAAGGAGCAAGTATCTTTTAATTTCATGGCTGTAGTCACCATTCACAGTGATTTTGGAGCCCAAGAAGATAAAATCTGTCACTGTTTCCACTTTTCTCCCTTCTATTATGGGACCAGATACCATGATCTTAGTTTTTTGAATGTTGAGTTTTAAGCCAGCTTTTTCACTCTCATCAAGAGGCTCTTTAGTTCCTCTTTGCTTTCTGCCATTACAGTGGTATCATCTACATATCTAAGGTTGTTGGTATTTCTCACAGCAATCTTGATTCTAGCTTGTGATTCATCCAGCCTGGCATTTCTCATGATGTACTCTGCATATAAGTTAAATAAGCAAAGTGACAATATACAGCCTTGATGTACTCCTTTCCCAATTTTGAATCAGTCTGGTCTTCCATGTCTGGTTCGAACTGTTGCTTCTTGACCAGCATACAGGTTTTTTAGGAGACTGGTAAGGTGGTCTTGTATTCCCATCTCTTTAAGAATTTTCAACAGTTGTTGTGATCCACACAGTCAAAGGCTTTAGCGTAGTCAATGAAGCAGAAGTAGATATTTTTCTGGAATTCCTTGCTTTTTGTATGATCCAACGGATGTTGGCTATTTGATCTCTGGTTCCTTTGCCTTTTCTAAATCCAGCTTGTACATCTAGAAGTTAGTTCACCTACTACTGAAGCCTAGCTTGAAGGATTTTGAGCATAATCTTGCTAGTATGTGAAATGAGTACAATTGTATGATAGCTTGAACATTCTTTGGCATTCCCCGTCTTTGGGATTGGAGTGAAAGCTGACCTTTTCCAGTCCTGTGACCACTGCTGAGTTTTCCAAATTTGCTGACGTACTGAGTGTAGCACTTCTCTTATTTATACCAATATTAGAGTAGATGAGGAGAGGAGAGGCTGTTTCCTTTCCAAGGTCCCAGTCAACTCTACTTTTTCAGAAAAATCAGAAGCAAGCCAAGTTGAAGGCGGCCCCAGTGAGTAAAGCAAAATGGGAGAGCAATTCCCATCCCCTCCCGATTCTCTTTTATTCCTGGAACAAAGCAGTTGTAGAAGATGGAGCCAGTCCACATAAAGGGAACAAGAAATGGGGACAGAAAAGAAAGTGTAAATGTAACCAACTGTAAATGCAGTTGGTTAAAAAAGAAAGAAAAGAAATAGAAAGCAACCCTTCCAGGGGTGAAGAAATAGCTGCTTTCATACCAGGATCCCATTTGTCTGCTTCCCACAAGCCTCTTTTTCTTCTCCTTTTCTTCTCCTGCTTGCTGGAGTCTCGCCCGTGTCTTCTGACTCACACAGGCTGATGGTGGCAAGGTTTGCCTGGTCAGAGGCGCTGAAAGTCTGCTGTTAGATAACAGGACCTGTGCCTGCTGGCTTCTCAGTTGGCGCTAGTGGTAAAGAACCTGCCTGCCAATGCAGATTAGCCGTAAGAGATGCGGGTTTGATCCCTGAGTCAGGAAGATCCCCTGGAGGAGGGCATGGCAACCCACTCCAGTATTCTTGCCTGGAGAGTCCCATGGACAGAGGCGCCTGGCGGGCTGCAGTCTCATGGGGTTGAACACGACTGAAGAAACTTAGCACATAGCGCATGCCTGCTGGCAGGACCAGGTCAAAGCATCCTGAATGCAGCTGTTTCAAGGGGGTGGTGGCATTATCTAGCCTCACAGCTTGTGGGATCTTAGTTCCCTGAGCAGGGATTGAACCTGGGCTCTCGGCAGCAAAAGCACAGAGTCCTAACAACTGGACCGCCAGGGAATTCCCAGCACAAGAGACTTGAAAATCATCCAGCCTCATCCCTTCACTTTGCAGATGAGGGGTGTGGCAAGGGGGAGGAGATTGCTCACGGTCGCCCATGGGTGCAAAGCAGAGCCAGGCTGTGACCCCGGCGGATCTGACCATGGATCCAGTCTAGTTGATAGGCTGCTGTCATGCCACAAGGCGGTGATTCCGGGCCGGGTCCGGCTGAGCCAGTGGCTAAATGTGGTGTCACCGTCTGTCAGCACCTCACCAGGCTGCCCCGTCCCGGCGAGCGGCCCTTCTGTGAAGGATGGACTCCTAGCCAGGGTCCCAGGGGCCGATGTAGCTGAGAGCATGACACCTGGAGTGTGCGCCTTGTACCCGCAGGCATTTTGCCGCAGCTGTCTTTCAACTCCAGCGTGTTCCTGAAGGGAGCATTTTACCCTCTGGCTGGGGCTCACCTGGCCCCTGCAGGACTTCCAAGCTCCGGCTTGCAGACCCCTCTAGCTGTCCTGAATGTTGATCCGCTCTGGTCACCGCTGTCCAGCTGGCTGATCACCCACTCTGCTGCTGACCTGGGGGGGTCCGAGCCTGCCAGCCCAACTGGCTAGAGCCCCCTGGCTCCATGTAACCACCCAAGGCCCAGTCTCCTTCCATGTAGGTGCCCTGTGCCCCTGAGGCCTTGGGGTCCCCCAGGTCCTCTCCTCTGACTGGGAGACTAGGAGGAAGTGTCCAAGGTGGACAGTGGGGAAGGGCTGTATCCTGGAGGTGAGAGGGCACCCTTTCCCACCCACAGTCCATGGGCCAGATCTCAGGCCTCACCCAGCCGCAAGGGAGGTTGGGAAATGAAATTCAGCCACGTTCTTGGGAGCTGGAGGAACAGGCTTAGGTGAATATCTGCAGTCTCTGCCATAAGAAGACCCAGCTTGTGCTCCCCAAACCTTGCTAAAACTGTGCCGTTAAAGGTCCCCAGAACGCTCCTTTTGTGCCAGATCTGATGGGCATGTCCCAGGCTTGATCTTCCTTTACTTCCTAATGGCCTGTGACACTAGCTTCTGTGCTGCTTGTCAGTATAAAGGGGTCTCCCCTTCTCAGAGCCTCGATCACCACCTGTCCCTATACTGACGACTCCCACATCGGCACCCACAGCCCCGCTGTCTCTTCGGAGGGCAGACCTGTGTGCTCAGCTGCCTGTCATGTGTCTCTGAGAGGACCTCTCACAAGCGTTTTCCCCTGAACATGTTCAAAGCTGGACTCTTGGCCTCATCATCTTCTCTTCCAATATGCTTCTCAGTCTGTTTTTAACTGTCTGTTAAAGGCTCCAACATCCACCTGGTCGGAAACCTCTACATCATATTTGATTCCTCCAAGTCCTTCGGTTATGTCTCCTAAATACCCCACTATCCCGATCTGGCTACTTGGCTCCAATGTGCCAGCTGCCTTATCTGCTGTTTGAGAACTATATTCAGATTATCTGATGAACTTTGGGGCTTCCTCCCTAAGCTGGGTGCTCACTGAGTTTGAGCTCATATTTAGGGAGGGTTAGGCCCCCCCACATTTGATGTCAACAGTCAATTTGGAGTTAGGGAACCAAAAACTAGGGTAGCCCAGGGTAGTGAGTCAACAGTGATGGGGCCAAGTCCCCTCCAAGATAACTGGAGATGTGACGAGTGTTCTGAAAACCAAAGAGTCATCAACCTGGTTGCTAAGATTGTCTCTGCCAAGATCCCAGTGACATTAGGGGCTGTCTCAGCTCTCCACCTCCTACTCTGAAAAGGCAGAAAATCTGTATAAATTACTCCAAGAGGGACAGGGGAGGTAGACCTGTTCTGGAGACTGGATTTGATTGGTTATGTTCACCCTGCTGCGTGTGCCAGACGCTGGGCCCTGCGTGTGAATTAAATCTGCGAGTGGCTCTTTGTCAGGCTGGACGGAAGGGAAGCAGGCTGAGAAAGGCGCTTTCAGAATAGAAAGTGTCAGCGAGGGAGGAAGTCCTTCCTTCTCACCCATGCAGCCACACCACTTCCTGTCCGCAATCTTACCCCGTATTGCACCACCGCAGCCTTGAAACCTGGGGTTTCCATCACTGAATCAATTTGGGCCTCAAACCTTGGTTGAGAATGATGACTCTTAACGGACAGGAAAGTGAGAGACCCAAAAGCCCCTCTCTTCTTTCCCATCAATGCTAGGGTTCCCACAGTCTGGGTGTACTCCCCAGCGCTGTGGGTTCTTCTCTAGGAGGAGCCGGAGGAAAAGGGACAGCCCCGGAGCTCACTGACTCGTCTTCCCTCCAGGATGTGAAGGAAATCTGGCAGAGTCACCCGAACCACAGTGGGAAGACTTCTCCCCGAAAGCCAGGACAGCAGAAAGAAGGAAGAATGGAGAGGAGGAAGGAGGGAGGAAGGAGAGATGGTTGGAGGAAGGGGAGAGGGTGATGGGAGTCCTTGGGCTCTGAAGCTAAACCATCCCTGTTCCTGGGGAAGTTATGCTGAAAGCCCCAGGAGGGCCGGCTCTTGGAAGGCCCCTAACAACACCACACGTCTTGAGGGGTGAGAGTGGAGCTGGTCAAGGCCAGCTTCTGGAAACCTCACTCTACTTGGAGGCAAGGGAAATTTCCTGGATCACCCATTTAGAAACTGACCACCTTGATGAACTGTTCCTCCCCAAATATCAGGGGCAAAGGAGATCCGTGTGGTTACTACCATCGCCACGGACATCATCACCATCGATGCGGTGCACACTGAAAGTCTGCAGTAAGCAGGTGCAGGTACCCTTGATGTGGCGTGCTCAAGTTTGAGCCCCAGGCTGGGGCTGTATTCAGGGCAGATTCTGTCCCTGGAGATAGCTCACCTGCTCTTCTGGGTGCTCTAGCATGACCTTTTCTGGTATGATGTTCTTGAGAAGATCAGAAATGTCACTGCAGATCAGAGCAAAGGCCCCTGGCTCAGGATTCCAACCACGACCTTGAGGGAAAGTGCGAGGGAGAGTCCAGCACTTGCTTCCTATGACCCTGTCCTGGAAGGCCTGAGTGTTCCTGGAACTTCCCTGACTTCCCTTAATAACCCTGCTGCTTATCTGCGTGCTTGCTTAGTCGCTCAGTCATGTCCAGCTCTTTGTAACCTCATGGACCATCTGTAGCCTGCCAGGCTCCTCTGTTCACGGGATTCTCCAGGCGAGAATACCGGAGTGGGTGGCCGTTCCCTTCTCCAGGGGATCTTCTGAACCCAGGGATCGAGCCCACGTCTCCTACATCTCCTGCATTGGCAGGCAAATTCTTTACCACTGCTTCACTTGGGAAGCCCAGATGCTTATCTATTCATCCATTAATCAAGGGTCTCCTTGAACTAATTTGAGTTCTCCGTCACCTTGTACTGGGTGACACTCTATTCAGCATCCACCCCGTGTGGTTCCACATCCCAGAGGAAAACTCCTTGAATGGCGCTGGGGTCTGGAAAGCCAGATTGTTTCCAGAGCATCCCGGGTTCACCAAGCTTCTTTGCAATCTTCCCTCTAGACTGGTAGCAAGGCCAGAAAGTACCTTCCAAAATGTCACAAACCCACAGAAGGGACAAACTGACAAACCCTCAGTTTGCCAAGCAGGACTTTTTGAAATTGAGAAAGTAAGAGAGTTCAAGAACCAACAGTGGTGGCCAGCATCCTGAGGCCAAAGGGTGGAAAGAACCAGCGAATATTCCCCACAGCAGTTCTTGAGCGGTTGCAGCACATTTGCAAATTATTAATCATTATGAAACTTTATTAGTAATTGACTGCATTACTTTTAATTCATCTTAATTATTGCAGTGAACAAATATATTTATTAATAAAATGAATTAATTCATTATTGTAGTATATCAATACACTTATTTATGAAGTAACAATAAAAATTTTATTGTAACATAATAAAATAATGAATTATTAATAACTAGTTACTATTATGAATTTAGTCTTCCCTGGTGGCTCAGCAGTAAAGAATCTGCCTGCAATGCAGGAGTCGCAGGAGACAGTTTTGATCCCTGGGTTGGGAAGATCCCTTGGAAGAGGGCACGGTAACCCACTCCAGTATACTTGCCTGGAGAATCCCCATGGACAGAAGAGCCTGGTGGGCTACACGGTACATATGGTGGCAAAGAGTCAACACAACCGAAGTGACTTAGCATGCACTAATTAACTATCCTTCAAACGATTAGTAGCTAAGTACCCATTGTGTGTGTGGCAGGGTTGGGGGTGGGGAGCAGGACCAGCAAGGAAAAGATCCCCCCTAAATACCTTAGAGGGCTACCTCGTCATAGAGTTTCCAAAATCTTACCTCCAGACCTGTGTCAGTTGGAGGAAACGTAATGATTTTCTCCATCTTGTTGGAACAGGGAATACCTCTCTTTAAAATGTAAGCAACTACAGGACAAGAATTGTGTTTTTATTCATATATCCCTAGTTGCCTAACATGGTAACCAGCACATTTGCTTAGCAGTAAAAAGTCCTAGTTGAAGGATGGATGGAGAAGGATGAATGATGGATGGATTTTCCTAGTCTTCACCCCAATTAAGGCCTCACCCTCATTCCAGCTCCCCCCCAAAACTTACTCTTACTCTCTTTGTGATATGAATTTCTCATTGTTATTTCCCCATTTAAGAGTGTGGACCTAAGCTACTTTTCTTGTTCCTGTAATTTATCATCTGGGTCAGCCTGCCTGTTGTAAATTAGGGATTCCCATAAACCACAGTGAAGCTGTTTTTTAAAGGCCTGGTAACGATACTGTGGAAAGGGACAGCAAGCTGGTTGATGAGAATGGGGGAGGGGGCAGAACTCCAGGCAGAGAACAAATCTCAAGTGTCACCTTCAATTTTATTTAAAAGCTGAAATACAATTGTATTTATTTGTCCCGCAATCCTTACTGTTTAAGCCTTTAATATTTATTTAGGATTACTTCACTTGTCACCTGTTCACAGAGAAGTGGGATACATAAATCACCAATAACCCTCAACTAGAAAGAGAGGGGAAAAAAAAAAGAAATTTAACAGGATGCTTCCCTTGTGGCTCAGCTGCTAAAGAATCCGGCTGAAATGCGGGAGACCTCGGTTCGATTCCTGGGTTGGAAAGATCTCCTGGAGGAGGGCGTGGCAACCCACTCCAGTATTCTGGCCTGGAAAATCCCATGGACAGAGGAGCCTGGAGGGCTACAATCCACGGGGTCACAAAGAGTCCAACACAACTGAATGACTTCACTTCACTTCATAGGGGGCAAAAACACAGGCATCCCCAGGAGCTTGTCTGGGTTCAGTTCCAGATCCCTGCCTTAGAAGGATTAAAGCAATGATACAAGTCACATGAATTATTTGGTTTCCCAGCACATATGAAAGTTATGTTTACTATAGCTATACTATAGTCTATTAATAAAGTATGCACCAGTATTACATCTAAAACCCAATGTACATACCTTAATTTAAAAATACTTTCCTACTAAAAAGTGCTATTATCTGAGCCGTCAATGAGTCATCATCTTTTTTTTTTTTTTGAGTCATCATCTTTTTGCCTGTGGAGTGTTTTGCTGCTGGTGGATGATGGCGGCTGATGACTGATCTGATCAGAGTGGCAGTTGCTGAAGTTGACTGTGGTGGTTTCTTAAAAAAAGAGCAAGGAAGTTTGCCTAATCAATTGACTCTTCCTTTCACAAGCAATTTCTTTGTGGCATAGAATGCTTTTCAATAGCATTTTTACCTCCAGTGGAACTTCTTTCAAAATTAATCCTTGCCACTGTTTCTGAAGCAAACTTGGGGGTGCTCACTCTACATGCAGTTAAGTCGATTTACTGACACTGGACTGTGGTGAAGGAAAGTTCAGAGCTTATTGCAGCTCCAGGCAAGAAGGATGGACAGATCAGGCTCAAAAGACCAAACGCCTCGATGGTTTCCAGGGAAGGGTTTTTAAAGGCAAAATGATGGAGACGGACAGGGTGTATGACCATCTGTGTACACTCTTCTGATTGGTTTGGTGGTGAGGGAACAGGGTGATGTTTCTGGAATCTCAATTATCAACCTTCTGGTTCTAAGTGTCCTGGGGTCTACATTCTGATGGTCAGCATACAGTTAACTTCTTTCACTTGGTGGAGGTTTTAGGATCTGCAAAACAACTCAAGGGTATGGCTCAGGACAGGATCTATAAATCTTGAGGAAGAACTAGGGGTCCTCCCCTTTGTTTTATGGCTAAACTACTATTCTTTTGTCTTGCTTGACTGCTTTCCTTTGTTTCGGTATTTTCTCACTTTTCTGATTAAATTTGGTTTTTGGAACTCGGGGAAGGCTTACCATAGGTAGGGGGCACAAGGAAGAAGTGGGGTCTGTCTCTGGGAAGACCCCACTGCAGGGTCCTGATCCGTTTCATCACTGCTTTAGCAACTAAGTTTATATAATATAAATCCTATGTTGTCATTTTAGCAATCTTCACATCATCTTCACCATGAGTAGATTCTATTTTAAGAAACCATTTTTTTCCCCTCAAGAAGCAACTCCTCATCTTTCAAGTTTTATCATAAGATTGCAGTGATTCAGTCACATCTTCCAGCTCCACTTTTAATTCCAGTTCTCCTGTTTCTACCACTTCGGGGATTACTTCCGCCGGTGAAGTCTTGAACTGCTCAAAGTCATCCACGAGGAATGGAATCAACCTCTTTCAAACTCCTGTTAACGTTTACATTTCTACCTCTTTCTATGAATCATGAATATTAATGGCATCTAGAAAGGGGAACCCTTTCCAGAAGGCTTTCAATTTACTTTGCCCAGATCCATCAGAGGAATCACTACTTATGGCAGCTATAGCCTCATGAAATGTGTTTCTTACATACAGATAAAACTTGAATGTAGAAGTTTCTCCTTGGTCCATGGGCTACCGAGTGGACGTTGTGTTAGCAGGCATGAAACAATTTTAATCTCATACATCTCTATCAGAGCTCTTGGGTGACCAGGTGCATTGTCAATGAACAGTAATATTTTGAAAGTCTTTTTTCTGAGCGGTAGGTCTCAACAGTAGGCTTAAAATATTCACTAAACCATGTTGTAAATAGATACACTGTCATCTCGGCTTTTTTGCTCCATTTATAGAGTACAGGCAGAGTAGTTTTAGCATAATTCTTAAAAGCTCTAGGACTTTCAGAATGGTAAATGAACATTGGTTTCAACATCAAGTCACCAGTTGCACCAGCCCCTAAAAGAGAGGCAGTTTGTGCTTTAAAGCTTTGAAGCGAGACATTGACTTCTCTCCAGCTATGAAATTCCTTGATGACATCTTCTTCCAATAGTCGGCTGTTTCATCTACACTGAAAATCTGTTGTTTAGTGCGTAGCCACCTTCATTAATTATCTAAGCTAAACTTCTGGATAACTTGCTGCAGCTTCTACGTCAGTAATTGCTGCTTCATCTTGCACTTTTATATCATGGAGACAACTTATTTTCTGAAACCTCATGAACCAGCCTCTGCTAGCTTCAAACCTTCTGCAGCCTCTTCACCTCTCTCCACCTTCACAGAATTGGAGAGAGTTAGGGCTTTGTTCTGGATTAGTCTTTGGCTAAAGGAAATGTTGTAGCTGATTTGATCCTCTATCCAGACCACTAAAGCTTTCTCCATATCCGAATAAAGCTGTTTTGCTTTCTTGTCAATAAGGGTATTCACTGAAGTCGCACTTTTAATTTCCTTTGAGAACTTTTTCCTTTGCATCTGCAAATTGGTTAACTGTTTATTGTCTAGCTTTGGCCCATCCTGGCTTTTGACATGCTGTCCTCACTCAGCTTAATCATTTCTAGCTTTTGATTTAAAGTGAGAGATGTGTAACTCTTCCTTTCACTTGAGCACTTAGAGGGCATTGTAAGGTTACTAATTGGCCTAATTTCAATATTATTGTGTCTTAGGGAATAGGGGAGGCATGAGGAAAGGGGCAGAGACGGGGGAACAGCTTGTCAGTGGAGAAGCAGGACACTTAACATTTACTGATGAAGTTTGCCGTTTTATATGGGCACAGTTCATGGAGACCCAAAACAATTGCAATAGTAACATCAAAGATCACTAAGCACAGATCACCATAACAAATATAATAACAATGAAATTTTGAAATATTGCAAGAATTACTACCAAAATGTGGCACAGAGATATGGAGTGAACAGATTTGTTTGGAAAAATGGCACCTATAGACTTGCCCAATGCAAGGTTGCCACAACCCTTCAATTTGTAAAAAAATAAAACAACAAACACAGTATCTGCAAAGCCTAGTAAAGCAAAGAGCAATAAAATGAGGTGTTCCTTCAGGTTGTCCAGAAAACACCCTTCAGCTTACCTAGGTACAGTCTTTCAGTGTCTTTGAGCTAGTTTACAATTCTATAAATTGTAGCTAACTGAGCAATGCAAAGTAATTTTTACCTATAGACATGCAAACTATACCAAAAGATGATCATTTTCCTCCCGTCCTCTCCCTCCAAAAACCAGTTTGCCTGAATTTGCACAATCATTCCAGTATTACAAATCCATAAGTATGACCAGTCTTTGCATTCTCTTCTGAACTGGTTATAACTGCTCAGCTCCCCTGTTGATTAATAATCATTACTCTTTATGATCTAATTTAATCTTTATCTTACATGTGCCTCAAAATTTTAATACATGTTCATTTTATATTCGGATAAGAGCTATGTTTTTTTTAAAAAATTATTTTTAAACAGGTTCAAATGATCCTAGTATTGTTGGTTTGGAGGTGTTCACCCCATGCGGATAGAGGCAGTATATTGACACTAATGTCACCTCCGAGGAGCAAAGTCTCTGGGGCTCCTTCTCTGGTTCTGCTGTCTTGGGCTGCATTATCCTGAATCAGGTCCTCATATTTTGCTGTTCCTCCTCCTCATTTTTTCCTTCCAGTTCCAAGGCATGCTTTCCATGACAGGCTAAAGGCCATTTTTCCTGGAAGCCTTCTGGATCCCCAACACATTGGGTTGAATGTTCTTATTCTGTGCTTCCCTTGACGGTACACTGAGTCACAGCATACACCCCATGCTTTGTTATAGCTCATTTAAATAGTTGAATATGCAGATGAATGGATCTTGTGTGAGAGGTTTCTCAGCACCTTCTAACCACCCATTCTGGTGCCCGACTTCCATGAGAAAACTTTTCAGGTATGAACGGAATCTCTGTGGAAATATTTCTCTTTCTTCATTTTCAGCAGACAAATTGCCTTTTAAAATTTATTTTGTATTGAAATACCTTTGTGCTTAAAACTCTTACACCTGTCTATGTATGGCTGAGTCCCTTTGCCGCTCACCTGAAACTCCCACAGCATTGTTTATTGCTATACCCCAATTAAAAACAACAACAACAAAACCCTTACACCTGTTTCAATTTTCCCTATTGATATTTTCCTCTTGTGTTCTTTTTTCCTCCTCTGTCCTCTTTAGTGAGCTACAGAGTCCAGGAAGCTAAGAACACAGGGTTGAACCTGTCATTGCAAACAAATGCTTTGAAGGTGAGTACAAGCCAACACATTTCACTGCAAGCTGTTCTCCAGCTGTCCAGACCTTCAAGGGCGCAACAAAGGAGCGGACTTCTCCCTGTAGCCACTCTTGGGGTGTCCCTGAAGCCAGAGTGCACCATCTTCACACCTCCACAAGGACACGATGGCCTGCCCTGGGCTGAGTCATCTCAGCCTGCAGAAAGCTAGGAGAGAGAAAGCCACCCAATAGGCGCTCCGGGGCCCCAGAGCAGACTGAACAAATCTGTGCCCTTATCCAGTCTAATTCTTTGTATTAATAAGGAGAAAGATGATGATGCATTTCAGAAATCTCTGGACCACGCTTTCAAACCAGGACTTCAGAAAGGCTTTGCGGTGTACTTGCATCTCACCCCAGGGCCAGGCAGTGCGGTTGGTGGTCACCGAAGGTTCTTTGCCTCCCAGCTTATTGGTGAGAAGATATGGAATCCTGTGTCTTTAAGAACTGAAACTGTCTAGAAACAGGATTTGATACCCAGTAGGAGCCGGGAGACTTCCCTTTTGCTGTTCAAGTTTCACCTTCAGTTATCAGGAACTGAGCAGGGGGCACCACTCCTGGAGCTGCTGCAGCACAGGCCTGAGGAGCTGCTGCTCTCTGGGGATGAATACACTCTGCTTTCTTTTTGAATGTGCCTCGTCACAGTGAAAAAAAGTCCCTGGTTGACTCTGTACGTCCCAGGGTTTCACTGGAAGAGAGGAGCACCAAGTGCAGTCCCAGAGGCCGCTGGCCCCAGGATCCCCTGGGCTGCCCCTTGCGGGATGCCTGGCATCATATCTGCAGCGGTGGAGCCCAGGGAGGCAGGGACTGTGGGGCAGAGTCCAGTCTGTGCTGGTGACGGAGCCAGCCGACTCACAGCCTCATCAAGGGACCCTGTGTTGGAGGGCTTTGAGGGTCACATGGTCCAGCTTACATATTTGACAGCTGAAGCAGTTGAAGCCCCAGAGGCCAGCCACGTGCCGCTAGGGATGCATGGTGGGTGACAGGGCCAGGACTGTCGGGAATCCTATCTCCATATCTCGGGTGTCATTTTTCTGCCATTCCACAGAATTGACTCACGCCACTGCCTGGCACAGGCTGTGTCGAAGGATGTGGTTGTGCTCATGTTATCTCACTTGCGGCCCTGAGCCATTTTCACCCTTCTCTGCCTCACTCTGTGTGCAGGAAGCTGACCCCTGTGTCCTCCAGCCCCTTCTGCACCACTAGGGGGAAAGGCGGACGGGGCAGGCTGGGATGTTCCTTGCGGGTCCCTCCGGGATCTGGGTCCTCAGATCTGACAGTGTCACTTTCTTCTGTGACAATAGCTACCCCTGGAGCAACAGCCCCCTCCTCCACTGGGTGCCACCGTTTCCTTCTGCCTGTTCAGGCATAGATGTGTCTGTATCCATTGTTTGTACCCCTTCGGTGCCTCAACATCTTAAGGTCCCCTTAATCCTGCCCACCTCCCTCTAAATTGTCTCTTCACTGAAAGCTCTTCCGTAGAGTAGAATCTTGGTACCTGATTGATATGTTGGTCAAACTTGGTCCAGCATTCTAAACCAAGGACCAGGACTTCCCTGATGGCACACTGGATAAGAATCTGTGGGCCAATGCAGGGGACACAGGTTCGATCCCTGGTCGCGGAAGATCCCACATACCGCAGAGCAACTAAGCTCAAGTGCCACAATTACTGAGCCTGAGCTCTAGAGCCCTTGAGCCGCAACTACTGAGTCCCGCGTGCTGCAACTACTGAAACCCATGCACCTGGAGCCTTTGCTTTGCAACAGGAGATGTCGCCACAACGGGAAGCCCACGCACTGCAGTGAAGAGTGGCCCCCGCTTACGGCACCTAGAGGAAGTCCTGGCAAAGCAGTGAAGATGCAGCACAGTCAAAAAATAAATATTTTTAAAAAAATCACCAATGGCCAGTGATTTTTAAAAACAAAAATAAACCAAGGACCGCGCTAAGGAACATCACCATCACCAAAAGCTTGGAGAAAATTGCTTTGTACTTACTCGCTCAGAGCCTTAAGACTCAGCATCTGTCTAACTAACTAATGGCCAAAGAACATGTTTCTGGCCAACAGGGTCTGCCCCATGAAGGCAAAATTAAAAGGCTGACTGGAGTCAGTCCATCTCCAGCTCTCTGCCTGCTGGACACAGTGGGACTGAATTCCTGAGCTCCCTGCGGGTGTAATTCTTCTCTCAGCTTCTCTTACTCTCCACTCTCATGTATAAACATACTCTGCTGTTCGTTTCCCAAGTCCTGGAAAGTGAAACCATCATCCACTCAGCTTCCTGAGCTGGAAACTGCACTGTTAAGTGGACTCCTTCCACCAAGTCCAGCTGGTCTCCAAATCTATCCCTGCCTTCCATCCATCCTATCACCATGGATGTTTCTCTGTCACCAAGGGCATCACTTTGGACCAGGAGTTCTCAGTCAAGATCAACTGGAGAGTTTTTTCAAAATGTAGATGATTTAACTCTCTTTGTCCCTGTCCCCTAAAGGGATATAAAATTGTTGGCCATGGTAGAATATATTTTGCTACTACCCAATCCCCACGTTCACCGAGTTCCATTGGTTTTGACCTTCATATACTTTCCTCTGGTTTGCCTGTCTCTAGCCTCTCTACATCTCTCCGATCATTTCTTTCTCCTGCTTAAAAATCTTCAGAGGCTACAAAGATAAAAATGAACCTGTGGGTCCAAACAAGGTCTTTCATCACCTGCTTCTAACCTATCCTTCTAGTTTCATATCTGAAAGTACAGAGTATAAAGTAGATGGTAGGAGAAGGCAAGAAAAGAAGACTACAAGACAAGAAGGCAAGACAGAATACTACATTAAATATTTAGGGGTTCTGGCTGCTAAGGTCAGGAAAAGAACCTCAGCTGAAGAACTGCCCTGTAAGTCCAGAATCTGAGGGCTCACCAAAAATTTTCATGAGACTTTTTCTGGACAGTTCCACATGGACAGTTTTCATTCTTTATGATCAACAAAGCCTAAGTAAGTCAACAGCCTTCATTAAAGTCTCCACCTGGTAAGCCCTCAGCCATCTTTCAACTCACAGTTCTAGTGGTACCTCCTTTGAGAGGCAGCCCCTGAGTTACCTAGTCAGAGCTTGAACAATCAACTATTATTGGAATAACTATTATTGGAATAATAAAGCTATTCTTCCTTCCTCTGTGCTGTTGTAGAACCTCGTATGTGTCTCTGTTATAGCACTGATCTTCTTTTATTCAATTTTAGTTTCACTGTATTATTTTTAAATTTTCATATAAATTTAGAATTACCTTGTCAGTGTATAGAAACCACAGTTGTTTTCAAATAGGGTTACATTAAATTTATAGATCAATTTGGGAAGAAGAAGAAAAATTGACATCTTGATAATCTTGAATCTTCTAATCCATGCAGGTGATGTATCTGTCTAGCCTTTTATTTATTAATAAGTATTTTAAGTATCTCTCACCTTATATAACCTATTACAAAAATTCACTGTAGACATCTTACACATCTTTCTTTAAATTTATCCCTAAATATTTGATGCTTGCTGTCAGCATCAGTGGATTTGTAAGATTATAATTTTCCAGGTGTTTGTTCTGGTTTATTGATTTTTGTATATTGATATTGTATATTTTCACCTTGCTAACTTCATTTACTAGTTCTAATTATAGTGTAGGTATTCTTATGTGTAAGATTTCTTGGAATTTTCTATGTAGGTAGTTATGTTGTCTGTAAATAAAGAAAGTTTTACTTTTTCTTTCCAAACTGTGGAAAGGAAAATTTCACTTTCTTGCCTAGTGCTTCAGCATAGTATTTAACACAGGTGTTAAGAACAGTTATCTTCTCATTTTTCTCTCTCTTAGGGGAAATCATTCAGTCTTTGACCATTAAGTTTGTTGTTAGCTGTAGTTTTATTTTAGAATTGCCATTTGTCAAGTTTAAGAAATTCACTTCTATTCTTAGATTGCTGGGAACTTTATTATGAAGGATTACTAAATTTTTTCAAATGCTTCTTCTGCATCTATTGAGCTGATTATTTGGTTCCTAATCCTTTATTCTATTATTGTGGTCAGTTACATTGATTGATTTTGATTTTTGAATGCTGTGTTGACCTTTCATTCCTGGGATAAATCCCATCTGGTCATAGTGCATTATTCTTTTTACAAATTGCTGAATTCAATTTGTCAAAGTTTTGTCAAGAATTTTTATTCCTATGTTCATGAGAGATATTGGTCTGTGAAGTTTTTCTTGACCGGTTTTTGCCAGATTTTGGTAGAAAAGTTTATTTTTAAATCAAACTGTATTTTTTAGTCAAACATACACAGTTTTAAAACATCAGATAGTGCTAGAAGGCTTATGGAGTAAGTGGCATTAGTTTCAACTACAAAAACAGAAAACCCCCAAATATTTGTGCTTAAACAAGATTGTATGCTAAGTTGCTTCAGTCATGTCTGACTCTTTGTGACCCTATGGACTGTAGCCCTCCAAGCTCCTCTGTCCATGGGATTTTCCAGGCAAGAAATATATGTGTGTGTATGTGTGTACCTGCCTATGTTTCATTTACAAGCAATATGAGAGGAAGGGAGTCAAGCTGGCATGGTATGACATTTCCACTGTGGCATCAGAGACCTAGGCTCATTTTCTTTTCTTGATTATTCTTAACATCACCTCATATTTCAAGGTAGTTGCTGGGGCACCATTCATCATACCCATATTTCAGGCCATCAGCAAGAGAAAGGGGAAGAAAAGAAAAAGGTTGTCTGTCTCTTACTTTTACAAACCCTTCCAGAAGTCCCACATGACCCTTCTACTTACGATTCTTTGGCCATCATTTTTCATATGACCACAGCTAGTTACTGACTTATAGAGCTTCTCCATCTCTGGCTGCAAAGAACATAATCTGATTTCGGTACTGACCATCTGCTGATGTCCACGTGTAGAGTCATCTCTTGTGTTCTTTGTAGAAGATGGAGAAGATGGAGAAGCTCTATACAGTGAGCAAAAACAAGACTGGGAGCTGACTGTGGCTCAGATCATGAACTCCTTATTGCCAAATTCAGACTTAAATTGAAGAAAGTAGGAAAAACCACTAGACCACTCAGGTATGACCTAAATCAAACCCCTTATGATTATACAGTGAAATGAATGAAGTGAAGTCGCTCAGTCATGTCCGACTCGTATGGGCTGTAGCCTACCAGGCTCCTCTGTCCATGGGATTTTCCAGGCAAGAGTACTGGAATGGGTTGCCATTTCCTTCTCCAGGGGATCTTCCCAACCCAGGGATCGATCCCGGGTCTCCCATGTTGTAGCAGATGCTTCACCATCTGTGCCATGAGGGAAGTCCTCGATTATACAGTGGAAGTGACAAATAGATTCAAGGGATTAGGTCTGAGAGGCAGAGTGCCTGAAGAACTATGGATGGAGGTTTGTGACATTGTATGGGAGACTGGGATCAAAACCATCCCCAAGAAAAAGAAATGCAGAAAGGTAAAATGGTTGTCTGAGAAGGCCTTACAAATAGCTGAGAAAAGAAGAGAAGTGAAAGGAAAAGGAGAAAAGGGAAAGATGTACCCATCTGAATGCAGAGTTCCAAAGAATAGCAAGGAGAGATAAGAAAGCCTTCCTCAGTGATCAATGCAAAGAAATAGAGGAAAACAGTAGAATGGGAAAGACTAGAGACTTCTTCAAGAAAATTAGAGATACCAAGGGAACATTTCATGCAAAGATGGGCACAATAAAGGACAGAAACTGTATGGACCTAACAGAAGCAGAAGATATTAAGAAGAGGTGGCAAGAATACACAGAAGAACTGTACAAAAGGTCTTCATGACCCAGATAACTGTGATGGTGTGATAACTCACCTAGAGCAAGACATCCTGGAATGTAAAGCCAAGTGGGCCTTAGGAAGCATAACTATGAACAAAGCTAGTGGAGGTGATGGAATTCCAGCTGAGCTATTTCAAATCCTAAAAGATGATGCTGTGAAAGTGCTGCACTCAATATGCCAGCAAATTAGACAACTCACCAGTGGCCACAGGACTGGAAACGGTCAGTTTTCATTCCAATCCCAAAGAAAGGCAATGCCAAAGAATGTTCAAACTACCACACAATTGCACTCATCTCACATGCTAGCAAAGAAATGCTCAAAATTCTCCAAGCCAGGCTTCAGCAATACATGAACCGTGAACTTCCAGATGTTCAAACTTATTTTAGAAAAGGCAGAGGAACCAGAGGTCGAATTGCCAACATCCACTGGATCATAGAAAAAGCAAGAGAATTCCAGAAAAATATCTACTTGTGCCTTATTCACTATGCCAAAGCCTTTGACTGTGTATATCACAACAAACTGTGGAAAATTCTTCAAGAGATGTGAATACCAGACCACCTTACCTGCCTCCTGAGAAATCTGTATGCAGGTCAAGAAGTAAGAGTTAGAACCAGACAGGAAACAATGGACTGGTTCAAAATTGGGAAAGGAGTCCATCAAGGCTGTATATTGTCACCCTGCTTATTTAACTTATATGCAGAGTACATCATGAGAAACGCTGGGCTGGAAGAAGCACAAGCTGGAATCAAGATTGCCAGGAGAAATATCAATAACCTCAGACATGCAGATACTGCTGCTGCTAAGTCACTTCAGTCGTGTCCGACTCTGTGCGACCCCATAGACAGCAGCCCACTAGGCTCCCCTGTCCCTGGGATTCTCCAGGCAAGAACACTGGAGTGGGTTGCCATTTCCTTCTCCAGTGCATGAAAGTGAAAAGTGAAAGCGAAGTCTCAGTCGTGTCCGACTCTTAGCACCCCATGGACTGCAGCCTACCAGGTTCCTCCCCCATGGGATTTTCCAGGCAAGAGTACTGGAATGGGTTGCCATTGATATGCAGATGACACCACCCTTTTGGCAGAAAGTGAAGAGGACTAAAGAGCTTCTTGATGAAAGTGAAAGAGGAGAGTGAAAAAGCTGGCTTAAAACTCAACATTCAGAAAACTAAGATCATGGCAGCCAGTCCCATCACTTCATGGCAAGAAATGGGGAAACAGTGACAGACTTTATTTTCTTGGGCTCCAAAATCACTGCAGAGGGGGACTGCAGCCATGAAATTAAAAGATGCTTGCTCCTTGGAAGAAAACCTATAACAAACCTAGACAGCATATTAAAAAGCAGACATATTACTTTGCCAACAAAGGTCCGTCTAGTCAAAGCTATGGTTTTTCCAGTAGTCATGTATGGATGTGAGAGTTGGACCATAAAGAAAGCTGAGCATGGAAGAATTGATGCTTTTGAGCTGTGGTGTTGGAGAAACTCTTGTGAGTCCCTTGGACTGCAAGGAGATCCAACTGTCCATCCTAAGGGAAGTAAGTCCTGAATATTTATTGGAAGGACTGATCCTGAAGCTGAAGCTCCAGTGCTTTGGCCACCTGATGCAAAGAACCAACTCATTAGAAAAGACCCTGATGCTGGGAAAGATTGAAGACAGGAGAAGAATTGGATGACAGAGGATGAGATGGTTGGATGGCATCATCGACTCAATGGACATGAGTTTGAGCAAGCTGAGGGAGTTGGTGATGGACAGGGAAGACTGGTGTGCTGCAGTCCATGGGGTCAAAAAGAGTCGGACATGACTAAGTGACTGAACTGAACTGAACTGACAACTAGTTGCCAGGAAGGGTGGGAGATATAATCTTTTAGCTTGCCTAGGATTTACTGAGAAAGAAGAATATCGTTTCAAACATTACCCTGAGCCAAAAAAGCTAGGATACAAACAGAGTACACACTGTATGATTCTATTTGTATGAAACTCTGGTAGTCAGATCTAATTTCTAGTGAGATTTTTTATTGCAAGCCAGGACTGAATAGGATGAAGTAAAAGGAAACTTTGGGCAATGAGGGAAGTATTCTGTAACTTGATTACATGAGTGTATAAATTTGTCAAAATTCATCCAAGTGTATGCTTAAAATGGATGTGCTTGTGTATATAAACTATACCTCAGTAAAGTTCATTTTTATAAGTATGGAAAATCCCAGAAGCCATAACAAAACTAACATAAATGTTGTTCATGTCTATCAACTCTTTATTCATTTGCTTACCTTAACATGATTGAAATCAGAATGCGCATAATGACTTTGAATCTTGCTTTTTTCACTTAACATTACATCATAAAATTTTCCCATAAAATGCTTCATTAATATTCATAATTGCCATTTTAAATGACTCTATAATCTTTTGGGAATTGAATATGTAGTATACGTTTACCAAAAAAATTGAGAAACACCCTACACAGTAACAACTCAGTTTTCCCCCCAACTCTGACCTTTAAGGCCCTGTACTTAGAAGCAGTGGACATCCAGTTTCTAGTATGTACATTCAGAAATATTCTATGCACAAAAAGACATAGATATGAACATCTTTCCCTCTCCTTGTAGACATAAATAAGACAGTATGAGAAACTTCCTTTTCCTCGCAATACAGCTTGGATACCATCTCCTGTTCACACATCAGTCAGTCAGTCAGTCAGTTCAGTTGCCCAGTCGTGTCCGACTCTTTGTGACCCCGTGAATCGCAGCACACCAGGCCTCTCTGTCCATCACCAACTCCTGGAGTTCACTCAGACTCATCGAGTCTGTGATGCCATCCAGCCATCTCATCTTCTGTTGTCCCCTTCTCCTCCTGCCCCCAATCCCTCCAAGCATCAAAGTCTTTTCCAATGAGTCAACTCTTCCCATGAGGTGGCCAAAGTACTGGAGTTTCAGCTTTAGCATCATTCCTTCCAAAGAAATCCCAGGGCTGATCTCCTTCAGAATGGACTGGTTGGATCTCCTTGCAGTCCAAGGGACTCTTGAGAGTCTTCTCCAACACCACAGTTCAAAAGCATCAGTTCTTCAACACTCAGCCTTCTTCACAGTCCAACTCTCACATCCACACATGACCACTGGAAAAACCATAGCCTTGACTAGACGGACCTTAGTAGGCAAAGTAATGTCTCTGCTTTTGAATATGCTATCTAGGTTGGTCATAACTTTTCTTCCAAGGAGTAAGCGTCTTTTAATTTCATGGCTACAGTCACCATCTGCAGTGATTTGGGAGCCCCCCAAAATAAAACCTGTCACTGTTTCCACTGTTTCCCCATCTATTTCCCATTAAGTGATGGGACCGGATGCCATGATCTTCATTTCCTGAATGTTGAGCTTTAAGCCAACTTGTTCACTCTCCTCTTTCACTTTCATCAAGAGGCTTTTTAGTTCCTCTTCACTTTCTGTCATAAGAGTGGTGTCATCTGCATATCTGAGGTTATTGATATATCTCCCGGCAATCTTGATTCCAGCTTGTGTTTCTTCCAGTCCAGCATTTCTCATGATGTACTCTGCATAGAAGTTAAATAAGCAGGGTGACAATATACAACCTTGATGTCCTCCTTTTCCCATTTGGAACCAGTCTGTTGTTTCATGTCCAGTTCTAACTGTTGCTTCCTGACCTGCATACAGGTTTCTCAAGAGGCAGGTCAGGTGGTCTGGTATTCCCATCTGTCTCAGAATTTTCCACAGTTAATTGTGATCCACACAGTGAAAAGCTTTGGCACAGACAATAAAGCAGAAATAGATGTTTTTCACACATCAAAACAGGTCAAATTCTTTTTAACCCCTGAAAGTGTTCTATCTAGTTATTGTTTAATCACTTAGTTGTGTCTGACTCTTTGTGACCCATGGACTGTTGCTC
Source organism: Ovis aries (assembly GCF_016772045.2). NCBI lineage: Eukaryota > Metazoa > Chordata > Mammalia > Artiodactyla > Bovidae > Ovis > Ovis aries. The sequence goes on from NC_056065.1 coordinate 70,356,230, forward strand.
CTCTGTCCATGGGATTTCCCAGGCGAGAATTCTGGAGTGGGTTGCCATTTCCTTCTCCAGGGGATCTTCCTGACCCAGGGATTGAACCCACGCTTCCTGCTGGCAGGTGGATATTTTTCCACTGAGCCAACTGGGAAGTCCTTTCTATATGGTACTTAACCAGTATTGATAAACACTTAGGGTTTTCCCAAGTCTTTTTTTTTTTCTGTCTCGCATACCACAAGATAAAATGTTGAAGTTTTGACTCAGCTGCCAAGTAAAAGTAGATGCTACGTTCCAAAGCAAGAGCTAGCCTGTATGTGAAATTTACCACAAATGTAGCTGAAAGCTGGTGACATGACCATTGAAACCTCTGAGCTACACTGAGAATATAAAAGGATGGAGAGAAAAGAGTTGGTGAAAGGATTTGTGAGGGCATCCTCCAACCCCCAAGGTCAAGAAAGACTTGATTCAACAGATAACTCAAAGGGCTCAGGATGCCCGTCCTGCAGCCTGGGGTCTGTCCTCTGCCTGGGAGATGCTGGGGAGGAGAGAAATGCGAGAGCGCTATCTTAAAGGTATAGAGTGGTGTGGCTGCTGCCTCCGCTCCTCTTGTGGGCTCGGGACTTTTCCAGAGAAAACTACATTCACGAGTTTCCCCGTGCAGCAGTTGCAGCTAAGCCAGGGCCATCTCCCACTCCCCATCCTCCTCTCTTCCTCCCGTCTGTCAACTGGAGGTTCAGGAGGCCAACTTTTATCTCCTTGCCCACAGATCACAGCCTGTTCCTCCCATATTTTCAGCACAAGACGGGCTAGGACCTCTGGATAAGGTCTGGCACAGTGTGCAGCCTGGCTCCTTGCCTTTGACCCTTCTTGGCCCCCAGCCCACTTACCCTGCAGGTTGGGCTGAAGGGGCGCTAGTGGTAAAGAATCCACCTGCCAACGCAGCAGCCACAAGAGACCCAGTTTTGATCCCTGGGTCAGGAAGTTCCCCTGGAGAAGGAAATGGCAACCCACTCCAGTATTCTTGCCTGGAGAATCCCATGGACAGAGGAACCTGGCAGGTTAAAAGTTCATGGGATCTCAAAGAGTTGGACGCGACTGGGCACTTGTCAGCAGTGGGTCACTGTGCTGAGCCTGAAGGGCTTGTCTCCTCCTTCCTACCACCTGCATCAAGACAGGGGCTGCCTCTGGCCCCGCTGCTGCTCTCCTGGGGGACCCTGCTTTCTGGGCTTCTTCCCTCTCACTGGGCCAGCTTCCAAGGTCATGACCTGCACACATCCCCACGTGGTCCTTCTCGAAGTCTTCAGGTTGTTCTCTCTCTGCTCCTCTCACCCTCAACCAATCTCAGGGCTGGCTGCCCCCACAACAAGGCACTTGCTCAGAGAGGGCCAGCCCCTGTTAGCATCCTTGGGAGCAAAGCGAAATTCCTCTGGGAGAGTCACTGCCCGTGAAGACTTTAATGTGCTTCGAAGGGCGTGAGGATCTTGCTGAAATGCACACCCTGATCCAGGAGACATGGATGCTGCAAGTCTGCGTTTCCAACAAGCTCCTCAGTGATGCCAGCGCCCTGTGGACCGAACGCTGAGTGGCAAAGCCAAAGTGAATTATTTAGGAGGTCATTCTTTGGAGTCATCTCACGAGGCCAGCAGAGCAGACAGAACTAAAGATGAAAGTAAAAGTGAAATCGCTCAGTCATGTCTGACTCTGCGACCCCATGGGCTATAGCCCACCAGGTTCTTCCATCCATAGGATTTTCTGGCAAGAAGACTGGAGTGGGTTGCTATTTCTTCCTCCAGGGGATCTTCCTGACCCAGGGATCAAACCCAGGTCCCCCACATTGCAGGCAGATTCTACCGTCTGAGCCACAAGGGAATTAAAGATAAATTGTTTAGATATTGTAAAGTACCAGGGCTTTTATTTCTTCCAAGGATATGTATTATCATGGAGTGGAGTGACAGGGGTTTAAAAAGAGTCCAGTGAATCTGCTGCAATGAAGAGGAAAGCACTGGGAGGCACAGGTGTGTGAAGACCTCGAAACAGCTTTGAAAATGCCTGATTCTCGCCCACAGGCCAGAGTTCTATGACTGATTCTCTTACCCATTTTTTTTGTTGCTGTTGACGATAAGGGCCATTTTTAGGGGATTTTCTAGCACTCCTTGAGTATGTTCTTATATATGCATTGAACAAATGAACAAATAATTGGATTTGTTTGCTTAGAAATTAGTTTACTCATTGTACCAATGTAAACTCTGGTCCCATCATGGTGTTGTCACAAAGTCTGTGCACAGCCCCCGTTAATGATGCTTTCCCCAAAGCAGCCTAAAGGAGATCAGTCCTGGGTGTTCATTGGAAGGACTGACGTTGAAGCTGAAACTCCAATACTTTGGCCACCTGATGCGAAGAGCTGACTCATTGGAAAAGACCCTGATGCTGGGAAAGATTGAGGGCAGGAGAAGAAGGGGACGACAGAGGATGAGATGCTTGGATGGCATTACCGACTCAATGGACATGGGTTTGGGTGAACTCCAGGAGTTGGTGATGGCCAGGGAGGCCTGGTGCTGCGGTTCATGGGGTCACAAAGAGTCGGACACGACTGAGCAACTGAACTGAACTGAACCCCAAACCTAAGCTGGGCTCCCATCAGGTGCCTTCTATTGCCCCTAAAACGCTCAGGGATTCCTCAGGATTACATGGATGTGTTTTCCTGAGCAAGGCTTAACAATCGCTGTTGCTGCCTTGCAAGGACAGCCGGTAGCAGCTCTCTCCTGTTTTCCTCACCTCCCTGGTCTGCGTTGTGTTGGGGTGGAGGTGCAGGAGGACAGGCAGGGAAGCTAAGAGCTGCCTTGAGAGGTGGCCGAGAATGGCAGCCCCATGGTTTCCCTCTGAGTCATCAGGGCAGGGATGAGCTTGGAGAAGCGGGGTTTTCCTACCAGGGTTCGATCTCTCTGGGTGTGAGCACACGCAGTTGGCTCTGCAGCCTGGCAACCAATACCCACCCCCACCCCTGTGGCTCCTGCCTCATTTGCCTCATGATTTACATGGCTGGGTCTTAGACAGTAGCAGAAAGGTTACTTTTCAGAAACCTTTAGGCAGATGCATGTTCTCTGCATACCTATGCAAGTGAAGAGTTCTTTGGAGTGATGGCAGGATCAGGGAACCAGATTTGGGGCTGTTTTCTCACGTGGGCATTTCTACCAGCTGTGCCAGCTGCTCATGCGCTCAGAGCCACGAAGCTTCAGTGTCTCACCCGGGTCCGCCTTATGAAGCAGCACCTCAGGTGGGGCCTTTGGCCTTGGAGTGGAGGGGACATAGAATTGATTAACATGGCCCTGGCTTTTGAGGAACTAATAGTCGGAGGCAGGAAGAGAAGCAAAGTAAGATCCTGAAAAGTCATGAAAGAACTTCTGTGTAAATGGGTTTAGGAAGCGTAAGGGCCGAGGGTGGTGATCACAGAGAGAACAGAGGTGCTGCAGCCCTTGGGGGGCAGGGGAAGCAGAGGGGAGTTTGCTGCGTCCTCCAGGGAGTTACGAAACCTCTCTAAGCTTTGCTGTCCCCCCTACAGTGGGTGAGACAGTTACACCTACCTGCTCAGCTGTTTTGAGAGGGAAATGACATAACGAATATAAAATGCCTGGAGCAGCCTCTGCTCCGAGTGACCAATGTCAGTCATCATTACTGTCAATAGGATGGAACTCCATGCAACTCCATCACCTGTCACAGGTGGACCAACCGTGACGCTGTCTGGTGTATTTAGTTTTCCACTGTGAGGAAGGCCTGCCCTGAGCCTCACATCCTCAAAGCTTGGGTTTTCTGCGGACTCTACACCAGCAATGAATGAACGGCTGGGCAAAGTGCCATCTGTGGCTACCAAGCAGGACAGACAAGAATGAGGCTGAGAGGTCCATTTGAGGGTAAACCTCGGGACTGCAGCCTCAGGGGTAGAGAGTGTAACTCTCTCCCCACTGGCAGCCAGGTGCGGCTGGAACAGGTTGGTCCACTGAGAGGTTACATGGTGAGTAGTTAGGAGCATAGGGCCAAACCAGGTTCAGATTTCAGCGCTGTCACCCTTCCTATGCCCTTGGGAAAGTGACCTTAACCTTGCTGTGCCTGTTTCTTGATCCATCACAAAGTATTGTGAGAATCGGAGGAGTTAACACACACAAAGAGGTTGTAACAGTGGCAGGGAATCAACACGATGTATTAGCTAGGCTTATTTTTTTATTTATGTGTGTTAGTCACTCAGTTGCATCCGAGTCTTTGCTACCCCAAAGACTGTAGCCCATCAGCCTCCTCTGTCTGTGGAATTCTCCAGGCATGAATACTGGAGTGTGTTGCCATTCCCTTCTCCAGGGGATCTCCCTGACCCAGGGATCGAACCCGGGTCTCCTGCAGTGCAGGCAGACTCTTTACCTCCTGAGCCACCAGGGAATCCCAAAGAGACGAAAGTCTGTTTTTGACTGGGCTAGGTCTTTGCCTCGTGTGGGCTTTCTCTGGTTGTGGCGAGGGGGAGCCCCTCTCCAGTGCAATGCGTGGGCTTCTCGTTGTGGTGGCCTCTCTTGGTGCAGAGCACACTTGGGCTTAGTTGCTCCATGGCATGTGGAATCTTCCCAGACCAGGGCTTGAACCCAGGACCCCTGCATTAGCAGGTCACCATTGGACCACCAGGGAAGTCCCTTAGCTATTCTTATTGAGCAGAGACCGGTGGGTATGAAATTCTGGGTTTTGTCCCCGTCTGATCATTTTTTTGGAGGCGACTGATGTGTGTAGGGTAGAGTGAGGGGAAATTGTGGCCAGTGGACGTAGGACACCCAGGTGGGCAGGCAGAGCCCTCTCCTTGCCCAAGTCTTCAGGGAAGCGGAGGATAGGATAGGATGTTTGCCAGGAGGGAGGAGGAGGTGCTTGCCTAAGGCCAAACAGTTCCTCTAATGGACTTTCACGGATTTTTTTTTTTAGCAACATCCACGTGGAGGTTGGGTGGCACCTGCCCAAGGAGTCATCTCCTCCTTTGGCAGGTGGGGAATGGCTGTGTCTGCATGACCTTCCATGCCCACCTGCCACAGCTGTGCTTCCCCACCCCCCAGCAGCCCCTCAGCCTGGCCTGGGTGCCTAAACCTTACCATCTGACTTTCCTGACCGCGATTTTTCCTTCTTTCCTTTTATTTCTTTACTTAAACAAACAAAAAACCCTTGCTGTGTCATACCTGGTTTTGTAGTTTGCTTTAGGTCGCTCTCAGAATAGGCAGAGAATAAATAAACAAACTTACTCCTGGAGTTCTCATTTGCCTTTCTTGAAGTTTTTATAGCCCTGATTTTCAAACTAATTTTTTTCCAGAGAAATCCTTTTTTTAAAAATGAAATATTTCACAGACACCCTACAAATGTATATTATACTTACCTTGGGCATTGCGGGTTTGGCTCCAGACCACCATGGTAAGGTGAATATTGCGATAAACTGAGTCTCACAGTTTTGGGGTTTCCCAATGTGTGTAAAAGCTACGTTTACACTATAGTGCCACCTATTAAGTGTGCCATAGGGTTATGTCCAAAAAAGTATACTGAAAATACTTGATGACTGAAAAATGACAAAATAACCACAAAAATAGCATCAGTGATCACAGATCACAGATCACCATGGGCAATATAAATATAACAAAAAAGCTAGAAATGCTGTGAGAATTGCCAAAGTGTGACGCAGAGGAATGAAGTGAGAAAACACTATTGAAAAAATGGTGCCGATAGACTCACCCGACCTAGGGTTGCTGCAAACCTTCAATTTATAAAAATAAGAATAATACCTGCAAAGCAAAAGAAGGTGAAGTGCAATAAAAAGTATGCGAATATATTTATGTCTTACTCAGGTTAAAGCAGGAAAAGGGCTCCAAGTCCAGGCGCTGGCTGTCCCCTTTCTCCTGAGCTTAGCTCCCCAGCCTTAGCTCTGGGGAGCTCTGTTTGTAAACCACCAGTTGGCTCCATGGAAACCATGCCACAGTGTTCAGTATGCCATTTAGAGGCAAAAAAAAAAAATAAGGAAGTGAGATGACTGTATGACCTTTCGGACAGTTTGCTAATTACTGCTGCTGCTGCTGCTGCTAAGTCGCTTCATTCGTGTCCGACTCTGTGCGACCCCATAGACGGCAGCCCACCAGGCTCTCCCATCCCTGGGATTCTCCAGGCAAGAACACTGGAGTGGGTTGCCATTTCCTTTTCCAATGCATGAAAGTGAAAAGTGAAAGTGAAAGTGAAGTTGCTCAGCCTGTGTCTGACTTCTAGCGACCCCATGGACTGTAGCCCACCAGGCTCCTCCATCCATGGGATTTTCCATGGAATGCTAAAGAATGACCATTCATTCATATCTAACAGAAAAGAACTATGAACAAAAACAAAGTCTTGTTCACTCTTCTAGCATAAAAAAATAATCATTGAGAGTTTTAAGTAACAATTCGGTCTTAAACCTTACTGATGCAATGTCACTGTTGAACTGTGGTTCCTTGGTGTGAAATATACAAGAAAAAAATTCAAAAGTCATTCTGGAACAGAGTGTTAATCGATCATCAACACAAGCTGTTATCAGCTGTATCTGTATCAGCTGCTTCTGTCTCCCGCAAACCAGTGAATTCCCGAATTCCTCCATTTGTCTGTCTCCCTGTTTAACAACACTCTTGCTCCTCAACTCCCAGCTCCATGAAGCCTCTGTGATCTATCTCGTCCAAACCCTGTAGGCCTCCTAGGGCAAGCGCAGGCTGCTCTGAGCCAGGCAGCACACCTGGCTCCCCCAGGGAGGGGATAGCCTGGGGTCTGAGTCCCTTTGCACTTAGTGGTCAGCCTCACTGCCCCCATTAGGCTCTACTTCTGCCTGGTACCTAGCACAGCATCTGCTTCTAAAATAATAAAAACCTTCATGGCCATGTTGGTATACAGTCAAATGTATTAATATTATATATGCAAACATTTTCTTGAGACTTTCTTCTGATTAAAAAATAATTTTTTTGTAAGCCTCCCAAAGTTTTGTGGGCCCTTTGCACTATGCAGGTATATAAGGCTACTGCTTGCTAGTATATGTGGACTGAGCAATTTGCTTAACTTCTCTGGGCTTAGTTTTCTCATTTGTAAAATGAGGATAATAATAGGACCCAATATGCAAAAATTAATGTTAGATATTACTTGTTTTGTTTTGCACAATTAAAAAGAGGGAAACACAAGGGATTGTTGTTGTTGTTTTTCAGTTGCTCAGTTGTGTCCAACTCTTGGCCACCCCATGGTCTGCAGCACACCTGACTTCCCTGTCCTTCACTACGCCCAGAGCTTGCTCAAACTCATGTCCATCAAGTCGGTGATGCCATCCAGCCATCTCATCCTCTGTCGTCCCCTTCTCCTCCTGCCTTCAACCTTTCCTAGCATCAGAGTCTTTTCTAATGAGTCAGTTCTTTGCATCAGGTGGCCAAAGCATTGGAACTTCAGCTTCAGGATCAGCTGCCAGTGAATATTCAGGACTGGTTTCCCTTAGGATGGACTGGTTGGATCTCCTTGCAGTCCAAGGGACTCTCAAGAGTCTTCTCTAATACCATAGTTTAAAAGCATCAATGCTTCGATGCTCAGCCTTCTTTATGGTCCAACTCTCACATCCATACATGACTACTGGAAAAACCATAGTTTTGACTAGACAGACCTTTGTTGGCAAAGTAATGTCTCTGCTTTTTAATATGGTATCTAGTTTTGTCACAGCTTTTCTTCCAAGGAGCAAGCATCTTTTAATTACATGGCTGTAGTGCCCATCTGCAGTGATTTTGGAGCCCAAGAAAATAAAGTCTTGTGCTGTGATCCAACCTCAAATCTAGTGTATCCTTGTATTCTTGGAAAAAAAAAAAAAAAAGTCTTCCTATTTCAAAGGAAAAGCAAGCACCACAAACACACACACACACACAAATAATAAATGAAACCAAACCAAAAGCCCTTTCTGAGACATCCAAGAACTCTTGCCAAACACCAACTCGATGAGTTCACCATAAATGAATCAGAGACACAAGGCTTAGATTTCCCTCTCAAAGTCCCAAGAGGGAAGCAGGAAGGCAAGAAATTCAGAGAGAGGCTCGTCGTGCCAGCCCAGCTCTGCCAGCTGAACAAGGGATCAGAAGTCCAAGAGCCCCTCAGACATCCTTCCCCTGGGCTCAATTCACATTTCTCATTGAACACAGGTTATAGCTCAGATGGTAAAGAATCCGCCTGCAGTGCAGGAGACCCGGGCTTGATCCCTGGGTGGGGAAGATCCCCTGCAGCAGGGAATGGCTACCCACTCCACTACTCTTGCCTGGGAAAATCCCATGGACAGAGGAGGCTGGTGGGCTATGGTCCATGGAGTTGCAAAGAGTCAGACATGACTGAAAGACTAGCACTCTCCCAGAGAGTAGGTGCCATTAAGGGGCCCTGATGAGAAACTGGGTAGTAACCAGGGCCCTCCAAACCCAGTATTTGGTTTGGATTATTACGGCTTAACCCTCCATCCATTCTTATTCTGTTCATTCCAAGATGCAGGCAGGTAGGATTTCTAAGAAAGATTTGAGGGGTAGCATGGAGGTGGTGGATTGGTTCTCCGTGGAGGAGATTTTCCAAGAAACTCAGCTAGCTTCCTGAGAGATGTCATACTCTGGAAGGTTCCCAGGGGCTTGGCAGGGGAACTCTGGAATGACTCAAGTGCTGATCTGAACCAGGAAAGGGTGGGTTATGGCCCCAAACCACACCCTCCTCTCACTTTGTCAAACTGCATCCGTTTTGCTTACCGCTTCACCCCCGTTCCCTACCAATCAGCAGGAAGCCTTCCTATATGAACCAGGAGCCCTTTCCACCCCAAGTCACCCACACCTCCAACACCCTCATTTGCATATATGGTTGGATTTTATTGACATCTGAGGGTGCTCTGTGAACAGCTTCAGCAAGGTCCACTAATGGAATCTAAGGAGTCCGATCGCAGCTTTTTAAAAGACCTGCCAGAGGCCCAGCTTGGCTGAAGGCCCCTGGAGCCAATTTGTCAGTCAGTCAATACACATGGAGTGCTCAAGCACTTCTAGCAAGGCCTTTTACTAAGCTCTGATTTCTGCAAGACTGAGACAGATGTTAGGGAGAAGGCAATGGCAACCCACTCCAGTACTCTTGCCTGGAAAATCCCATGGACAGAGAAGCCTGGTAGGCTGCAGTCCATGGGGTCACTAAGAGTTGGACATGACTGAGTGACTTCATGTTCGCTTTTCACTTTCAAGCGTTGGAGAAGGAAATGGCAACCCACTCCAGTATTCTTGCCTGGAGAATCCCAGGGATGGGGGAGCCTGGTGGGCTGCCATCTATGGGGTTGCACAGAGTCGGACACGACTGAAGTGACTTAGCAGCAGCAGCAGCAGAGAGAGAGATTAAAGACCTGACCTCTAGAGATGGCAAAGTCAGGAAGAATATGAAGAGAAACCCCAAAGAACTCCAGACACAAACATCTACAACCTGACCTGTTACCCTGTGTGGTCAAGCCCAGCAGAGGCGAGTGCACCACACTGTCTTAACCTGGCTAAGGTTCTAGAAGCCAAGGTTCTAGAGCCAGCTTCTTCCTCTCTGCCCAAGCAGGTCTTTTGCGGAGCATCTAGTCTCTCCGATCCTGAGTGGAAACAAAACAAGTCTGACACCATCGCCAACCCACTCTAGACATCTCCCCAGCCCCAGGGAGCAGGCAGGCCTTCCTAGCCTAGAGGAGAATACAAGTGTCTCATCAGGACTTCCGTGGTGGTCCCGTGGCTGAGACTCGGAGCTCCCAAGGCAGGCAGCGGCCCGGGTTTGATCCCTTGTCAGGAGGCTAGACCCCATATGCCGCAACTAAGAGTTTTCGACCCAGTGCAGCCAAATAAATAAATAAAAATAAATATTAAAAAAGACTCCTGGGGCTTCCCTGGTGACTCAGTGGTTAAAGAACCCTTCTGCCAAGGCAGGAGATACAGGTTCGATCCCCGGGCTGGGAAGATCCCACATGCATGGAGCAACTCAGGCTGTATGCCACAGCTATTGAGCCTGTGCTTTAGAGCCCAGGAGCTGACACTACCGAGGTCACGTGCCACAACTACTGAAGCCCGAGTGCCCAAGAGCCCGTGCTCCATAACAAGAGCAGCCACTGCAGTGAGAAGCTCATGCACTGCACCTAGAGAATAGTCCCTATTTCCCACAACTAGAGAAAGCCCACATGCAGCAACAGAGACCCAGCACAGCCACAATTAAATAGATAAATAAAACTATATAGAGATATATAAAGACTCTCATTACTTGTGTCTCACTACTCTTGTAGCCTGCCAGGCTCCTCTGTCCATGGGATTCTCCAGGCAAGAATACTGGAGTGGGTTGCCATGCCCTCCTCCAGGGGACCTTCCCGACCCAGAAATTGAACCTAGGTCTTCTGCATTGCAGGCAGATTCTGTACCGACTGAACTACGTGGGAAGCATAATAAATAAAATGATATATAAAAAAGACTCTCATTATTCAAAACTGGGCACCATGTGCCCCACAGCAGACAATGGGAGCACTCAGCAATTGGATTGGCAGATTTATGTGAGAACCGACCCCCTGGAGGAGATGAGATGGATTCAGGGGGAGAGCTGGAGGCTGTGGCTTGTGGTGACCCATGACCCACTCTAATTACATGTACCAGGCAAGGAGCACAGAGCACACAGACCCAGGGCACACAATTACATAAGATGGCCCTCTGGCCTTGGGACACCCCATATGAAAAGTCAACCGAAAGCCCGAGGCTGTCTGCATTCAGTGCCAAATCATCGATGTGCACCGTGTGTCAGAGGGAAATAATAATGGTAACATTTAGTGAGTACTTCCTATGTGTCAGAGCACTACTCTAAATGGTTTATACATATCTAACTTTTCCAATAACCCATATGCCAAAGACTTTGACTGTGTGGATCACAATAAACTGTGAAAAATTCTGAAAGAGATGGGAATACCAGAACACCTGACCTGCCTCTTGAGAAACCTGTATGCAGGTCAGGAAGCAGCAGTTAGAACTGAACATGGAACAATAGACTGGTTCCAAATAGGAAAAGGAGTACGTCAAGGCCGTATATTGTCAGCTTGCTTATTTAAATTCTATGCAGAGTACATCATAAGAAACACTGGGCTGGAAGAAGCACAAGCTGGAATCAAGATTGCCGGGAAAAATATCAATAAGCTCAGATATGCAGATGACACCACTCTTATGACAGAAAGTGAAGAGGAACTAAAGAGCCTCTTGATGAAAGTGAAAGAAGAGAGTGAAAAAGTCGTCTTAAAGCTCAACATTCAGAAAACTAAGATCATGGCATCTGGTCCCATCACTTCATGGCAAATAGATGGGGAAACAGTAGAAACAGTGGCTGATTTTATTTTGGGGGGCTCCAAAATCACTGCAGATGGTGACTGTAGCCATGAAATTAAAAGATGCTTACTCCTTGGAAGGAAAGATATGACCAACCTAGACAGCATATTAAAAAACAGAGATATTACTTTGCCAACAAAGGTCCATCTAGTCAAGGCTATGGTTTTTCCAGTAGTGATGTTTGGATGTGAGTTGGACTATAAAGAAAGCTGAGCGCTGAAGAATTGATGCTTTTGAACTGTGGTGTTGGAGAAGACTCTTGAGAGTCCCTTGGACTGCAAGGAGATCCAACCAGTCCATCCTAAAGGAGATCAGTCCTGGGTGTTCATTGGAAGGACTGATGTTGAAGCTGAAGCTCCAATACTTTGGCCACCTGATGGTGAAGAGCTGACTCATTTGAAAAGACCCTGATGCTGGGAAAGATTGAGGGCAGGAGAAGAAGGGGACAACAAAGGATGAGATGGTTGGATGGCATCACCGACTCAATGGACATGAGTTTGTGTAAACTCCGAGAGTTGGCGATGGACAGGGAGGCCTGGCGTGCTGCAGTCCACGGGGCCGCAAAGAGTCGGACACGACTGAGCGACTGAACTGAACTGAATAACCCATAAGGTGGGTACTAGTATTAGTCCCATTTTATTGATGCGAAAAGTGAGTCTCAAGGAAATGAAAGCACTCTTGGTGTCACGTCATGTTTATCTGTCGACCCAGGATTTGAACCAAAATTCCACCTCTGCAAGAAGTGCTGTGTTTTTCACGTCTTTGGGAATGAAAGGTGACAGAAAGCACAAGACTCTGCCTCGTCCTTTTGTTACTTATTCTGGGGAAGTCAGGGAAATTTGATGGCTGCGTTTTAAAGTAAGCACCCGAATCTCAGAGACAAGATCATTTTTGGATGCCTCGTTTTGCAATATTTAAAATCCTCAACTTGCGAGCATCCTTTTCAATTATATGTTCAGTATCTTGTAATAGCCCATCATAGAAAATAATCTGAAAAAATATATGTGCATCACTCTGCTGTACACTTGAGACTCGCACGATATTGTAAATCAACTGTACTTTAGTTGCTAGAAAAGATAAAAAGGCTGTGCTGTGAGCAGCGGGCTGGGACTGGCTGGATGGGCAGGGGAGGAGCCGAGGGGAAAGGAGGAAGGGACGGCGGGGAGCGAGAAGCAGCGATGCTGGCCGCTGCGGAGTCCCGGGCTAGCCGCCGGGCGCGGCGCTCCGGGAGGAGGCCTCCGTGCAGCAGCCCGGATGGAGGAGGGAGGGGAGAGGGGTTCCAGTGGCACGGGCCTGGGAGAGCGTCCTCGACAACCCTTCTGCTCGCTCGGGGTCGAGTCCTTCTCGAGAGGCAGCTCTGTCGAGGGGGGCCCCCGTCCTGCCAGGGTCCCAGGTCTTCGGAGCTGGCGTCGGGCAGCGCCCCGAGTCTCCTGAACCACAGCGCCATCGTGTGGCCACTCGCAGGTCCCTCTGGGGCTCCTCCGGCCCCCAGGTGTCCCGCGCTCTCCCCACCTGTGCGGGAGGCTTCCAGTTGGCCATCTTCTGAGGCAGGGAACCGAGAGGGAAAGTGGGCCTGCGTGCAGAGGCCGGGACAAGACCGCCTGGCTCTGAGAACTGGCTTCTCAGAGGATAGCATATTGGAAGGGATGCTCCTTAGAGCCCAAGCAGGCCAGAACGCTGCCCCCTTGCTTGTGAGCTTTTATCTTCCACCTTCTTTGGGCCTCAGTATCCTCATCTGTTAAAGGGGCATAATAATATCGGGTGAAAGATAGATCACAAAGCCTCTAGGATAGTTTCTTCAAGCTGTAGGAGCTCAGTGTGTCACTGATAGTGCCTCATCTTCGGTCACGCCCACAGGTCTCAGCGCTGCAGAGATTCATACTTGGCAGATGGTGTTTGGGTGCACTGCTTGGAATGGCTTCTTAGTGCCAACTTAATAGTGGGATAGCCCTTTTCATACTTGCCTCTTTTCATAAAAGATAACAGTGCAAATGTTCTTGCAAACCATATAAAATTAGCTAGGTAGACTTTTCACTGGGCTTCCCTGGTGGCTCAGTGGTAAGGAATCTGCCTGCCAATGCAGGAGACACAGGAGAAGAGGGTTCAGTCCCTGGGTTGGGAAGATCCCCTGGAGAAGGAAATGACCACCCACTCAGGCATCCTTGCCTGGGAAATCCTCTGGATAGAGGAGCCTGGTGGGCTGCAGTCTACGGAGTTGGCAACTAAACAATAACCCATCTATTCAGCAACCTGGGGGGGTGCTCCATCTTTACCAGTTACTTTTGCCTCCCGCATCTGCCTGAAGGCAAATACATTCCACTCCTGGGAGACACTGCTGGAGTGAGGGGAAGGCAATCATGCAGGGGGGCCCACAGACCCAGGGTTCACTTGCCAGGTGAGCACCTGGGGCAAGTTACCAACTTCTCCAAACCCCTGTTTCTCATCTGTAAGTTGGAGATCTTAATTCCCACTTCCTTAGTCTTTGTGGGATTGAATGAGGTATCTTGTAAACACTTAGCACAGTGGATTTAGCATGTATTAAGATCACCAGAGAATTTATTAAAAGACTAGTCAATGAGCCCCGCCCAGAGTTTCTGAATCAGTGTGTCTGGGGTGAGGCTCAAGAATTTGCATTTCTAATTTGCATTTCACGAAATGGTGCCACAATCTGTCCAGGGACCAAACTTTGAGAAGGACTCATCTTGCATATTCTGGACCTGCAATTAATATTCACCATGACTCCCCAACCACCCAAAGCACAAATCAAAAGGGAGAATGAGGAGATGTGGGGGAATATGAACCCAAACCTAATCAAGCAAAAGCTGCAAACCCAACGTCTAGCTAGTAATAAGAATGGTTCTGGCTTCCCTGGTGGCTCAGATGGTAAAGAATCTTCCTGCAATGCAAGAGACCTGGGTTTGATCACTGGATCGGGAAGATCTCCTAGAAAAGGGAATGGCTGCTGACGCCAGTCTTCTTGCCTGGAGAATTCCATGGATAGAGGAGCCTGGTGGGTAACAGTCTGTGAGGTCACAAGAAGTTGGACAAGACTGAGTGACTAACGCATTTTTTCAAGAACAGTTTCATTTAACAAGTATTAATTGAATATCTTCTCTCCGTTTCTTCCATGTGCTCTGTTGGGCTTGTTTTGCTCACACGCGCGATCTCATCTGATGCTCATCTTAGGCTTTTGAAGTGTGTGATGATCAGGAGGCAGGGGTCCTCAGAGACGTCTGCTAAGGGCGCAGAGCTCTGGAAGGCAGAGCCCAGGTGGTTGGACTCAGCTGACTGTGACAGGGGCCTTTTAAGCGCACTCCCGGGTGGTCCCTTGGGAACCTGCCTTATGCCTTGCCCTCGGATGGCTTCTGTCCTGTTTGAATTCCCATCACGAGCGCACTCTCTTAATCAATCGTCCTGCTCTGGGGTCAAGTGCTGAATCATCTCACCCTTGCTGGGTTCTTTGCCTCTGACTCTCTTCTCACGCCCAGGATACTCATTCCTTCCAGAGTGTGGCTTGCGTCCTGACCCCTGGCTCTTTACTCTGGGCCCAAGACTCTCAGCAAAGGAGGAAGTCCTCAGGGTTTGGGATAGAACCAGGAGGACCACCCTTGGTTGTCACACCCCATACAGGCCCTTCAGGTCTCAGAAAGAGTCCTCCCTTCCCCATCCGGGGCCCCTAGATGCTGCAGGGACCCAACCACGGGACCCTCAATGGTGACCCCTCCCCCACTCAGTGTGGGTCAGGGAAGGGGTACTAACGGCCTGGACTCTGGGATGCCAGAGTTCTCTCCTCCAGGCCCCAGATGCTTTTGAGTCTTTTTGGTTGCTGGAAGGAACAGGCCTTGAAAGCGAAAAGATGTGATCTAAACCCAGCCCTGGGCCTCTGCTACCAAAATAGCTGCGCGGCCTTAAGGAAGTCACAGCTTCTTCGCCTGCTTTGGTTTCCTCATCTGCAAAGGGCTGAGGAGGACCCGCCTCATAGAACCACTGTGTGGCCTGAAAGACATCTGTGTGTTCAAGCTGCTGGCACCTAATGAGCACTAATAACCCCTTTGGTGAGCCTGTTCCTGGGGATACACAGGCCGTGAGACAAAGGCCCCGCCTGCCAGGAGCTTCTACCCTGTGGCTTTGCCCAAGCAGGACAATGGCAGGAGGCCTGAGACTGGGTCTGGCCGGAGGTGCTGGGTTCAGGAGGCGAGGCTGTTGGTCCAAGGGATGGGCACCCCTTGTGTGAACCCGGCAGCTGAGTGACTAAAACCTGCTCCCTGCCAGCTGGGCCTGAGTCAGAGCTAATGGCCTGCTAATGGTTTTCAGAGCGCTGCCTTAGAGGTGTGGAGAGCTGTGTGACTCACTGCCCTGCCAGCCAGAGAGACTGGAGGCTCTTCCATCCAGCGCTCTCTGCTCCGCTCCATGCTCCTTCCTTCATTTATTCATTCATTTGCAATGAATTAATTTGCATGTTTCAATGAATTTGCATAAATCCATTCTGCAAACGCTTTTCAGGAACCCAGGATGTGCTGGGCCCTGGGAACACAGGCCCAGGTGAGGGAGACAGATTTGAAGGGGGAGAGACTGAAGGTGGGCAACCCCCCACCATCTGCCCCACTCAGGTTCTGAGTGAGGGTGGGGGTTGATGAGTTGGAGCTTTCCTCCAGGCTCTCAAAGCTCACTTCCTTTCTTGGGGGGGGGCGGTGTCTCAGTTCAGTTCAGTTGCTCAGTCGTGTGCGACTCTTTGTGACCCCATGGACTGCAGCACACCAGGCTTCCCTGTGCATCACCAGCTACCAGAGTTGGCTCAAACCCATGTCCATTGAGTTGGTGATGCCATCCAACCTTCTCATCCTCTGTCGTCCCCTTCTCCTCCTGCCCTCAATCTTTCCCAGCATCAGGGTCTTGCCTAATGAATCAGTTCTTCACATCAGGTGGCCAAAGTATGGGAGCTTCAGCTTCAACATCAGTCCTGCCAATGAACACCCAGGGCTGATCTCCTTTAGGATGGACTGGTTGGATCTCCTTGCAGTCCAAGGGACTCTCAAGAGTCTTCTCCAACACCACAGTTCAAAAGCATCAGTTCTTCGGTGCTCAGCTTTCTTCATGGTCCAACTTTCACATCCATACATGACCACTGGAAAAACCATACCTTTGACTAGGTGGACTTTTGTTGGCAAAGTAACGACTTTGCTTTTTATTATGCTGTCTAGGTTGGCTGAAGTCACCATCTGCAGTGATTTTGGAGCCCAAGAAAATAAAGTCTCAGGGGGCATCTCAGGAAAGGCCTAATGAAGGATAAGTCTGAGGACTGGACTTGACTCCTGCTGAAATGTGGGATGAGGAAGGAGGAGGCATGGAAAGTAGTTCTGGGAGACCAAGAGAAGGGTACCACTGACAGTTGTGGCCAGAGAATTGTCTTGGATGGGGCAGAGATCAATTGGCTTCAGCTTAAGTGTTTTCTTGAGTTTCTTTTCTTTGAGAAGATGAAAAGAGAGTCGAGAAGCCCAGTGTGGGGATACTGGGTGATAAACGCAAGGATGTAGGAATGGCAAGTGCTTTCTTGGCCCCAGCTCCCTTGAGCCTTTCTTCCCTGTTTCTCTGTTTCCAGCAAAGAACAGTGACCCCCCAAGTGGCTCCCCTGACCTGTCCCCTCCTCTGCACCTGACATCCCGATTTTGCTTCAAAGTTCTGCCTGTGACTCAACCAGAAAAGAAGTCTTGATTAGAAAATAAAAAGAAGCTGGGAATTTGAGTCAGAGAATGGAAGGTAACGCGGTTCAACCCTGCACTGTAGCTAGTAGGCTTTTTTTTTTTTTCTAAGACAGTAAGTTCTAGGTGGTTTATTACACAACAAATACACAACTGATCAGAAAGTAGGTAAAACAGGAATGAATCACTCAAACACAAAACAAGGAGCTATATGATTTTGAGAATTTTATTTTCTGAGAGTAAAAACTACAAAACTGAACAAAGGGGAAAAAAATCCTGAGAATCTGATTTAGTATTCCATCCTTTTAAAGTCATTAATTTTAAATATAATTGCTTTAAGTTTGTGCTCACAAAACTAATTATCAGGTTGGCCAGAAACTTCATTTGGGTTTTCCTGTAGGATGTTACAGAAAAGATGCTCCCACCACTGTCCTGCCCTGAATACTCAGTCTCCTTGGGGTGCTGGGCACCTGCTGAGGGGTAACACTCAGGTGGCCCGGCTTCTCCTTCTGGTTCTGCCTGTATATCTGCTCCAGGTTCTTCTATCACAAAGCAGCTCAAAGCAACTCAAAGCTAGTTGATTGCCCAGGTTTTCTTCTAACTTCAACAACATGTGATTAATAATTTTGAAAACAATGCAATTTGGTGTATATCAGGATGCTTTGGTTGCAAATTAAAAAAAAAAAAACTTTTGGACTAAAGAACTAAATGATGGGCAGATCAGATGAGGTGGTTCTGGGACTGGGGTGATGTCTCTGAGAGATCATCGAGGACTCAAGCTCTTCCACCTTCTGTCCCTGTCTTCTTCATGGCTGCCACTGTCTTCCCTCATGGTGGTTAGACGGCTGCAGTGGATTCAATGTAGCAGCTTCTCAAGCAGGAAGAAAAGGGGTAAGGATGCAGTCAGTGAGGAAAATCTTTCTCAGAAGCTACTAGCAACTTCTTCTTGGTTCCCTGGTCAGACCTAGGTCCCTGGTCTAATCTTAAACCAATCACCAGACAAAGGAATGGGACTGGCCAATCATGATTTGTCCACTTGAGCCTGGTGGATAAACAAATGAAAATTTGGGATTCTGTTAGCAAGAAAGGGTTGGAGCAGCTCTTTGGTGGGCTACTGATGGTTGTAGCCTGTCACAACTGGGGGAAGGCTTTCAGCAGCAAGAAACAACTGTCTGGTTGTTGTAATCAAAAGGGGAATTTATTGGGAGCAAAGTGTAGGGTGGGGCCTTGAGGAAATAGGCTGAAAATAGCAGAAGACTTTTGAAATAAGTGCTTCTCGGCCAGAATGGCCTAGTTTGGACCCCTCATCACTGGGAAAGAATTCTAGCACCTCTGCACTTTGCATCACTTGTTCAAAACCGAAGTCTTAGTCAAAGGAGCATATTGAATCAGGCTGGGATTCAACCAGGACACCTGGGCACAGAGAAGGACCACCTGGCCTGTTCAGTCTCCAAAGCAGCCATTTACCAAGCCCTTGTACAATGGGAGATGCTCATCCAATAGGAAAGAGGAGTTGCACGTTGCACAGCCAACACAAAACCAGACAGCCCAGCTAAGATACAGGGATTAAAAAGCCTCTCTGAAAGCTGGGCTTCCCTGGTGATTTGGACCGTAAAGAATCTGCCTGCAATGAGGGAGACCTGGGTTTGATCCCTGCATTGGGAGGATCCCCTGGAGAAGGGGATGGCTCTATTCTTGCCTGGAGAATTCCATGGACAGAGGAGCCACGAACTTATAAGATGCTTGCTCCTTGGAAGGAAAGCTATGGTAAACCTAGACAGCGTATTGAAAAGCAAAGACATCACTTTGCTGACAAAGGTCCATATAGTCAAAGCTATGGTTTTTCCTGTAGTCATGTACAATTGTGAGAGCAGAACCATAGGAAGGTTGACAGCCAAAGAATTGATGCTTTCGAATTGTGGTGCGGAGAAGATTCTTGAGAGTTCTTTGGACTGCAAGAAGGTCAAAGCAGTCAATCCTAAAGGAAATCAACCCTGAATATTCAGTGGAAGGACTGATGTTGAAGCTGAAGCTCCAATACTTCAGCCACCTGATGCAAAGAGCCAACTCATTGGAAAAGACTCTGATTCTGGGAAAGATCAGAGGCAACAGGAGACGAGGCTGGCAGAGGATGAGCTGGTTATAGAGCATCATTAACTTGATGGGCATGAACGTGAGCAAACTGTGGGAAATAGTGAAGGACAGGGAAGCCTGGCATGCTGCAGTCCATGGGATCACAAGAGTCTGACGTGACTTAGTGACTGAACAAGAAAATAAAAAGAAATTGTGACAAGTCAAGAAGATTTTATTCTCTCACATAAAAATTCCAGTGGTAGGCCATCCAGGGAGTTATCCAGACCCAAGATCCTTCCAACTTTCTGGTTCGTCATTTCCAGAGTGTGGCCTTCAGCTTTGTGGTCCAAAGTGGAGTGGATACTCATGGCCCAAGCATTATGCCCACACTCCGGGCAGGAGGGAGGAGGAGAGAAGAGCACGCCCATTTCTTTAAAGAGACTTCCTGGAAGTTTCGCACCAGAAGTAGTTTTCAAAGTGTTTACAACATGGATTTTGACTAATCAGAATGGATGCCCTCTATCGACGACCGGTGGTCCAGAATTCTTGCCTGAGAATCCCATGGACAGTGGAGCCTGGCGAGCTACAGTTCATAGGGTAGCAAAGAGTTGGACCCAACTGAAGCGACTTAGCATGTCCACTCAAACGCAGGTGATACACACACACATGGACACAGAGATGTACAGTATCATCTATAAAATGTTTGAAAAGTCTCCATCTGAAACCGATTTGGCCTCAGGGTTTTGGATACATTCCAGTGTGCTTGGGACATTCTGGTTTACCCTTGTCCTGGTGAAATTTTTAACAGCTCTCCCAGGTTTCACATTTACAACTGCCCAGTTTGGATGGTAGATGATAGGGTCAACCTCTGGATAGGGGATTGCGAACCTGTACAAACTAAGCTCTCGAAAAATGGCAGTAGAGCTCCTGGAGTGCCTATTGATGCATGCAAATATGCTACAGTGTTTCTTCAAGCAACAATTCAGTTCCTCACTGCTAGACAATACCTGCCTGCCGTTTTTGGCTCCTTTCTTCATGAAATGGTGTCCACGATGGCGTGGCAGTCAGTTTCATTCCAGCACCTCTCAGAGCACAGTCTTGGATGCAATGAGCACTAAATCAAGGCAGTTTTCTGAATCAGGAGAATGAATAGCATTTTCTGAACCTTCACAGACCTTTCTTTCCTCATCCCTGGTGAAGTTAGAAAAAAAAATAGGTCTAGAGATGACTGTGCAGCAGCGTCCCACAGGCGAGATGCCCCCTCCCCGCGGCGGAGGTGCAGGGAGAACGGCCGAGAAGAACACCTTTTCCTGATTTCGCTCATTGTTCTGCGGTCTCTTGGCCAGGATCTCGCCTGTGAGCAGGGCCAGCTCTGGACGAAGCCGTAGAAGGCCCTTGTCTGCTTCCTTCACCCCAGTCCCTAGGCATCCATGTACCCTCTTGGTCTTCCCCATTGCAAGGCACAGAGGACTGGTCCCCAGCTTGGCTGGTCTTCGCTTTTGTCTGGGATGTGCGTGTGAAGAGAGAATGCTGAGGCCAGCCCAGGGTCAGTGACTTGGGAGTCTGGCACCAAGCCCAGGAATCTGTATTTGAACTAGTCCCCTGGTGATTCTGAAGAGCGGCCCAGCTTAAGAAACACAGGCAGAGTGCAATGAGCAAGGACTTTGGAATCAGACAAAGCTGAGTTCAAATTTAACTGCTGCCACTGTGGCCTGGGGCCCTACCTAAGCTTCTCTGAGTCTCAGTCTGCCCATCTGTAAAATGTGAAACTTCAGGAAAATAATGTATTTCAAATTTGAAAGATGTTTCTCAGTTGAAAGTCTATTCTCAAATATAAAATCAGACACTCCCCAGGCAGCTCATTAACGCAAAGGGAGAAGGATTCATTAACCTCATCATTGCTAAAAAACGAATCGGCTTATGCCTACCTCCCACCCTGTCCTCTGACCCACTCCCATCCAGGAGTGCAGAGGGCAGAGCTCGTGACCTCAATAATTGTGTCTCGGCTTGGCAGGTAGTATGCCGCCAACAAATATTTGTCAATTCCCTGCTTGATTTATTGTACTGGCTTACTCAGTTTCAGCTAAAGTCTTTAAGAATCTAGTTCTTGGGACTTCCGCTGGTGGTCCAGTGGTTGAGAATCTATTTTGCAAGGCAGGGGACTCAGGTTTGGTCCCAGGTCAAGGAACTAAGGCCCCACTTGCCACAACCAGAGGGTCTACGGGCTGCAACAAAAGATCCCACCTGCCACAGCCAAGACCTGATACAGTTGAATAATAAACAAATAAGAATAATAATAAGCAAAGTGTTGACTAATAATAAACAAACAAAACAAGAATCTTGCTCTTGGTAGTGGGGGAAACATGGCGGGAGAGAGGTGAACTATGGGATTAGGTAATATTTTATAGTTGGATTTTTGTTATTTCTGCAGGACTTGTGGCAGTATGGCTTAATGAGAGCAGAGAGTCTTTAGAATCTGCTGGACTGGGCTTCAGATCTTAACCTTCCCCGTACTGTCAGGACAAACTAAGCTCTCAGTGGATCAACACAGCAAGTGTTTACCTCGCCCAAGTCAGAGGGCAGGGCGAAGGGTGCTCTGCTCCATGTAGTCACGCAGGGAGCAAATTCCTCCCATTTTCACAGCTTCCCAGTGCCCTGGGTCATCCAGATAGTGATGGGAAAGGGCATGAATAGACCAAGGACCAGAAGTGGCAAAATCATTTCTGTCCCTATTTCACTGGCCAGAACTCAGTGATGTGATCAGCCTAATTGCAAGATGACCAAGGAAATAGTTTAAGACATACCTAGAAAGAAAAAGAGCAAATGGATACCCATGAGCAGTAGAAAGTTCTGCCAAAACCATTCATCAGCTGTGTGACCTTAGACAAATGCCTTGAACTTTCAGCCTCAGTTTCCTCATCTGTACAATGGGAGTGATACATGTCCCCTGGGACAGCTGAAGACTTAGAAGATGCACATAGCATGCTTGGTACACAGTGTGCCCTTGCCTTTGAAATATATGGAAGAGCATGTTTTCTTTTCTCTGAGTAACCCCAGATACTGAATGGTTGAAAGCTGGCCTTCAGCAAACTTCCTACATAGTTAGGGGCACACAGAAAACACAGATCCTCTCTCCTGGAGTGGCGGGTTCAATTTGGGTTATCTCCTTTCAGGGAAGCAGTGAGGTGGTTCCTGAATCTTGGGGAAGTTTGTTTTAAGGTCTTTTCACAACATGTGTTGAGAGTTTGCTGGAGTATTACCTTCACAACCAGAAGCATCTGTACTCTGATTACCTGGAGGAAAGAACCAGAAGGGAATGACTTCTATGGCAGCATCAAACAGTTTTGTTAATATACGGGAAAACATTCTCATGAAGCTTAGACTGGTGGAAAGATTTTGGAAAAAAATCTTTTCTTGAAATCTTCAAGAAGACGCCGGTTTCTACCTTTTGGACTTACTCAGCACATCCCAGCCTAGGGGCAGAAGAATGGAAGCTGTTGCTTCTGGGGCCACTTCATTCTCTCCTGTCCTTTCTTGGAGGGGTCTCTCTCTCCCTGTAAATGAGGTACCTAAGGCTTTGTGCCTGAGTTGACCTATCCCAGAGCTATCCTCTGAGGCCTTTTTTATAGGAACATCCAGACTGCTGCCTGGCCAGATTCCAGAACATTCTGTTCACTTGACCAGCCGTACCCAACGAGGACAAGTAGAAGAGGGTCAACGTAGGAGATGCAAGAAGAGAGGAGAATATCAGAGTGTTGTCAGGGGGAGCGGGATGTAAATAATGCCTTATTTCAAAGATGCTGCAATGGCCTGTGTGCCCTGCCCTCCAGCATCGAGTGGTTTTGGCAGGGCATGGGGCTGAACCAGAGCTCGCAGCCAAGAGAGGAGAGGCGGGGAAGGCTTGGCAGCTAGATGCTTTCTCTTCCTGTGACTTTTGCTGGGTCACTTAGTAACGACATAGAACCCAGACTGCTCCTTCCTCCGAATGACTTCCAGCTGCACCCCTCCCCAAACCCCAACTCAGAACACTCTATTTTTAATTTTCTCTTGGGAAGTGGATTCCAGAATTTCCCTACAGCCTTCTGTCTTCTCGTCAGGGAGCCGCTGATTTCCAGTAAATCCAGGGTCACATAGCTTTCTATATTCATTTGCATTCGGTTTGCATAAATTAGCATGCCACCGAAAGCAGCCCCGGGAATCAATGCAGAAGGACTCCTACTCTGGAGCGGAGGAGTGCAGAGGCAGCCACCTCCCCTGAGAGAGTGCAGCAGCCCTGACTTGTAGCAGGAAGTTCTGGCATCTCGAAGGTCCGCAGATCCCCATGTTGGGCCCACCGAGAGCTCTATCAGTGTTTTTCTTGTTTCCTGGACCTTGAAGCTTCATCCTCAAATGTGCTGGCATCCAAGGGAGGAGATTCAAGTCACATAAGGGGGGTGGCTGGCCAGTGGGAGGAGGGATTCTCGGATATGAGTAAAGGCAGAAAGGAATGAAGCTGTGGGCAGGAGTTGGGCGCAGAGAGACAGAGCTTCTCAGTGGAGATGGAGCCAGCCCACGGGGAGGGGACGAAGAGGAGAGGAAGAAGGAGCAAGAGTGGGTGAGTGAACGCAGGCAGGTTGGTGGCAAGTACTGCCCGGCCAGTCAGAATGGTGCACAGCAGACATTTGTTATGTAGCAAATGAACGGTCCTAAGAGCATGAGGCTGGGCGGCTTTCCCAGGGGCCATTTCCCTCCTCTCTTGCCAGGAAGGTGTTCAGTTCAGTTCAGTCGCTCAGTCATGTCCGACTCTTTGTGACCCCATGGACTGCAGCACGCCAGGCCTCCCTGTCCATCACCAACTCTTGGAGCTTACTCAAACTCATGTCTATCGAGTCAGTGATGCCATCCAACCATCTCATCTTCTGTCATCCCCTTCTCCTCCCATCTTTGATCTTTCCCAGCATCAGGGTCTTTTCCAATGAGTCAGTTCTTTGCATCAGGTGGCCAAAGTATTGGCATTTCAGCTTCAGCATCAGTCCTTGCAATGAATACTCAGGACTGATTTCCTTTAGGATTGGCTGGTTGGATCTCTTTGCAGCCTAAGGGACTCTCAAGAATCTTCTCGTTGGACTAGGGTTTCTTGCTGGGGTCTGGAAAGTCATCCCTTGAGTGTCGGAGGTGTCACAGCCTGAAAATGCAGATGACAGCAGTACAGGATTTGGGGTTATTTTTCTAGAAGGAACATGCTACCCCACCCACTCACTTCCCCAGGGGCCCCAACACTCCTGAGCCTGCATGAAGGGTGCTGCCTGTGGCAGAGGAACGAGGGAGATGAAGTGTTCCCAAAGCCCGGGGGAGGCTGGTCCCTGGTGTAGTACCCACTGTTCTAAGCACCAGGGATGGTTCTAAGCCACAGAGCTCACTGACTGCTGGCTCTAGGCTGGCCACTCCACAGTGGCGGGTCTGGTATCTTCTAAGGCCATACAGTCCATGGAGTTAGCCCATGGTGGAGTCCAGGGTCAGACCCCTGGGGATTTAAGCCTGGCTCCACCACTGGGGGTCCTGGGTGAGTTATTTGAACTCACCTGTGCTTCAGTTTCTTCATCTGAAAAAGGGGAATAATATTGTCTACTTCATAGAGTTGTGGTAAAGAACTAAACACAATAATCCCTAGAGTCCTTCGAACAGCAGCTGCTGGAGAGGAAGGACTCAAGCGATCTTACCATTATTATATGAGGAAGCCCCAAGTAAGAGGCAACGAGAAAGATTGCAGGACTTGGAGGGAAACATGGAGTGGGTTCCCAGTTTTTTGGCCCTATGCCCAGGGCAGCAGCTGCTCCTAAAAGTTCTACCCAGCCACAGCAGCAGGCCATGTGGACGCAGGCCAGGCACGGGCTCTGGTCAACCACCGGCCTGGAAATGACACTGTTAGCTGATGGTGGTTCCCTTTTTCTCTCTCCAGGAGGTGAGTATGGAGGAAAGGAAACTGTTCCTTTATTTGTTTGGCAGGAAGGAGACATGGACTGGAGAAAGGGACCCCAGCAAAAAAGAAAGACACGGGACCCTCCATGACTCGTGCTGACCACTCTTAGTAGAGGGCCCCTAGGGAGGGTCCGGCATCGCAGGGAGACACCACAATATCAGTGGTGTCTCTCTATGTCCTGGGCCTCCCATCAGCGAGAGTTGGCAGAGAGCTGCTGGGAGGACGGGTGGAGGGACTATGGAAGGTCACTGTTGTGCTTGGATGCAGGAAAATAATGAATGATTTTAAGCTATGGTGTTGGAGAAGACTCTTGAGAGTCCCTTGGACTGCAAGGAGGTCAAACCAGTCCATCCTAAAGGAGATCAGCCCTGAATATTCATTGGAAGGACTGATGCTGAAGCTGAAGCTCCAATACTTTGGCCACCTGATGCAAAGAGATGAATCACTGGAAAAAAAACCCTGATGCTGGCAAAGATTGAAGGCGGGAGGAGAAGGGGACAACAGAGGATGAGATGGTTGGATGGCATCACAGACTTAATGGACATGAGTTTGACCAACCTCTGGTAGATGGTGATGGACATGGAAACCTGGCATGCTGCAAAGAGTTGGACATGACTGGGTGACTAAGAAACAACAATAAATGAATGGACTGGTGACTGTAAATCTTTATAACAAACATTCCTGGAGCCCTTCATATGAGCCAAGCTCTGTGCTGTACCTGGGGACCCAGAAACGGTAAGACTGGCCACCTCTCTAAAGGAGGTTATTAGTTCAGTTCAGTTCAGTCACTCAGTCGTGTCCGACTCTTTGAGACCCCATGAATCGCAGCACGCCAGGCCTCCCTGTCCATCACCAACTCCTGGAGTTCACTCAGACTCACGTCCATCGAGTCCGTGATGCCATCCAGCCATCTCATCCTTGGTTGTCCCCTTCTCCTCCTGCCCCCAATCCTTCCCAGCATCAGAGTCTTTTCCAATGAGTCAATTCTTCACATGAGGTGGCCAAAGTACTGGAGTTTCAGCTTTAGCATCATTCCTTCCAAAGAAATCCCAGGGCTGATCTCCTTCAGAATGGACTGGTTGGATCTCCTTGCAGTCCAAGGGACTCTCAAGAGTCTTCTCCAACACCACAGGTCAAAAGCATCAATTCTTTGGCACTCAGCCTTCTTCACAGTCCAACTCTCACATCCATACATGACCACAGGAAAAACCATAGCCTTGACTAGACGGACCTTAGGAGGTTATGAAGTGAAGTGAAGTGAAGTCGCTCAGTCATGTCCGACTCTTTGCGACCCCATGGACTGTAACCTATCAAGTTCCTCTGTCTATGGGATTTTCCAGGCAATAGTACTGGAGTGGATTGCCATTTCCTTCTCCAGGGGATCTTCCTGACCCAGGGCTGTACCAATTAAAAGAATTAGTTCAATCCTTTCTTCTCAACGGGCTTCCTTAGTGGTTCAGACACTAAAGAATCTGCCTGGAATGTGGGAGACCTGGGTTTGACTGCTGAGTTGAGAAGTTCCCCTGGAGAAGAAAATGGCAACCCACTCCAGTATTCTTGCCTGCAGAATTGCATAGATGGAGGAGCCTGGCAGGCTACAGTCCAGGGGGTTGCAAAGAGTCGGAAGCGATTGACACTTCTTGACAGGATACTGCACAGATACCATTTCTCCCTCCACTCCAGGCACACAGATAGCCTTGGGGATGATTCACTGTTGACCTAAAGTGACTTAGCTCATTAGGTGTTGCCTAAGGTGACTTCCCTGACAGCACACCCATTCTCACTCTCAGTTTCTCACCGACTCACAGAGCTGCTCTCTGTGGCCAAAAGCACTGGACTGGTGGGTTACACAAAGTCCCTAGCTGGCTGTTCCGTGTCATTACTATTCAGAACCCAGAGCAGTGTGCCAGCCCCTTTTTTTTCCCAGCTCTTGCTCTTCTCTCAATATCCAGCTGCTAATATGCTATGGGATGTCTGGTGGTCCTGCCTGGGATCCATATTCCAGGCCCCAGACTCCCCTTGTTTGGAGTGAACAGAGGAAATTGACTTTAATGTAACAGAGTTGCTATCTCTCGGGCCTGGCCTTAAGAGTTGAGTTTTCTTGTTTTATGTCATTTCTGATTTATCCTCAGCCTGACTTCAGTCATCGTCAGCCTAAGTTAGATCCTGGGGGCCTAGAAAATTTCAAAACTGGCTGCTAGTTGATTCTTGAATTCAGGGAATTCTTGGACTTTGGGATCAAAAGGGGCTACTTATGTCTGGAGTACAAGGCCGTGGTTGGAGGGAGGCTGGTTGTGTGAATCCCAACATGCTGCATCTGTGATCACCCCTTCCCCATTCATCTCTAAAGGCTGAGACCCAGGCCAGGGCTGGGACAGCTCTCTCTGGGTACAGAGACCTGCCAGCATTGATTTCACTCCTGAACCAAGAGGCCAAAAGGACATTGTGACGGTAAGGCACTGAACGTGAAACAGAAAACCAGCAACTTTAGTTTCAGGAAGTCCGAAATGGAAAGCAAGTGTTGCCATTCTTTGAGACCCATTGTAGGCTATCTTTTGTGCTGTGCTAGCCAGAACTCTGCTATTTACTTGAAGTTGGATCTTGGGAAAGCCCCTTTCCTCTGTAGGCCTCAACTTCCTCATCTGTAAAGTGCGCATAGGATTAGCCACGCTCCTTCTGGGCTTGACCTGCCGTGGCTCTCGGTGCTCCAGTAATCTGTCCCTCAGAGGCCAAAGAGCTTGAAGGCATGTGAAGAGAAATAGGGAGGAAGGGACTAAGAAAGGTCCAGCAAGAGTCGATGTGAGTTGCAGTAACTGAAAGGGGAAAGGAAGAGAGGGGGACAAGACAATCAAGTGAAAATGGGGCAGGGGGAAGAGCATAAGAGGAGGGGATAGGTGGTCTCAGCACAGTGGCCTCAGGGCTCCTCAGGCAGGATGTGCCTGAGGAGCAGGTTTACTTTGTTGGGAAGGGCGTGGGGTGGGAGTGGCAGACTCTAATCCCCAAAGAGGGCCCTGGTGATATTGCCACCGCCCCATGTTCTTTTTCACTGTGAGCT
This sequence comes from Ovis aries, assembly GCF_016772045.2. Lineage (NCBI taxonomy): Eukaryota > Metazoa > Chordata > Mammalia > Artiodactyla > Bovidae > Ovis > Ovis aries. The sequence goes on from NC_056065.1 coordinate 70,384,388, forward strand.
TCCCATTTCCTTATCAAGAGGCGGAATCTAGTTGCTCTCCCTTTAAATCTGGCCTGGCCTTGCGACTTGGTTGTAACCACAGAATGTAGTAGAAGTTAGGCTGGGTTGCTTCTGAGGCTCATTCAGAAGTAGCTTCCACTGTTATGCCCAGAGTCTGAGTCCCCAAAACTGAGAGAATAAGACGTCCACAGCAATGCAAAAGCATGAAGGGGTTTTATTTCTAGCTTGAGCTAGGGCTCCTGCCACATCCAATGCAGTGGAGTGGAGCAAGGAGCCCCGAGCCCAGATTTGCAGCAGTATTTATAGGTTTTAGAACAGAGAGTTGGCAAGGGCTGATTGGCTGCAGGAGTTTCCTAGTATTTACTAATTGGCTAATCTTTATTGGCTGCAGGGGTTTCCTGGTATTTACTAATTGGCTATTGGCTGCAGGGGGATGTCTTTTATGTCCTGATAAACTCAAACCAGGTTACGGGGAGTATGCTGATTAGACAAGTCCTGGCATCCACGGGGATGACCTCACTGGGCAATGACTCAGCCTTGCCCGTGAGTCCTACCTTAGTCCCTGAAGCCTATCATGGTGTTTGTTAGGTCCCAACACCGCTTATTATCTTGGGCACTTGATCTGAGGGAAGCCATCTGACTGCCTGAGACCATCATGCCGGAGAGACCACATGTAGGCATTCCCATTGACCAGTTCCAGCTGAGTCCCACCTTCTAGCCTATCCCTCAAGTCACCAGACTTGTGAATGGTGCTACCTTTGACTCTCCAGGCCAGACTACTTGTCAACCTCGCTTGATACCACAAGAAGTGGAAGATTCACCCTGCTGAGCCCTGCCCATATTCCTCATGTAGAAGAGTCTAGGAGATATAAGAAAATGACTGTTGTTTCAAGCCACAAAGACTTGGGGTAGTTTGTTATAAGGCAAAAAGTACTAGAATGAGATGATAGGAGATGTTTAAAAATGCAAACTCCCGGACTTCCCTGGTGGTCCAGTGGCTAAGAATCCACCTGCCAATGCATGGGACACAGGTTCAACCCCTGGTTTAGGAAGATGCCACATGTCACGGAGCAGCTAAGTGCGCGCACCACAGCTTCTGAGCCTGCACTCTGGAGCCGGCAGGCTGCGACTTCCGAGCCCGTGGGTCACAGCTGCTGAAGCCCCTGCACCCTGGAGCCTGAGCTCTGCAGCAAGAGAAGCCGCCACAGTGAGAAGAGTAGCTGCACCGCAGTGAAGGGTCCCTGCTCGCTGCAACTAGAGAAGCCCGAAAGCGGCAGTGAGGAGCCAACTGTAAAGAAACACGTAGTAGATAAACCCCCTCAAAATGAAAAGTCCTTTGAGAAAAATCTTTTTAAATGTTTGAACAAGACTTTTAACAGTCCAGAGATGTGTGAAATTTCAAAATTAATTTGTAAACCAACTTTGAATTTTGCCTATTAAGGACATTACAACAAAACTGCCATTTTCTGTAGGTCACCATATTGTATATTTTTAAGTATATTTTTATCATGAAAAAGGGAGAAAAGGCATTATATCCCAGCCGAATGGCTAAAATGAAAGCAATAAAAAGTATATCCAGTATTGGCAAGGATATGGAACAACCAGGATTTTCATACATTTCTGGTGGAAACTGTTACTTTCATAGTCATTTTGGAAGGCAAATAGCTTGGCAGTATAATCAAAAGCTGAACATATGCATATATTCAATTCCATTCCTAAGTTTATGCCCAACAGAAGTTTATATTTTTACCAAAAGATCTGTATATAAATGTTCATAGTAACACTGTTTTCAATAGGTCAGAACTAATCATAACTCAAATCAACACAGAATAAGTAAATTATGGTCACACAATGGAATACTGTATAGCAGTGAAAATAAATGGATGATTGCCAGCAAAGTCATGGACAAAACTCATAAATATGATGTAAAGGGAAGGAAACCAGACGCAAAGAGTACACAGTATGTGATTCCACTGATGTAAAGTTGAAAAGCAAATGACATTCATCTATGGTGTTAGAAGCTAGGGTAGTGGTTATCCTTGAGTAACTGCAGGGTAGCATGTCCAGGGTTAGGGAGATGCCCTGATTCTTCACCAGGTGCTAGTTTCATGGGATTGTTCATTTATGAAGCCTCATCCAGTGGAATGCTTACAATGATACACCTTTTTGTATGAATGTTATAAATTGATCCTTGAACAATATGGGTTAGGAATCCCACTCTCCCTTTCCAGGTAAAAATCCGCATATAACTTTACAGTCAGCCCTCTGAATCCACAGTTACATATATGCGGGTTCACCCAACTGTGGATCGTGTCGTACTGTAGTATGTATTCAGTAAAAAATTGAGTTGACCCGGGCAATTCAAACTCGTGTTGTGTAAAGCTCAACTGCACTTCAAAATAAAATGTTAAAAAACAAGGAGGCAGGACATGATCTCAAAGCAAAGGATAGATCTTCAAAAAGCTAATTTAGCTTTATAAGAAGTTTTATGAAAAGCAGTGTGTTTGTTACGGTTTTTCTAATTTCTCCTTGAATCAGCATCTATTGTGTTATGGCAGGGTCCTGGGAATGTGACAGTGTCAGTGGGAAGAGGAAAGAGGGGTGAAACGGTGAACATCAACCAAAGCTGTGGGGAGCAGGCCAGCTTTCAGGGGGTACATCTCAGCAGCTCCTGGCTGCTGCACTCACAGTCCACACTCAAGCTGTATCACTTACATGTATGTGCGTGCTTGTCTAGAAAGATGTCTCCCAGCCTTTCATAGGCCATGGCATGTATAGAAGATGGCAACATTGGAATGGCACACTGGGGTAGCAGGTGGGGCTCCTGGCGGCCGAAGCCAACTGGCCTGGTCCTCCACGTGCTCCCAGGAGGAGGGGTATCAATACCTTGGCACACCTGTGGGGGGTAACATCCTCTAGAGAGTGTATGGGAAGCCATTGGCCTCCATTATTCATTTCACATGCTCTGAACTGGCAAAGGGGGAGAGTCTGGGCTTCCATGGCCCTTCTGCTCCTGGAGAAACCAGCTCTGCACAGCCCTCACCCCTGCACTTCGGGTCCCATTTGCAGTCATGAATATCATGGGGTTCAGAAGGGTTGAGCGACATTCTGGGTTCTCCTCTATGCTGTGACCTCACTTCTATTTCCAGCCTCATTTCCCACTGCACCCTCATCCCACACCTCACCCTTTCTCCCAAGCACGTCACACCTGGGGCACACTATACTTGTCTGTCATCTGTGAACATTTCTTCAGTCCTCCTCTCTCAGTTCAGTTCGATCGTTCAGTCCTGTCTGACTTTCTGACCCCATGGACTGCAGCATGCCAGGCTTCTCTGTCCATCACCAACTCCCGGAGTTCATTCAAACTCATGTCCATCAAGTCGGTGATGCCATCCAACCATCTCATCCTCTGTCATCCCCTTCTCCTCCCGCCTTCAATCTTTCCCAGCATCAGGGTCTTTTCCAATGAGCTGGTTCTTCACATCAGGTGGCCGAAGTATTGGAATTTCAGCTCCAGCATGAATATTCAGGACTGATTTCCTTTAGGATTCTTTCTCTCTATCACACTATTCCCTCCACCAGTGTGCTCAGCCTGTCATCTCTCTGCTAAGTCCTCCCCTTCTCTATGAAGACTCTTTCTTTCATTCTTTAAAAAAAAAAAAATTTTTTTTATTGGAGTACAGTTGCCCTGATGCTGGGAAAGATGGAAGGCAGGAGGAGAAGGGGATGAGAGAGAATGAGACGGTTGGATGGCATCACCGACTTGATGGACGTGAGTCTGAGCAAGCTCTGGGAGTTGGTGATGGACAGGGAAGCTTGGCATGCTGCAGTCCATGGTGTGGCAAAGAGTCAGACACGACTGAGTGACTGAACTGATACCTGCTTTACAATGTTGTGTCAGTTTCTGCTGTACAGCAAAGTAAATCACCTATACATATATCCCCTCTTTTTGGGATGTCCATCCCCTTTAGGCCACCGCAGAATGTTGAGTAGAGGCCCCTGTGCTATAGTTTCTCATAAAGCCTCTTTCTATACATTGAGGTCACTACCATACTGTGATTTGTGTTTATAAGTGTGTATGTGTCTTTGTGAACATCCTTGTGGTTTCTGATTTCCTATCCTGCCCACAGTAGGTGATCAATAATTATTTCTCAAATGACTTCCAGGCTGTGGAGCGACCCTGACACTAACTCCACCCCTGTTCTTGGTGGTCACTCATTGTCCTCATGAGTCCAGATCCCCAGCCTCTCAGACCTGTCTTTCAGCCGTTTCATGCTCTGCCCCTCCACTGGGCTTCCCTGGTAGCTCAGCTGGTAAAGAATCCGCCTGTAATGCAGGAGACCCCGGGTTGATTCCTGGGTCGGGAAGATCCCCTGGAGAAGGGATAGGCTACCCACTCCAGTGTTCTTGGGCTTCCCTGGTGGCTCAGACAGTAAAGAATCTGCCTGGAGTGTGGGAGACCTGGGTTCGATCCTTGGGTCGGGAAGATCCCCTGGAGAAAGGGAATGGCAACTCCCTCCAGTAATCGCGCCTGCAGAATCCCATGGACAGAGGACCTGGCGGGTTACAGCCCATCGGGTCACAAAGAGTCAGACATGACTAGGTGACCAAGCACCGCAGCACAGGCCCTCCACTGCCAGGGGCCTGGAGCCATGCTGCCTGGATGAGACACACTCTCATTGCCCAGGCCCCCTCACCTCCTCCAGCTCACAGCGCTGGGATTGGCATTAGGCTAATTGTGTTGTACAAAGGGAAAGTGTCCCGGTGACCCAGCCTCAGTCCTGGCTCCCCTTTCAAGAGCCAGCCTGCAATACCAGCAAGTGGCCACAAGGGGCTCTCTGGAGGTGCCTCTTCACCCAGGGGAGGAGGTCACTCGTGGGCAGCTCTTCCCTGATGAAGCCTTGGGGGGTCTCCAAGTGCTGACGCCCCACCATCCCTCTTGGCTGCCTCATCCTGATGTTTTACCCGTAGCCATCTGTAAGCTGTTGTTTTCTATCTTAACCCAGTACTCTCTGCTTTCCCATGAGCCTCTCTTCTGGGCACCCCCTCTACTGATCGCGGCTACAGGGGGAGGTCACCTCCACTTTTGTCAGTTCCTCTTCCTTTAAATGAGGGCCACACCTACACCATGAGCTCCCTGTCTTTCAGGATGTGGGCTAGGAAACTGTCCCGTCTGTCTCCTCAACACCTCCTGCCTGCCCACTTCTGCCCACACTGCCCGCTTCTGCCCCCCAAGTTCAAAGCTCCCTGACTCTGGCCAGGATGAATGCAATGGCTTCCTGGAGGATTTCCTGTCTCCAGACTGCCCCCTGCCCATCCGCTTTCCACCCTGGAGCCAGAGAGATGTAACTCTCACCAGGCACTGGCTTTTCAGTGGTCCCCCAAGTCTCGGCCACTCAGACAGTACTGCAGGGCTCCCTAAGACCCAGCGGCCCGATTCTCCAGCCTCACCGCCCTCCTGTCTTGCCCTCCAACCAGCTGCACTGAAATACTTGCGGTTGCTCAACACAAGTGACGTTGCAAGCCTTTGTACTTTGCCCGCAATCTTTCCCGTGGCCTGATGGTCTACCCACCTCTCTCCCAGCCTCCCCCACCTTTACCTTTGTTCCTCATCTTTCTTCCACCTGGCAGAGCCCTGTTCATCCTCAGAGCTGCCAGTGCCCCTGCGAGGCCTGCCCTAAGCCCCAGCTCCTTCCCATGCCCCAGCACCCCTCCTCTGAATAGATCTTGTCCCCCAAACACACATCTCTTGTCTGTCGCTCAGAGTTGTGATATTTCCTTGTAGCTTGTCTGGCCTCCTTCCCCGTCTCTGGACCTCCCTATGGGACCGGGGTGGCACGTTGCCCGAAAGCTGTTGCACTTAGGTAGCTGGCTCTCTGCACCATCACCTCCCACCTTGAACAAGTCCTTTAAATGCTCCTGAATGTCCCCTTTGCTGATCTGCAAAATGAAGAGATGTGGGCTTCGGAAGGGGGCACGTACGTGAAAGAAGCTAATAAACAGTTAAGGGCACGTGGTTTTGTTGCGTTTTCTTCCTCCAGACTAGTGTTTACCTGCACTTGCCTGTGTGGAAATCATAAGATCAAAGGAATGTGGATGTGATCTTTTTTGTAGTTTCTCCACCTTGAGTCCAGGGGAAAGCTGGTGAAGGGTAAACCATTAATTCTGTCCCCTCCAGCAGCTCCTAGTCTTCTCAGAAGCCCTGGGTTAATGATTCTGAGGTTGTTTTCCTCACAGGGTCAATTTGTATCTAATCTTTGGCATGGTGTGTCCTTTCTTTCTTAAGAAAAACTTGACTCATCCTGGGGTCAGGAAACTTGTTCTGCCAGGAAACGCAGTGCATGTGTATAGGTCTCAGGCTGTCTCCCTTTCTCATCGGTGGCCCCACCATCACCAAGAGCCCACTATCCCCCGGCAAACAGAAGAGACCTCTCCTCTCCCCACTCCCCACGCTGTGATCTGTGGAAGTCACAGACTGAAGGTCCAGGAAGCTGTCGCCTAACAAATAATCTCCTTCATATGAGATTTAAGGATTTGGTGTTGGAACCCCAAGAATAAAAATGTCCCTGAAGCTTGTGTATGGAGAAACCCTTCTGAGCCTAGCATTCAAGAGTTTAATTAGCAGCTCAGAAGGACTGGATTGCAGAAACAGGCAGCTCCATTCAGGAGTGGACCCTGGAATTCCAGGCAGGAGCCTGTTTATGGCTGCAACGCAGGTCATGCCAGGGGCTAGAAGCTTGGGAGCCAGACACAGCCGTGGAGTTAAGGTCAGCTGTGGGTTTACTGAAGTTCAAAAATGGATTCACAGAGTGTCCCCAGCCCCCACTTCTCAATCCGGTAAAACTGATGCTCCTCTCTGTGGTTCTGGAACATGGTGGTAAGAATGCTGGTGCCTCAGGTTCCTGTGCTGCTTCTGTCTAAAGCTTGTTTACTTGCCTCCTTGCCATACTTCAGACAGGACTTTGCATAAAAAAGTGGGCTGGTAGATCACTATTCTGCAAAGATCCTGTTGTGCGACTGGAGCAGGTTATCTTCTCCGAGCCTCAGTGTTCTCATCTGTAAAATAGGCATATCGTTCCTTCTTTTTCTAATAACCAGAGTTCTTGTAATTTACCTTAAATAAATGCAAGGTGGAGAGACCAGGCATTTCAGACAGATCACTTTTGTGCATATATAAAAGTGAAAACACGGGGGAAAGGCATTGGCAATAATTTCACAACTGCCACAGTGATTGTAGTGATCCAACTTCAGAGATAGTACAATGTGAAAAACACACCTATGTACCCACTCCCTTGCTTAAGACAGAACAGTTCCCAGCAACACTGACAGACTTGGACCCACCTCCTTGATCTAGCCTATCCATCCTAGAGAAAACTGTCCTGAATTTTGTGTTTATAATTCCCTCACTTTTGGTACAGTTTTATGAAACCTACCCCTTATGCAATACATTGATCTTATTTCTGAATGGTTCTGTAAGTAGATTACATCCCATTCTTTGATGTCTTTAAAAATCATGAGAGGTTATCTGTGATAATGTGTATAGCTCCATTTCTCACTATTGAATATCCCACTCTCTTCCTATCCTACTGTATTAATCCTGTTGATGGAAATTTGGGCTGTTTCCAGTGTTTTGCTAAATTATTTTGCTATAAACATGCTCATAGTTGTTTCTTAGAACACGTGTGTTCCTCCTGGGTGTATACCTGGGAGGGGAATGGCTAAGCCTAGATGAGTGTCCTCGCTGTTCTGACTGCCAGCAAACACTGCTGCACCTTATTTCTGTGCACTGAACAGCCAGGGGGCATGGGAGTTCTGTTCTCAATTTGTTTACAGACCTGCAGGGGTAATAAACATTTATAGAAAGGATAGGGAGACAGTGAAGAAGAGTTTCCCAGGCCACAGTCTGACTTCCAGCCACGGCCCTGAGCAGCAAAGCCAGAAAGAAATGGAGGCTGGACGGGGCACCGCTGTTGGCACTGGGCATGTGTGTGAGGTGGGGCTGTCCTCGAGTGGACCAGTCTCAGGCTCCGGCTCAGCTGACATCACAGAATCCACTGTGACGTCATAGTTGGGCTTCGGGACCTGGAAATGCAGAGAGAACGCTGCAGGCCACTTTCAGGTTGTATGGTTCTTTTATTTAACCTGCAGTAAGGAAGCTGGCATACACTCGCCAGGGATATTTCCCTGAGCTCTGGTCCCCTTTGCAGCTTCCAGCTCTGGGTCCTATTGATGAGCTGCAACGGTCACTGTCTCCGTGGCCTCAGATGTCACACTCCCAACGATTTCCAGCCCCTGGCCACTCTCTGCCGTCTCCATGATGGCCTCCATTCTTTTCCTTTCCACCGCCTTCGCCAAGATGTCCACGTCTTTATTGTGTGACAAGGCCACTGTCTTCGTAGTGAGATTGGCTCGGACATTCCTCAAGAAAGAGCTGATCCTGCTGAGTCTCTTGTTGGTGGAAAGTGAACTCCCGGTAGACAAGCTCCTGGCTGATTTGTGCGAGGTCCTGGACTCCTTGGTGATGGGAGCGTGGCTGACGCCTTTGTGCACAGTGCCCCGCTTGCTGTCCCCCGGGCTGCCGTGGCCTTTCTCCTTTTTGTCATCCCTCGTGGCTCTCCGGCCACCTGAGGACCGGCCGGCTGTCTTCCGGATTGCCTTGTCCCCCACGGTCTTGTGGCGGCCTTCGGCTGACCCGCGGGGACGCGAGCCCCTGAGAGCGCGCTCCTTCTCCCGGCGTTCCCTCCTCTCCCTTCTTCCCCTGCGGGCCTGGGACACTCTCCGGGGCCTCTCTTCCTGTTCACTCTCTTGGTCTTCCTGCGGCAAGGCTGAGATGAGGGTCCCCTCATCCTCCTGATTGGCTTTTCCTTTGGCGGTCTTCCTGGTGGCCTCCGCTCCAAACACAGTCATGCTGGCTTCTGGGGAGAGGCTGGTGGATGTGCTGGAAGGGTACTTCAAGTTTTTGGCGCCATGAGCCAAGGCCGTTTTCCTGGTCCTCAGGGAGGTTTTGGCAGCACCTGCCATGGCTATATTGCTTTTGCTTCCTTCTGGGCCCTTGGTGACGGTGACTTCAATGGCCGTGCTCTGCTCTTCAGAGGCATGGGACTTGGTCACGTTCAGATCGCCCTCTGTGGCGTCTGCTGCGGCCACCTGCATCATCGCCCCCGCTGCTGACTCTTCATCAAGCTCCCTGGGTTTGGTGTTTGCCATGGTCCCGTCGGGCATAGGATCGGGACTGTAGAAGTCCAGTGGGAGGCCCTCCCCGCCGGCAAAAGCTGCAGAGGTGGCCCCGGACACCTCGGAGCCCACATGGAGGCTCCTGACGCTTACCTGGTCCTGATCGCCCCGGCCTTGGAAATCCATGGCCGCTGGGCTCCTCCTGTCCTCCTCGAACATGGGCATGCAGATCATGTCCCCGGCTGGAATGGCATAGGTGCTGCTCTGACTGTCCACTGGCGGCCGCAGGAGGTAGATGAGCTTCTCCCAGTAAGCGAAGAGGTCTTCCCGCGAGTCCAGCGGGGGGCACAGATGCAGGTAGCAGGAGCGGCCGGTGGCGAACTTCAGGCGCAGCTGTTGTTTCTCGCGGTCGTGAATGGAGATCCTCACAAACTTCAAGGGAAGGAGCCTGGTGAGCTCTAAGGTCTTTGCAGCCTTGCGGCTCTTGGCCTTGGTGGTCTGCCCACGGCCTGCGTGGTCGTCGCAGCCGGTGGCCGGCCGGGCCAGTAGCATGACGTCTGGGAGGGGGAGGAGGGGGCTGGTGGATGCAATGCCCACGGTCACCATGCGGACGCGGTTGTGCACGTCGATCACTTCTCCCCTCTTGGTGATTTGGATAAAGTCGCTCTCGAAGATTGGGGCATACTTGAATATGTCGTACTCACCCTTGTGCAGTTGCCGCTGCAGTTTGCCCATGGTGGTGTTGAACAGGCCTGCTCCGGCGCCGCTCTGGGCCGTGTGATACGGTAGCAGAGACTCCCGGCTCATGGCTGGCTGTGATCACGACAAGCTGCTCTGGCGAGACGGGCCCCTGGGTCTTCCTTTCCTTGGCCTCCTTGGCAGAAGAGGGAGCCGCGGTCTCCTGTGTCACGCAGGCGGCTCCACGGCAGGTCCCCCAACCCCACCACACCCCACAGAGCCTCCCAGAGGCAGGAGTGGGGGTAAGGGTGTGGGTAATCGCCGTGAGGATGCTGCAGGGCGCCTGGACCCCAGGCTGAGTCTCTTCAAGTGTGTTGCAGAGGTATGGTAGGCCCCACTCAGCCTCACCTCGCTTCTGCTTCTGGCTTTCTGTCTCTGCGAGAGGCTGTGAAACTGCAGTCCTAGTGAAAGAAGTGACCGCTTTCTCAGCCTAAACCCCCTGTGCAGCCATATTTATCCAGGCTGTCCTTTGTGACCTGTCACTGTCTCATATGCCTTTGTCCCATCCCTCAGCCACCCCCTCCAGGCAGGGCCACCCCATTGCCCTGCATAGAGGACAGGTCCACCCTGCCAGGGACTCAGGCATGTACCAAAATAAAAATGTCTACAAATGGGAAAGTTTTGTCTGGTTCTCTTTTACCCTCCCCCAAATTCGGCAACTGGATGAAGCCTATAGGAATGTCAGAGGATGGGATGCACTTGAGGCATTCGAGCTCATGGTTTAATTGTATCGAACAATGTAGAACTGGCAGTCTCAGTCCTTAGTCTGTCCATTTATAAAATCTCAGTAAATGTTGATGGTGATTTTAATAATAACGTTAAAAATTGCTTCTCCAAGCCCATGCAGCATTCTTCACGTATGCTCGTGAGAGTCCATTGAGTTTGGTACTGTTGCTACTGTTCCCAGCTCACAGGTAAAAAAACTGAGGTGCCATCTCTTAGATCTGCTGGTAGCAGAGGCAGTATTTGAATGCAGGTCTACCTGATTCTAAATGTTGCTTAGAATCTTTGTTCTGAATGCTATAGTACTTAGCCTCACAAACAATGCTTGGGCCCACCAAAAGTATTCACACTGGACTGATTTAACTACCTTTACGAGAAGACCTGTTTTTAGAATTTGCATAATTCTATGTGTGTATATATATTATGGAGAGAACCCAAGGCATCACATGGGCTGGTTTGGGGATTGAATTACCTGAGAGATCGCCTCAGATCCTCCCCACTTTCAGTTCAGTCACTTAGTCGTTTCTGACTCTTTGCGACCCCATGGACTGCAGCACGCCAGGCTTCCCTATCCATCACCAACTCCCAGAGCTTACTCAAACTCATGCCCATAGAGTCAATGATGCCATCCAACCATCTCATCCTCTGTCATCCCCTTATCCTCCTGCCTTCAATCTTTCCCAGCATCAGGGTCTTTTCCAGTGAGTCAGTTCTTCACATCAAGTGGCCAAAGTATTGAGTTTTCAGCTTCAACATCAGACCTTCCAATGAATATTCAGGACTGATTTCCTTGAGAATTGACCGGTTTGATCTCCTTGAAGGCTAAGGGACTCTCAAGAGTCTTTTCCACACCACAGGTCAAAAGCATCAATTCTTCAGCACTCAGCTTTCTTTATAGTCCAACTCTCATACCCATACATGACTACTGGAAAAACCATAGCTTTGACTAGACGGACCTTTTTAGGCAATGTCCCTGCTTTTTAACATACTGTCTAGCTTGGTCATAGCTTTTCTTCCAAGGAGCAAGTGTCTTTTAATTTCATGGCTGCAGTCCCCCTCTGCAGTGATATTGGAGCCCAAGAATATAAAGCCTGTCACTGTTTCCATGGTTTCCCCATTTACTTGCCATGAACTGATGGGACCAGATGCCGTGACCTTAGTTATTTGAATGTTGAGTTTTAAGCCAGATTTTTCACCCTCCTCTTTCACTTTTATCAAGAGGCTCTTTAGTTCCTCTTCACTTTCTGCCATAAGAGTGGTGTTATCTGCATATCTGAGGTTATTGATATTTCTCCCAGCAATCTTGATTCCAGTCTGTGCTCCATCCAGCCCAGAATTTCACATGATGTACTCTGCATATAAGTCAATAAGCAGGGTGACAATATACAGCATAATGTACTTCTTTCCCGATTTGGAACCAGTCTGTTGTTCCATGTCCAATTCTAACTGTTGCTTCTTGACCTGCATACAGATTTCTCAGGAGGCAGGTACGGTGGTCTGGAATTCCCATCTCTTGAAAAATTTTCCACAGTTTGTTGTGATCTACACAGTTACGGGTTTTGGCGTAATCAATAAAGCAGAAGTAGGTGTTTTTCTGGAACTCTCTTGCTTTTTTGATGATCCAAAGGATGTTGGCAATTTGATCTCTGGTTCCTCTGCCTTTTCTAAATCCAGCTTGAACATCAGGAAGTTCACGGTTCAAGTACTGTTGAAGCCTGGCTTGGAGAATTTTGAGCATTACTTTGCTAGCCTGTGAGATGAGTGCAATTGTGCAGGAATCTGAACATTCTTTGGCATTGCCCTTCTTCTTTATGCTTGTGCAAAGAGCTCCTGCATGGAAACCTACCTCTTCGCTCTCAGCACATGTCCTCCCATGGTGAATTGGGGGATGGGTAGACTGAAATGTAAGCTCCAGTTTCAAGAGTCTGCTAGGTGCCCTCCTGGAGGGTAATATCTCTCTACTGGGCAGAAATGGTTTGGAAGCCTTGACACCTACAGGGAACATGTACTATTAGACACTCTGTCTCACTGCCATTCTCACAGAGCTAATCACAGAATAAGTGATTTCTAAACTGTGACTTGAAAGTTCTGAGAAAGGACCCTGCTCCCATCTCTCTTATCCGAAGTTTGATACAATGCCTGAACTCCCACCTTAGGGAGTCATACCTTGAGGATAAGGGCTATCTTTCCATTAAAATACACACAGATGCCCATCAACAGATGATTGGATAAACAAAATGTAGTCTATCTATGCTGTGGAATACTATTCAGCCAAAGAAAGGAATGAAGTACTGATACATTTTATGACATGGATGAACATTGAAAGAGACATGGATCTCTCAGTGAAAGAGATCACGTATTATAATGATTCTATTTCTACGAGATATCCAGGAAAGAGAAATCCATAGAGACAGATACTAGGTCAGCGGTTCCCTAGGGCTGGAAAGAGGGGAGAATGAGAAGTATTGGATATTTTTTGGGGGGTGATGAAAAGTTCTGGAGCTTGATAGTGGTGATGGTTACATGGTATTGTGAATGCCACTGAACTGTACACTTTAAAATTGCAGTTGTGAATTTCATGTGTATTTTACCACATACACACACACACTTCCGATCAGAAGCTTTATAGTTAAAAAACATAGCTTTCAGCTTTAGAAAGGTCACCTGTGTGATCTTGGGCACACTACTTAACTCTCCACTTCCTCATCTGTAAAATGGGGATAATAGTTGCTGTGAGGATTAAATGAGATAATGTAAAGTATTGAGTAGCATTTCTCAGTAAATGTCAGCTATTATTAACATCAGTCTCAGCTGGCCCTTTAAGCCTCAGTGTGAATTCCTTCCTGACAGCAGGTTTCGGTAAGACAGACAAGATTCTGTGTTTAGAGCCATGGTGAGAACTGAGAAGGATCCTCACTGGGCAAAGCTGGCCTCCTCGGAGGTTTTTCCTCTGGCAAATCCATGAAAACACTACTCCACTGAGAAACTGCTTAAACCCCACCAAAGAGCATGGGATGCAGAAGACAGGAAAAGCTTACTGTGAGTTTGGATTTCAGGTTTATTCAAAGCCTGTGGGAGAAATTAGGATAAAGATGGAAAACAGTTGGCATTTTAGCTTCTGGCAGAAAGTGGAAACTTTGATCCCAGAAACCCTGTCCTGGGCCAGACCCCTTATGGCTCTTATACTCGGAAGCAAGTGTCAGGCCAGATCTCAGGGAAAGACATGGGGACAGGATGAGGGCAAGAGACGGGGCAGGGTGGGCTCTCCATGCCTGGCCAGTGTGACATTACCACCCCTGCAGGTGACGGCCCAAGGAAACGGCCTTGTTAACCAGGCGTCTGACTCCAGCAGAGGTCCCATCCCAATTTATCCTCTCAGAACCCTCACCTCCCCTAGCTGCTGAGTGTGAAACAAGATGAACTAAGCAACTTGATGGTAAATACATATTAACCCTTTTTTTTTAAGTGGAAACATAAACTTGGTGACAGACAACAAAACTATTTTTAATGCATTTGTTCAAAGAACTTACAGTTCCACTGATGATTTACAGTGCGCTTCTCAGATCACTTTTTCTTGCAACAGCCGCCTCCCCCTTCCTTCCGCTCTAATTCATTGCTGTCCGTGGCAGCTTTAAAACTGTCTTGAGTTTCCTAACGGCTGATTGGTGGCACAAGCAGAAGGTTAATGCAAGGAAATTCTTCCTCCTCCAGCAAGATAAAGAAAACAGACTACCTCCTGAAAGAAACAGTGAATGGTACTTCCACCAGATGCTCTGTACAGATTAGGAGCTGCCCCTGAGATGTAGCTAAAACAGCAAAATTAGGATACCTGTGTCTCAGGTGATAGTTTAAAGAAAACAAACATGGGTTCAAAGAAGCAGGCTCCATCCACATGTATGAACAGTCAACAAAGTCAGGATCGCTCTGTAAAACGGCACTGATGACAGAGGAGCCAATTTTTATTGCCAGCCTGTGAGTGTCGGGTGTGTGCACAGGGCAAGAGCAAGGCACCGTGATTCTGTTGGAGACCTAAAGGAATCACATGCTCCAGAGATTCCAGAAAATTAGGTGGACTATTTCCTCTGAATTATCACACCTATCAGAAGACTCTTGAGAGTCCCTTGGACAGCAAAGAGATCCAACCAGTCCATTCTGAAGGAGATCAGCCCTGGGATTTCTTTGGAAGGAATGATGCTAAAGCTGAAACTCCAATACTTTGGCCACCTCATGCGAAGAGTTGACTCACTGGAAAAGACTGTGATGCTGAGAGGGATTGGGGGCAGGAGGAGAAGGGGACGACCCAGGATGAGATGGCTGGATGGCATCACGGACTCGATGGACGTGAGTCTGAGTGAACTTCAGGAGTTGGTGATGGACAGGGAGGCCTGGCATGCTGCGATTCATGGGGTTGCAAAAAGTCGGACACGACTGAGTGACTGAACTGAACTAATCCTGTCTGAAATTATATTCTCTCTTCCTCCCCACCGTCCTTTTCCAAAATTTGAAATGCTTATTTGCAACAGTGAGACACATATTTGGACATTACAAGAAATGTAATTCGAGTGAAGCCTTCACAAAGAGTTCTACCACAGATTGTAAGGTTCAGGTTGAACAACAGGTGTACATTTTAGGCCTTTGAATATAGAGAAACAGGAAGTTCAGGTATTCAGATTTTATATAAAATTTCTATCCTAGTATCCAAAGTCTAAAGGATATACTTGCTGCTGTGTCCTAGTGTTTGTCAATGAGAGATTGAGCATTAAAAGCCAGAAATTGAGGAATAGGATTGAAAGTCAAAAAGCCCACCAAGTGGCACCCCAGATAACAAAGAAGAACACTTGAAGAATAGTCAAAGCTCAAATCACCCCCTACATCACCGTCTCCAAAGGGGAGGGGAGGAGAATGGCCAGAGCTCAAGGACCAACTGCTTTAAAAGAACAGAAACCAGCACCACACTGTAGTTCACCATGTCTTGGTTCCAATATTTATTATATTGACAAGTTAAGAATACTAGGATAAATAAGTAATATTTTCTCTTACAGAAAATTGTAATGATACTACTGAGTAGGATTAAACACTCTGAGGATTTCACAGAAACGTCAGAATTTAAACAGACGGTAGCCAGAGACCTCCTGGCCAGTGTGAGTCGACTTTCTCACAGCTATCAGTGCTCTGGGCCAGATTTCCACAAACATCTGCATGACAGGAACGATGCCATTAACATCTAATAATGCTAAAGCCTAGCATCACCTGGCTTCAAATGCGCGTCCACTGAATGTGGTTTTCAGTTGCAAGAACAGGAAAAGTGGAATATTCTTTGGCTCTTCCCACCTAGAAAAAAATTCCTGACCTAAGTCACTGAGCAGAGACTCCTAAGCCTTTGGAAGCTGGACTCGTGTTTCTGCTTTCTTCCTGTGACCTTATAACTGAGTTTGCAATAGAGGGCCCGCATTAATGCCTGAGAGCCAAGCGGAAGAGGTCTTTTCTGTTGGCACAAAACTGCACTCAGCACTGCCCGGCCCAGTTCTCTCCTGCCAGAGCTGGCAAGCCCTTCTGGCCACCTGAACACTTAGCAAGACACTGCACGTGGTGACAGCCCCCCAGACTCTCAGAAACCAGGTCTGAGCTAAGTCACGAAAAAGTCACAGCGGTGTCGTGTGGCACAAACATCAGTAGAGCACAACGCCTAGTTTTGAAACGAACGCCTTGCACACAGCAACTCCTGTACAGAACAGCGTATTTGCTAGAAAGCACAACCCTGGCCATTGCACAACTTCACGAGATGCCATTCTCACTCCATGTCCCCTACAAGTGACAGTGGCGGCAGCAGCGGAGGAGGTGGCCCCACCCCACCCACCCAAGGTTACAGACACTTCTGCATGGATCCTAATGGTGGAGTCCTGAATTTTGCAGAATCCAGATGCGAGGGAGGCAGGACCCTAACTGGGGGTCATCTGGAGAATCCAAGGATGGCCGGGATGTTAAGGCTTAAATCCTGGAGTGGAGGCAAAAGATGCCCTTGCCCCGGTCCAAAGTCCACTCTGGAGTAGAGTGGAAAGGCCCGGCTGAGTCACGGAGGGCACTCCCACCTTGATGGTTCTTGCCTGCTGGGATTCAAGAGGTGCATAGGAAGTCAGATCTCCAATGGCTTCAGGGTTTCGGATGTAAAAGGAGGATTCGATGAGGACTCCCCAGTTGCCCCATACCACGGCTGCTTAGCTCTGCAATGTTCCCTCCTTTATCTGTTGGATAAAAAGGTTCCTCTCATCTTCCGGAGTCCGCCCGTTCTGAGCCCGAACAATACACGTGGGCCGGTGCAGGTTGAGCATGTATATCAAATGCTGCTTCTCATTCTTGAGCTCCTCAATTTGTGCCTTCAGCTCAGCATTCACACTCTCCAGTTTCTCAGACTCCTGGGGCACAAGCAACAGAGGTATTAGGAAAGGAGCCAAGGGAACTTCCCTGGTGGTCCAGCGGTTAGGACTCTGCTTCCACTGCTGGGGCCCGGGTTCGATCCCTAGTTGGGGAACAAAAGTCCCACAAGCTGCCTGGTGCAGCCAAAAAATAAACAAGGAAAGGAACCAAGGTCCAGTGAGGAAGGGGTGGCCTGCTGGTGGCCCCTGGATGGCAGGGGCAAGGGCTGGAACACATCGGGGCTCATCAAGTAGGGAATGGCCTGCAGGGGAATGCCGTTGGCGCCCTGTTATGAAGCCCCACAAAGCTGGGAGAGCAGCATTAGGTTTGAAAGAGTCCAGAGCCTGGAGAAGCCTTTGAACTCAGAGCTCCTTCAGAGATATCCTTTCCACTCAAGGTGGAGGCAGGTTGTGATCCTCATAGAAATGGAACAGCAGTAGAACCAACCGCAGAGGCCTCCCTTCTAAGAATCAAATAGCCCATAGGCAGGTCGTCTGGACCTGAAAGGACCTTGGGGGCTGGAAAGAAATCCAGACTCAATGGTATTTATAGTCTTATACGTTTATAGTCTGATTTCACTGAGAAGCTCATCTCCACAGAAAGAATGTACGTAGAAATAAACAAAATGTCTTAATTTTCATTGACCCCCCCTGATGCAACCTATGGAACCTGAGACATGTGGAACCCAAGTGAAGACTCTGCCCTGGCCTGTCCTCACTTGGGGAAGGGGACACGGCCGCTGCAAGGACTGCCCCAGAGCCCCGCTCCACCTGCCCGGAGACACCCCTCCCACGGGTGTTTCTCCCTTCCGGAAGGGGAGCCTGTTGAACACAGCTGGGAGCACAGACTCTCAGCTGCGCCAAGGAGAAGGGCTGCAGAGTTAAGAACCAGATAAGAATGCAAAGAAATGTAACCTCTGCCTGCGGGGCAAGGAGATAACTTGTTTGAAGAGGTTAATTAAAGGCTTTTCACAGTGAGCCAAATGAAAGCTGGCAGCTTCCTTTTCTCAGGAAAATGGGCGAGCGAAGCCCCTTGAACTGGACGGACATATCCGACAGCTTGGAAGTGTCTGGACATGTGTGGACTGACTGAGGATGAGTGCGGGCATCAGATGATCCTGTCGTTTTCAATTCACACACCTGCATCTTATACATCCAGAGACATTTATCTTACTATCAGCTTTACTACTTCCTTGTTCTGCAATTGGCATTTCTGCCACCAGCTACCAGGTCCTTCCTGGGAGAGCACTTCTGGGTGGAGTCTTTCAAACTCCTCTCCACATGGGACTGTGAGGTCCGAGGGGCCGGGTGTGAGAGAGGAGACAGGAAGGGTAGGGCGTGAGGTCAGAGGGGCCAGGTGAGAGTGACGGGAGGGGCGAGGCAAACAGGCACTCACTTTCTGCAGGCACTCTGTCTTCTCCTTCTTCTTGTTTCGGCACTTGGCGGCTGCAATCTTATTTCTTTCCCGTCGCCTCTTTTTCCTTTCATCTTCTTCAGGGGCTACCTGTAAAATTCAAGAGGCACAAGCTTAAAGGGAAGCCAGAAATTCAACCCACCTCAAATACACTGCCTTTTATTTCCGGCTAAAACTGACAAACCAGGACAGCCTTGAAGAATCTAGAAGTAAAGCTCTAGACTTTTGCACGAAACCTTAACACACCTGCACATACTCACACATGCATGCACACACACACACTCACACTTAAGAATGAATAACGGAAATCAAAGAACTGTTAAAACTATATTGGCAATACTGGTAAACTAAAATTTTACCTTTAAAAAGCATTTATTTGGATTTTAAAATAGGGGTTTGATACTCAAAGTGATAACTACTGGTAATAACTGTAATCAACTAGAGCAAGAAACAGATTTTGTTCAGTAAGTATGGCCTTTCCTCTAGAATGACCTCAGGAGCATCACCTCGCCACTCACTCCCCTGCCTCTCTTATTCATATTCTATCCATTGCCATCATCACCTGGAGCATCATCATAGCACCTCCTTCCTAAATTCAGAGGAAGCCCACGCAACTCCTAGAGAACAGGGACCCAAGCCTATTCCTCAATCAAAGAGGCATCATCAGCCCATGGCTTGGTGCCACCTGTGGGTGGAGAACTAGAACCATCCATTGACTCATCCAACAAGTATTGATGATATTGATCTCTCCCTCTGAGCCCCACCCTGAGTCAGCCCTGGGATCCTCGGAGATCCGGCCTGGGTCTGGCTTTAGGATCTGGTCATCCATGGACGATCACTCTGACTTTATCTGAGGACTGATGGGGAATCAGCAAGTCCAGTTGCTGGACTGACTCAGAGACTGGAGTCCAGCTGGAGTGAACTCACACAGGGCAGAGTGGGTGACGGTTTAGGCCACTAATGTCAGGCCTCCATGTCACTTGTCACTGCTCCAGACAGCTGGAAAGGGCATGGGAGCCCCACCTCAAACGGAAGAGATCTTGGACCACCATGATCACCTCATATCTGACTCTGGGTTAGATGACACTGACTTAGCTTAGGCTGAGACGAAGGCTTCAGAACATAGGGAAACCAAGCCCAAGGGGGAAACACAATGAGAGGCACTTCTACCCTTTATGTCTTAGATCCTAGAACCACAGGCAGATGCTGGGTTTAGACTAAACTGCCTGTGAATCTCAGCTCCACCACCTATCAGGTATGAGCCCTTGTGCAAATTATTACGCTCTTCTGAGTTTCAGTTTCCTCACTTGTAAAATGGGATCAATCATCTTACCTACCTCATAGGGTTGTGATGAGGGTCAAATTAATGTCAATAAAGTCCCCTGCATAAGGTTTAACTTATGGTCAGTGGTATGGAAGGCTTCAGTTATCATCAGTAACTTCATCACAGATTTCTTCATCAAGAAATCAGCAACTCTAGTGTTTCCTTTGCAACTAGCTCTGCAGATATTTTTGTAGAGGAAGGATTCAAAGTTTTCTCATAAGAGGAAGTACTTGAAAGTAGAGCAAATCTCAAGAGTCACACACTGTCAGGCACGGAGAAGCCTTTCTAAGGGCCATGTAGTTCAACCCCTTCACTTTTTAAAAAGAATGTATTTATTAATTTATTTTTGGATGTGCTGGGTCTTTGTTGCTGCAGGTGGGCTTTCTCTAGTTGCAGAGAGCAGGGGTTACTGTTTGTTGCAGTGTGTAGGCTACTCTTGTTGCAGAGCAGGGGCTCCAGGCACTCAGCTTACGAGTCTAGTTGCTCCACGACATGTGGGATCCTCCCAGGCCAGGGATCGAACTCGTGTCCCCTGCATTGGCAGGTGACTTCCTAACCACTAGACCACCAGGCAAGTCCCAATCCCCTCACTTTATGGACATGGAACTAAGGCAAAGAGTGGCCAAGAGTATTGTGCTCAAGGAGGACCAGGAGTCACCAGCTCATGGCGACCAGACTAGCAGGCTGCAAAACCGGATGTAAACCCAGGCGTGTGTCTCCTTATCCCACACCCTCTCTGGGTCACAGCTGTCTCGTCACCCCAGGCTGCCTTCGCAGAGGGGGCCGAGACCTGGGGAGGAGGCTCGCACTGCCCAGACACAAAGGATGCCCACAGGGTTGTGAATTACAGTCACCACTAAGGAGACCAGACCACTCAATTAGACCATTAGGTGCATCCTCTTCCCTATAGAAAAGTCTACTTGTTAAACTGATCAAAGATCAGAAGATCACTGGATGAACACAGAAGCAGAGTGGATGAGTGGCTTTAAGGAATGTTTCCATGAAGCAAGAGGCCTGCTTCTTCCTCAGAAGAGCCCTCCACACATCCTTCTGAAATGCTTTCCTTCTTTCCATGGGCCCCACTACTTCCAGGCTATCCTGTTATCTCAAGGTATTTTTCTAAATTAATTTTTTGTTGGAGTATAGCTGCTTCTGTTATTTCAAGATATTTAATTAGAAAAAAATTGTTTTTAAATTTTTTCCTTGAGGGTCCCATGTTTCACCGTACACTGTCCAGTGTTGGACTGGGCACCAATGACTTCCTCTGACATTAATTAGGGTACAGCCAATGTCCCTAATGATGTCTTATGAATACAGCATCATATAGCATCATCCTGCCTACCATTCACTGGATGCTAACTCTCAGCCAGGCCCTCTGTTAGACTCTTAACAAATGCCATCTTATTTAACCCCTTGGATCATTTCTACGGAAGACATTATTACCCCTTCCACCCTCCTTTTTAGAATCATAAAAGACCCCCCCTCCCCAACTTCCTTTTGAGCTCAGTTCTTTTCTGGCTAA
The DNA here is from genome assembly GCF_016772045.2 of Ovis aries. NCBI lineage: Eukaryota > Metazoa > Chordata > Mammalia > Artiodactyla > Bovidae > Ovis > Ovis aries. Next base: position 70,405,696 of record NC_056065.1, read on the forward strand.
GTCTACTACCTCTTGCCCAAAGGCAGTGATCATGCCAGATAAGTGAGTCAGAAACACTCCTATCTTGCATCCAGCAGGGCAAGGCCAACAGAGCAGTGGAGAACTCAGCTCTGAAGTCCTTGAGAGCCCCCCAGCATCGCCAGCAACCACCTCTCAAACTTCTCAGCATGCCTATTACTCCAGGCATCTTATAAAAGGTTGCCAAGTGGAGAACTGCACAGGTGCCAGAGACAGAAGTGAACGTTGGTCAGAATCTGTACCAAGGCAGTGAGCATGGCTGGCTGGTCCTTGTTCCACAGTCTGGGTTCTTACGGTGTTGAAAACCATCACCGCACTCTCTGCTTCTTCAGAACAACTGGGCACAGAAGGTAATCTCGTACGGATTCATGGCTTTCCATACCCTCCACACTCTGGTGGCTTCCAACACTATCTCTATCCCTGACTCTCCTCTAAACTCCAGACCCAATATCCAACCGTGACCCCCTGCCTACAGCATGCCTGGCACAGGCGAGCTGTGCAACAAGTAAGCACAGGAAGAACGGCCGCCGCTGGGAGGACCCACCTCGGCTTTGGTGACTGACATCTCGAGGGGCCTGCCGCTGACGGTGACGGAGTCCAGCGCCGAGGACATCCGGTGGCAGAGGTGCTTGTTCTGGATGGCGAACCTCAGCTCTTCCTTGACAAAGGGTGTCAGGTTAGCAAAATCCTCAAACACCAGTGACCCAGGAGGGGACAGGCAGGGGACGATGGCAGAGGCACTGACTTCCGAGGCAGAGACCTGGCCTGGGTGTTGAAGCATCATTTTGCTGAAAAGACACATGGAAACCCAAACTACTTCAGGGATCTGGGGGCTCAGGATCAAGTCCCCCCACTCTCACCCCCGCACCTGAGACCTCCAATACCCAAGTCCCACCTCCCCACCTCCAGAGGAAGATCCCATCAGCCCTCGGGCTTCTGCTTTGTTTTCATTTTGTGCCATCCTGTCTTAAGTAAAACAGGTTCTTAAAAAACCCAGCTCAGTGATGTGGATAAAATGCTTGGTTGAAGTTTATAAAGGGTGGTGTTTCAGGCTATTCTGAATTCACAGGAGCTATTAGCGTTGGCTGGTGTGCATATATGCAAATATAGCCTCAAACAGTCCTGAAAGAGGAAGAGCATTAAAAAAAAAAATCAGAGACTCTTATGTAACCCCATCTGCAGTCTCTTTTATAAAAGAAACTCGGAGGGTATCTGAAACCAAGTAGAATCTATCTGTGAGTGGTAAGTAAAAGCAAGGAGTGGGGACCCTTGAGTTTAGGAAATCTATCTTGGAAGCCTCTCCCTTGGGAAGTCGGATCTGAGTCAGTCAGAGTAAGGACAGTCACGGTCGCAGGTGGGTTTCTTCACCCTAGTTTAAGAGGAACTGGGTGTGGGAATTCAGGTCACCCCTCAAGGTTAAGGTTGGTGAAGCAAAAGACCTCAGAGTAAAGAAAAGTGAGGCGTGCAGAATGTGGATTTTTTTTTTGAGGAAGTATTCACCCCTGTGATGGTTGGAGGGGCGTGGACTGGGGACACAGGAGGCTGGGACTGGACCTGGCATTAGGGAGAGGTGTGAGACCTGAGCTCAGCCTCCATCTGACAATCATCAGGGAGCTCCTGCCGCACCAGCGCAGAGTCCCGCTGTGGATCTTTCCAGAACCTGACCCTGGCTCTGGCTGCTCCCAATGCCTGCCGATCGCTGGAGACCATCTGATTGAATATATGAAATTGGTGAGAGGCGGTCAAATCAAATGGCCTCTGAGGTCCCATCTATCTCCATCATTCTACAGCCCAGGGAGCCCCAAGGGAAAAGGTGCGGGGAGTGGGCAGAAATAATAATGGTTCCACGGTTCCAGTTTGGAACAGCCCTCTGTAAATCTCTCCCTGCCCTATACTCCCTCCAGGAGTGACCAAGCCCCTCATCCCTGCAGTCACTTCTCCAGGGGCAATGAATGTGGGAACTGTCAGGGTGGGCGGTCCTCTTGGAGTACCCCTCTCTGTGTGGGAAGCTGCGCTCAGTAGCTACATCCCACCAGACGAGAAGCCCTTTGGCAAGCTGCTAACGTTTCACAAGTGCCTCCCTCATACCAGAAACCTCACTTCACCTTCATGAGAACCCACTTAGGTCCCAGTCCCACTGCAGAGATGAGGGGACTAACATTTAGACAAGCTAAATAATTTGGCCAAAGTCACAGAGCTAGTAGGCGGCAGCGTCAGGATTTAGAATGAAGTCTGACTCCGAGACTCATGCCCCCACTTTACAGAATATAGAATATGATTCTCTACGTTACAAAAGCAAATAAAAAGCCAGAGCACAGTTTTCTTGGTGGTTAGGAGCAGGTGTGGGGAGGGGGTGAGGGCCCTGGAGCTGAAGGGACAGACAAGGAGACGAAACAAAGGGCTATGGAAAGCTTGAGATGAGTTGCTGAGCTTTCTCTGCCTGGGTGCACACCCGGGCTGCCCCCACATTCAGGGAGTATGTGTTAGGGCATCTTTTATCCACAAAATTCCCAGACTGGGGTCAGAATGTCAAGACTAGAGGCCCATTTCCTCCTCTGTCATCATCATACCTCCCAGAGCCTTCTCTCTCCCCTGCGAGAAAGAAGGCTAATAACAATCACCCTGTTTTCCCAGAGAATTGAGCAAGGCGTTGACGAAAGAATGCCTGAATATGCCCTGGAAAAACATACTACAACTAGGAAATATGTTATCACCGGGCCTCCCAGGGATCTTGCCAGCCCAGGGCTGACTCTGAGGGGGTCCAGGTAGACGGGTGGCTCGTCACTCTCTCTGATCTCAAACACTTAATGAATAGAACGCTCTGACCTCTACATCCCCCAGTGGATCCAAGATCCACTGATGGAGGCAAGAATTCCAGGTCAACAAACACCACCATTGCCGACTATTCAAAGAAACCCAGGAAATGTATGAATTGACTAATTCTCTCCCCAAAGCCATATGTCATGAATCAGAACTGATGCTTACCTATCAATTTAATCCCATAATCTTAGGATGTTGGGAGGAGACTTTTCTGGCAGGTGTTAAACTCTCTGAGAAGCCAGCTTTCCAAAGCCAGAAAGACTTAAGAGCCTCCCAGGCATTTGTGTTTTCCCTACCTTTCCAACTTTATTAAAAGCCCAATAGTTCAGGAATGGAATTCAGAGCTACCACTGGGCTGGCCTTTGTCTGGAGGACTGCACGGCTGGCACAGAGGCAGTTTGAATTCCACTGCAGTTGAATGTAGTTCCATTTCACCTCCCAAGTTTATTAATGAGCTTTCAGGGCTTGGCATCTGCTCTTTGGGATTTTTTTCTCCCCTTCTTAGTGTAAAGTCAGCAGTCCTGATGAAAGAAATGGAAGAATGCCAGTGGTATGCAATGTTTTATGAAAAGCATTGGGTGGGCTTACTTGAAGATGCAGACTGGTTGTGAAAATGTTTAAAATCTTTTCAGAAAGTAAAGCAATGGTATCTGTAGAGATTTGGGCTATTCCTGCACTCGGCTCATCTTCAGTTTCTTGAGATACTTTCTTTCAGCGTCCTATCTTTTGCCTTTTCATACTGTTCACGGGGTTCTCAAGGCGAGAATATTGACGTGGTTTGCCATTCCCTTCTCCAGTGGACCACGTTTTGTCAGAACTCTCCACCATGACCTGTCTGTCTTGGGTGGCCCTGATGCTGGGAAAGATTGAAGGTGGGAGGAGAAGGGGACAACAGAGGATGAGATGGTTGGATGGCATCACCGACATGAGTTTGAGTAAACTCTGAGAGTTGGTGATGGACAGGGAAGCCTGGCGTGCTGCAGTCCATGGGGGTCACAAACAGTTGGACACGACTGAGCGACTGACCTGAACTGAGATACTTTCTCGTTATTTGTTGCCTCGTTCTCTTAAAAGTGTGATAAGCCTAGACTCAAGGCTGTGTCCCTGAGAAGAAAAATGAAGGTAAAACTTCGGTTTTTCAGAAAGTTGAGACCCTTGACTATCTCCATTTGGAGAAAAACATTTCAGAGGATTTTCTGAGCTGACTTTCTATATTGATCTTAAAATTGTCCAGACTTGTTACAAAGAACCTGCATTTGGCTTCTGCATCATTATCTCTAGTCAAAAATCGTGTCATATCATCAGTAGTTTCATCATTTTCAAGAAAGTGAAACTTTACTCATCTACGTCTCTAACTGGAAATCCAGCTCCCAGATTTTATTTCCTAGTAGCTGCTACTACATTGAATTTTCACTTTTAATTTTCATCTTTTTTCCACTAAGCACTACTTGTAAAACATAGTAGAGAGCCAGTTCTTTCACTGACTTCCGATCTTGGTCTTTCTCCTAGCCCACTGGAGGTAGGTTCACAGACACTCCAGTTGTAGGTGGAAGACTAGGCATCAGGACAGAGACGATGCTTGCAGGCCTACCTACTACCACTCACGCGCTGCGCTCTCAGGGATATGCTTCCTGGGCCTCAGTCACCTTGTCTGTAAAAGAGAGACCAGTACTGCCTGCCCCAGTCCCTTCACAGGGCTGTCAGGAAGATCAAACACGAAGGTGGATTTACACACATCCTGGAAAGCCATTGTTACTGTGATGTGATCCACTTTCCCTCATTTCAGGGGGGTGGGGGTGGGGGCTCATAAAGTTCCTGTTAATGAAATTAGGTCCTATTAATCAGAAGTTAACCGGAGCCCTCAAGACACTCAGCTCAGTCACAGCTTCTTTCGCACTCTGATTGACCTCAGGGCTCTTGACAGATCATTTCCACCCCACTCTTTGCTGGCACCAGCTCGTCTCCACTGGTCTTAAGTACTTGAGAAATAGCCAGCTCTCACACATGAAGCCATTTCTGGTTTCTGTGGTGTCCTGGCTGCATACTTCCTCCTTCCCGGGCCGAGTAACACTTGGAACCACGGACCCTGTCCCCTGCCCAGCCCAACTGAAAAAGGAGGAAATCATGAGCTCTGTACAATGGGATAGAACACCCAAAACCAGAGTCATTTAGGTCAGATCTTCATTTTGCAACTGAGTAAAATGGGGTCCAGAAAGGTAAAGTGACTTGCCCAAGGTCACCATAAAGTTGGTGAATGGCCCAGCCCAGGCCAAGCTGTTGACCACACACCTGCTGTTCATTTTGCTCCATTCCCAAGAAGGCAAACGGAAAAGAGAGCCAATGGCCAGGTAGATGAATGGTCAACAGTCCAGGGAGCCTGTGCCCACCAGAGAGGAGGCTTTGATAGGATTAAAACAGGGAAGGAGTATGGGGGGGGCGGGGAGGAAAGAATAATGGAGGGAAAAGACCAAGGGGAGAGAGAGAATGGTGGGGTTAAGACAAGAAGAATCCAGAGGCTGCCACAGGTGCTGGGTGCTGTATTTTATTTACACCCTGCGCCTGGAGTGCTTCCTGCAGCACTGTCTCTGAAACTATTTAGACAGTAACAACTGCAACCCACCCTGGTCTTCATTCAGATAATCCTTACAGCAACAGCTTACCTGTTGCAGTGTTATTCTACAACAAATAGGAACTGCCAAACAAGGGGACAGTCATACCAATTTCTCCTTCATTCAAACTGAAAGACTGGGAGGCCCCCAAACATATGCGACTGTCACCCACACTGAAATAGATGCATTCAGAGGGCACCCACATTTTCTAGTGCCCAATTTATTTTTTTTTTCTGGCTCTATTAAGGGGTGAGCAGCTCCTTCATAGGAAAGGCAGCCTACTGTGATTTGGTAATTAAATTAGGGGAAAGGAAACGGTTAGAAGGAAAGGAAGTAATTTGATGAGATGAAAATGGCGGGGCGGGGGGGGGGGGGCGGTGGGAGCAGAGAAGGAGAACCATCCACTGGAAAGCACCTTGGGAAGGGAAGAGATGCCCCGTACAGAAGTCCCTTTCCCCTCACTGCCTCAGAGGTCGGCCAGCGACATCCAAGCCCCCTCATTCAAGTCCCCTCCTAGGTCGCTTTTCTTTTAGTTAACACCACTCTAGAATCTGAAAACCTTTGTCCAGAAAGGACCGTAATGGTTATCCGGTCTAACCAGCGTCTTGTGCTTGCAAACAGGCGGAGCGGCCAGGGATGCTGAGGCTCCAAGCCACTAAGGGCAGTGAAAGTTTCAGGGTGCCGGCTCGGCTCCCTGGATCACAGATCCTGTCGCTCAAAGATCTCAACTGGCTTCGCACTCTCGCTCCTCCCCCCCACCCCCCGCCACAACGGTGGGTCTCTCAGGATGAAAAGCAGAGAAATCCGCGAGCCGCCCGCCAGAGGAAGAGCCCAGAACTGGAGTCACAGGTACGAGAGAAAAGCGTGTGAGAAACTTGGGACAAGTAGTCTCCGGCACCTGTCCCCGGTGCTCTCTCTCCGCCTTCTGCCCCAGGGCAGCGATAGGAGCGCGCGCCACGGCTTAAAACTTTTCCTAACTTTAGCCTCCGGCTACCCGCGCAGTCCTGCCGCCCCGCGCTCCGGGGTGGGCAGGGCGACCCCCAGCGGCCGCGCCCGCGACCCCGGCTCGCCCATTCCTTCCCCATTCATTCCGTTCCGCCCCTGCGGCAGCCGCTCCGCGAGCCCCGGCCTCCGTGCGTCTCGGGAAAGCTGGGCTCGGGAGTAGCAAGTGCCGGCGCACCGAGCCAGGGATGGAGCCGGCTGGCGAGCCCGATTGGCTCGGCCACTGAGTACTCACCGATCTGAGCACCTCGATCGCCCCCGGGGAGTAAGTAAACGAGAGGGCGGCGAGGAGCTGTGCTCCGACGCCAGCGGACGACCTCTCAGTTGCCAGGAACGTTTCGCGCCCCAAATCAAAAGAGAAAGTTCTTTGCGAGAAAGTTTCTAAAGCGCGGAAGAGCAGCGGTGGTTGGGAGAGAGATTCAGCCAGAGTTCTTTCCAAGCTGGAGGCTGCGGCGCAAGTGCCGGGGGAGTGGGCGCGGGGGTCGGGGACTGGTTACTAGATGGGCGCAAAGATAAAGCAAGCCACCCTCGCCGCGCTCACCTCCTGTATCCACTCGGGGCGGCCAGGGTCCGGAGGGCGGGCAGGGTCGGGGTGGGGTCGGGCTGGCTGGCTGGCTGCGGGGTCGGATGGCGAGCACAGAGGGGCTCACGACCGGCGCGCGGGCTGGCGGGTCCGCTGGGACGGCGGCGCAGGGTGAGCGCTGTGCGGTGCGCGCCTCTCTGCGTGCGACTGTGGCTGGCAGCGCGTTGCATCACCCGTTTTATAGCCCTCGGGCTGGCGGCGCGCCCAATACTCTGGGTTACCAATCCCAGGCTGACGTAATGCTATTAATAGCTTCCCCGGCGAACCAGCAGAACTAGGCTGGGCCGGAGGACGGGAGGGGTGAGCGGGGGGCGGGGGGGAGGGGCCAACGAGGAGGAGGGGAGAAGGGGCACCGGTGATGCAAGCTCGGGGAGGAGCCGGCCGCGGCGAGTTCTCCTGGGACGCACGCACCCGCCCGCCCTCTCGCTCCATATCAGGACCGGAGCCGCCCGGGCTGGCCGCCAGATGTGCGTACTCCAGGCATGAGCCAATGGTGCCCAAGCCAGCGGCATGACTCCACCGCGCTGGCATCTCTCCCTCCGCTAGGCTGGGGAGGTGGGGGGTGGGGGGGGGCGGTGAGGTTGGAGAGGTGGGTCCTGGACGCTGCCCAGACTAGGTGAGACTGGGAAGCTAGAAACGACCTTTCTCTAAAATGCGTGGTCATTTTCTGGAGCTTCGGGAAAGTACACCCACCCTCCTCTTCCGCTTCCCCGTCGAAAGCCTCCTTTTCAAGTAGGGGACGGGGTACGAAGAGGAGTGTCATTTCCCCAGTGTGGAAGAAGAGCTCAGAGGCACCCTACGGTGAATCCACACCGTTACCGCCGGGGGCGACCTCTGCGGCCGGGACCGTGAGAAGACTTGTCAGCGATCGGCGGGCACGGTGCGCCCACGCCCGGGGCTCGCGCACATCCCACGTGGGCGCACACGCGGAACCGCCTCCCGGCGGCTTGGGAACCCGACGCTGAGGCCAGGGCGAGCGGCAGGGAGATATTTTTTTTTTTTTAACAGCCACAAAGCGTTTGAAATTGACAGTGAAACGAACAAGCCAGTGAAAAGATGAGCGACCTGGAAAAATCAGAGTCAACTCAGAGAAGGGCTAAAAGTAAGGTTGAAGCCTAGAGACTAGAAGGAGAAGTAAAGAGAAGGTGCTTTGGTCTCCGCGGGCCGGGCCGGGCGCGGGTCGCCCGGCTTTCTGGCAATGTTGCTGGAAAATACACCTTCGGCTTTCGCGTGTTTTACTGCGCCCAGAGAGGATCGCGCGGGGACGGGACCGCCGGGGCTGGAGACGCATTAACCGCATAGCAAATTAGGCCCCGTAGCAGAAATCCTTTTCTCCCTAAAGTCGGGGCGGGGGGCGGGATCTCGCGGCCCAGACTCGAGCCGAGTCTTCATTAGAACTGGATCTGAATCTTAAAATCGAGCTTCCAGTTCTGATTCCCCGAGCCCAGCTGTCTAGGACCAGAGACCTTCTCAACTGCTCATGGACGAATGTGGGTGGACGCGACTGTGGCCAGCTCTGGTTGGCACCTGTGGGAGAGGGAGACCCGCGCGCCCGTGGGGTTGAGGGGTACCTGCTTCCACCTGCCTTTAGACAGAGAGACGGTCCAGGGTTCTAGTGTGGCAATTTGGGCTAGGAACTAAAAGGCTCTGGGAGCCCAGATCTCTCCCACAGCCCCGCCCCACTCGGCTGTTAACAGCCGTCAAGGAAGGGCCTCTCTGTGTCTGTCTCCCTCTCTTACACACACAGTCCCGCACCCTCGAGGGCTCGGCCCGTCTCCCCGGCCTCTCCGATTGCCCAGCGGCCTGGGATAGATACCCTCAGAGCTATAGGTAAAGGTGAGTCCCCAGCACCCTGATTCCCCTCCCCAGAACCCGAGCCTCATCGGGACACACACCCGCCCCACAAGCTTCGGGGCCCAGGACCCCGCGGAGAGCGGCCTTGGAAGTCATCCCGCACCCAACTCCCACCCCACCCTCGCCCCCGGCCCGTCGGGTAGCCTGGAGGTCCTACGCAGGGTCCTAGAGGATGCCGCCGAGGACCTCAGCGAATCTCCAGCGAAGTCGCGCGGGAAGCGTGGGGCCGTTGTTTTTGCTTTACTTTTCACCCTGGTAACGGACTTCCGGGCCCCACCTCCACGTCCCCACACCTCCACCCCTCTTCACCCGCCCTCCTGCCCACGCACCGGCAGGTAGACCCGGGGCAGCCAGGTAAACCCCGGGCGTGTCCTAACAACCCGTAGAACACCGCGAGAGCAGGAGGAAGGGCGTTTGCAAATTTGCATGGAAGTTATTTGAGCGTCTCTACATACCTTTTCTAGCTGCTCGTCCACTGCCCTCGAGTAAACGCCACCCTTATAAAGCGAAACAAGGAGATGGGGGAGAACACGTGAAGGCTACCCGCTCCCCCCCGTCCCCCACCACTAGTTTTTTTTTTCCCCTTTGTGAAATGCCTACAGGAATCTTTAACCGGTTTACATTTTAAACTAGGAATCCATTAATACACCCAAGCCAGATTTGTGGAGGTTTATGTCCTGTCGTTAAAAGGAAATTCAGCTTGGAGCATAGGTAAGCAAACAGCCAGACCAGCCTCCGCAACAACAATACCACAGAAGGGTAATTAAGCCAGAGAAATCCACAACCCCTGGTCGGTTTATTTTTTATTACCATGGAACCTCCCGCTTCCCTCGTTAGCCTGCTTCATTCTAGTAAGTCTTGGTTCTGAATACCCAAGTCACACCTGGGTAGAAACGCTGTCAGCTGTTCGCAGAAGTCTGAGCGTCGCCCTCCCACGGAAACTTGAAAAGCGATAAGAATCTTGACAGAGAAGTCAGTCCACCCCCTTGTGAATGAAGCTCTTATCCAAGGAAAACAAAAACGACTGCTGCGTGCCTCCCTGCCCCCAGCCCCCAGGAGGACTGTGAAACCTGCCTGGTCGGAGAGAGACACCGGGAAAGAGCCGGAGAAGGGGACAGCCCCAGGTTGTGTGACCCGGTGGGATGATCGATCCCTGAGTTCGGTGCGTCCTCAATTCACCCTAACTTTGAACCCCAACCCGTGTATCATCTAGGGGAGGGGCAGGAGAGGATTCCCAGACCACAGAGCCTCTCTGCACAAGGCAAAGAATGCCTGTCCCCTCCCTGAGAAGGAAGCCTGGGTAGAGTTATTTCAGGGGTTAATCCTCAATGAAAGAGGGTTAAGCAGAGACTTGAATACTGCTGAGGTTTTACGCTGGAGAAAATGCCTGGGGAATCCACATTCAGAACCAGCCCCAGTATGTTTTGCTGAGTGAGATAAGAATTGGAAACTTCATGTTGGGGCAAGTGCAAAAGGAAAGGGAAAAAGTTAAAAGGGGAGGGGATGGAACTAGGCAGCTAAAAACAGCCCACTGTGGCAACCGAATCTAAACATCAAAACATTGCAGGGAGCCAAAAGAGAGGGGGGAATAAAAGTTCAAGAGATATTTAAAGGTTTTAGCCCTTTCTTTAGTCCAGGGAATAGTCCCTTCCCACTCCTTCCCCCACCCTCCATTATTCTTCTTCAAACCTCCGGATTATATCTGCTCGCAGCTCTAGAGAGCCAAGTGAAACGCCAGGGAAAGAGCACTTGGAGCCCGCTCCTGCTGGCCCAGCCGACTTCTGCACCTCAGGAAGGGAATTCTGTTCTTCTCTCTTCTGCTTTCCAAAAACCCACACTTTTTATCAAGTGGATTTGCATGGGGGATTACTAATATGAGTCTTCTCCCTCAGGAAACACGAAGAGGCAGCATATCGAGGACTCTGAAATGTGGCAGGTGGCGCTTTGATTAGGGATTCAGCCTATCTTGTGACATTCTTCAGCTGTGTCATCTTGGATAAGTCATTTCACTCTCTGCCTAAGTTTCCTCAGCTGAAAAATGGCCCTCATAATGGCATTTAACATGTAAGGATTCCCTGAGGATGGGACACACAGCCAGTCTTCAGTAGGGGTATCATTAATTACCAATCAAGGGAGGCATTCTGGGGAAACCCGAGTCCCAGAGCCCATTCTGTCTCCCTGTGGTACTCAATCGCTTCACTCGTGTCTGAGTCTTTGCGGCCCTGTGGGCTGTAGCCCGCCAGGTTCCTCTGTCCATGGGATTCTGCAGGTAAGAGTACTGGAGTGGGTGGCCATACCCTCCTCCAGGAGATCTTCCCGACCCAGGGATCGAACCCAGGTCTCAACATTGCAGGTGGATTCTTTCACCATCTGAGCTACCAGAGAAGCTCAAGATTTCTGGAGAGGGTAGCCTATGCTATGCCTTCTCCAGAGTATCTTCCCGACCCAGGAATTGAAGTGGGGTCTCCTGCCTTGCAGGCAGATTCTTTACCAGTTGAGCTACTAGGGAAGCCCTTCTGTCTGCCTGGTCAGTGGCAGAATTGTGGATGAAGTTGAGCTACATCCAGGAAATGACCATCTTCAGGGGAGCGGGGATAGGACACCACAAAGAAAACAATGAGAGCAATCCCCATTTTCCATCCACACATTTTCCTTCCTTTCTCCTCCTCTTCCTTCTTCTCTCTCTTAACATTTCTAAGGAGTATTTCCAAAGAGTTTTACCCATGAGCTTGGTGCCTTGCTAGGTAGGAGGGGCTGTGAGAGGAGTACCCAAGGCAGAGATTGCCTCTTTGGGGACCTTCTGGTGTGCCATAGACATCCACTTTGGACCACAGGACCAAAGCCTAAGTATCAGCTTTTTGCACCTGAGTGGGGATCCTGGAGCCCCAGAACACCTGAGTCCCCGAAGTCAAGGGATTATCAGGACTTGGGAGACCTGGGACCCAGTTGAAATTTCCCCTCCAGCCAATGGCGTGACTTAGTGCAAGCCATAAACACTTCCTCCATGTTCTGGTCTGTAAAATTTATTTCATATTTATTATCAGCTGAAGGAGGAAATGGCAACCCGCTGCAGTATTCTTGCCTGGAGAATCCCAGGGACAGAGGAGCCTGGTGGGTTACAGTCTATGGGGTAGCACAGAGTCGGACATGACTGAAGCGACTTAACACACACTCATTGACTCTTTAATATTGACTCCCTCCAAACTGTTGCAAGAAGCAGTGAGATAGGGCTTTTCTGGTGACACAATGGTAAATAATCCTCTTACCAATGCAGGAGACACGGGTTTGACCCCTGGGCCAGGAAGATCCCACGTGCCGCAGGACAGCTGAGCCCATGTGCTGCGGCTACTGAAGCCCGGATGCTCTAGAGCCTGTGCTTCGCAATCACAGAAGGCATTGCAATGAGAAGCCCTTGCACCTCAACTGGAGAACAGCCCCTCTTGCCACAACTAGAGAGAAGACCGCACAGCAATGAAGACCCAGCACAGCCAAGAGTAAATAAATACACATTTTACAAAAGAAGCAGTGAGATAATAGCTGTGAAGGTCATTTGAAAACAATTTTAAAAATTGTACTTTTAAAGATTCCTTTGGAGGATTTAGTATAATTTTTTTTAATCATTGTGAAAATTTGGGAAATGAGCAACAGAAAAAGATTACCCATCATTTCAGCATTATTAGCATTTTGGTGTGTTTCTGGTCTTCTTTCTCATGCCTATGATTTTTAAAAACAGAATTGTGATTGGGATTGCAAGCAATGTTGAAATTTGCTCTTTTGCTTATTACTCTGAATTGAATATGGTCCTTATTACCATAATTATTTCTTTTCAAAAGTGTTGTTCATTTTATTGTGAAATGTAGCACATATACAGATGATTATAGAACATATGTACTTATTTTAATAGTAAAACTTCAAGGACCTATCATTTGAGTAAAGAAGTAGCCCACCAGATCAAGTCCTTAGAAGCCCCCATGCCACCATTCCTGATTACGCCTGCCTCTCTCTACCTCCCAGAGGTCACTGCTGTCTTGTTACCATAATGGTAACTCTTGTTAACTATAGTTTTTAATGGCTGGTAGTGGTGATATGATTTATTTAGTCATTCCTCTACCTTTAGCAGAGTGCTGCTAGAGTGCTGTACACATTTAGCAGTAGATTTAAATCTTTATTACGGGGAGAGGTGTCAGATTCCATCATTGTCCAGGTTGCTTGCACGGAGTTAGAGAAGGGTCTTCATTTCTATCTTAAGTGCTACACGGGGCGTAGTGGAAGATGGGAGGATCCCGAATGATCGTGATTACCAGTGCATTTTTCTTGGTTCTTAAGTATCCAAACAAAAAACTCCCACAGGAACTTTTCCCATGGAGCATCTCCTTTAATCCTTCCATTCACTACTTTGGGCTTCCCAGGTGGTACTCGTGGTAAAGAACCCAGCTGCCAATGCAGGAGACGTAAAAGACGCAGGTTCAATCCCTGGGTTGGGAAGATCCCTTGGAGGATGGCATGGCAACCCACTCCAGTATTCTTGCCTGGAGAATCCCATGGACAGAGGAGCCTGGCAGGCTATGGTCCATGGGGTCATAAAGAGTCAGACACGACTGAAACGACTTGACATGCACGCACACTCACTTCTTTGCCAGCCTCCTTTATTTTCTGTGTATCCACCTTAAAATAGACAATCGGGTCTGTGGCACGGGTGAGTGGCACAGAGGCAGAACAGCTGGAGCAACTGTGCCTTCCGGGCAGTTGTTCCCTATGGCACAGATCGCACCTCAGCTCTGGTGTAAAATCTATGCCAGTGCGGCAGCATGGGAGACATGGGTGATGCCAGGTAGGCAGCCACTGGAGCAGGTCCCTTGAGTCTGCTGGCACTGATTTTCCAAACTATAAAACACCAGTGCCAAAAAGACTTTGGAAATCATATGCTTGCATCAAACTGGGCATGAACTTGTTCGTGGCTTCACTGTTGGGCGCCAGAGCCAGGCAGTAGATAGAGGGCATCTTGCTGGAGGGCATCTGTCTTAATTAATACATGCCTTAAATATTGTTTTATATGAAACAAATGTGGGTACATTGAATTTAAATACGTCACACAAGAATTTTTAAGGAAAGGAAGAAGACATCAAATACATTTTGGGCTTGGGATAGGCTACCAAAAGTTAAACTCCGAGGACCCTGGGAGGGATTTGTTCCCTCTTTTCAGTTCAGTTCAGTCGCTCAGTCATGTCCGACTCTTTGCGAATCGCAGCCCACCAGGCCCCCTGTCCATCACCAACCCCCGGAGTTTACTCAAACTCATGTCCATTGAGTCGGTGATGCTATCCAGCCATCTCGTCCTCTGTCATCCCCTTCTCCTCCTGCCCCCAATCTCTCGCAGCATCAGAGTCTTTTTCCAATGAGTCAAGTCTTCGCATGAGGTGGCCAAAGTATTGGAGTTTCAGCTTTTAGCATCAGTCCTTCCAATGAACACCCAGGACTGATCTTTAGGATGGACTGGCTGGATCTCCTTGCAGTCCAAGGGACTCTCAAGAGTCTTCGTCAACACCACAGTTCAAAAGCATCAGTTCTTCGGCGCTCAGCTTTCTTCACCATCCAACTCTCACATCCATACATGACTACTGGAAAAACCATAGCCTTGACTAGATAGACCTTTGTTGGCAAAGTAATGTCTCTGGTTTTGAATATGCTCTCTAGGTTGGTCATAACTTTCCTTCCGAGGAGTAACCGTCTTTTAATTACATGGCTGCAATCACCATCTGCAGTGATTTTGAAGCCCCCCAAAAATAAAGTCAGCCACTGTTTCCCCATCTATTTGCCATGAAGTGATAGGACCAGATGCCATGATCTTAGTTTTCTGAATGTTGAGCTTTAAGCCAACTTTTTCACTCTCCTCTTTCACTTTCAACAAGAGGCTTTTTAGTTCCTCTTCCCTTTCTGTCATAAGGGTGGTGTCATCCGCATATCTGCTGCTGCTGCTAAGTCGCTTCAGTCGTGTCCGACTCTGTGCGCCCCCATAGATGGCAGCCCACCAGGCTCCCAAGTCCCTGGGATTCTCCAGGCAAGAACACTGGAGTGGGTTGCCATTTCCTTCTCCAATGCATGAAAATGAAAAGTGAAAGTGAAGTCGCTCAGTTGTGTCCAACTCTTAGCGACCCCATGGACTGCAGCCCACCAGCCTCCTCCATCCATGGGATTTTCCAGGCAAGAGTACTGGAATGGGTTACCATTGCCTTCTCCCATCTGCATATCTGAGGTTATTGAGATTTCTCCCAGCAATCTTGATTCCAGCTTGTGTTTCTTCAAGCCCAGCATTTCTCATGATGTACTCTGCATACAAGTTAAATAAGCAGGGTGACAATATAGTGCTGCTGCTGCTGCTAAGTCGCTTCAGTCGTGTTCGACTCCGCGACCCCATATACAGCCTTGATATACTCCTTTTCCTATTTGGAACCAATCTGTTGTTCCATGTCCACTTCTAACTGTTGCTTCCTGACCTGCATGTAGGTTTCTCCAGGGGCAGCTCAGGTGGTCTGGTATTCCCATTTCTTTCAGAATTTTCCACAGTTTATTGTGATCCACACAGTCAAAGGCTTTGGCATAGTCAATAAAGCAGAAATAGATGTTTTTCTGGAACTCTCTTGCTTTTTCTATGATCCAGCGGATGTTGGCAATTTGATCTCTGGTTCCTCTGCCTTTTCTAAAACCAGCTTGAACATCTGGAAGTTCACGGTTCACATATTGCTGAAGCCTGGCTTGGAGAATTTTGAGCATTACTTTACTAGCGTGTGAGAGGAGTGCAATTGTGCGGTAGTTTGAGCATTCTTTGTGGTCCACTGGAGAAGGGAATGGCAAACCACTTCAGTATTCTTGCCTTGAGAACCCCATGAACAGTATGAAAAGTTCCCTCTCTTAAGTGCCTTTAAATATAAAGTAATATGAGCAAAGGCTGTTGTGTAGCACTTACAGTGTTCCAGACAATGGGCTGAACCCTTTACATGTAGTTAGTGACTGTCATCCTCATAACAGCCCTATTAGGTAATTACTATGGACATCTCTGTTTTGTAGATGAGGAAACTGAAGCACAGAGAGGGTAAACAATTGACAGGTTGCACAGCTATTGAGTGGTAGAGCAAGATTTGAGCTCAAGTAGGCTGGCTCCCAAGTGGGCTTCCCTTGTGGCTCAGCTGGTAAAGAGTCTGCCTGCAATGCGGGAGACCTGGGTTCGACCTCTGGGTTGGGAAGATCCCCTGGAGAAGGGAAAGGCTCCTCACTCCAGTGTGGAGAATTTGGTGGACTGCATAGTCCGTGAGTTGCAAAGAGTCGGACATGACTGAGCAACTTTCACTTAGCTTGGGCTGGCTCCAAGTCATGACACCTACTGCCTCTCAGCAAATGCTCACAGGAACACTTGGGGAGCTCTGACAAGGTTCAGCATCCTGACTGGATGCGGTGGGATGTTGGACTCACAGAGGAAAAGTGGCGCTCGTACAAACCATAAGTTGTTTTTATTTTATTGAAATATAGTTGACTTACAGTGTTTGAATATCTGCTGGACAGTTGTGATCCAGTTATGCATGTTCTTTTTCATATTCTTTTCCATTAGGGTTTATTACAGGACATTGAGTGTAGTTCCACTCTGCTATACAGTGAAGGGAAAGTGAAAGTCCCTGAGTCGTGTCTGACTCTTTGCAACCCCATGGACTTTACAGTCCACGGGATTCTCCAGGCCAGAGTACTGGAGTGGGGAGCCATTCCCTTCTCCAGGGGATCTTCCCAACCCAGGGATCGAACCCTGGTCTCCCACACTGCAGGAAGATTCTTTTACCAGCTGAGCCACCATACGGTAGGACCTTGTTTATCCACCCTATATATGATAGTTTGACTCTGCTCATCCCAAACACCTCATCCTTCCCCCTCACCCCCCACCTTGGCAACCACAAGTCCATTCTCTGTGTCTGTGAGTCTGTTTCTGTTCCATAGACATGTTCGTTTGTGTCGTATTTTAGATTACACATATAAGTGATACCACGTGGCATTTGTCTTTCTCTGAATTATTTCACTTAGTGTGCAGAATCATAAATTCTTACACTGAAAGGAAGCTTAACAGAAGACTTCTGAGCTCCCTGCATGCCCTTTACCCCCAGAAGATGCTCCATTGCTAAGATGGGGTCAAGGTAAAGAACAGCCACTTGTGAGAGGGATGGGCAACCTTTTGGGGGCATCCTGACTGACCATGGGCAACAACCCCGGAGCTGAAAGGTGAGTGGCAGAGGGGTGGGAGGCAGGGATGGTGGAAAGAACCTTGGACCTACACTGTTTTCCTTCCCTTGCCTTACTCTTGAAGCCTACACATCATAAAGAACCCTGATACATCAGAAATGTCTAGAGCCCAATGAAAAACACCATCTGTCAGGTCGACTTACCGACTGATTTTAAAAGAAATTAAAAAATCAATGGGAGGCTAGGTCATATTTAGTAATTACTATATACTGAGCACACACTACATGCCAGACACAATAGTAAGCACTTTAAAAAATATCCAGTATCTTATTTTCATCCTTGTGCCAACCCTGTGAGGCAGGTATTATTACTTCAGCTTTATCAATGAGGAAACCAAAGCTCAGAAAGGTTGAATCTTAGGCACTTGACTCAAACACAGGTCTAATTCCCTTCAAAACTTCTATTAACTTCCACTACCCCCCAAATATTAGAGAGTTTTAAAATGTGCTCATTTTCCTTTAGCCTTGCCTCTCTTGTTGAAAAGCCTCCCCCACCCCCACCCACCCACCCAAGTCTTGTTGAATGCCTGGAACCTTCTAGTGTTGACCTTACCGTACTCCTAAAGTCTCAGAAGTCTCCCATGTGACAAATTCCAGATCCCTGTGCCCTCGTGATACTATCCTGTCTGCCAAATTTGCAATTATTCCATAATTTGCTTTAACCACAAACATAAGCCCGGCTATTGACTGAGTAAACTGAGTAGGGCTTTTCGGACTTTTGTTCAGTTTCCCAAAATACGATGAACTGAAATCATCTGATGATGAACTTGGACTTGAAACTGGAGTGGCTGAGGGTGGAGTGAGTCACTCCGGTGAGTTGTATACCTACCAGTCAATCCTTCAGATTCTGTGCTATTGCCAGATCATGTGCTCGGCAGTATGTTTAGACATCTTGGGATTACAAGGGCAATGCCAGAGTATCCTTTGCCCTTGAAGAGTTTAAAATCTTGTTTAGATGGCAAATGAAGATGCCTGAAACAGTATCCAGCACATAGCGGTTGTTTATTTCAGCAGACGTTTAATGGGTACTTAACAATATGCTGGGTGGTATGATGAGAGCTGCAGATACACGGTGCTGCTGCCCACCCTGGAAGATGCTCACAGCTCGTGGAGAGACAGACTTTGACAACAGGTAAAGCTGATGTCATAAGGGCTAAAGTGGGGCAGGAAAGCTCTGCCTGGGAGAGCTGGCAAAGGCTGATGGACAAAGTGACTTTTGAGCTCAGATGTTGAAGCTGAGCATCTTCTGGGCAGGGAAGGAGGGCAGCATTCCAGGCATAGAGAGAAGCAGAGGCAGAGGCAGCAGGTGCCAGGAAGTCAGAGACTGTGCCCTGCTCGTCTGTCTATTCATCCCCAGCTCCTTGCACTGTTGCAGACACCGACTTGGCACACAGTAGGTGTGCATGCCATGAGTGAGAACACAGAATTGTGAAAGCCCACAGCAGGTCTGGAGAATGGTGAAGCAGCTGTTGAGCAGGCATGTGTGTGGAAGGGAAGGGGATTGGGAGCTAGTGGGTAGGTAACAGACTGTGACCAGCCTTGAAGGTTGTAATAATCAGTTCAGATTGTGTCCCAGGACAATGGGGGAGCGGTGGGTCACAGGGTCTTTCGGCAGTGTATGGACACGGCAAACCTGTTTAGGAAAACTGCTGGTACAGGACTGAGGGGGGACTGGATGGGAGAGGAGGCTGCAGGCGGAGGCATCAGAAAGCCGCAACTGGTCAGGATGGAAGACCAGATGAACTGAGGAAGTGGTGGTACCCCACTCTCTTGTGTTGTTCATCTGAAATAAAAATTATCCATGAACCATATGCTCTTATGTGTACTGAAAGTGAAGTCACTGCTTGTCCCCTCTTTCCATCGCAAAGTTGAAATTCCTTCATTAAAGCAGAACTTATCCCATCTGGAGGGCTGTCCCTCACTTGCTTGTGTCTGACTTTTTGCAACCCCATGGACTACATGTAGCTGCCAGGCTCCTCTGTCCAGGGGACTCTCCAGGCAAAAATACTGGAGGGAGTTGCCATTTCCTTCTCCAGGGGATCTTCCCCACCCAGGGACTGAACCCAGGTCTCTTACCTCACTTATATAAATATAGTGGTATAAATTCCGAATTTTTTAAACTATTCTTCCATTCCCTGATCTTAAGCTCTATGTTTAAGGTCAATGAAGATGACGATGACCACGATGAGGATGTGACGCTTTAAAAGCCCCTTTTCTCTTGATGTCATTTTCTGTTGACCGAGGATTCTACAGAAGAGATACCTACCTGGTTGCATAAAAGTTAATCATCAAGGAAGCCCCATGTTATCTCTGCCAGCCTGGGAAACACCCCCTGCCCAGACAGATTATCTCTTTCCCTCAATTTCTAGCTCATAGTCTTGGCCTCCGTTTTCTGATCTGAAAAGTTGCCACAGCCACATAAGATTACTGTGGGCAATAAATTCATTGACTTATCCATCAAATATTTCTTAAATGCCTGCTTCATACCATATATTGTTCAAGGTGCTAGGAAGACAAGAAAGAACAAGGCAGACAAAGGCACCACATTTGGCACTTAGCTGATACCTGAACATTGATCTTGTTACATTCAATTTAAATTAAAATAAAGCTGGTGTGGAAACTCAAAAGGATTCTCAGCTCAGAAGAACCAATGTTGTCTCTGTCACACTTTTTAAAAAATAATTAGGCAACAAAATACTGACTTTTACCAGCTCGTTGTCTATGTGCTGGAAGGAAGCCAACACCTTTTTTTCCCCTTTCATTTTGGCCTCGAAAAGGGAGAGGCTGGGTGAATGGGGGCCATGTACTTTCATTCTTCCACAGAAAGCTCTGGCTTTAATTTTCACATTCCCCGAAGCGCACCTCTGCTTTGGCTCTGCTACATGTCCTGACATGTAGAACTAAGGGAAACACGAAATGAAAATGAAACAAGTGTTCTACCTGAGTCACTGTCTGTGTTTCTCCTTTATCACCAAAGCAATGCACTCCCACACAATTGAGACTGGTTCTATTTAGATTTAAAAACGTCATCTTTGTAATTAAAGCACACTATTATTGCTATAAAGTAAACAATTGGAAAACATGTTCTTAGAAACATCTCTCTGATTCATAAATACTTGGATCGTGAAGTCACAGAGGTGGAATGCTAACCTTGCTAACACGCTGATGATAAGGATCAGTAGATACTAATATTACACAGTGAAAAGTTAGCTTTAGTCTGGAGCAGAAGGAAAGTGGAAAATTGGGCAGTTATTTTGTAAGGATCATTTGGAATAATATAGGTTCTAAAAATACTTTTTCTCTAAGGTTGCAATTCACTTGGCTTGTATGTATTAATTCATTTAAGGAATACTTATTGAGTGCCAACCTCCTGACTTGCCACTTCAGGTCCTTCTCGGGCCCCTCTTTCCAGCTCAGCTGGGGTCACTCCCACCAGCACTATCGGTCCCAACCACTTGAGGTGCTAGTAGTTCCAGCTTTTCACTGAGCCTTTCACATCACTTTTGCTGCTGCTGCTAAGTCGCTTCAGTGTGTCGGACTCTGTGCGACCCCATAGACGGCAGCCCATCAGGCTCCCCCGTCCCTGGGATTCTCCAGGCAAGAACACTGGAGTGGGTTGCCATTTCCTTCTCCAATGCATGAAAGTGAAAAGCGAAAGTGAAGTCGCTCAGTCTTCGTGACTCCATGGACTGCAGCCCACCAGGTTCCTCCGTCCATGGGATTTTCCAGGCAGGAGTACTGGAGTGGGGTACCATTGCCTTCTCATCACTACGTCGTTGCGTGTGCTGACCCTTCTGCCTGAAATTCCCTCCTTTTTCCCACAACCCAGCCCTCTCTGCCCGGAAAATTGCTATTGTGTTTTATCTTTCAAAATCCAGTTCCAAAGTCACTTTCTCACGTATGCATTTTCAGTCCCAACCAGGATGAGCTATGAATTTGTAATTTAAATGAAAGCATGAATCTCTTTGTTCAAAAATGATTAAGAATTTCAAACTGTGACAGCGGAGCTTTAAGCGTGGGACCTTTAAAGAGTGGGATGGCAGATCACATGTTCACCGAGCCAGCCCTGGTAACATTCATTCTGTGTTCCCATAATTCTTAGTCGATATTGTTGTTTCTTGGCCATTCAACATCCATCCACCCCAATTTAGGTTTCCCAGTTTCCCTCTGGGAAAGCCACGCCCCTTGCCAAGGGCCACGGTGATTGGTCCAGAAACCAGCTCAGGACCCAATCAGAGCTAAGGAGCTGTTGGGACCGGTTGACTGAGGCAACTCCCTCCCTTTCCTGCCAGACTTGAATGTGTCAGTGAGGGGCGTGGGGGACTGCTGTGAGCCAGCAGGTTGCTGGGGTTGTCACGTGGAGCAGGAGATAGAGAATGTGAGAGGCTCTGCAGCAAGGTGGGCCTCCAGGCACAGGTACCGAGCACTTTTCAGTTATCTGAGCCAGTAAATCCCTCCTTTTTGCATAAGCTATTTGGAATTGGGTTTTCTGACACCTGCAAACAAGAATCCCAGGGAAACACATTTCTATTTGGTTCTTATACATTTTTGTATGTGTTCCCTCACTGTTTATGAGTTCCTTGGGAGCAAGAAGCTCGTTTGTTTCATCTTACCATCCCTGGATGCTTGGGATAGTCTTGAAATATCCTTTCAACTTGAAAACAAACAGAACAATTGTGATAGTGGATGGAGAAACCACAGTTGGTCACCTCATCTTTATTACTCTGATTTTTTTTCTTTGTGAAATCTAAGTGAAGTGAAAGTTGCTTGGTTGTGTCCGACTCTTTTCGACTCCATGGACCATATAGTCCAAGGAATTCTCCAGGCCAGATACTGGAGTGGGTAGCCATTCCCTTGTCCAGGGGATCTTCCCAACCCAGGGATTGAATCCAGGTCTCCTGCATTGCAGGCCAATTCTTCACCAGCTGAGCCACAAGGGAAGCCCAAGAATACTGGAGTGGGTAGCCTATCCCTTCTCCAGGGCATCTTCCCGACCCAGAAATTGAACCAGGGTCTCCTGCACTGCAGGCAGATTCTTTACCAACTGAGCTATCAGGGAAGCCTATGTTAGTGGCGCTGCCGTACCTCCACTTCGTTTAGTGCGTGCTGAGTCCAGATGACCCAGTGATAAGTTGATGGGTTAATTCTGCTCACAGGGGCTGACAACACTGTCTTCTCTCTCCTCAGGTGGGGGCCTGTGAAGGACCTACACCCATTAGCCCCTATGTGTCCCATACAACCCTGGGAAGGGATCTGAACAGGGAGAGTTATCTCTGTTGTACAGACTAGAAGTTGAAGGAAGAGTCTGGGCAGTTTTGTCAAAATCTAGAGCACCGCTGTCCAACACGATAGCCGCCTGCTGCAGGTGGCCAGTGACCACTAATTCAAATAAAGACGTGCTGAAAGTGTAAAATGCACACTGGGTTTTGAGGACTTAGGACAAAAAAAAATAATGTAGAACACCACATTAATTTTTATGTTAACTGCATGTCAAAATGATACTTTAAATACACTGAGTGAAATAAGATGCATTGTTGAAATGAATGTCACTCATCTCATTTACTTTTATTAATGTGGCTACTAAAAAATTAAAAATCATCTATGTGGCTCACATTCATGGTTCGTATTTTATTTCTTTTGGATAGCTGATCTAGAGCTAGCATCCTGGCTTCTGCTCTGTTTCTATCTATAGACTCAAGCTCTCCTCTTCCTCTGGCCACCCTTATCTGAGGCTTGTCTGCCCCACTGTCTCTGCTCTGCCTTCTCCCTCCTTGAGCTTCCATCCTTCCTCCCTAATGGGACAGAATGTGTAAGAGGCAGACTGACTTTTAAGCCCGATGCTTGTTGCTTTCTACTGATTTTTAAGGGCACAGAATAAGCACTACATCAACTTTGAAAAGTTATCAAGGTTTGTTTTTTTTTTTTTTTTTTTTTTTTAGTTTAAGAATATTCTCTGGATATTTACTTTGAAAAAATAACTTAACCTGTATTTAATTTTAAAAGAAAAATAACAAATGCAAGCTGGGAAGTTATAATAAAACGTATTCTAATCCTTGCCATTCTTTCCTTAAATTCATGAACTGTGTAGATGCTTCATGTACCTGGGATCGGTCTTAACCTGGGGCATCATTTCCCCAGCTCCCTTCTGCAAGGTCTGCTGGCCACCTACTCTTCAGTGCCACTGAGCCCTAAACTAGAGGAAACAGGATTCAACTCCGGGAAGAGGGCTAGAATAGACAGAAGGAACATTTACTCTCATGAGAGCTTAGCCATTAGAACAGGCTATCAAGACAGTTGAGAGAGGACTTCTTTCAGGTAGGTCTGTGTGGCTCTGAGTGGGTACTCATTTGTAGGCAATTCAAGGACTGACGGGAAACTGAAAGCTGTCTTGGGTGTAATCAGAAAGCTCAAGAGTTCCAGGAGTGGCTATTAGGTATCACAGAGTGAGCAGGACTATGGGGAGCTTTCAGAATCTATGGAACAAGTAAATGACAGCTCTAGGCTGAGCCTGGTGACTAAAACCACATACTTGGAGAGACATAAATACGCATGCTTAAGATCTCTTACAAAGACTTGAGAACATTAACTTTTTTGAGGGGGAAACACTAATTTTTAAAAGCCATATTATCAATGAGTGGGTCAGGCTGGCAGCACCTGAACCCACTGACCTTAGGGGTATCCCTAGAAGTGGGACCGCTTGCTCTGGTGTATTAGGAAGCAAACACCACATCAAGGGAACTGAACTGGAATCTAATAATACCCTAGATCTGACCACTGGTTTTCAGGATAGGGGACAGAGGAAATGATTAAATGATGCTATGAGGATGCAATCAGCAAAATTCAGAATGGAGGAAATTCAAATGACCTTGTTTCTTCAACAAATAAATAGCATGAAAAAAAAACAAAGGAGGAATTATCATAGATTAAAAGAGACTGAAAAGACTTAACAGCAACACATTGACTTTTGACACCTGATTCAAACTGTAAATAACAGTTCAAGCGATAATTTTGGAACCAGGAACATAGCACAGCCTAGCTCATCAGATGACTGTTAAAATCAGTGTTCATTTTATTAGGTATGTTGTGATTATTATTTTAAAAGTCCTCATCAGTCTGAAAAAGTAATGAAATTCTGATACGCATTACAGCATGGATGAACCCTGAAAACATTATGCTAGGTGAAATGAGCCAGATACAAATGGATGAATATTGTTTGACTTCAGTCATATGAGCTGTGTGGCATGGGTAAATTCACAGGGACAAAAAGTAGAAGAGAAGTTACCAGAGGCTCTGGAGACGGGAGGATGAGGTGTTGTTTAATGGATGTGAAATTTCAGTGTAGGAAGATAGCGTTCTGCAGATGGATGGTGGTGATGTTTCCACAGCAATGTGAATGCCAGTGGATTGTGTGCTTAAAATGGATAAAATGGCAAAGTTATGTTTGTGTACTTTACCACATTTTTTTTAAAGTACTTATTTATTAAAGATATATACCCTGAGGGATTTCCTTAGTGGTCTAATGTTTAAGACCCAGTGCTTCTGCTGTAGGGGGCAGGGGTTTGATCCCTGGTCAGGGAACCAAGATTCCACATGCCATGTAGCATGGCTAAAAGATTAAAAAAAAAAAAAGATATACCCTGAGATACCCATGATTTGCTTTAAGATGCTCCTACTCTCCCTTCCCCTCCCCCATTAAAAAAAAAAACAAACAAACACGTGGAAGGACAGATAAATAACACTGGCAAAATACTAATCATTGTTAAGGCTGGGTAATCTGTAAGTACATGTTTGAAAAAATCCCACCATTAAATTTTTTTTTTTTTAATGTCTAGCTCTCAAGAGTAAAAACATACAGTGCAAATCTGTCAGCAAATGTAACTGGGCCCAGCTTGATTGGAAAGGGCCCGCCACGGACTGGGAGCAGAGCTGTGGAGACCCTCTTCTGCCGAATCCCCTGTGATGCTCCATAGGCCATCAGTGTCTCAGGAGTGCTGGCTTTTTCAAGGCTGCATCCCTCAGTGACAGTGTTTTCCTGACCTCTGCCCTTGGGGGAACACCTAATACCTTTCTCAACCTTTCTCAACCAGATTGATGAGCTTCTAGATTATATTTTTTCCACAAGCATAAGCCAAGATATTGCTTTAGAGTTTTCCTTGTCATAGTGGCCTGGTGATAATTGCTGAGTATAAAGAACCTCTATTGAGCAACAGGATGATACCAGTTGTTAAAAACACTTGGGAGGAACCCTTGTTGCCTAAGGTCCCTGAAGAGGCTTCACGGGAGAGGTTGCCTTAAAGAAAGTGAGTCTTGTAGACATATCCTTAAGACAATGGAGAAAGACATTCCCGATAGAGGAATCAGGATCTACCAAGGCCTGGGGCCCAAAGGGGAACATCTCCAGGTGCAGGGACCCAGGAGGGAAGAAGAGGCTAGAAAAGCTAGCTGGCATCAGGTGGTGGATGCTTTGATATGTCTTGCTAGGAATTTCATCCTTTCAACAAACTGAGCCTACTAAGGGGCACATTCTTCGCAAAGATGAGCAGTGCCCCTTTCCTCCAAAGAAGTTTAAGAAGAAAGATGATGAAGGGAAGTGATCACCCACTGTACCACCTGGGACATGCGGCTATAGAGTCCAGAGTGATATGTTACACACTGACTCTCTAATCCCCCTTCACCCAGCTTTGCAGGTATGAAGTGGGACCAGGGCAAGTAAGAGACACCTGCTGAGGACTTAAAAGAAGATTCCAGACTATAAATAGAGCTTGACACAAGGAACCAGGTTCATAATAAAGAGAAGTTTCTCACTCCATGCAGCCTCTCCTCCTTATATAAGTAGTTAGCTCCTGTAGCCAGAAGTAAGAGCAATGAAAATCATTATCCTGCTCCCTCAGTGCTGCCTGTAGCCAATGGCAACTTCCTACATCCCTCAATAAGAGACCCATTAAGCTTATATTACCATTTAAAGAAGTGCCTGGAAAGTGTGTGGTTTTTGAAGGAATAGTGACACACAACCATTGCAAAATAAACATTTGTAGTTTGGGGTCCTGTATTCACACTGAATTCAACTTTTAAAAATGTATGCTTCTTCCATTAAAAAGAATGAAATAATGCCATTTGCAGCAACACGGATGGAAAGCCATGCTGTCGTATTGAATGAAGTAAGTGAGACAGAGAAGAAGAAATATCACATGACATCCCTGATAGGTGGAATCTAAAAAGAAATGATACAAATGAACTTACAAAACAGAAACAGACTCACAGACTTAGTGGAGGAACTTATGGTTGCCTGAAGGGGAAGGATGGAGGGGAGAGATAGGGAGTTTGGGATGGATATGTACACACTGCTGTATTTAAAATAGATAACCATCGAGAACCTACTGTACAGCACGTGGAACTCTGCTAGATATTATGTGGTAGCCTGGATGGGAGGGGGTTTTGGGGGAGAATAGATACATGTAAATATATGGCTGAGTCCCTTCGCTGTTCAGCTGAACCTGTTACAACATTGTTAATCAGCTATACCCCAATATAAAAGAAAAAGTTTCAAAACCTTAAAAAAGCTGTACTTCTTCAAGGCATTTCCCTCTCTTACATTTTTAACATTGAAGCAACATATGCACAAGACGAAAATTTTTCCAATAGTTTGGAAGTGTTTTTAAAGCAAAGCAACAGTATTCACCCTGATACTCATGCCATTTTTCAGAGACTACTATTTTCACTTGCCTGTCCTAAAAATTATTTTAAAAAATCATTCAGATTTTTTAAAAGCCAATTTCTTGGTCAGTTTAAGACAATGACTCTTCTGGACTCATCTCCATAAAATATGAGGACGTAAGCTTCCTACTCCCTGCCCCCAGCTTTCTGATTTATAATTTAATTCTCTTGGTCCCCTTGGCACACTGATACATGCTTATTCCTCCAGTTTCTCTCCCACCTATGCAGTACCTTTGAACTCTCTGCAGCGTAAGCTGAGGATATTAGCCCAGTTCCCTTCTGTCAATCTCTCTCTTTTGCTTCCCATTATCTGCTATCTGTGCCTTTACTTTTACATCCGGAAGGAAAGCAGCTTTAGTCAGCTCTGTCACCACCATAAGTTGTCCTTGCCTGTAGGTAGTTTGACTTTAAGGGTGAAAAGCTAATAGACAGGGTTTGCATCATTGCAACTATGTAAATTGGGATTACAGATCTTCCTCAATTTATGCTGGGGTTACATCCCGATAAACCCCATCATTAGTGGAAAATATCCCAAGTCAAAAATGCATTTAATACACCTAACCTACCAAACGTTGAAGCTTAGCCT
This sequence comes from Ovis aries, assembly GCF_016772045.2. Classification (NCBI taxonomy): domain Eukaryota; kingdom Metazoa; phylum Chordata; class Mammalia; order Artiodactyla; family Bovidae; genus Ovis; species Ovis aries. Next base: position 70,433,161 of record NC_056065.1, read on the forward strand.
CGCCACCCTTAAACATGATCAGAACGCATACGTTAGCTTTCAGTTGGGCAATATCCTCTAACACAAAGCCAATTTTATAATCAAGGGTTGAATATCTCATGTCATAGAGTGAACACTGCACTGAAAGTGAAAAACGGAATGGTTTTAAGTGTATCAGCCGTTTACCCCGGTGATCACGTGGCTGAATAGGAGCTGTGGCTCAATGCCCCTCCCCAGCATTCAGACAGAGTACACGCTGTGTATCACTAGCCGGAGAAAAGATCACAATTTAAACTTTGAAGTATGGTTTCTATGGAATGCATATCACTGTCAAACCATCATCAAGTTGAACAGTTGCATTATAAGCAACTGAACAGAAGCATCATAAGCCGACACTGTCTGTACTGTTCCCCAGGACCAGCTGGTGTTATATCTCCTATGCTAACTCAGAATCACCACCTCTCGGCCACTAAACGGAAAACATACGTAGTCAAACCAGTCAATTGGATTGTTTCTTTTGTTCAAAGTGATGCTATGTTTATCTGGCTTCAAGTTCAGACAATCACTTTCTTTTTTAAAAAATATAACTATGTCTACACGTTTTTTAAAAGGAAGCTATTGATCAACTTTGAAGACAACTGAAATGTGGCATTATTTTGAGCATTTTAAGGAGAGATTATGTGGATGGTGGAAGAAGAGAGCTACATCCAAAATGTCCATAGTTGGAATCAATACATAGCATTCAACAACGGAAAAATAGGGAAGTTAGCAGAATAAGCATATGATTTATAAATACAGAGAAGAAATGGCTAAAAGAATGGAAAATAATTGCCTCTGGGGAATAGAAGACAGGAATGGGGCTGCCGGAGCTGGGATACTTGCATTTTTCATTTTGGAGCCTTGTAGTATTGTTGGACTTTTAAAACTTTGTACACGTATCACTTTGATAAGAATTACAATTAAATTTGAAAAAAGAGTAATTATCCCTCTCATCTCACTTTCAAGATACTCACCGCTGACCCAATCTGGCAGGTGAGAGTGAGGTGCTAAAAAAAGGATGTAGGGGCTCATTTGCGTGGGGGTGAGCCGCATGAAAGCATCACTATGAACAAAGCTAGTGGAGGTGATGGAATTCCAGTTGAGCTATTTCAAATCCTGAAAGATGATGCTGTGAAAGTGCTGCACTCAATATGCCAGCAAATTTGGAAAAGTCAGCAGTGGCCACAGGACTGGAAAAGATCAGTTTTCATTCCAATCCCAAAGAAAGGCAATGCCAAAGAATGTTCAAACTATCACACAATTGCACTCATCTCAGTTCAGTTCAGCTGAGTTCAGTTGCTCAGTCGTGTCTGACTCTTTGCGAACCCATGAATTGCAGCAAACCAGGCCTCCCTGTCCATCACCAACTCCCGGAGTTCACTCAAACTCATGTCCATTGAGTCGGTGATGCCATCCAACCATCTCAGCCTCTGTCATCCCCTTCTCCTCCTGCCCCCAATCCCTCCCAGCATCAGAGTCTTTTCCAATGAGTCAACTCTTCACATAAGGTGGCCAAAGTACTGGACTTTCAGCTTCAGCATCATTCCTTCCAAAGAACACCCAGGACTGATCTCCTTTAGAATGGACTGGTTGGATCTCCTTGCAGTCCAAGGGACTCTTAAGAGTCTTCTCCAACACCACAGTTCAAAAGCATCAATTCTTGAGTGCTTAGCTTTCTTCACAGTCCAACTCTCACCTCCATACATGACTACTGGGAAAACCATAGCCTTGACTAGATGGACCTTTGTTGGCAAAGTAATGTCTCTGCTTTTGAATATGATATCTAGGTTGGTCATAACTTTCCTTCCAATTGCTGCTGCTGCTGCTAAGTCACTTCAGTCCTGTCCAACTCTGTGAGACCCCATAGACAACAAGCCACCAGGCTCCCCCGTCCCTGGGATTCTCCAAGCAATAATGCTGGAGTGGGTTGCCATTTCCTTCTCCAATGCATGAAAATGAAAAGGGAAAATGAAGTCGCTTAGTCGTGTCCGACTCTTAGTGACCCGATGGATTGTAGCCCACCAGGCTCCTCCGTCCATGGGACTTTCCAGGCAAGAGCACTGGAGCGGGTTGCCATTGCCTTCTCCATCCTTCCAATTAGTAAGTGTCTTTTAATTTCATGGCTGCAATCACCATCTGCAGTGATTTTGGAGCCCCCCAAAATAAAGTCTGACACTGTTTACACACTAGTAAAGTAATGCTCAAAATTCTCCAAGCCAGGCTTCAACAATACGTGAACCGTGAACTTCCTGATGTTGAAGCTGGTTTTAGAAAAGGCAGAGAACCAGAGACCAAATTGCCAACATCCGCTGGATCACGGAAAAGGCAAGAGAGTTCCAGAAAAACATCTATTTCTGCTTTATTGACTATGCCAAAGCCTTTGACTGTGTGGATCACAATAAACTGTGGAAAATTCTGAAAGAAATGGGAATACCGAACCACCTGATCTGCCTCTTGAGAAACCTATATGCAGGTCAGGAAGCAACAGTTAGAAGTGGACATGGAACAACAGACTGGTTCCAAGTAGGAAAAGGAATATATTGTCAAGGCTGTATATTGTCACCCTGCTTATTTAACTTATATGCAGAGTACGTCATGAGAAACAATGGGCTGGAAGAAGCACAAGCTGGAATCAAGATTGCTGAGAGAAATATCAATAACCTCAGATATGCAGGTGACACCACCCTTATGGCAGAAAGTGAAGAGGAACTAAAAGCTTCTTGATGAAAGTGAAAGAGGAGAGTGAAAAAGTTGGCTTAAAGCTCAACATCTAGAAAACGAAGATCATGGCACCTGGTCCCATCACTTCATGGCAGATAGATGAGGAAACAGTGTTAAACTTTATTTTTTTGGGCTCCAACATCACTGCAGATGATGATTGCAGCCATGAAATTAAAAGATGCTTACTAATTGGAAGGAAAGTTATGACCAACCTAGATAGCATATTCAAAAGCAGAGATATTACTTTGTCAACAAAGGTCCGTCCATACTTTGTCAACTATGTCAAACATAGTCAAGGCTATGGTTTTCCAGTAGTCATGTATGGATGTGAGAGTTGGACTGTGAAGAAAGCTGAGCGCCGAAGAATTGATGCTTTTGAACTGTGGTGTTGGAGAAGACTCTTGAGAGTCCCTTGGACTGCAAGGAGATCCAACCAGTCCATCCTAAAGGAGATCAGTCCTGGGTGTTCATTGGAAGGAATGATGCTAAAGCTGAAACTCCAATACTTTGGCCACCTCATGGGAAGAGTTGACTCATTGGAAAAGACTCTGATGCTGGGAGGGATTGGGGGCAGGAGGAGAAGGGGATGACAGAGGCTGAGATGGTTGGATGGCATCACTGAGTTGATGGACATGAGTTTGAGTGAACTCTGGGAGTTGGTGATGGACAGGGAGGCCTGGCATGCTGTAAATTCATAGGGTCACAGAGTCGGACACAACTGAGCGACTGAAATGAACTGAACTGAACTGAACTGAGCCGTATGGCCTGGTGATGATGCCCCAGGGTGATGCGATGGATTCTTCACTGGAAAACCAGGGATGTTAGCATCCCTGTCTTTTCTCCAACTTCCCTCTGTTGGGGGCTGTCTGTGAGTAGGGTAGGAAATGGTACTGAGCATCCCAAAGTTTAGAATGCACAGAGCCTCACTGAACCTGCTAGTTTTCATCCAAGTCCATGCCCTGCCTGGAATCTTCATGTCCTAAACCTCCCCAGTTTCAATTTTCCTTTAAAAGAACCTTCTCAGGGTGGGAGGGTAGCCACCTGGCTGTTGGGGGTAGGATAAGCTACTTAGGGGATGATCCTCTTGATTCAGATTTGTAAGTTACCTCCCTGGTTTCAGCCTCACCCCTCACTCTTACTCCAGCTAACTGGTGCCCCCAGATGCTGAGCCTCACAGGGATCTGTAGAAAGACCTACACCCCCACACCTGCCACCCCGCCCCGTCACCCTCTCCAATAAGCACCTCACTTGGGCTCCTTCTGCTCTGCTAATTACATGTGCCCCATCCCACGCCCACTTTCTGTCTTCCACAATTCTGCTGATATCTCTGTTGTTATCTATTATCCTGTCCTTTCTGTCCTTATAAGTTAATGCAATTTTTTAAAATCCCTTTGGTGTTATTTTCAGAGCATTTGTGGAGAGAGAAAATGGAGATTACCCAGTTAATTTTGAATGAGCAATGAGTGAATGAATGGTTAATGGTTAACTAATTTGCAATTGACTTTAAAGCAGAAAGGCTGGGTTTTATTTAACATTTTCCTGCTCTCTGTTGTGAGTTTACATCCTAGGGTATCACCCTGTAAGCAATACTTTGTCCCTCAGCCAATGGCTACTTCCCTGAGCCGACCCCGTAGGCTTCTAAATGTGTGGGTTGGTCACAAGAGGCCCAGGCTAGAGACTGTGGTTTGTGTCATGTAACCCACCCCCATGGCAGCAAACCCAACTTCTGCAAAAATCCAGTTAAAGTCAGTTGTTTGGAATGCAAAACATATTTTTCTATAGAAACAATATAATAAAGGAATATTTTAGCTCCCAGGCCAGCTTTCTTAAGCTCATAGATATGAATTCAGTTCAGTTCAGTTCAGTCGCTCAGTCGTGTCCGACACTTTGCGACCCCATGAATCGCAGCACGCCAGGCCTCCCTGTATTTATTAATGTACCCATGCCCCAAATTTATTGAACACAAGTTATGTGTGATTTGAGAACTATATTATCATCATCAGATCTTTTAAATACACAGTCTTTTAAATACATCACTTTGCTCAGTTTTTGGCTCTCACTGTTTTTAACTTCCAGATGGTCACCCCTTTCCCAAACATAACCCTCTTCCTCTGTCCTTCCCCCAACTCACCCACCTCACCTTAAGAGAAAGAAGCGAAGCCGGAGTCAGAGTCAGTGCAAATGTTCATTTGTCAGACGGAAGGTCCCCAACGATTCTCGCTACACCCAGAGGGCTCCTGTGCCCAGGCAGGGCCCTTCTAGAAAGTAATCATCATGCTTTCTCCAGGGTATTGCAGGGACTTGGGTAAAACTGGGAATAAGCTTTTTTTCAGCTATCTTTGAGATTTCTGAGTCTTTAGCACTGACATGAACAAAGAGCCCATTTTTTAAAGGCTTGTGGCTGATAACCGATGGTTATTTTTTGCCTTCCCGTAAAATTCAAAGGTGATTGGAGCTTGTGGCCAGTGGGACACTTTGTGTGTTTATTTCGCTCCTGGCTCACAGAGAGCAGCGCTCTCACTCAGGAGGAGAGGGGACGACTACTTCGCAGGGGACATTTGAAACTCTCACCAAACTAAGTTCTTTGGCACTTTCTCCAAGGTTATTCTGGGCAGGAGTTATCCTCCAAGATAGAAAACTCATACTGATATGAGTACCATCTGAAACCCTGTACCACCAACTCTGTATCATCAACTCTGCACCATCAACTATGTACCGTGGTCCCAGAAGAGTATTCCCACCCACTCACCTCCCGCTACCCCAGATAAAACTCTGCTGGCTTGGGACAGAAGAATCAGGAGAGCCAGAAGTGGGGATCCTGCCTTGTGGGTCTCCCTCCATCTCCAGTCAGGTTCCAGACTCAGCAAATCAGAGAAACCGGATGAAAAACTGGGTAACCTCAGAAGAGAGGAGACCTGCACCCCCTACCATAAGTAACTTCCCTGAGAAGACTACGTGTGAGGGTAAAGAGGTGTGGCTGAGTGATGCATACGGAATGGGCCCAGAACAGACTCACGGCGTGGTGCACAAAGAGTAGCCAAGACCCCCCTACCCCCCACCTCCCCCGCCCACAGGCAGGACCCAGGAGAGTCGAGAGAGGCTGGAGAACCAGGAAGTTTGGGGAAAGGAAGATGCCAGAGACCATGGGAGGCCACAACAAGACCTGGATCATTTGCGAGGAAGCCAGGGCAATGAATGGCAGTGGTCAGTATTTTGAGAAAGAGACACAAGGGCAGAATGCAAAACTTGACTGAACGGATAATCTGAAATCATTCCATAATCATTAAGCTGAGCAACTTTATCCCAAGAAGACTAGATTGTTTTTCTTATGACAAAGAATAATTATGAAATATATTTGACTACGTTTTACACCTATAAGTATGTAGCCTATAAAATTTGCTCCTGCTTCACTTAACATTTTAAAATTCACACATCTTCATAGATTCTCTGGGGGAAACAAGCAGGTGGAACAACAGAGGCTGAGAGGGAGCATCCGTGTGGAACGGGGTGGGATGCTGAGGGCCCTTTAAAGAAGGCTCTCCTTAAGGTGAAGCATGAAGGATGAGAAGGAGCCAGCCACACAGAAAGGTGTAAGAGTACTCTAAGCAGAGGGAACAGCACAAGCCAAGGTCCTGAGGCAGGAAAGAGGTCGGCTATTTTAGGAACCGCAGGAAGTTCAGTGTGACCAGCATCATGAGCAAGGGAGGGAGCAAGGTGGGTTTGGAGTGGTGGAGAAGTAGGCGGGTCCACCTGGGCCTTCAAGTACTTCTGTCATTAGCAGCCCCAAAGCCACCACAAATAGAAGTCCTCCTTCAATCCATGGCTTCATTCAGAAGCCTCCTTCTTTCCCCACTCTGCTTGCGGTTCTGCCTCACTACAGAGGGCCTTCTCCCCTGTGCCTTTGGAGGCCTCCCTGGTCCTCAGAATAGACCTTCCCCTGGAGAGTTTTCTTCACCTCCTCTTCTTGGTATCTGGCAGGTCAGAGAGGGGACACTATTAGATGGTCAAAGAGCTTAAAAATGGGCTGATTCCTCAGTCTACCTCCAGGCATTTTCATGCGGGAGGCCTGGCTGGGCCCTGCAATCTGTACAATCAGCAAACTCCTACAAGAGTTTGAGGCAGGTGACCTGGAAGCTGCAACTGGAGAAACTCCAGGAGAAAGACAGAGGTCAGATTTAGGCAGGAAGAAGACAGAGGGGCAACTTGAAGAATTTTTGACTCTAGAGCAGTGAGATAGTTAATTTTCTGTGTCAACGTGCCTGGGCTACACACTGCCCAGATATTTGGTCAAACCATTATTCTGGATGTTGTTGGATGAACTCAACATTTTAATCAACAGACTGAGTAAAGCAGATTGCTCTACTAACTTGGGTGGGCCTTATCCAATCAGTTGAAGCCCTTTGCATTAAGACTTGCACAGAAACATCAGCTCTTCCTGGGCTTCAAGCCTGTTGGCCTTCAGACTGGAACCATACCATCAGTTTTCCTTGGTCTTCAGCTTGTTGACTGCTGACCTGAGAACTTGCCAGTGTCCATGATTGCACGAGTCAATTCCTTATAATAAATCTCTCTCTTGCTCCCTCTCTCTCCCTCCTATAGGTTCTGTTTCACTAGCGAACCCCAACTAATACAGATAATAACAGCTGTTTTCTCTTTTCAGGGTGCTCAGAACTTTGTAATACAGTGGGGAAAACTAGCCTGATGGTAAAAGTTGTTAATAAATTTTGTTGTGTGAAATTGAAAAGTATAATGTGAATGAGACTTGAAAAAATAATTACAGCTACTATTTGTGAGTACCCTCTGGTAGTGTTTTATCTCCTCCCCCTTGTACTTTTGTAACATCTGCCTTTCTTGTATATATAATCGCCCGAGGGCAGAGATACTGTTTCGGTCACCACTGCGTCTGCGAGAGCCTGGCACACAGTAGGTGCTTGCTAAGTACTTGTTGACCCTGTCAGTTAATTTATTCCTCATCTTCACAACAACGCCACATGCTCAGGACTGCAATTTCCATTTTTAAAAAAAGCAAACCGATGCTCAGCTTGAGCTCTCTGATTACAACACCCCACCCCCACCCCTTCCATCCATGTCCGCCTGCTCCGGGCCCAGTGAAGATGACCTCTACAGAGAGATAACCTGGGCTTCTGGCCAGAGAAGGAGAGGCCAAGGTTAAGACCTCCGTTCCAGCGTATGGTTCCGACAGTGACTGTGTCCTCCGGGGCTGTGGCTCGTCCGTCAGGCAGCCCCCCTATTTTATGGTCTCGACTTTCAACAGGATCCAATAAAATCTTCCCTTCCTTGCCCTGCAGGCCTGGGTAGGGGGAGGGCCGATCCGGCTTCCTGCTAGCACCATTTATCTGTCCTTCGGCCTCCCCGTTGGCTGCTTTAATGCTGCCAGTGCCTCAGGTAATAATCCCTCCATTAAACTCTCTTCAGTTAAATCCCTGGTCTGTGCATTCATTTTCCTGCTGGGATCCTGACTGATGAAGAAAACTTAGGTAACAAAACTAAAAGGCGGTGGAGGCAGGATTTGAACCCAGGTGTGTCTAGTTCAGAAGTCTGTTTTCATTTTGTTTTACCTCACTACCCCTACTGCCCTCTCAGAAATGGATTAGGGATGAGCCTACCCCATGACATCCTGTAATCTCTTGTAGAAGGGTCTACGGACCTGACATTCTTTAGGCCTCCCTCTTCCCAGAGAGGAACGCTGGTGGTGCGGAAGTAGGGCTCAGCCTTAGCCTTCTGTGGCCCCAGAAGCCTGAATTTGAACCCAAGCTCTGCTAGGAGCTATGTGACACTGAGCAAGGGGGCTTCACTTCTCTGAGCCTCTGTTTCCCGATTTGCAAAGTGGGGCCATGCACAGCAGGAGGGAGCGAGGAGTGAATCGACCTGTGTGTTTACACCACCAGTTCAGTAAAGTAGGTGTCTCCTACATCTCTGCAGTCCTGGTCTTGTGCCAGTGCCTGAACACGTCCCTGAAATCACTGAGTCTCTTTTTTAGGTCAAAAAAAAAAAATGCTGTTAAATCTCTATGCAGGGAAGCTGTCAGGGGTTTTGACTGCCAACAAAATACAGGCCTGTTTCAGAAGGAGGAGTCCAGAGACTCCGGCTCAGGAGACAGATCTTTCTCCCAAGCTTCCTTTCAGGCATTTAGTTTTGACTCTCTTGCGACATGGCCTAAGGTGAATCTCATGACCAGTGTGTTTCTTCTCCAGCGCTAATGACAGTGACTAAAATAGGGTGTTATGGGGCCAGCCCACACAGCCCTCCCCCTGGAGAAGTTCTAGAGGCTGCGTTGCTTTACAAGGGTGCAGTGGGTTTGAGACCCATTGGTTGGTGATCCTGTTCTCTTTATAAGCCTCACAATGTGTAATTGAAAACACATTCATGCAAGCTTACTAGTATCGAGTTTGGGGCAGAGGCTGGCCAACTTCTTTCCAGTGCAAAGTGAGGCTTAAAAAAGTGAGATGAGGTGAGGTGGGTAAGGGCTGCCAGGTAAAGTACAGGATGCCCAGGTAAACCTGAATTTCAGATAAACAGCAAAAAGTTTTTAGTATAAGTATATCTGATATGCTATGGCAACCCACTCCAGTATTCTTGCCTGGATAATCCCCATGGACACAGGAGCCTGGCGGGCTGCAGTCCATGGGGTTGCAAAGAGTCGGATATGACTAAGCAACTCAGCATGCACGCCTGCGCTATGTGGGATACACTAAAAAGTCTTCATTTGTATCTCAAATTCCCATTCATGTGGGCGTTCTGTATTTTTATTCACTAAATCAGGAAGCCCTATGGGGTGGGGAAGAGAGATGTTTCACTGGCCTAAGAGAACACTATTTTCTGGCTCCTCATACACATTCTAGAAGCTCTCTTTTATTCAAAAATCACTGTGCTTTTTATAACTTGCTCCATTGAAAGATGACTCTATATAGCATTTTATTAGCTGAGTATCTCAAATTCCCACTTGAGTATCTCAAAATTCCATAGAATTTTCCAGGCAAGAATACTGGAGTGGGTTGCCATTTCCTTCTCCAGGGGATCTTCCCAATCCAGGGATGGAACCCCCATCTCTGGTGTCTTCTGCATTAGCAGGCAGATTCTTTACCACTGAGCCATTTAGGAAGCCCATATAAGCAGAGAATCACAGTGAGGAAGACTTTTGTGACTTGAACAGGAAAGCAGGCCATATTTTGTTTATGTCGGTTATTTCCCTTAAGTCATTAACAATTATATCATGAAGTTTAATATTTATAGCAGGGCAAACATCTATGGAATCACAAGTACTTTTTGCTTTTTAAATTCAATGAAGCATGCTTCCAGTGGTAAAAACAACAACAGCGATAACAAAAAAGAAACAAAAGTCCACACCCAGAAGAGATGCCTTGGGCCATATACACTTTTCTCAAACTGAAACTGAAGTCGCTCAGTAATGTCCTTCTCTTTGCAATCCCATGGACTGTAGCCTACCAGTCTCCTCAGTCCATGGAATTTTCCAGGCAAGAGTACTGGAGTGGGTTGCCATTTCCTTCTCCAGGGGATCCTCCCAACCCAGGGATTGAACCCGGGTCCTCCTACACTGCAGGCAGATGCTTTACCGTCTGAGCCACCAGGGAAGCACTTTACTCAGGGCACTGCTAAACCTTTTGTAGATATCAGCTCAGAACTGAATTGTGTCGTCATTGTCCTTCTGCATTCTTAGTTTTCTTGTTTTCCACCTTGAGGGAACATTGGGGAACAAGTTAGGAAGGTGTCTGGATTCTCCACCCCAGGCTGCACACCACCATCAGCAGGTCAGCTCCCCAGAAACCTGGACCAAGCATCACCCTCAGAGGGCATTTCCTGTCGGGGCATCACTGAGTCACTGAGGCATGTGATAATGTTGCATGTCATCATGCAAAAATTAAATTATGTTCAGGTCAAAAGTTTTGTCTTCCCGTTTCCATGAAGAGCACCATGACACTTCTGAAAATAGTGTTAGTGTCCTAAGGATTCTAGACAAATGTCACAGTTTTCTCAGAATGTTGGAAGACTGCAACTGTGGGATAATTACTGGCTTTTAATGTGCCTGTCCTTAGTAGTGAAAATAAAGTACAATGATCATATTTACATACTAAACTGAATATTGGGGAACAGTACCGCAAAAAAGAAGACCCTCCCCCCAATAGTTCAAACTCTGTGCAGAGGAGTGATACAGGTAAGTAATTGTGTCATTGGGATAGCCTGGGTTACGTAGGTAACAAACAGCTCTAAACATCTTGGTGCCTTAAAAACAATTAATTTGTTTCTTGTTCATACTACATATCCATCAGCTGCAGATCTGCTCTATTGTTCTCACTCTGAAATCCAGGCTGACAAAGCTGGACACCATCTGCACAGAGTGCTGCCGTCCAACCGTGGATGTTCATTTTATAAAAGAGGAATTCTGGCCTTAGGATGATTAACTGATTTAGCTAGGCAAGGAGCAGAGGCATCCTGAAAACAAGGTCTTTAAACTCTTACACCAGTGTCCCTTCTCTTCTACAGATGCCAGTTATCCTCTGTATTAGATTGACCATGCTCCAGGGGGACCGGGAGTAAACAAAGTCCCAGGTTCAACTCCAAAATTTTTGTCATGTTTACAGTATACTGGGGCTTCCCCAGTGGCTAAGGGGTAAAGAATCTGTCTGTAATGCAGGAGCCACAGGCATACGTGGGTTCGATCCCTGGATTGGGAAGTTCCCTTGGAGAAGGACTTGACAATCCACTTGAGTGTTCTTGCTGGGAGAATCCCATGGACAGAGGAGTTACAGTGCATAGGGTCGCAAAGAATGGGACACAACTGAAGTGAGTTAGCATGCACATATGCACAACATGTTAGTCATCATTCATTCATTCAGCTTACTATATGTTGGCATTATCTCATGCACTGGGTATACAGTGGTGATCAAAATATATACAGTCCCTCTCCTTATGGAGCTTATGATTTTATGATGGGAAATACATGGAGTCCCTGATGCTGGGAAAGATTGAGGGCAGAAGGAGAAGAGGGTGTCAGAGGATGAGATGACTGGATGGCATCACTGATGCAATGGCCGTGAACTTGGGCAAACACCCAGAGATGGTGAGAGACAAGGAGGCCTGGCATACATGAGGCTGCAAAGAGCTGGACACAACTGGCAACTGAACAACAAGAAGTACACGGAATTCAGTTTCCCAAACTTGGGAGGAGAGGCTGAGGTTGCAGGGAGTTGCCTGGGCTCTAACTGCTAGAAGCTGCAGCCCTAGGAGTATAGGAGGCTGCAGACATGGCCTGGTGCTTGGGAATGAGTCAGTGATTGGATCTGCGGTGTCCTTGACATTGCCATATAGCAGTGACCCTGAAATGCCATCAGAAACTCTGGTTTGAAGTTGAGAAGTGGAGGGCTGAGTGGAAGAATGAGATAGTGGAAGAAAACAGAGAGATGAGTGAAGAAGAGAGAGAAAGAAAATAGAAACAAATCAAATATGACTTCCACCTGAAATGAGCCTGCACATTCAATTCCAAAATACATGGAGAAACTTAATGCTCAGAAAGACAGTCTTTATGAAGTCAATAATCAGGACAAGATTTTATTCCACATTAACACTAACTTTATAAATCAGCCTAACAAAGACTTTAGAATAAGTACATCTAAGGTATCTAAAGAGAGGGATAAAAAAAATTAGGAAATTATAAAACAAACTAGATAAAAACAATACCAGGTTTATTATTATTTTTAAAGACTCAACTAGAAACCTCAGAAATGAATAATGCAATCATTGAAATTTAAGATGCCTTGGATGAGAAAATTTATGGTCTGAGTAAAGTTGAAGAGTGCAGTAGCAAGGTGGAGAGGGTGCCAGGAACACACCCACAGTCCAGGCAGAGAAAGAGAAAATATTCAGAGGTGTGGAGGATTGATTTAGAGACACGCACTGACCATTATCTAAGGGGAATTCTGAAGGAAGAGCAAGGAGAGGACACTCAGGCAGTATTTAAAGAGATCGTTCTGAGACATTTTCAGACTCGAAGATTTCAAATCAAAATTACATTTGAGTACCAAGCATGGAAATAAGAATAAATTCATACCTAAACACATGGTAGCAAAATTTCAGAACATTAAGGAAAAAGACAGTCTGAAGTTAACAGAGATAAAAGATGAATTACCTGCAAAGGAATGAAAATTAGTTTGATGGCAGCCTTCTCATGACAACAATAGATACTAGGAGACAAGGGGTATGTTCCAAGTGAAGAGAGAAAGTAATCGTCAATCCAGAATTCAATATCCTGAGAAAGACATTTCAGACATGCCAAGACCAAGGGTTTACCAATTACTGACCGTCACTAAAAGAACTACTAAACTAAACTTTAGTAAATATAGCCAGCTATTGACTGCAAAAAAAAAAAAAAAAAAAAAAACCCAAAACCTTTTTTTAATATTTAAAAAGAGTGAAATTACAACTCTGAAACAAAAATAACAAGATAGGAAGCAGGATTCACCAGTTTACTAAAAAGTGCTGGGATATGAATGGAAATCTAGAAAGATGGTACAGATGAGCCTGTTTGCTGGGCAGGAAAGAGACACTGACTCAGCGAAGGGACCTGTGGACACAGAGAGGGAACAGGAGGGTGAGACAAACTGGGAGAATAGGATTGACATATATACACTACCATCTGCAAAATAGTGGCAAGCTGCTGTATAGCCCAGGCGCTCAGCTCGTCCCACCTAAAGGGGTGGGATGGTGTGGGGATGGGTTCAAACAGAGGGGCTGTGTGTATACATCCAGCTGATTCATGTTGTTGTGCAGCAGAAACTAACACACTATTGTAAAGCAATTGTCCTCCAATAAAAAAAATAAAGAGGAAAAAAAAGTGCTGGGGCCTTTGCTGTAATCAAAAGAACAATGGATACATAATACCTTAAAAATATATTCAGTAAATAAAGTGACCAACTTAAGAAAACAGGAACAGCAGAAAAATCTAAACAGAAATATGAAAATCATAAATATAATAGGAAAAATTAAATACATATTATTTAGGGAGAATGAATAAAACCCAAAGTTGATTTCTTGAAACAACTTACAGAAATAGACAAACCTTGAGCAAAACTGAAAAATGGGGAAAAAAAAAAATCAAACCCCACAAACAGAAAATTAGAATAAAAAGAGGTTAGAAATAAATTCAACGGAGATAAAGAAATATGTAAAAGAATGCTATTAAAAACTTAATGTCAATAAATATGGAAATGTGGAAGAAATGGGTAATTTTTAAGAAAGAACAAATAAATTTTGGTAATTTATTCAGATGAAATCAGAATAAAGCCTTAGCTAATAAAAAAAATTGTTAATCAAAAGGTCTCCATCTTTCAAAGAAACAAGGCCCAAATAGTTTTACTAGATCTTCAAAAGTATAAACACTGTTTAGAAACAAACAAACAAAAGAAACCTCATTTCAGAGAATGAGGGAGAAAAAAGGAAGAGCATTATTTAACTTATTTTTTGAGATACTAAAGTCAGACAAGTAAAGTACAAGTAAAGAAAAATTTATTTACTCTCACTTTTCATGTAGAGATAAAATCTTAAGGAAGACATCATGACCAAATAGGATTTAGTCTGAAATTGAAAGTATAATTTGAAGTTACAAACCCTACTAAAGGTTAAAAGAGATATAAAGCCTTTTCCTTTATTTTTTATATTTTAGTGTCGTTTTGATAAATGCAGAAAAGACATTTCATGGAATGCAGAATTCATTTGTGGTTGAAGAAAAATGTTTGCAAACTAGGTATAGAAGTTAACTTTCTTTACCTGACAAAGGCTATATATGAAAATTTTACAAGTATTATACCAACTCGTTATGTTTTAGAGGCATGTCCACTAAGTCAGGAATAACATAAGGATACCAGTTATAAGCCTGTATTCATCGTAGTACTAAGGGTCTTGACTGGTCTTCTTTGCACTAGCAAAGAAATGAGGGAGACAGAGACCAAAAGAGAGAGAAAATTGTTCTTGTTTGTAGAAAATGTAATTGTCTACACAAAGAGTTCAAGAAGATTCACAGAGAAATTCTTAGAGTTAAAAGGTGTTCAATGAGGATGCTAGATAAAAAGATCACACAAAATTAATATCATTCTTAGCAGTAGTCACTAATTAGAAAATATAATAGGAAAAAAAGAATTCTATCCACCATAGTAGAAATTATGTGACACTTAGTATTAAATTTATTAAAACAAGTGCAAGACCTCTGTGAAAAAAATTATAAAAGCATTATTGAACAATATAAAGACCTAAATAAATTTAGAGAAATACCATGTTCATTAGAGTATTCAGTATCATAAAAATGTCAATTTTCTCCATATAGATTTATAGGCTTACAGCAATTTTAATTTTTAAAATCCTCAGAATGTGTGTGTATTTGTGTGTGATTCTTGATAAGATAATTCTGAAATTCTTGTGAAAGGGACAAGAAGAGTCAAGACAACTTTGAAGAAGAAGATAGATTTGTCTTATTAGATATTCTGATATTTTAAAAGACTGTGATGGTATTGAGTCAGGGGATAAATAGATGAATGGAACAGAACAAAATCCCAGGAATGACCTAGACACATGAGGAAACTCTCTGTACATCACAGAACAGTGGGGGAAACAGAGGGACTGAGAAAACTAGTTACCCACGTGGGAAACAGGAGAAAACAGCCTCCTACGCCCCCAGCCATAAAGACTAAAGACCTAAATGTGAGAGCGAGCTTGCAACTTTGAGAAGAAAATGTAGGAAAATACATTTATTATCACCAAGAAGGGAAAGATTTCTTATATAATATACAAACATACAAACAACCAAATAAGAGGGATCTATCTGATTACATTAAATCAAAAGATTATGCACAAGAAAAAAAGACATACAAACACAATAGAAAGAAATTATAAAACAGGAGAAGGTATTTGCAATGCATACAATCATAAGTAGGAGATAGTCTAAGAAGCAGTAATTACACAAGTTGAATTCTTTGATCACAGGGCACTAACACTATTAATAAATAGAAATTAAAACAAAATAACAATTAAAGTATAAGATCATGGCAGTGAGAAGATAACTAAAGTAAGAACACACCGTATCAAAATTTATGAAATGCTATTCAAGTATCCTGAAAGATGAAATCATGGTCTCCAAGTTTTCATTATCTTTAAGGAAAGGTAAAATGAAAGCTTTCAGTCCAAGGATTTAATAACAAAAACAACAAAAATAAAATCCCTCAAAAGTCAAGAGAAAGAAAAAAATAAAGGCAACAACAAGATTAAATGAGTTAGAATATAGGAAAATTTATAAAATTAATTTGAGGGCTTATTTAAAAACAATAAGATAGACAAAGTTTAGGGAAAGTAAAGAAAGGGAAAACTTGCAAATAATAAAATGGAAATATAAAGAAGGGATTCAATGTCAGATGAGGATATAGTTTAAACATAAGATAACACTTAGCAAAATTGCAAGTTATGAAGTTTAACTTAGATGAAATCATCTTCTGTAAATACACATATTGCAAAAATTGGAAATATTAAGCCTAAATACATTAATCACACTGAAGAAACTAAGGGAAGAAAAGATGGAGAGAATTGCCTCCTGGGAGAAAATGTCTAGGCCTGGAAAACTGTATGGGGAAAATCTTTCAGATCTTTAGAATTAGGTAATTACTATGCTTCAATAGTTATTTAAAAACACTGAAAGACTTGGAACGTGTACCTAATTTACTTCACAAAGATAACCTTGATGTCAAAACCTAAAAAAAAAGCTCAAAAAAAGAAAATAATGAATCTATCTAAATTATGAACATAGAGAACAAATCCAAACACAGATAACAGAGTATCAAGAGAATAACCCCAAAAGGATTTAACCTAGAGTGAAAAGGTTTTATGTCTTAATATTTGAAAAATCCAACAGTATAATATACCGCATCCACCAGTTTAAAAAGAAAATCCAAATGAGATTCTCAACAGATGCAGAAAAGTCAACTAGTTCTTATTTTAAAATGACCAGAAATTTAAGAACTCCTTAACAATAACAAAATATTTATTTCAAAACCACCTGTGAGAATGAAATACTAAGGTAATAGTATTAAAATCAGGAACAAAGCAGGGATACAGTTCATTGCCAATTTTATTTGATTTTTAACTGGAAGGAATTCTCACCAGTTAAACAGTATACATCCTAGCAGAAAACTACTATATGTAAAAAAGAGATACAAAAGCCAGTAGATTTTCTACATAGAAATACTATCCAGTTAGAAGGTATAACTTTAAAAACTCAAACTGCAGTAGTAAAAATGAGCAATGATGACATTGAAAACCTCTATTAAATTCCCTGGGATAGCTTTAATGAGAAAGTAAAAGATCTATATAATAAAAACTACAAAATGTTACTGACAAATACAGAAGAGAATTTGGATATTGTTCCATGGCAACAATGTCGGTATTTTTTCAAATTAGTTTGTATCTCAATATACTTTCAATAAAAATTTCATAAGATTCTTTTCAGAATTTGATATTATCACAATAATGTTTACTGAAAGAATAACTAGGTATAAACAGCAAAGAAAATGCTGAACATGGAAAGGAATGATGAGAAAGTGGCCCTGCCCTGTATTAAACAATTTTAGAAAGCAGGTGTAAATAGAATGGTGTGGAACTGATGAAAGAACAAATATATAAATGTACAAATCAGTTGCACAGAATAGATATTCTGAAACTATAATAACCACAAGAGCTTAATCTACAATAAACACAGCATTGCAAGTCAGTAGGGAAAAATTATTACTTAATAAACTATGCTGGGTTGACTATTAAGAAAATATAAATTTAAAGATTCAGATGGCTCAGTGGTTAAGAATCCACCTGCAAAGCAGAAGACATGGCAGAAGCCATGGGTTTGATCCCTGGATCAGGAAAATACCCTGGAGAAGGTAATAGCAACCCACTCCTGTATTCTTGCCTGGGAAATCCCATGGACAGAGGAGCCTGGTGGGCTACAGTCCATGGAGTTTCAAAGAGTAGAGCACGACTTAGCAACTGAGCATATAATAAAAATAACATTAGATGGGTAAATAGGTGTAAATATATAAATATAAAACCATTAAAACTAAAACGACTAGAAATACATTTTCTAAAGTTTAGTAAAAATAAATAAATAAATAAAGTAAGAGTTTAGTAGTTTAAATCATCAAGGGAATGTAAATTATAACTATAATAAGCCACCACTGCACACCCAATAGAAAATGGCTAAAATGAAAAAGACTGACAACATCAAAAGTTGACGAGAATACGGAGCAACTGAAACTCTGATGCATTGTTGGTGGGAGTATAAAATGATACAACTACTTTGGAAAAAAGTCTGGCAGTTTCGTATAAAACTGAGTCTATATATACGTCCTCTGACTCAGCCATTCCACCCCTAGGTATTTCCCCCAAAGAAATGAAAGCATATATTCACACCGTGTGCTGTGTTTAGTCACTCAGTTGTGTCCGACTCTTTGTGACCCCATTGATTGTAATCCCCCAGGCTCCTCTGTCCATGGAATTCTCCAGGCAAGATACTAGAGTGGGTTGCCATGCCCTCCTCCAGGGGATCTTCCCAACCCAGGAATTGAACCCAGGTCTCCCGCATCACAGGCTTTACCGTCTGAGCTACCAGGGAAGCTCATATTCACACTGCTGCTGCTGCTGCTGCTGCTAAGTCGCTTCAGTCGTGTCCGACTCTGTGTGACCCTAGAGACGGCACCCCACCAGGCTCCCCCATCCCTGGGATTCTCCAGGCAAGAACACTGGAGTGGGATGCCGTTTCCTTCTCCAATGCATGAAAGTGAAAAGTGAATGTGAAGTCGCTCAGTCGTGTCCGACTCCTAGCGACCCCATGGACTGCACCCCACCAGGCTCCTCCATCCATGGGATTTTCGAGGCAAGAGTACTGGAGTGAAGTGCCATTGCCTTCTCCGAATATTCACACCATGACTCAGCAATTCCAGCTCTAGGTATTTCCCCAAAGGAAAGGAAAGCATACGCCCATAAAAGTGCATGTACAAGAATGTTCATAATGGCCCCAAACTGGAAATAGTTCAGATGTCCATCAGTAGAGGACGGACACGCAACTGTAATACAGACACATAATGAACTATTACTCTTGACAACCAAAAGAAAGTCTTGGAACACATCAACACAGATGAATTTTTTAAATATCATGTTGAGTGAAACAAACTGTACACAAAAGAGTTCATGCTGCATGATTCCATTTATATAAAGTTCTAAAGCAGGCAAAACTAACTGACAGAGAAGAAACTACAGGCTGCGGTTGCCTTTGGTGTAAAGTGAGAGTAAGGACCTCTGGGGGAAGGACACTGGGGAACTTTCTGGGATGATATTAATTTCTTTCTATACATATTTTAATAGTTTTATTTGGATAAAATTCACATGCTATACAATTCACCCATTTAAAGTGTACAATCCACTGATTAATATATTATGTGAATATATTAATGATTAACATCTATTCTTCAATATGTGCAACCACCAGCTTAAAGAGAAATCGTACCCTTCAAATTTTTAAATCTTTGTAGATTTATGCATTTTCATTTATCAAACCTCAATGAATAATCGACTTGTAAATATGTATGTAAACTTTATCTTTAAAACTTTTTTATTAGAGGGAAATATGAAATAAATTTCAAAGTTCTATGTGGAAAGGGTCATTCTTCAGAAAAGAAAATATTGATAGATCTGAGCCACTAGGGAAGCCCTAATCACTTTAAACCCAAAAATCTTTGTGTGTCAAAAACATATAAATATGACCAACACTAAATGCAAATATCAAGCCAGAGATTAATTATGTTTTTAAAAAATATTAGAAAAGGAGGGTTTTGTCTATAAGTTTGCTATATGTGTAAAACATTCTAAATCATTGCAGATATTAAGCTACCAACAGATATGAGGGCAAAGACTCCGAACACAAAGTTCATAAATTGTAAATCAAATTTAACAAACACGAAGGGAATTTCCTCTTGTTTACAGAAATTTTCTCTCATTTACAGAAATTTTAAATTATATCAGGAGCAATATACACATCAAAGGCGCTAGGAGTTGTATGCCTTTTGATTTATTTTCCTTTGAGAAATATATTTATTCTCCTTTGAGAAGAGATATTTAATGAGAACAAGAACAGTTATGCACAAGGATTTAGCTACAAAAATGTTTATTGCAGCATCATTTGAAACACTGACAAATCTGGTGTTAACACAAATGCTTAATACAGAGAGTGTTAATGAAATAAGTTACAGTACAAGATATTAATATAACTTAGCACTCCTGCACAACCATGTGAAATGATATTATAAAATAATTAATGGTGTGGAAATATGTTTACATCTTGAGTTAGAAAAAAAAGGACAAAAGGCCAAAATTTCCTTCATCCTGTTAGGCTAACCCATTCCCTTGTATCAATGCTGTGGACACACGGGCATTTGGTTCCTATCAACTTTCCTTGTTTCCCATTTCCCTTTGGAAGCTGTTCTGGGAAGAACAAATAGGCTAGCCTCAAAACTGGGAGGGGGAAAGACATGTAAAAAAATAAAAAGAGAAAGTGTAAAATACTGTTTCAGTTAACCTTTTTTTTTTTTTTTAATTGGGAAAAAGTATATAGGCACATGATCAGAAATTGAAACAGTCAAAAAATGCATGATGAAAATAATCCGTCCAGACCCAGGAGACTTAATTAGCTTTTCTTATCTTCTTCAAGATACATTTTTTCAGGAAGACATCTACTAAAAGGAACAAACAAAGCATAAGAAAGAGAAAAGAAGGAAGAGAGGGAAGGAAAGAAGGGGAAAAGATATGAAGGGAGAATATGGGGGAAAATTAGAATGAGTTTAGTCTATGAGGGGTCTAAACAGCCCAAGTTTATCTTAGAATATATGTTAAACATTTGGACCTCAAATATTCAGCAACTTGCTACTACCTTAACAACACTACTACATGAACATTTGGAGAAGGAAATGGCAACCCACTCCAGTGCTCTTGCCTGGAGAATCCCATGGACAGAGGGGCCTGGTGGGCTACAGTCCATGGGGTCACAAAGAGTCGGACATGACTGAGCGACTAAACACACATGAGCATTAAATCATTGACAAATATTTATAAAATATATCAAGATCAAAAGTGAAGAGTCTTTTTACTTAAGAAGCCTTAATGTACAGGGACTGTGTCTTCCAACCCCACATTAGGGTTCCCAGCCTGGCAAGCATTAGTGTACCAAACAATGGAGTAGGAGGTGTGAAATCAAGACTGTCCTGGACGTGTGGCTCTGATTGAAACACCAGTGGGGGTTCAGAACCTTAGAAGCAACTTGGGTTTACCCTGTTGGAGAGCGTGCCTAGGGTAGCAAGCACCAAATGACAGCCACTGGGAGCCCACAGGTTTTCTTTCTTGGCATCATCTTCGGATGTTCGGGATAGGACCATATGTCCTGATCCTCTTTTACAACCATTTTTGGATTGATTAGTCATGAATAAACTGGTTTATATTTACTGCTTGAAGTAAGCCTAAGAATATTATTTCCATGGGTGGGGAGAGGAGAAATCAGTTAATGCAGATAGTCCACAAAAAACACAGCTGGGCCTCTCAGTTGAGGGCAGGTTAGGGTTCTTAGTGTGAGTTCTTTGCTGGGGGCCACTCCTTTTTTTCCCATGATGCAAATATAGAATATTCAAAGGTAGGGTAGTCAAGGGATGAGATTTGATAGAATTGATTTTTACTGCTTCATCAAAGACATTCCAAAGTGAACAGGAGCATTTCTATGTATGATTAAGCTTGCTGGGTTAAAAATAATTAACAATTTATTTGCAAACAATTTATTTATATGTGAGCTTATAATTAAAGACGTGTTCTTTTTTACATTAAAAACAACAGCTTTTATTGACTGCTCACCATGTGAATGACAATTGGTTAGAAACCCTTAGACATTTTACAGGATGAGACGAAATGCTTTGGAGAGAAAGCAACATGGGAGCCAGAACAAAAGGAAATAATTTATTGAGGGATGGCAGCAAGAGGGAAAAGAAGGAGACAAGGCCAAGAAGCTGAAGCAGGAATGGAAAGAACAAGAGAATGAGCTATCCTTGAAGCCCTAACAGAATCTGGAAATCTGCTCTTGCCTGTATGAACAGGAAAGTGAATGTTTTTCCCATTGGGGGCGGGGGAGGGGGAATAGCAGAATTAATCTTTCCTAAAAATTTCTTTTATACCTTCAAGCATGTATCTGGGTGGAATTTGTGTTTTCCAAGAGTTTATGTAGTCCAACTACATATCTTTCAACTGCCATCACAATGCCTCAGACTAAGTTGGCCCCATTGTTCTTATACCTGCAGTGATGACCTCAGTTTAAGATTCAGCAAGCGAAATTAAACCTACCAGTTCTCCTGATGCACCTCTAACACAGAAACAAAATGACTGCCGTGTTTTGGAGAGCCTTTTCCAAAAGAGTTTCTGAGTGCAGTGTTGCACTTCCATCTGATTTTAGTGGGTAGCCCAGGGGATGTTAGCGGTTACTTTTCCTTAGTAGTGCTGGTGCCTCAGTAGACGAGTCTATTTGCTGAGCCCCGCAGCCCTGGGCAGAAGGAACTCAAGGCAGGAAGATCAAGGCAAGAAGCCCAGATAAACAGAAGAGCAGAGCTCTGAAGTTGAAAGCTCTTATTCATTAATTCTGCAAACACTTACTGAGCACTTACTATGGGCAAGTTCCAGGTCAGACATGGGGTGGGGCGGCAGGGGGGTACAGTAGACAGACGCTGATCCTGCCCTCCCAGAGCTCAAGGTTCATCCTCTCTGGCAGGCAGAACAAGTGCTATTAACTTTCCCATTATGAGACCAGGAAACTGAGGCAGAGGACAGACATAGCTCTGGATCACAACTGGAGCTCACCTTTTCTCTCTGGAGGCCTAACAGTTGGCTAACGGAACTCAACTGGCTGTCAAACGTTTCTCTTACTAATTACACAAAGCTGCTTTAAGAAAGTTCTCACTTCACTGCGGGCTTCTGCTCTGCATCTTTAATATTCAGGAACTGATTTGTGCCCCTATTCCTTTCTTAGATGAACTAGCCTATTTTTCACACAATTTTAGAATTGTTATTATTATTAATGCTGGTAATAAATCAGCTTTAAGAAATAATTTGCTGAAATCTTTAAATTCATCTTTCCCTAGAGTCGGTCATGTGAAAACTAAGACTGTGAAAAAGCTTGACAATTTTTTTTTAATACAAAATGATCAGGCATCCAGGTATTCGGCTAAAAAATGCTCCATCTGGACCCTTCTTCCTGGAACTCTGCATTCACCCGCCTTTCAAGAAATCTGAATCCTTTTCGAGGAAGAGGAACCCAGAAAGAAAGGTTCTCTTTCCTGAGAGCATTTTCCTTATTCCTTTACTTCTTTCAGCTGTTAGCAGCAGTTGGCGCCCTCAGTGTGCTGAACTGCTGCCTTGTAAACATTCTCTCTAACACCGCGCATTACTCATAGTTTGAAAATCACTTTGACTCCTGAAACATAATTATGTTAATGTCAGATGAGTCAGCAGGGGGACCACACGCTGCTCCTATGGCAGTCACGCCTCTGGCCAGCCTCTCAGCTCCTGAGGCTTGGGGCGGGGGGGGCGGGGAACGGGGGGGGGGCAGAATTTAAAAAGAGAGAAACCCCCTCTCGGGGAGGAGAGAAGAGAAATGAATGCTTATGGCTCAAAGAACGGCTTCAAAGAGTGGCTGATTTCATTTTAGCTGCAACATGAAAGGGAGAGTCAGAACGAAATCGCTAACCCTAGGTTAATCCGTTTACGTGAAGAATAAACAAGAATTTGGCGAGTTTCCTCTAGACAGCTGTGATTTTTCCCGCCGGGATGGGTTGAGACAGGTCACTCGTGAATACACAGTCGTGATGGTATTTCCCGGGCTCCCCTGGGACCTTTTTCACACCCGTAGGAGGTGATGCCGGGCAGCCCAGGAGGAGCACGGAGGATCATCATCCTGGGACAGCCAGAGGAAATCGGCGGCGGGGGCTCATTCGCACGGGGACCCCAGACGGTGCCCGGCTCCCCTGGGGTTTTTAGCTTTGGCGCTGTGCCCACTGGGCAAGCGCGACCCCCCTCGGCCTAAAGTTTGCAGCCACTCTCTTGGGCTGTGCTCAGCATCACTTACAAGCTCTGGATTGTTTCCTAGATGCTGGGAAATGAAGAGGAACCGAGTAGCACAGGGTTGGAGGTTTTCGGGTCTCGGTAACCACACTGCTACCGCCCCCTGCTCTAGTCCTGGTCTCAGACCAGCCCCCCAGCAACCCCAGGGTCCCCTCTCAGCTTGCCGTCCCCCTCTGAACTCAGGAAATCATTTAAATACATGGTTATGGTGCCTCCCTCCCAAGAAGGCATCCAGGTTCCTTATCTCACCCCTGTCTCATGATAATGCCTATTTTATAAGTGGGGAAACAGAGGTCAGGGAAGGGGTGTCCTTGTGCAAGGTCACACAGTGAGGGACAGAGTCACACACTCAGACCGTGGGGCCCTTCCTGCTCTGCCAACAGAGAGCTGGGAGTCCATACCTAGAGGACTGAACAATGCCAGTTGGGGTTAAAGGACCCCAAAAGTATATATATTTTTACAGCCAAGTAAGATTCTTAGTTGGCTGTAATCTACAGAGAGGCAGTGACCTGCCCAAGGTCACAGGCTCAGAAAGTGACAGGAGAAGCTGCCAGACAGGGTCTCCTGACCCCTGATCCAGGGCTTTTTCCCTCTGGCCTCATTATTTCCTCACTCTGGACTTACCCCAGGTTAGACCTGGGAAGAGTCTGTTTTCCATAGTTAATCTAGGCATCTACACTGCTGATTTTTTTTTTAAAAGCATTCTATTCCCAAAGCACAAGGCCCCACAGGAGGCAGAGATGTCAAGGAGGAAAATTCACTGGAAGGAAAGGGTTAACTGCATCCAGTGGCTTCCCAAGATGGTATGACTGATCAATACCCCAGATTAACTATGGCAATGATCGATGGTACCCTCAAACCATGGCTTCATCCAGGCTCATTTCAAAGGCAATTCAACATTGCCTTCATTTGGCCCCACTGTAGTTATGTAACCTATGAGGGGTAAAATGCCCAATCCAACCTAGAGATTCTTCAGCACCCTCACTCTAGGCCTTCTGATCACCTACCCTTGGACCACTCCTTTGGGTGACGTAGAGGTATCACGGGGCTGGTGCATGGAACTCACTTTCCCACTTCTCTCCAGGGTGAGGCTGACCTTGGCCATGCTGGGTATGTCCCCCTAGCTAGAGGTTTCCTGACCAAACACCTTTCTGCCATGGCATTTCCCCCGCTTGGCCCCAAAGACAAAGAAAAGTCAAGACTCACATTTTGAGGTGGGTGCCGAAAATCCTTAGGGAGCTGCGGAACACCCTGTTTAGAGGAGGATTTCTCCTCGGCATGTCTCCCCTTCTGGTGCCATCCAATTTATCCTTGAGGCATGGTTGGTAGAGAAGAGCTAACTCCGCCCCCTGCCCCCCAAAGCAACCAACAGCTGTTACTATATTGAGTGGCAATATGATGTCATATCATAGGTGACTAACTCATCGAGCCTTCTCTGCGAGCCATCAGCTAAATATGACAGACTTCCATCATCCTGACCTTTTCACAGGAGAAAGCTGAGTGAGGGGCTTGAGGCTGCCTCTCGGGGCTCAAGTTCATGCCTGGCACTCTGTGGTCAGCATCTGTGACCGAGCATGTGAGCACACACATGTCCAGTCCCATACTGACTTTCCTCCACTGGCCTGACTTTGAAATTAGTAGCCATCAGGATGTTTAATAATCAGAGTCATTAGCGAGGAATTGGGGAGGGGGTTGTATATATTTACTTGCATAACCTAAGTACTGTTAGACATTTTACATATGGTTTTTTATTTAATTTTCCAAATGCCCTGAGGAAGACAACACAATCCTGTGGAGTTAGAGAAACTGAGGTCAGCGGGGTTAAGGACTTTCCCAAAGTTGCAGAGCTGATCGTGGTAGGGCTCAGATGCCAGCCCAAGTCTCTGTGACCCAGGATGGACTGAACTCTACATACAGAAGAGTGTCATCACCTCACATGAATTTTTTTAAAAAGAGACTTTATTTTGTAGAGCAGTTATAGATTTACAGCAAAATTGAGCAGAAAGTACAGTTTTTCCCATGTGCCCCTACCCATCCTCACCTCCACTCTCCTCAACTTAGATGTACCAGAATGGTATATTTGTTACAACAGAAGAGCCTACACTGACATATCATAATCCCCAAAGTCCAGTTTACATGACAGTTCACTCTTGGGGATGCACATTCTGTGGGTTTGGACAAATGTATGATGAATGTATACATCACTGAATATCACAGAGTAGGTTCACTGTCCTAAAAATCCCCTGTGCTTCCCCAATTCATCCCACTCTCCCTTCTAACCCTTTGTAAGCGCTCACATTTTTACTGTCTTCATAGCTTTGTCTTTCCCAGAATGTCATATGATTGGAATCACATAGTATGTAGCCTTTGCAGGTTGGCTCCTTTGACTTAGTGATATGCATTTACTGTTCCTCTGTGTCTTTCCATGGCTCTCTTTATTTTTGGTGCTGAATAATATTCCATTGTCTGGAAGTACCACCATTTATCTGTCCATTCACCTGCTGAATCACCTAGCTTTTAAAATTTCATTCTACTATGTGTGCGTGCTTAGTTGCTCAGACTCTTTGCAACCCTTTGGACTATAGCCCACCAGGCTCCTCTGTCCATGGGATTCTCCAGGCAAGAATACTGCCGTGGCTTGCCATTTCCTTCTCCACAGGATCATCCTGACCTAAAGATCGAACCCGAGTCTCCTGTGTCTCCTGCACTGCAGGTGGATTTTTTACTCGCTGAACCATTCATTCTATAGTGGTTTACATTAAAAACAGAGATAGCCACAAGAACTGGTCTTTCTCTCCTGGACCTCATACCTACCTCCTCACTACTGCCACCCACATGGCACCTGTCAGGGGGTGCCACTTTGGTCTCTCTTGCTATGCATCATTTTGCAGCCTGGGAACCAGCTATTCCTCCAGAACAAGCACTAAGGCAATCTGAGGAGAGCTCATACATGCACGTGGCCAAACCATCTCACGTTCCCTTCTTCCTTCAGCCCAATGTTTACCCTCCAGCCCCCAACACAATCATTCCTAATATATCTCACCAGTTACCACACAGGTTTTCTTTTCTTTTTTTAATTCCAGCCATCCAACCACCCAAAACTATTTACTGAGTACCTCCTCTATGTCGGTCTTAGATGGAAAGTCTCTAGAGGACACTGAACGTGTTTATGTAAATTTGCATGCACTTACATCTATCACAGCACCCTGCTCCATGAATAAAGACTTTTTGCTGGTGTGTGTGTGTGTGTGTGTGTGTGTGTGTAGACAAAAACAAAGGCAAACACAGTGACTAAAAATAAGCCTGTGAGACCATCTGAATTAGCATCATCCAATTATAATTAATTACACTTAACATTATAATTAAAAAACTATTGGTATGATTACAATAAAAGTCCTTATATAGCGCTTTCTGTGTTTTGGTGTGTTTTTTGTTGTTGTTCTTTAGTTGCTAAGTCGTGTCCAACTCATTTGTGACCCCAATGGACTGTAGCTCGCCAGGCTCCTTTGTCCATGAGATTTCCCAGGCAGGAATACTGGTGTAGGTTGCCATTTCCTTCTCCAAGGGGTCTTCCCGACACACAGACTGAACCCATGTCTCCGGCATTGGCAGGCGGATTCTTTACCACTGAATCACCAGGGAACCCCTTTAGTGCTTTTACATAGATGGTAAACCTCCTTGTTGCCTGAACACGCTGTACAAGCTGAAATAAAAATAGATTAAAGAAAGCTTCAAATAAATTCCTGGAGAGCAGATCTATAACACGTTATTAAAGTGGAGTTAGGAATAACCAGGGTGCATTCTTAACCAATGAGAATGACATCACGAAGGGCAAGTGCCATAATCGCACCCAACCATCTTAGTGGCTCCACTGGAGGCTGGTGCTCAAGCAAGACAGAGCTCAGGGTTAACCCTGCAGCCACTGCTAAGCGGTCATCGAGGACCTGGGTGTACCCAGAGACCCCTGGGCTTCCGCTATGCTGGGAGCCTGCCAACGGCTCCCTACATCACAACCTGCACTTTTGTTAGGCAAGTAGCTGTGAGTGCCATTCTCCATTTCGCCCCCACAAAAAAGAAGCACTTTGCTTTGTATCATCCAGTGAGTCACTGGCACAGTTGGGAACAGATCCAGGATCCCTGCTCCTTTCTTTGCTGGGGCTGTCTGCTGGAATCACAGTCCTTCCAGGTTAGCAGCCAATTACACTGATGGTTCTTACCAACATTTAATGAGGTTTTTGGGGGATAGGAAAATGATGGGAAGTAAAGGCTGGGAGATCAAATAATCAAAACCTGAATGACACACAGCATCTTGATTACCAAAGGTTTAAAAACAGCAGCCCAACTCATTGTTGTTCTCATTCCACTGGGAAATGCGCCTAAGTTGGCTCAGATGGTAAAGAACCTGCCTGCAGTGTGGGAGACACAGGTGTGATCCCTGGGTCGGGAAGGTCCCCGTGCACATTTATGCTCACTGTTTCACCTGAGACTCCTAACAGAGGCGTGAACCGTGAAAGGCACAGTGAGCTACTAATCAAGTGACTAGGACTCTCTGCATAACAGGCCACGTGGCCCCAGGCAGGTCACTTCACCCGGACCTCAGTTTTCTGGTGGTAAAATAGGGGCTGGCCTGGCTGGCCTGAAGGTCCCCTACTGCTCTAAGCTTCCATGTCTGCGTGTCCAGCCCCATACAGAGGGAGAGCTGCTGGCCACAGCTGGTGGTTTTCTCCATCTTCTCCCAAGGCTGCCATCGGAGACACACAGGGTGTTCGGTCAGAGGCTCCAGAAAACCCGGAGAACAGGAAGAGCAGTGGCAGGGACTTCATCAGCCTGATGGGGGTGCCAGCAGCAGGGCACACAGACAGAGCTGGGTGTTGGCTGGAGACTGGGTATTAGGGGAGAGGGGTCAGTTCTAAATGTCTCTGGGGGCTGAGCCGGGGGAGGAAGGCAGCCCTGATAGATAGACCTGGCAGGTGTGACCTGAGGACGCGCTTGTGACGCTCAGCCAAAGACCGGTAACGACTGTCTGAGGCTACCAGTGATAGCGGCTCACGGCCCACCTCCACTTCCAGGACACAGGCAGCAGCGTTTTGCTCAAAGCTGTTAAGAAGCTGTTGTCTCATTTCATCTTGGCATGACGATGCTGTTTCAATAGGAAATAGCTGCTTTACAGAGAGGAAATGATGATGCAGGAGAAACAAGGTATTTCTTCAGCACTGGGGCAGAACTGGACGCATTAAGCGGGATGCCCTCTCTCGTTTCCAGAGAGAAAACAGAGCCAAGGGTAGGCGTGGCAGGGCTGGGACTAGGGTGTGGTGAGGTGCCTAGAGTGCAAACCTCAAGGAGGTGCCCGCTCTCTCTCGGGTGCCCGCAGGTACAGGAAGGACACCGAGAGGAAGCGCCTCTTCACTCACGTTACTCTCATGCGGGCCAGGCTCTGAAGTCTCGCTCTCCTGTATCCGCAGGCTGGGGTTACTATTGGGTTACCTGTTCAGAGGCACTGGAATTGCAGTTAAAGGGGAAAAACTACTCTCCAGGACTCAATACACCCAGAATAAAACACAGTATCACAGCCCACATTCATCACCAAAAACACTGACTTGGAGTCCAACTGACTTGGGAGTGACTTGCAGGTTGCTGTTCCTTAAGCTGTGTAACCTAGGGAAACGTGCTTAATCCTGCTGTGCCCGGATTCCCTTCCTCGTCCGTAAAATGGGGACAATAAGAACCATCTCAGAAGAGAGAATTAACAAGAGCGGAGGCAGCATAATGAACAAACCTGCCACACGGTAAACCTCAGGGGATTCTTAGTCCCCAGTGAGACTGTGATCGTGCTCAGTGGCGAAGCACTGGATGGTGTTCCTGCCTCCGGAACGTCCACAGGCAACATTAGCCTAAAAGGAGGCGTGGATACCAGTTCACAAAGTTCACATCCATAGAGTCTCTTGTTCCAGGTCGCACACCTAACAAGAGAATTTGGACAAGGTCAAAAAATACTGATAAAAGGGCCAAGGGGGCCCAAGTTGATGAATTATCAGACATTCAAATCACAGCCTTTCTCTGTCAGCAGAGGTGTAAGTGAAGGAGTAGGCAGTCAAGGGCCATGGAAAACTTCTCGACTTTTGGGTCAAGAGCTGATTCTGGTTAAGCAAGGAGGGCTTCCAGGAGGAGGTTCAGGGGCTTCTGGGCGCCTCCAATGAGGCTCAGTTGCTTTCCGTTTTTTCATTCCTATCTCAGCAATCACCTTCTCTCAGTACAAAGGAATATAAAACTGGCTCCCACTCTACGGGTGGGTGAGCGGGGTCCTCGCCCCACATCTTTCACGATCCGAGGCCTGGTCCCTTTAAGGCATCGAAACTCAGTGAACATTCTAGGCTGGCCCCGCGGCCTTCCCGAGGCGCGCTGACGTCACCCTTCGGGGAAGCGGCTGACGTCAGCGCGTCCTCTGCGGGTGGGGGCGGGGCCGTGAGTCACTCGGGCCGCGCCCCTGGCCCCCGTGCGCCGGGTGCACGTGAGCGCGCCCCGCGCTCGCCTAATTTTAGCTCCGGCAGCCCCCATGGGGTCGGGCGAGGTAAAGGCCAGCAGAGGGGACGCGGGGGGCTGGGGGCGCGGTTCTGCCCGTCCCTTGCTGCCCCGCCGTCGGTTCTCCTGGAGGACGGGTCCCGGCCCGAGCTGCTGGAGTGCGGGCGATTGCAAGCCCGGTCCTGAGCTTGGCGTAGGCGCTCAATAAACAGAATCGGGGTTCCCTCCTGGATGCGACGCGGGGCTTCCCAGAGAGGGCCAGGGTTCTGGAAAGTTCCCTGGGGGCTGAAGTCAGAGCAAGAGCAGGGCTCGGGCGTCAGCCCTCGGTGACCTCCCCGGGCGACCGCCTGGCCTCTCCGAGTGGACCCCGGGATTGGCCGGTGCGGCCCACAGCTGGGGGAGGTGGTGGTGTGGGCGGGGAGGGAAGGCGGCCGGGACCCTCCGTGAGCAGCCACGCCCAAGTCAGTGACAGCGGTAGGGACGGTGCCCTCAGTGGTGTGGTGGCCGTCCAGGGGGTGGGCTAAGTACAGAGGCCTCAAGTTGAGGAGACATCGGAGATGCTCAAAAACCCAGAGGCTCCATCCCGAGCACCGGGAGTTACCCAGGTGACCTTCCAGGAATCATGAAAGCTTTATTTTAAAGAAAGCAGTGCCCGACACCTTGTGAAATCGATACTCTCTTGTTCTTTGGGAGGTGGGGGACCGATGCGATGGACATGAGTTTGAGTAGGCTCTGGGAGTTGGTGATGGACGGAGAAGCCTGGCATGCTGCAGTCCATTTGGTGGCAGAGTCGGACATGACTGAGCGTCTGTCTGAAGGAACTGGGGGGTAGTTTTGGAAAGAGGCTCTGTGATCATAAAGTGAACAGCAATTTTGACCACTTTAATAGTGGTCTGCTATTCCTCGGTGGACCTGCATTCTTGTTGGCTGGCATCCTCAGATTTCACAGGGATTGTTTCTTGTTCGATTGCCAAGTCGTGTCTGACTTTTTGAGACCCCGTGAACTGCAGCAGGCCAGGCTTTCCTGCGTCCTTCACCATCTCCCGGAGTTTGTAGGCAGCTTGTAAAACAGTATTGAAGAACGGTTCCTTTGACCTTATTAGGTGAAGGGTGTTAGATGTTACAAAATAATATTAAATAGAATGATAAACTGGGAATGCCAAATGGTGGTAGGGTAACTTTTCTAATTGTTGGACCTTTCAAATTTACATTTCAAGTTGTTGAAGGCTGGAAACTTTAAAAAAAAGCAACTTTGCGTATGTCCTTTTCTTAGAAATGGTGGAAAGTTCGTTGTGGAATAAAGGTAGCCTTGAGGATTGTGACATAAATGAATGACAAATCTGTAAATCAGATACGTAATTTTCATTTTTTTCCCCAAGAAATACCGCATTGGTTTTGGTAAATTGGAGATCTTTTTCAGATATAAATATGGAAACTGCAAGAGTGTTTATTCCCCATTCAGTATCCATCTTAACAGTTTAGAAAGGACTAGCAGTTTACAGTCTTCACAACTGAATACATCCGGAGGTATGCATAGTGTTTTATATTGTTCTAGCAACAGAAGGCTCTTTGTCCTAATTTTGGATGGTTGCTACCACATATTCCTCAATGGTGCCTATTTGGGACTTCAGTTGAGCAGGTGTCAGTGTTGATGAATCATGGTCTCAGACTGAGCTAATTTCCCTTTGTGTAAGGTTATTGTTGTGTGTGTATATAATGTATAAGAACCTGAACGTCAAGTTTTTCACGTTCAGAAGTTAAGGTTTTTAGTCCGGAAGCTGAGTTCTTGCTTTAAGAATGCTTCACCTTGAAATGGGCCATGTGCATCCTGAAGACAGCCTGGGAGTGTTTCTGTGAGGTCTTCCCTGCCCCCACGTTGTCCCTGCTTTCTTTGAGTCATCTGTTCTTCAGTTGTTCCCTGTGCCCTGATTGTTCACTTACTGGTTTGTTTCTCCCGCTAGACTAAACTCCTGGGCCCATGAGCTAGTGTCTGTCTTTGTAGCTCTGGCATCTAGAATAGGGCTGGCGTGTAGTAAGAAAGAGCTACTTTGGTGGTGTTTTGTTTCATTGAATAACCTGAGTGTTCCAAATCAAATCGCACATGTTGGGAAGAGAGGTTTTGTTTCGTTTTGTTAGTAGCTGAGAGGGTGGACCTGTATTGCTGTTGTAGGGCAGTCAGTTCCTTTCTTTTCCAGATCTGCTGTAACCTGTTCCCTGGTACCACCACCACCACCACCCACGAGCAAGAAGCCGAGGAAAATAAAGCCAACAACCAGACTCTACCTTATTTTGGGATCTCAATAGTATACTGTACTTTTAGAGTCAAGATGATAGAACCTTGGCTCTCCCGTCCAGAACTAATCCACACACTGGCATTAGTCAGGTTCTTTTCACAGAGCAGTTGTCCAGTCTTTACTCTTAAAAAAAAAAAAAAATAGGAAATTCAGGACCTCTGCTGTGACTGGACAGTTAAGACTGGTTGGTGAATGGAATGTTTACATTTGAAATAGAATGGGTTTCTGCACAATGATGCTTAATGCTTACCCTGAGAAAGGATTTAAGTATATAAAATGAAGATAATGTACTTATTCTCTTCCTTAAACTGGTCAAAGGGAGGGGATTTTTACAGTAAAGTTTTACTAGCCAAAACTCTTAGCAAACTGGAATTGATGTCAGACACTGAATTTTACAGAAGGTTGACAGCAGAATAAGTTGCTATCGGAGATTTCGTTTTGAAAATATATACACAGTACATAACAGTGATTACTAATATTTTCTGTAATAACGCAGTACTTCTGCAACATTCAAAATCAGATGGTCCACATTTTTACACCCACTATGTTTAAGTCAAGAAAGGATGATGTATATTTGGGAAGATTTTCTAACAAGATTTTAATTAGGTTTTAGAAAGTGGTTCAGCTGAATTTTGCCATGCAAAGAATTACCTGAGAGGGATGAAACAGAAAAGTAGCTTTTTGTTGAAAACAGAAGAGAAGGGACTTTTTGCTGGTGACTAGGTAAAATTTTAGCAGTTCCTACTCACTTGCCTACCATCCTTCTCACCAAAAATACATCTTCAGGCCCTGTTTTACTTGTATTTTTTTCCTCAAAAGAGAGTCTTCTGTAATAGTAATAAAAAATAAAATGGACAACAACTTCCAGTTACTGAGCACTATGTGTCAGACACTGTGCTCAATGCTTCATGAAGTTATTTCAGCTAATCTTTGTTACAATCCTATGCTATACGGATGTTTAATTATTTCTATTTTATAGGCTCAGGGAGGTTAAAGGGCTTACTTAAGGTCATATAGCTATTAAGAAACAGCTGTGATTTGAACTGAGATTGTATTAGGGTTCTCTGAAGAAACAGAAGCAATAGGATGTGTGTGTGTGTGTATGTAATATACGTTGTTGGTCAATGGATAAGTCGTGTTCAACTCTTTGCAACCCTATGGACTGCAGCATGCCAGGCTTCCCTGTCCTCCACTATCTCCTGGACTTTGCTCATATTCATGTCCTTTGAGATGGATGCTATCTAACCATCTCATCCTCTGCCACTCCCTTCTCCTGCCTTCAATCTTTCCCAGCATCAGGGTCTTTTCAATGAGTCAGCTCTCCGAATTAGGTGGCTGAAGTATTGGAGCTTCAGCCTCAGTCCTTCCAGTGAATATTCAGGGTTGATTTCCTTTAAGATTGATTTGAGCTCCTTGCAGTCCAAGGGACTCTCAAGGGTCTTCTCCAAACATGAAAGTGAAAATGAAGTCACTCAGTCGTGTCCGACTCTTTGCGACCCCATGTACTGTAGCCCACCAGGCTCCTCCGTCCATGGGATTTTCCAGGCGAGAGCACTGGAGTGGATTGCCATTTCCTTCTCCAGCGGATCTTCCCAAACCAGGGATTGAACCCTGGTCTCCCTCATTGTAGACAGACGCTTTACAGTCTGAGCCACTAGGGAAGTCCAAACATACATGTGTGATATATGTGCATTTGCGAGTCACTTTAGTTATGTTCAACTCTTTGCGACCCTTTGGACTGTAGCCCACCAGGCTCCTCTGTCCATGGGATTCTCCAGGCAAGAATACTGGAGTGGGTTGCCGTGCCCTCCTCCAGAGGATCTTCCCAAACCAGGGATCAGACCTGTGCCTCTTTATGTCTCCTGCCTTGGCAGGTGGGTTCTTTATTACTAGCGCCACCTGGGAAGCCCAGGTAATGTATATAACATATATTGAGAGATTTAGTACAAGGATATAAGGAACTGGCTCATGGCAAGTCCCCAAATGTGCAGGGTGAATTGGCAATCTGGAGACCCAAGAAAGCC
Organism: Ovis aries; assembly: GCF_016772045.2. Taxonomy (NCBI): domain Eukaryota; kingdom Metazoa; phylum Chordata; class Mammalia; order Artiodactyla; family Bovidae; genus Ovis; species Ovis aries. The sequence continues at coordinate 70,467,947 of NC_056065.1, forward strand.
AGAAGTATTCCATTCTGGGTCCAAAAGGCAGGAAAAAGCTGATGTTCCAGTTTGAAGGCCATGAGGCAGAAGAATTCCCTTTTACTCTGAGGTGAGGCAGCCTGTTTCTTCAGGCCTTCAACTGACTGAGGGCCATCTACATCACGGGCAATCTGCTTCATTCGTCTACCAATTTAAGGGCCAATCTCTTCCCAAACCCCCCTCAAGGAAACACCCGGATAATATTTGATCAAATAGCTGGTTAATAAAGTGTTATCCAGATCCATTTGATTTCCGAAGCCCTTGCTTTGAATGTTCTTTCACAATGGCACCCTCCCACTCGAGGTTTCACAAAGTTGCTTTAACCCTGAGTCTTTCCCCCCTCACCTGGAATACCTGTCACAATCCCTGCCCCTCTTTACTACATAAGCACACCTAATTATTGCAGGTGTTTGAATATCAGTCACCAACTCAGAATCCTTTTCTGAAGAGCACATGCAACACAACCATTCGCCTCCTTAGAATAACTTCCCAGCCTTCAAATTACACTCCAAGCTTTCTGATTCTCTCTGCATGTAACCCTTGAACTTATGCCCACCACACTATCGAGTCTTACCTGACTCCGCGTTCATCCTCTTCCTTGGTGGTAGAGCCCAGCGAGCCCTTGAGCTGCTTCCCTTCTCTCAGCCACCTCCTTCGGACCAAGCTTTCTGATCGTTTACTCTTGACTACCATCACTGTTACTGTCACTTTGGTTCTCTAACCTCTCTACCCCTCCCCCCAAAACAAGGCACTGTCACTGCAGGGGTTTCACTTGGTCGAGTTCGGTCTTGTGAACCCACAGCCCGCAGATTGGTTATTTAACAGTATTTCCGTGATCTGTTATATGTACTTTTAATAAATACTGTTTATAAAATTTGTTGGTTATTCTGAAAAGAATAGAAACATTAATTTTTGCCTGATTGGCACTATTCTGCTACATCCTAGGACATGTTAGGCAGTTTTCATGGATATCATTATGCTAGTTCTTCATTTTTTCATGAACAGTCTTAGAACATTTGTGTTTGGGTTTTTTTTTTTTTAGTTTTGCATCAGCTTTATTCAAATATAATTCACATACCTTTCAACTTAGCAACTTTTAAAGGGTAGGAGTTAATAGTACATTATGGACGGAGGAGCCTGGTGGGCTGCGGTCAGTGGGGTCGCTAAGAGTCGGACACAGCTGAGCGACTTCACTTTCACTTTTCACTTTCATGCATTGGAGAAGGCAGTGGCAACCCACTCCAGTGTTCTTGCCTGGAGAATCCCAGGGATGGGGGAGCCTGGTGGGCTGCCGTCTATGGGGTCGCACAGAGTCGGACACGACTGAAGTGACTTAGCAACAGCAGCAGCAGCAACAGAATTGAGCAACAGTCACCAGGATTCATTAATTTTAGTACATTTCCATCACTGTCTCAAAAAATCTTGCACCCATTCCCTCTAAACCCTCCAGCTGTGAGCAGCTGCTTTCTAAAGTGGCTGTACTAATTTATAATCCCACCAGAAGTATATGAGGTTCTAATTTCTCCATGTCCTTACCAACACTTGCTAGTCAGAGCATTTTTTTTTTAGCAAGTTAATTGTCCGTTAATATACAGAGCATGGTCATTCCTAAAAAGTAGTACTTTCTCAGAGATATTTATGCTGTTTTTTAATTGTTATTCAAGATAAAAACATTAGAAAACATTTTTAATGGAAAAAGTCAGATTTTATTGATATTCAAGAGTTATGGTCAAGCCTGACAAATCTTTAAAAAACTGAAAATTTTAAGATAGATTTTGGAAGATGAGCTTCTTTGAGAGAGGACACTTGTTAACAGATAGTTGTCACGTATTTTCACTTAAGGGATATTTCATTCTTCCAAAAGTTAACTGACCAAGCACAATACACTTAACGGGTATTTTTATCAAAGCCACAAATAAAAATATTGATACATCCTTCTGCCATATTGGGCTTCCCTGGTGGTGCAGAGGTTAAAGCATCTGCCCGCAATGTGGGAGACCTGGGTTTGATCCCTGGGTCGGGAAGATCCCCTGGAGAAGGAAATGGCAACCCCTCCAGTATTCTTGCCTGGAGGATCCCATGGACGGAGGAGCTTGGTGGGCTACAGTCCACGGGTCGCAAAGAGTCAGACACGACTGAGCGACTTCACTTTTACTTTCTGCCATATTAGAAAAAAATCAAGTATGTGTTTTTTGATTGACAAATGACATCTGCCACAAGTATATTATTTTAATCAAGGTAAGATAATTCCTCTTCCTGTTACAGTCTATTCTAGGGTTTCCAGAGCTTGGAATTACATTACTCCTCCTAATTTAAATTGACCTGGTGGTCTTTGGTGTGTCTGGGAGAATAAAAACAGAGGGTATTAAAGTAGGAATCATAAAACTCTGAGAAGTCTGATGTGCAATTTTGTACTATTTCACAAGCAAATTCCAGTGGCAAGGGAATGACTTTGGTCTCTAAAACAATTCTGAGGCTGGGTCCTTTGTAAATGGTTTCTTGGATATATTTGTTTCTACTGAAGCCTTAATAAAGAAGAAACATCACTTATTTACTCTTTCTTGTGGGTTTAAAAAAAATATTTGTTTAGTTAGTTGAGCCAAGTCTTAGTTAGGGCACACAGGATCTTCAGTCTTCATTGCAGCATGCAGGATCTTCAGGTGCAGCGTGTGGGCTCAGGTTCCCTGACCAGGGATTGAACCCCGGTCCCCTGCCTTGGGAGCACAGTCTTAGCCACTGGACCATCAGGGAAGTCCCTCCTGTGTTCTTAATAGTGTTTTGTTTTTGTGTTTTTCTTTTTAACCCAATTTTGTTTAGAAATAATCATTTCTTTTCTTTGCCTTGGAAAGAAGCTGAGCTACCATTATGTTTTAGAATGCAGTTAAATCTATCAAGGAATGAAGCTAGCTGATAATTTTTTGTCCTTAACTATTATATGAGGGGTTTTCAGCATACTATGTAAGCAGAATTTATGGTAGTATTCTAGAAGTTTAAATCATTGAAATTTTAACAGACTTAGATTATTATTTTCTGAGATTTTTTTAAAAATAGTGTTGCTTTAACAACATTATGGTTATAATAAATGTTTTGCAATCCAAATCCTTATATTTTTAAAATATAATATTTTAATATCCCATTTTAAAATACTGGTACATTTATTGAATTATATTGGATTATTAGCATTATAAATAAATACCAAAGAGTTGCTAGCCCTCCTTCACTTATAAAATTGATTTTGTGCCTATATTGTAAATTGTACTTTAAATTTTATTTTATTTTAGCTGGCTAGTTAAGAGTTCAACCTTTTAAAAAAAATCAGGTGTACTGAGGTAATTTACATGCTGTACAATTTATCCTTTTAGGTATAAAATTATAAGAATTTTGTAAAACACAGTCATTTAATCATTCCCACAATAAAGGCATGACATTTCCACTACTCTAGAAAGCTCACTTGTGCCTCTTTGTAGTCAATCATTTCCCTGAAAACAGAATTTTATATTAAATTAATGAAACAAGACTTAAAAAAAACATACCTGGTGCACTGGTTTGGGGGCCATTATTATTGTAACTGGATAATAACTTTAGTGGGAAGGAAGATGTAATTGGAATAAACTGAATTTTGAATATATGACTCTAAAGTGATTGGCTAGAAGTGTTCAAACAAAACATAAAGCAAAAGACTGATTGCATTGTGTTTTATTCGTCTCCCTGATGTATGCTTGCTTTTTTCACCCTATGTCCACCTCCCCAAATGTCTCAATATGCCTAAATCCTTCAGACATTTTCTCTTGCTAGCTTGTGTTTTAGTCTATTCAGTGAATATTCGAAGTGGAATATTATTTCTGCTCTCCTGAAATAAACAACTTATTGGCAAGGACCGTGTCATCTTCATTTGTTTATTCTCATCTCTTCCATAGAAAAGAAGCTGAAATATTTCTTAAATGGTGAATGAAATTTTCCTTTAACTTGGATGATTTCAAGCTGAGCAGAGAGTGATCTGAGAATGACTTGGATTTTCTCAAGTAAATATTGAAAGTATTGTTAATACTAGGTTAAAATGTAAAACGCAGCTAAAAACGTAGGTGATAGAGTTGGGTCTAAATTGGAATACTGCCTTTATGATTTAATTGTAGAACTTCCGACAAATTCATTTCTCATAATATCAGTTTTTCTGTCTACAAAAATCAATAAAAAATGAAACAAAATACATGTTTCATTAGAACTCGATGAGGAGGAATGTGAGATTAAAACCCTTGGCACAGCGTCTTGCTCATAGCCCGTCTTTTAAAAAGTTTTTTATGTAAATCAACTATGAATACGTTGATTTACAAAATTGTGTCAGTTTCAGGTGTACAATGAGGGATTCAGCTCTCTCTCTATATATATGTATGGATTATAGCTTTCATATATATATATATATATATATATATATATATATATATATATATATGAAAAACTGAAAGATGCTCAGTCTTATCTGACTATTTGCACCCACATGGACTGTAGCCTGCCAGGCTCCTCTGTCCATGGAATTCCCCAGGCAAGAACACTGGCTGCTGCTGCTGCTAAGTCACTTCAGTCGTGTCCGACTCTGTGCAACCCCATAGCCCACCAGGCTCCCCCGTCCCTGGGATTCTCCAGGCAGGAACACTGGAGTGGGTAGCTATTCCCTTCTTCAGGGTATCTTTCTGACCCAGGGATCAAACCTGGGTCTCCTGCATTGCAGGTGGATTCTTCTTTACCATCTGAACCACCAGGGAAGCCAGTATATATATACTTTTCAGGTTCTTTTTGCAATTCTTTTCCATTATAGGTTATTACAAGATATTGAATACAGTTCCCTCTGCTATACAGTAGGTCTTTGTTGATTATCTATTTTATATGTAGTAGTATCTGTCAGTCCCAAACGCCTCTAAATTACCCCTCACCCACCTTTCCCTGTGTAACCATATTTGTTTTCTGTGTGAGTCTATTTCTGTTTTTAAAGAAGTCCACTTGTATCATATTTTGAATTCCGCATATGAGTGATATCATATGGTATTTGTTTGACTTAGTATGATTATCTCTAGGTTCATCCATGTTGCTGCAAATGGCACTATTTCATGATTTTTACAGCTGAGTAATATTCCATTGTGTATGTGTGCATATAGTATTAGTCACTCAGTCATGTCTGACTCTTTGTGATCCCGTGGACAGTAGCCTGTCAGGCTCCTCTGTCCATGGAATTTTCCAGGCAAGAATACTGGAGTGGGTAGTCATTCCCTTCTTCAGGGAATCTTCTCAACCCAGGGGTTGAACCCAGGTCTCCCGCATTGGAGGCAGATTCTTTACCATCTGAGCCGCCAGGGAAGCCCCTATGTGCATATGTGAGTGTGTGTATACATATATATATATGTATATATATATCATGTCTTTATCCGTTCATCTGTTGGACATTTAGGTTGCTTCCATGACTTGGCTATGGACATGGCTGCTATAAACACTGGGGGTGCATGTATCTTTTCAAATTAGAGTTTTTGTCTTTTCTGGATATATGCCCAGGAGTGGGATTGCTGGATCATATAGCAACTCTATTTTTAGTTTTTAAATTAATCTCCATACTGTTTTCCACGGTGACTGTACCAAATTACATTCCCACCAACAGTGTAGGAGGGTCCCTTTTCCCCACACCCTTTCCAGGACTTATTGTTTGTAAACTTTTTGATGATGGCCATTCTGACTGGTGTGAGGTGATACCGCGCATAGTTTTGACTTGCATTTCTCTAATAATTAGCAATGTTGGGCCCGCATGTAGAAGAGATAATTGTCTTTAAGAACACAGATGCAGGTGGCTGGAGCTGGCCTATGAGCTCGAGGGAATACTTACTCTTCAGATTTGTCTTTTGCAAGCTTTAGGAGTTGGTGATGGACAGGGAAGCCTGGCGTGCTGTCCTGGCGTCCATGGGGTTGCAAAGAGTCGGACATGACTGAGCGACTAAACTGAACTGACTGAATTTTGGTTAATTACAGGCCTTCATTTTTTTTTCCCCCCAGAGAGAGGAAAGCCAAGGGGAAAACGTGCTCAGCTGCAAGTTGCGTAACGTCTTTAAGATAAGAAAAAAGCAGTTGTTTCCCAAGTGACTGATTGCGGATCTTATGAAAGGATCCTTTGCTCTTAATTTTGCAATAGAGTACTGTGTTTCATGTGACTATTTCTTATAGTATACCTATGGCTCCAAACAGTTATTAAATAAAGACAATTCTGGAAGGACTAAATAATGCTTTTTGAGGTGAACCAAGGGCATGTGAACGGCTCATCAGTTTATTATTAATTGGTTCCCATTAAACTTCCTGGGAGGCTAGAAGGAAGTTGGCAGGTTAGTTCTGTTAGCTCTTTTATCCTGAACAATTTAACTCTTGGCCCGCACTGCCTCCTCGATGCAAAATACATTCTTTTAACTTCACTTGCCCTCCTTCAGAGGCAGTTTAGCAAGTGTCTGGTTACTAGAGCACATTCATTTGGAGTTCATGTCCCACCTCAAATGGTTCTTCAAAGTATGCCTTCTACCTTATTTTCTGAGCAAAATTTTGGTGAACACAATTTTCTCTAATGCATCACATTCCCAATAATGTCTTAGAACCTTTAGACTGGATCTTCTGGCCTTCCCGTCAATCTGACTCTAAAGACAATCTAGATAGAAAATTTTCTGATGGCCCTGTTCCTGCAACGGAATATTCAGGTTATTATATCTCCATTTATTTATTTAAGCATGTATTTCCTGTAGCCAGAGCTTATATTAATAATTAAGATTGCATTTAGTTAGAAGCTACAAAGTTTGAACAGCTAACTAGAATTTTCAGTTAACTGTCACGTATTATCCCCTAACCGCTGATGAGAATTTACTGTACCACCTGTATTGTTCTTGATTTGGAAAACTTCAACCCTTTATCTTTTCATTTGATATATTTTCCATTAATGATCTTCCCTAATGAAAAATCAAGTGTCATTTTTATAATGCATTGAGTGATTGTATTTCTTAAACTATTTATTTGTTTATTTTAGTTTTGGTTACGCTGAGTCTTCTGTGCTCCGCCAGGGCTTTCTCTAGCTGTGGTGAGCGGGAGCTACTCTCTCTATGGTGCACAGGCTTCTCACTGCGGTGACTTCTCTTGCTGCAGAGCACAGACTCTAGGTGCACAGGCTTTGTTGGTTGTTGTAGCTCACAGGCTCAGTAGTTGAGGCTTGTGGGCACTAGGGCGCTCAGGCTTCAGTAGTTGTGGCCCATGGGCTTAGCTGCTCCGTGGCATGTGGAATCTTCCTGGACCAGGGATCGAACAGTGTCCCCTGTGTTGGCAGTCAGATTCTTTACCGCTGAGCCACCAATTTCTTCCAGTCACTGGAATATCCAGTGTGATTGCCTTTCTTTAACCTATAGTTCACTAGTTGTCAACTAAACATTAGGAAGAAATATATTTCTTATTTATTTTATTTTATCTTTGTGCTCAGTCATACCTGACTCTTTTGCTCCTCCGTGGACTGTATCTCACCAAGCTCCTCTGTCCACGGAATTTTCCAGGCAAGAATATTGGACTGGCTTGCCATTTCTTACTCCGGGGGGATCTTCTCCACCCTGGGATCAAACCCGTGTCTCCTGTATTGGCAGGCAGATTCTTTACCACTGTGCCGCCCAGGAAGGCCCTAAAGTATAGTTAATTTACAATGTTCTGTTAGTTTCTGGTGCACAGCAAAATGATTCAGTTATATACACACACATATTCACATATATACAAGTATACATATTTTCTCTTTCATATTCTTTTCATCTATGGTTTATTATAAGATATTGAATATAGTTCCCTGTACTATACAGTAGGACCTCATTGTTTATTTTTACATAGTACTTTATATCTGCCCATCCCAAACTCCTAATTTATCCCCTTCTTTGCCCATTGGTAACCATAAACTTATTTTCTATGTCTATGAGTCAATTTCTGTTTTATACGTAAGTTCATTTGTATCGTATTTTAGATTTCCTGTTGTGGTGGTTGTTCAGTCTCTCAGTCATTTCTGACTCTTTGCTACCCATGGACTGCAGCCCACCAGGATTCCCTGTCCTTCACTGTCTCTCAGAGTTTGCTCAAACTTATGTCCATTGAATCAGTGATACCATCCAATCATCTCGTCCTCTGTTGCCCCCTTCTCCATCTGCCCTCAATCCTTCCCAGCATTAGAGTCTTTTCTAATGAGTCAACTCTTCACAGCAAATGGCCAAAGAATTGGAGCTTCAGCTTCAGCATCAGTCCTTCCAATGAATATTCAGGATTAGTTTCCTTTAGGATTGACTGGTTTGATCTCCTTGCTGTCCAAGGGACTCTCCAAAGTTTCCAGCACGGACAGGACTGAGTGACTTTCACTTTTCTTTGAGATAGGAATGAAAACTGACCTTTTCCAGTCCTGTAGCCACTGCTGAGTTTTCCAAATTTGCTGGCATATTGAGTGCAGCACTTTAACAGCATTGTCTTTAAGGATTTCAAATAGCTCAGCTGGAATTCCATCACCTCAACTAGCTTTGTTTGTAGTGATGTTTCCTAAGGCCCACTTGGCTTCACATTCTAGGATGTCTGATTCTAGATGAGTGATCACATCATTGCGGTTATCCAGGTCATTAAGACCTTTTTTGTACAGTTCTTCTGTGTATTCTTGCCACCTCTTTTTAATCTCTTCTGCTTCTGTTAGGTCCTTACTGTTTCTGTCCTTTATTGTGCCCATCTTTGCATGAAATGTTCCCTTGGTATCTCTAATTTTCTTGACGAGATCTCTAATCTTTCCCCATTCTATTATTTTCCTCTATTTCTTTGCATTGTTCACTGAGGAAGGCTTTCTTATCCCTCCTTGCTATTCTTTCAGTTCAGCTCAGTCACTCAGTCGTGTCCAACTCTTTGTGACCCCATGGAATGCAGCATGCCAGGTTTCCCTGTCCATCACCAACTCCTGGAGCTTACTCAAACTCATGTCCGTTGCGTCAGTGATGCCATCCTCTGTTGTCCCCTTCTCCTCCTGCCTTCATTTTTTCCCAGCATCAGGGCCTTTCCAAGGAGTCACTTCTTTGCATCAAGTGGCCAAAGTATTGGAGTTTCAGCTTCAGCATCAGTCCTTCCAATGAATATTCAGGACTGATTTCCTTTAGGATGGACTGGTTGGATCTCCTTGCAGTCCAAGGGACTCTCAAGAGTCTTCTCCAACACCACAGTTCAAAAGCATCAATTCTTTGGTGCTCAGCTTTCTTCACAGTCCAACTCTCACATCCATACATGACTAATAGAAAAACCATAGCCTTGACTAGATGGACCTTTATTGGCAAAGTAATGTCTCTGCTTTTTAATATGCTGTCTAGGTTGGTCATAACTTTTCTTCCAAGGAGCAAGCGCCTTTTAATTTCATGACTGCAGTCACCATTGCAGTGATTTTGGAGCCCCCCAAAATAAAGTCTGTCACTGTTTCCACTGTTTCCCCATCTATTTGCCATGAAGTGATGGGACCAGATGCCATGATCTTAGTTTTCTGAATGTTGAGTTTTAAGCCAACTTTTTTCTTTTTTTCGCTGTTCTTTGGAACTCTGCATTCAGATGGGTATATCTTTCCCTTTTCTCCCTTGCCTTTTGCTTCTCTTTTTTTCTCAACTATTTGTAATGCCTCCTCAGACAACTGCTTTGTCTTCCTGCATTTCTTTTTCTTTGAGATGGTTTTGGTCACTACCTCCTGTACAGTGTTACAAACCTCCATCCATAGTTCTTCAAGCACTCTGCCTGTATAATGGCTCATTGCAAAACAAGTGCTGAATGCTATTTTTACTTTTTATCTTTTTTTTTTTTTTTTTGGTAAAAATGAAAATGCCCTTTGGATTTCTTTAGGTTAGTAAAAAAAAAAGTACTAATGTAGGTCTTTAATAAAAGCAAAATTGTGTAAAGCAAACTTTCAAAAATTAGGGGATACCAGTATGTGGAAATTAACACAATTTTAAACATCCATTTGGCCAAAGAAGAAATCTAAAAAGGAAATTAGAAATACCCTAAGATAGAGACTTCCCTGAGGGGTCCAGTTGTTAAAACACCATGCTCCCAATGCAGGGGGCATAGGTTTGATTCCTGATTGGAGAGCTAACGTGCTGCCGTCCATGGGGTTTCAGAGAGCTGGACATGACTGAGTGACTGAACTGAACTGAACTGGGGAAGTAAGATCCCACATGCTTCACAGCATGGCTAAAAAAGAGAGAAAGAAATACCCTAAGATAAAAATGAAAATAATATACCAAATCTTATGGGCTGCAGCAAAATCAGTACTAAGAGGGAAATTCATAGCAATAAATACTTACATTAAAAAAGCAGAAAGATCTCAAATAAATGATCTAGCTTTATACTTCAAGGAGCTAGAAAGATAACAGACTAAGCCCAAAGTTAACATAAAGAAGGGATTGACAAAAATTTTAGCAGAAATGAACAAAATAAGAAATAGGGGAAAAGAGAAAAATCATGAAAATGAGGATAGATTTTTTTTTTAAAGATAAAACTGATGAATCCTTAGACTAAAGAAAAAAAGTGAAAATGAAAGTCGCTCAGTTGTGTCCGATTCTTTGTGACCCCGTTGACTATACAATCCATGGAATTCTCCAGGTCAGAATACTGGAGTGGGTAGCCGTTCCCTTCTCCAGGAGGTCTTCCCAACCTAGGGATTGAATCAGGTCTCCCACAATGTAGGCGGATTCTTTCTCATAAAAAGAAGACTCGAATAGATCTGTTTTTTAAAAAGATAAAATAAAAAATGAAAGAAATGTTACAACTCATGCTACAGAAATAAAAGAACTATGAGAGACTACTCTGGACAGTTATATGCCAGCAAACTGGATTACCTAGAAGACATGGATAAGTTCCTGGAAACGGACAATATACCAAGACTACATCATGAAGAAATAGAAAGTCTGAACAAATTTCTGAATGGCATGGAGACTGAATCAATAATCAGAAATATCCTAAAAAGTTTGATTTCACTTGTGAATTCTACCAAACATTTAAAGAAATGAGTACCAATCCTTTTCAAACTCTCCCCAAAACTGAAGGTTAGGGAACACTTCTGAACTCATTTCATGAGGTGAGCATTACCCTGATGCCAAAGCCAGATGAAGACACCACAAGAAAAACAAAACTAAATGAAAATTTCCTAATAAATATAGATGCAAAAAATCCTCAATAAAATACTAACCAATCAGATCCAGCAGCGCAAAAATACTTTGACGCATATACAGTGAACTGAACTTTGACAAGAATGTCAAGAATAGACAATAGCAAAGGGATAGTCTCTTCAATAAATGATTCTGGGGAAACTGGATATCTACCTGTGAAAGAATGAGACTGGACCTGTCTCTTACCCCATGAACAGAAATCAACTCCAAGTTCAGTTCAGTCAGTTCAGTCGCTCAGTCATGGCTGACTCTTTGCGACCCCATGAACCACAGCACGCCAGGCCTCCCTAGGCATCACCAACTCCCGGAGTTTACCGAAACTCACATCCATTGAGTCAGTGATGCCATCCAACAATCTCATCCTTTGTCATCTCCTTCTCCTCCTGCCCTCAATCTTTCCCAGCATCAGGGTCTTTTCCAATGAGTCAGCTCTTCACATCAGGTGGCCAAAGTATTGGAGTTTTAGCTTCAGCATCAGTCCTTCCAATGAACACTGATTTTCTTTAGGATGGACTGGTTGGATCTCCTTGCAGTCCATGGGACTCTCAAGAGTCTTCTCCAACACCACAGTTCAAAAGCATCAATTCTTTGGCACTCAGCTTTCTTTACAGTCCAACTTGTACATCCATACATGACTATTGAAAAAACCATAGCCTTGACTAGATGGACCTTTGTTGACAAAGTAATGTCTCTGCTTTTGAATATGCTGTCTAGGTTGGCCATAACTTTTCTTCCAAGGAGCAAACATCTTTTAATTTCATGGCTGCAGTCACCATCTGCAGTGATTTTGGAGCCCCCCCAAAATAAAGTCAACCACTCTTTCCCCATCTATTTGCCATGAAGTGATGGGACCAGATGCTATGATCTTAGTTCTCTGAATGTTGAGCTTTAAGCCAACTTTTTTCACTCTCCTCTTTCACTTTCATCAAGAGGCTTGTTAGTTCTTTGCTTTCTGCCATAAAGGTGGTGTCATCTGCATATCTGAGGTTAATGATATTTCTCCCGGCAATCTTGATTCCAGCTTGTGCTTCATCCAGCCCAGCATTTCTCATGATGTACTCTGCATAGAAGTTAAATAAGCAGGGTGACAATATACAGTTTTGATGTACTTCTTTCCTGATTTGGAACCAGTCCGTTGTTCCATGTCCAGTTCTAACTTCCTGACCTGCATACAGATTTCTCAAGAGTCAGGTCAGGTGGTCTGGTATTCCTATCTCTTTCAGAATTTCCCACAGTTTGTTGTGATCCACACAGTCGAAGGCTTTGGCATAGTCAATAAAGCAGAAATAGATGTTTTTCTGGAACTCTCTTGCTTTTTCGATGATTCAATGGATGTTGGCAATTTGATTTCTGGTTCCTCTGCCTTTTCTAAAAGCAGCTTAAACATCTGGAAGTTCACGGTTCCTGTATTGTTGAAGCCTGGCTTGGAGAAATTTGAGCATTACTTTACTAGCGTGTGAGATGAGTGCAATTGTGTGGTAGTTTGAGCATTATTTGGCATTGCCTTTCTTTGAGATTGGAGTGAAAACTGACCTTTTCCAGTCCCGTGGCCACTGCTGAGTTTTCCAAATTTGCTGGCATATTGAGTGCAGCACTCTCACATCATCATCTTGTAGGATTTGAAATAGCTCGGTGGCTGCGCGGCGCTGGTGTGGGGAGCAGCTGAGAGGAGCTACCTAACATCCAAGGTCAGAAGCAGCAGTCGAGAGGAGCTGCTAAGTTGCTGCTAAGTTGCTTCAGTCGTGTCTAACTCTGTGCAACCCCATAGACAGCAGCCCACCAGGCTCCTCCGTCCCTGGGATTCTCCAGGCAAGAACACTGGAGTGGGTTGCCATTTCCTTCTTCAGTGTATGCAAGTGAAAAGGGAAAGTGAAGTCACTCAGTCGTGTCCGACTCTTCGAGACCCCATGGACTTCAGCCTACAAGCCTCCTCCATCCATGGGATTTTCCAGGCAAGAGTATTGGAGTGGGGTGCCATTGTACCCCACATGAACTCCAAAGGAAATAAATATGCAAACCTAAGACCCTAAACTGTAAAACACCTAGAAGAAAACGGAGGGGGTAAGCTTCATGACATCAGTCTTGGCAATGATTTAATGGATATGACACCAGAAGCACAGGCAGCAAAAACATACATATATATACAACTATGTCAAACTAAAAAGCTTTTTCACAGCAAAGGAAACAATCAAGAGAGTAAAAGGCAAACTGCAGCATGGGGGAAAATATCTGCAAACCGTACATCTGATAAGAGGTTAATCTGTAAAATATGTGTGATAGTTAATTGTGTCCACTTGACTGGGCTAAGAGATGCCTAGATAACTGGTATAACGTCATTTTCTGGGTGTGTCTGTGAGAGTGTTTCTGGGAGAAATTAGTATTATAATCAGTAGAGTGAGTAAAGAAAATTCTGGGCAGGCATCATCCAATCCATGGAGGGCTTGATTAGATCAAAAATATGGAAGAGTGACCTCTCTCTCTTCTTGAGCTGGGACATCCGTTTTCTCCTGCCCTTCGACTTCAGAGCTCCTGGTTCTCAGACCTCTGGACTCAGAGTGAATTATACACCAGCTTTATTGGTTCTCCAACTTGCAGATGGCAGATTGTGAGACTTCTTGGCTTCCATAACCATGTGAGTCAATTCATATAATAAATCTCCTCTTATATACTTATCTTTATATCTATTGGTGCTGTTTCCTTGGAGAATCCTAATGCAACATAGAAGAATTCCTAAAACTCAATGTTGAAAAAACTAATAACCTGATTAAAAAGTAGGCTAAGGATCTGAATAAACAGTCTTCTAAAGGAGACATAAAAATAGCCAACAGATACGAAAAAATGCTCAATATCACTAACCATTAAGGAAATACAAATTGAAACTACAATAAGCTATCCCCTCATGCCTTTCTGAATGGTTATTATTTTTTTAAAAAAGACAAATCTTGGTGAGGATGTGGGATAAATGGAACTTTTGCATACTGTTGGTAGGAATGCCAAATGGTACAGCTGCTATGGAAAACAGCACAAAGGTTCCTCAAAAAATTCACAGAACTACCATATGATCCAGCAATCCCACCTCTGGGTCTCCTAAGAAATCAAAATCAGGATCTCAAAGAGCTATTAGCACTCCTATGTTCACTGGAGAACTATTCACAGTAACCAAGGTGTGGAAACAACCTAACTTTGCTCACAGACAGATAACTGGATAAAGAAAATGTGACCCATATACATATGTAATGGGATACGGTTCAACCTTGAGAGAAATTTTCTGCAGTCTGCAACAGCTTGGGTGAACCTTAAAACACCACGCTGAGTGAAATGTCAGTCGCAGAAAGACAAATACTGTACGACCTTCATTAATATGAGTTGGGGTAAGGGAAAGTGAGGAGTTATTATCAACAGGCATAAAGTGGGTTAAACAAGATTAATAGATTCCAGAGATCCGCTGTCCAATAAAAAGAACTGACTCATTGGAAAAGACCCTGATGCTGGGAAAGATTGAAGGCAGGAGGAGAAGGGGACGACAAAGGATGAGATGGTTGGATGGCATCACTAACTCAATGGACATGAGTTTGAGTAAACTCCGGAAGTTGGTGACGGACAGGGAGGCCTGGCCTGCAGTCCATGGAGTCGCAAAGAGTCAGAACGACTGAGCGACTGAACTGACTGACAGTACAGTATTGTGTCTATAGTCATTAATAATGTATGTTTACATGAAACCTGTGCTCTTAACAAAAGTCTGCTGCTGAGTTCTGGCCACAATAAAACCTGTAAATGAGTTGTTTTTTGGCTGTGCCGGTCTTTGTTGCTGCGTGAGGGCTTTCTCCAGTTGTGCTGAGAGGAGGCTCCTCTCTAGTTACAGTCTGAAGGCTGCTCACTGCGGTGGCATCTCTTGTTGTGGCTCCTAGGCTCTAGAGCACAGACTCAACAGTTGTGGCAAACGGGCTTAGCTGCTCCGAGGCACGTGGGATCCTCCCGACCCAGGGGTTGAACCCGTGTCTTTTGCACTGGCAGACAAATTCTTTACCACTGAGCCACCAGGGAGGCCCGAAACGACTTTTTAAATGTAATTTTCAGTTGTTGGGCTCTTGTATTTTCTCCATCCAAAAGCTCTGAAGCTCTCTGCTATATAAGAACAGCACTTAAATCAATAGAAAAAGTAGTTAACTTGGATGTGAGGGGGAAATCTATAGCCATAGGAGCGTATAGCTAATAACTGTGACTCATTGCTCTCCCCAATGCCATCAAATTCAAAAGCATATATTAAAACTTCAGTTAAACTAGCTAAAGGCTCTCTTGTGTGTCATCTACTTATGAGCAGAACCAATAATAGTCTTTGTTGAACTGACTGAAGCTTCTCAGTGTTAAATTCATTTTGTGAATAGAGTAGAAATAAAATATTCTTCAACACTTTAGAAACTGACAAATAGAAAAGCTGTTCAAGTCCAATGCTCTTTTTAGATCTTTGCTTTCTAAAATCAACTGACCAGCTAATTGAAATGTTAGCATGTGAAACCAATTCTGCTTGCTGCTTCCACTTCTCTTCCAGATCGTGAGCTCCGTCAGTGAGAAACTGTGTCATTTCCTATCTGAAACCTTAGAGCTTACAAAACAAAGACAGCCCCCAGTAAATTATTGAGTGAATTTGAATGACTAGCAAATAGGGACAAAAGTGAAGTATTATCACCAGTACTGTGGAGTCAATCCAGATAAGGTTGTCTACTCCTATCCTCTCTCCTACAATCGCTACTTCACACCCTTGAATAAGCATGGTTTGATTTTGCCTATATGCTTGGGGGGTGTGTGTGTGTATACAGCATGAATGATTCCATGGGGTACCCACCTTACAAACTCACCTTCTCTTCCATCTCTAGTTTAGGATCAGGAAGATGTAAAAGGCAGTCATAACTTTCCTGCACCTTCCATAAAGGCAGTATTTTACATAATTTATATGTCCATTAAGTATTTTCCTCAGGATATATGATTCCTTTATATTGAATTTCTAATTTCATACAATTAATTAACAGAAGGAAAAGATAAACATGAAAGTACTTTTAAAAGAGGGCATTGGCAGGACTCCCCTAGTAGTCCAGTGGTTAAGAATATACCTGCCAATGCAGGGGACATGTGTTCGATCCCTGGTCCAGGAAGATTCCACATTCTGCAGCGCAGTTAAGCCTGTACGCCACAACTACAGGGCGTCCACGCCCAGAGCGTGTGCTCTGCAGCGAGAGAAGCCACTGCCGTGAGTTTCCCACGCACCGTGACCAGAGAGTGGCCCCGCTCACTGCAGAGGGAAAGTGTGCAGGCAGCAAAGAAGACCCGCTCAGTCAAAAATAAGACAATAAAATGATTTCTTAAAAAACAAGAGGGCAGTGGCATAGGATGGGCAAATATCAGACCAACAACAGTAAACATTCTGTGGGAGTCAAGGCAGGAACACAACCTGAGCATGGACTTGGGAAACCTGGGTTCTAGGCCTGCTGCCCCTCTGAGTAGCTGGAAGAAATATACTGGTCCTTGGGTCCTTGTTTGTGTCCTCATCTGGAAAATGAGGGGGCTCGGTGACCTTTAAGATTCCTTCCAATTCTGTGGTTCCATGTGTCACGTGACTTTTAAATAACAGAGTACTTGAATTGCCAAAACTTAAGCCTTAAGCCTTTTTTGTTTTGTTCTATTGTGCCTTCACCACATCGTTGTGATGTAAACATGAGTTTTCAGAATTTCCATTTTTCAAATGGGAGTCTGAGCCGGGTGACTTTGGGTCATATGATAGATTGCCTAACCTCATTTTAGACAGCTTCCTTAGATCATCAGATGTTTAAGAGAAAAACAATCTAGTCTCTTTAAGACAAGAGAGCTTATTCTATACCACTGTTACATTGGTCTCATCAGTTATCCCCTAGCTTTTCCAGTCACGTTAAACTGAGTAACCCTACTTTTCACAGTTCCCCCACCAGCCTGTTATTTGCAGTGATCTCTAGAACAACTGCCAAGTGAAAATTCCCATGCATGCTTCATAGAATGAGTTTCTATCATAATCCCCCTTTCACAAGGAACTCCCCAGTTTTGCCCCCTTGCCAATACTAGAGCACTCTTCTAGATTCTTAAAATTTACCTACTCCTTCACCCTGAATCTGCCTGCAATGCAGGAGACACTGGGTCAGTTCCTGGGTCAGGAAGATCTGCTGGAGAAGGAATAGGCTACCCATTCCAGTATTCTTGGGCTTCTCTTGTAGCTCAACTGGTAAAGAATCCACCTGCAATGCAGGAGACTTGGGTTCCATCCCTGGATTGGGAAGATCCCCTGAAGAAGGGAAAGCCTACCCACTCCAGTATTCCGGCCTGGAGAATTCCGTGGGATGTATAGACCATGGGTATCAAAGAGTCAGACATGACTGAGTGACTTTCACTTTCACTTTCTCCACCCTAAACACTGGATCACTACTCCTTCCGTTAGCATTTTAAAGTTTCGAGGGATGGACCATTCATGGGGTTCTCAAGGCAAGAATACTGAAGTGGTTTGCCATTCTCTTCTCCAGTGGACCACATTTTGTCAGAACTCTCCACCATGACCTGTCCGTCTTGGGTGGCCCTACACTACATGTTTCATAGCTTCACTGAGTTAGACAAGGCTGTGGTCCACGTGATCAGATTGGTTAGTTTTCTGTGATTGTGGTTTTCAGTCTTTCTGCCCTGTGATGGAGAAGGATAAGAGGCTTATGGAAGCTTCCTGCTGGGAGAGACTGACTGAGGGGGAAACTGGGTCTTGTTCTGATGGGCGGGGCCATGCTCAGTAAATCTTTCATCCAATTTTCTGTTGATGGGCAGAGCTGTGTTCCCTGCCTGTTGTTTGACCTGGGGCCAAACTATGGTGGAGGTAATGAGGATAATGGCGACCTCCTTCCAAAGGTCCCATGATGCACTGCTGCACTTAGTGCCCCCAGCCCTTCAGCAGGCCACTGCTGACCCACGCCTCCCCAGAGACTCCTGGACACTCACGGGCAAGTCTGGGGCACTCTCTCGTGGGGTCACTGCTCCTTTCTCCTGGGTCCTGATGTGGACAAGGTTCTGTTTGTGCCCTCCAAGAGTCTGTTTCCCAGTCCTGTATAAGTTCTGGCTGCTCTATTGTGGGGTTAATGGCGACCTCCTCCAAGAGGGCTTATGCCATATCCAGGTCTGCAGCACCCAGAGCCCCTGGCCCTGCAGCAGGCCACTGCTGACCTGGACCTCCTCAGGAGACACTCACACACAGTTCTGGCTCAGTCTTTGTGAGGTCTCTAGGTCCTGATGTACACATGGTTTGTTTGAGCCCTCTGAGTGTCTCTGGCAGGTATGAGATTTGGTTCTAAATGTGATTTCGCCACTCTACCATCTTGCTGGGGCTTCTCCTTTGCTTTTGGACATGGGGCATTTTTTTTGGTGAGGTCCAACATTCTCCTGTCTATGGTTGTTCAGCAGTGAGTTGTGATTTTGGGTTCTCACAGGAGAAGATGAGCGCACATCCTTCTACTCTGCCATCTTGGAGTCAACCAAGTTGCGACAGAATGTGGTCCACTGGAGAAGGGAATGGCAACCGCTTCAGTGTTCTTGCCTTGAGAACCCCATGGACAGTATGAAAAGGCAAAATGATAGGGTACTGAAAGGGGAACTGCCCAGGTCGGTAGGTGCCCAATATGCTACAGGAGATCAGTGGAGAAATAACTCCAGAAAGAATGAAGAGATGGAGCCAAAGCAAAAACAACGCCCAGTTGTGGATGTGACTGGTGATGAAAATAAAGTCTGATGCTGTAAAGAGCAATATTGCATAGGAACCTGGAATGTTAGGTCCATGAATCAAGGCAAATTGGAAGTGGTCAAACAGGAGATGGCAAGAGTGAACATTGATATTTTAGGAATCAGCAAACTAAAATGGACTGGAATGGGTGACTTTAACTCAGATGACCATTATATCTGCTACTGTGGACAAGAATCCCTTAGAAGAAATGGAGTAGCCATTATAGTCAACAAAAGAGTCCAAAATGCAGTCTCAAAAATGACAGAATGATCTCTGTTTGTTTCCAAGGCAAACCATTCAATATCATGGTAATTCAAGCCTATGCCCCAACCAGTAATGCTAAAGAAGCTGAAGTTGAACGGATCTATGAAGACCTACAAGACCTTCTAGAACTAAAAGCCAAAAAAGATGTCCTTTTCATTATAGGAGACTGGAATGCAAAAGTCGGAAGTCAAGAAACACCTGGAGTAACAGGCCAATTTGGCCTTGGAGTACAAAACGAAGCAGGTCAAAGGCTACAGAGTTTTGCCAAGAGAATGCACTGGTGGTCATAGCAAACATCCTCTTCCAACAACACAAGAGAAGACTCTACACATGGACATCACTAGATGGTCAATACTGAAATCAGATTGATTATATTTTTTGCAGCCAAAGATGGAGAAGCACTATACAGTCAGCAAAAACAAGACCGGGAGCTGACTGTGGCTCAGATCATGAACTACTTATTGTCAAATTCAGACTTAAAATGAAGAAAGTAGGGAAAACCATTAGACCATTCAGGTATGACCTAAATCAATTCCCTTATGATTATACAGTGGAAGTGACAAATAGATTCAAGGGATTAGATTTGATAGAGTGCTTGAAGAACTATGGGCAGAGATTCATGACACCATACAGGAGGCAGTGATCAAGACCATCCCCAAGAAGAAGAAATGCAAAAAGGCAAAATGGTTATCTGAGCAAGCCTTACAAATAGCTGAGAAAAGAAAAGAAGCAAAAGGCAAAGGAGAAAAGGAAAGATATACCCATTTGAATGCAGAGTTCCAAAGAATAGCAAGGAGAGATAAGCAAGTCTTCCTCAGTGATCAGTGCAAAGAAATGGAGGAAAACAATAGAATGGGAAAGATTAGAGATCTCTTTAAGAATATTAGAGATAACAAGGGAACATTTCATGAAAAAATGGGCACAATAAAGGACAGAAATGATATAGACCTAACAGAAGCAGAAGATATTAAGAAGAGGTGGCAACAATACACAGAAGATCTGTACAAACAAGATCTTCATGACCCAGATAACCATGATGGTATGATCATTCACCTAGAGCCAGACATCCTGGAATTCAAAGTCAAGCGGGCCTTAGGAAGCATCACTATGAACAAAGCTAGTGGAGGTGATGGAATTCCAGTTGAGCTATTTCAAATCCTGGAAGATGATGCTGTGAAAGTGCTGCACTTAATACGCCAGCAAATTTGGAAAACTCAGCAGTGGCCACAGGACTGGAAAAGATCAGTTTTCATTCCAACCCCAAAGAATGCTCAAACTACCACACAACTGTACTCATCTCACATGCTAGTAAAGTAATGCTCAAAATTCCAAGCCAGGCTTCAATAATATGTGAATGGTGAACTTCCCGGTGTTCAAGCTGGATTTAGAAAAGGCAGAGGAACCAGAGATCAAATTGCCAACATCTGCTGGATCATAGAAAAAGCAAGAGAGTTCCAGAGAAACATCTATTTCTGCTTTATTGTCTATGCCAAAGCCTTTGACTGTGTGGATCACAACAAACTGTGGAAAATTCTGAAAGAGATGGGAATACCAGACCACCTGACCTGCCTCCTGAGAAATCTGTATGCAGGTCAAGAAGCAAAAGTTAGAACTGGACATGAAACAACAGACTGGTTCCAAATCGGGAAAGGAGTTCATCAAAACTGTATATTGTCACCCTGCTTATTAACTTATATGCAGAGTACATCATGAGAAATGCTGGACTGGAGGAAGCACAAGCTGGAATGAAGATTGGTGGGAGAAATATCAATAACCTCAAATATGCAGATGATACCACCCTTATGGCAGAAAGTGAAGAACTAAAGAGCCTCTTGATGAAGGTGAAGGAGGAAAGTGAAAAAGTTGGCTTAAAGCTCAACATTCAGAAAACTAAGATCATGGCATCCTGTCCCATCACTTCATGGCAAATAGATTGGGAAGCAATGGAAACAGTGAGAAACTCTACTTTTGGGGGCTCCAAAATCACTGCAGATGGTGACTGCAACCATGAAATTAAAAGATGCTTGCTCCTTGGAAGAAAAGCTATGATTAAGCTAGAAAGCATGTTAAAAAGCAGAGACATTAATTTGCTAACAAAGGTCCATCTAGTCAAAGCTATGGTGTTTCAGTAGACATGTATGGATGTGAGAGTTGGACTATAAAGAAAGCTGAGCATCGAAGAATTGATGCTTTTGAACTACCGTGGTGGAGAAGACTCTTGAGAGTCCCTTGGACTGCAAGGAGATGTAACCAGTCCATCCTAAAGGAGACCAGTCCTGAGTGTTCATTGGAAAGACTAATGCTCAAGCTGAAACTCCAGTACTTTGGCCGCCTGATGCAAAGAACTGACTCATTGGAAAGGCCCTGATTCTGGGAAAGACTGAAGGCAGGAGGAGAAGGGGATGACGGAGGATGAGATGGTTGGGTGGCATCACTGACTCAATGGACATGAGTTTTAGTAAACTCTGGGAGTTGGTGATGGACAGGGAGGCCTGGCGTGCTGCAATCCATGGGGTCACAAAGAGTCGGACACAACTGAGCAACTGAACTGAACTGAACTGAAGCCAGTAATCCAAATCCAGAGCTGTCTAAGAGATGTAGTTTTGTTTTAAATAAAACGGCACTCCCCTCCTTAGTCCCAGCTAAGAGAGGCCTCCACCCTGGATCCTAGGTTTCAGTGAAAGTGAAGTCACTCAGTCGTGTCTTTGCGACCCTGTGGACAGTAGCCTGCACCAGGCTCCTCCATCCATGGGATTTTCTAGGCAAGAGTACTGGAGTGGGTTGCCACTTCCTTCTCCAGGGAATCTTCCCCACCCAGGGATCGAACCCAGGTCTCTCACATTGTAGACAGATGCTTTACCATCTGAATCACCAGGGAAATCAGAGGGTGTTGCAAACACATACTGTGCTGATGAACACCTGAGCACCTCTGTCTCAATATCTGGTGCTCAGCACGACCTACTGTAGCCTATAACCCTACATATCTGCTCTAGTGACCAACACAATCCCAGGGAAACACCTCATCGAATCTCCTGCTAGAAATATTGTCAGTTACTGCCCCAAACATCAGAGTCAGGTATTCAGTTGAGTATGAGGAGAGTTGAGCGCAAGCAGTAAATTCATTAGGTAATAGAAAAGAAATTCACTTGTCAAATCCTTCTTCTCAAATATCATGAATATAATAGTTTAGGGGTTTTTTGGCTGCACTGGGTCTTCGTTTCAGTACTAGGGCTTTCTCTAGTTGCAGTGCCCAGGCTCAAGAGCACACAGACTCAGTAGTTACAGCACACGCGGGCTTAGTTGCTCGGAGGCATGTGGAATCTTAGTTCCCTTTCCAGGAGTTGAACCTGAAACCCCTGCTTTGGAAAGTGGATTCTTGATCATCAGACCACCAAGGAAGTCCCTACAATAGATTCTTACAGAAAAAATACTCCTCTTTTCCACTCCAGATCCTGAATCCTTCTTTCCAGAGGTAATGCTTTTGAGTTTTTGCCACAATTCCTCTTTTTCATATAAGCCATATACAACCATTTACATAATGTTTATATTGTAGTTGTTATTATAAGTAATCTTGAGGTGATGTAAAGAACATGGGAGGATATACATAAGTTGTATGCAAATACTACACCACATAATATCCATGAATTTTGGTATCTATGGGCAGCCCTGGAACCCATCAGCGTGGATACTGAGGGATGACTGTATGTCTTTATTACTTATCCAGCATTGTTAGCTCATCAACAGAACACCTAGGTATGAAATTCTGTTGTCTTTCATAGTTTGCCCATATGAAAACCACAGCTTTCACCTACTTTTTCAACTTGGATGTTGTATTAGTCAGCTTGGATTGTCCTAAGATACCACAGACTAGGTGACTTAGACAACGCTTATTTCCTCCTGGTTTTGGAGGCTGAAAGTCTAAGGCTAAGGTGCCGTGGGGTTGGTTTCTGAGGAGCCTTCTCTTCTTGGTTTGCATGTAGCTGCCTTCTTGCTCTGTCCTCACATGGCCTTTCTTCCATGGACATGCAGAAAGATTTCTGGTGTCTCCTCCTCTTATAAGCACACCATTCTTAGATTAGGACCTCATTCTTTTGACCTGTTTAATTACCTCCTTAAAGGCCCTATCTCCAAAGACAGTCATACTGAGGGTTAGTGCTTCAAAATGTGTATTTAGTAGGGGATACAATTCAGTCCATCAGAGGTGCGATATATGAAGGTGTATTTGTTGAGGTAGAAACATAGAACATGCTTTACTTAACAGTTTTTTAGCTTAATTTAGATACTTAGACATATGGCTTGTGGTTCTCCATTTATACTTTTGACCTTGACCATACAAACATAAGAAACAGGCCAGCAACAAAGAATATGCTACAATTTGTGGCTAAGAGTGGCTTTCATCAAACCCAAGGGGTATTTCCAGAAGAGTTTGTCAATGAATAATGCTGTCTTTCAATGGGATGAGCTATGTGACACAGCAAACTCCCTGTTGGGGCTTCCTGGTAGCTCAGATTTTGGTAAAGAATCCGCCCACAGTGTTGGAGACCTGGGTTCAGTCCCTGGATGGGAAGATCCCCGGAAAAGGGAATGGCAACCCATTCCAGTATTCTTGCCTGGAGAATTTCCATGGACAGAGGAGCCTGGCGAGTTGTAGCCCATGGGTGGCAAAGAGTCTAACATGACTGAGCAACTAACACCTTCACTTTCTAACTCCTTGTCACAGGACCTATTAAAGCAGACGATGGATGACTAAATGGCAGAAATACTGGGAATTGATGCCCATGCAGAGTAGAAGGTTAACTAGTTGATTGCCAAGACCCCTCCCAACTTTAAAATCCTGCACACTCTTTTTTCTAGAAATACAGGCTCTCTTCCTTAGCTATATCTTTTCAAAAACATTAGCTTTTTAATGCTGAAATCAGAGAAGTTTTTCTACGGTTATTAGTTTCTTCAGAACATTTGGCTTAATGTCAGCCACAGTTTTTGAGTTGCATGCGCTTTCAAAGACAAGATTTTTGGCATCAAATATTTCAGGTTAAGTAGTAAAACCGTGGCTTAATAAAAACAAAACAAAGTGCATTGCTTTCTGTAAGGGTAACTCAGATATCTAACATCAAAATAAGGTATTTGCTTCTGATAAAGTCACCCATCATGAGAGGACATTACAACAGAAAATACTATTCTCCAGAAAATAGCTCATAAACACATGTGGGGAACTTGAATGTATTATTTAGCAAGAACTAACAATGGAAAGGCTGGAATTACTGATGGTCTTCACTACCCCAGAGAGCTTTTTTTAGTAATGAGAATTTTCCTAATTTGTACAGGAAAGGGGAAACAACTGTGTTGTACGAAGTATGAAAAGACCTTAATGGTAGGTCCCCTAATCCTTTCAACTCGTTGTACTAGTAAGGAAACATACTTGGAGAGGAGTCACACAGCTGGTTACTAGTGAAACCAAGACTGAATCATTGCTCTCCTGCTCCCAGTCCAGTCTTTGTTCCGTATGCTACACAGGCATGGCCAGTTCATTAAACAATTTTGGACCTGAAGTGAAAGTGTTAGTCTCTTTGTCATGTCCGACTCTTTGTGACCCCATGGACTGTAGCCCACCAGGCTCCTCTGTCCATGGCATTCTCCAGGCAAGAGTACTGGAGTGGGTTCCCATTTCCTTCTGCGGATCTTCCCAACCCAGGGATCGAACCGGGGTCTCCTGTACTGCAGCCAGATTATTTCCCACTGAGCCACCAGGAAAGCCTATTTTGAACCCAGACTCCCAATATTAAGGATCAAAAGCACACTGGATAGAAAAATGGCCTTTTCCCTAAGCAAAATAAAACAAAATTTACCTAACAAAGTACCTAATGTTGTGATGATCATTTCTGTTTCTGAGTTCTATTATTCTAGGTATTGAATCATATGAATAGTTCAGAATTCTCTGACTAGAGGACCGTCAATTTCTCTCTCTCTTTCAACAAGTTGACATTCAAATTCTTCCATCCCTCTTCTTTCAGTCACTGTTTATTCTTTCTTTATTAAAAAAACAAAAGCAAACAAAAAACCTGTAGACATATAGAACCCTTTTCAACAAAATGTGCTAATACATCACAGCACTTAGATCAGAAAATTATGTTTGAAGTTTAATATAGAGGGCTCCAAAGGAAATCCCTTGAAGATAAACATACACATATCCAAAAATATAGGAAAACTACAAAACTTCCAGTGGGAAAAAAGAGAGTTGGAAACCATAAAAGGTAACTTCATTTGCAAAACAGACTGTGGAGGGAACTGAAACACAAAGGAAAAAGCACCAAAAACTGGAACTTAAGTTAAATCCTCCTAGAAGGGGAGTGAGGCAGACCAATGCTGAAGGCTCAGAGTGGTAAAAGCAGAAAACCCAAAACAGGAAATGAAAGTCAAGTGACAAAAGACAAAGGGAAATTAAGCATTCTTTATATAAGGAACTAGAGGGATAAAAAGGAAAATATTACCTTATTCGGTGTTAGAGGGGGAAAATGCACACTCACTAGCCCATCCACACAGATTCCGAGGGAGTCAGCGCTGCTCCATGGGAACAGGCTGGCCGCCGGCTCCCAAGAGGCCTCCGGCCTGGCATTTGTTACTGAAGGGGAATTATCTCCAAAAGCCCCAATTTCCTGAATTGTGAGTTGAAGTTGGTAACAGTGGTTCCTAAAAGATTAATTCAGACAATGTTCATAAAGCACTAAGCATAATACTGCTGCTGCTGCTGCTGCTGCTGCTGAGTCACTTCAGTCTTGTCCGACTCAGTGTGACACCAGAGACGGCAGCCCACCAGGCTCCCCCGTCCCTGGGATTCTCCAGGCAAGAACACTGGAGTGGGTTGCCATTTCCTTCTCCAATGCATGAAAGTGAAAAGCGAAAGTGAAGTCGCTCAGTCGTGTCCGACCCTCAGCGACCCCATGGACTGCAACCCTCCAGGCTCCTCCATCCATGGGATTTTCCAGGCAAGAGTACTGGAATGGGGTGCCATTGCCTTCTCCAAGCATAATACTAGTTCCTAGTAAATACTGGCTGTGTGGTAGCTGTTATTAACATCATTCCAAACTTACTTCTCCAAATGTTACTCTTTCTTTATATGATTATTTATTACAGATAATAATCTGGTAGTTATATGACCTTGAAATATATAGGTAACTACCCTCCCAGGTCATCATTTGTAATATGTTTTCATCAGCACCCTTGACAATGGACCATTAGCGACAAATTTTACTAACTCAAATTTATAATAACAAAACAGAAGCAGCTTAAGCAGTATTACCTACGTGATAACAGTAAACAAGTGCCTTATCTGAAGACAAGACCTACACTTCTGAGTCCTGTACTCTACCCAGGATGTCCTGCTAAGACAAAAATAGCTACTTAGTTATTTTACATTCTTATTTATAACTAATATCAAGAAGCATAATCTCAACAATGATTTAGACTGATTTAATTTGTAGAAAGAAATCTACATTTGCTTGTCAGTATTAAATACTTCTTAAAAGGAATGCCTAAAGCACCATTTATATTTTCAAACTGAGGACAGCAAACATTGAAGGTACAGAAGCCTTTAATAAATAATTACTACATATTATAACAAAAACAGTACTATAAAAATTTCACACGTTGACACACTCATTAGAAAAACCTCCTGATCTTCCATACCCTAGAAATGTATATGTTTTATTTATTTGGTCTTATTTTCTGCCCCTCCAATATACTAATATAAATACTAGTGATGTTAATAGCTAATCTTCTTCCTTTTTCCTTACACTTTCCCTCCCTTGCAAATCTCTGACTTTCAGTTATAAGACATCACATAGAAGAAGGATGTAAACTGATGTTTGGTCTGCTGAGTGAGCATTTATCTATCCCAAACACTATAGTGGACACCAGAAAAGCCAGACAACTAAAGGTGGTATACATCCAGAATTGGGGTTCCCAGATTTAGAGTTCTGGGCTCAGTAAATTTTCAAAAATTTGAAGGGATGGGCATCAAGATGCTACCATCTAATTTGCCAAGTAAGAACATTTAAAACAATTACTACCATTCTTTACTAAAAAATGTGAACTTTAAGAAAAGCCTAGTAGGCAGGACTAAAACACCAGACTAAAGGCAATCAACAAGAAATGATAAATGACAACCTTAAAACTTTTCCTCATTTTGTTGGAGACCAGTAAAAATGGACTGGTATAGTTCTATGGCCTGGTCTCTGAGAGAGGCTCCAGAGACTTCCCAAGAATCATTTTGGGGCCAAATAAATGTAAAATAGCTTCCCTGGTGACTCAGCGGTAAAAGAATCCAGCTGCAATACAGGAGACGAAGGAGACACGGGTTCGATCCCTGGGTCAGGAAGATCCCCTGGAGGAGGAAAAGGCACTCCACTCCACTATTCTTGCCTGGAGAA
This sequence comes from Ovis aries, assembly GCF_016772045.2. Classification (NCBI taxonomy): domain Eukaryota; kingdom Metazoa; phylum Chordata; class Mammalia; order Artiodactyla; family Bovidae; genus Ovis; species Ovis aries. The sequence continues at coordinate 70,495,651 of NC_056065.1, forward strand.
TCCCATGACAGAGGAGCCTGGTGGGCTACAGTCCATGGGGTTGCGAAGTTGGACACGACCTAAGTGACTGAGCACGCGCACGCACACACACACACGTAAAATACAAACCTAATCAGATGACATTTATTGAGAGGTCACTGCGCCCCAGACCCTATGCTAAGGAGGGATGACCTTCCGATGATTGAGTAGAGGAGGGTGCCCCTGCTGCTTTCTCATTCTAATCACCATGAAAGCAAGGAAGACCAGAAAGAACTCACTGGTGAGCTGCTCTTTCCAAAAACATGACCTCCATATGAAATTTTAAAACTCCAACGTAACAAAGACCTGAGCAGCTCTTGGGAGGCCTTTGTAGCGGGATCTAGCCACAGCTAGGATTGTAAGTTCTTTCACAAAGGGACAGAAAGTTACCCCTTTTTTTGCCACAAGTGTCTGTGCTGTGATAAAGCACTGCTTTGACCAGGGTACTGGGCCTGGTCTGAGACCACAACAGCCAGACCGTTATGACAAACCAAAAATAGCCCCATAATCTAAATCAAGATACATGGCGAGTGACCCACCCTGAGTCACCCAGACCCATTTGTTACATACTTTATTTTTGGATAAATTCAGTGGGTACTGAAAGTGTTTCGTTTGCTGCTTTTTCCTCTCCAAATAAGAGGACGAAGAAAGGAACTAAGTCATGTGGTTTTGTTTAACTTAGCGTGAAGGTTGCAACCAGTATAGATGATGTGAGTCCTCAGGTTTGCAAAGCCCATGGCTAATTGGTTGGGATGATGTGTCTCTCTGGCCTTAGTAAACTGCCAAAAAAGAGCTCACAATCTGTTGCATAAAAAATTTTTTCTCCCAGGAATACGTGTTTATCAGTCCAAGATTTTTGTTGCCACTCAGGGTGAGAAAGTACAAGTAAATGAGACTGTCAGTGTGGAACAGAACGTAGTGGAGAGCTTATTTGCCTTATTTAGGCTTATTTCAGATTTAGGATGTGGATTAGTTGTCTAAGTGTTTATAATTTGTCTTGTAAATCTTCTAAATGTTTCATGTTAGTGAATGTGTTATATTAATCTCTCAGATTATAAAGTGTCTGCCTGCATACAGGAGACCCGGGTTTGATCCCTGGATCAGGAAGATCCCCTGGAGAATGAAATGGCAGCCCACTCCAGTACTCTTTCCTCCATGGCTGGAGGAGCCTGGTAGGCTACAGTCCATGGGGTCGCAAAGAGTCAGACATGACTGAGCAACTTCACTTTCATCCTTTAAAGTGATTTCCCTGATTCTTTACCATTGTCTGGTCCTCCTATCACTGCAGATATATATCCTAGCGTTCTCCTTCCATTCACTGCCTTCTCTTTGCTCTTCCAAAACATCAAGGTCCTTCTCACCTCAAAAACTTTGCATTTGCTATTTCCTGCACCAGCAGTACCCTCAGTATCATCCGTACATAGATGGCTCCTTGTTTCTTAAATCTCTATTCAATATCATTCCTTGGAGCAGCCTTCCCTGGCCACCTTGGCTAAATAAACCCATCCCTAAGAGTCCCTCTCTAGTGCCTCACCTTGTCTTGCTATTTTTACAGAATATCTAAGAAGATCTTGCTCACTTATTTGTTAACGTACAATTTACCTTCTCTATCATGAAAGCCCTATGAGAACCAGGAGTCTCTCTTGTTCATTCCTACAGCCCAGCACTGAAACAGCGTCTGACACGTAGCAGCGCTCAACAAATATTTGTTGAGCAAATGGTTGCATGAAAGGATAGAAGGACTCCCCAGCGTTTTCATATTTTGTGACCCTTATCCCACAGAGTTCATGACAAGATGGCACAAAGGCTAAAGTACTTTCCTTGATTCTCTCGATAATTGTATCAATAAATATAGGCCAAATGACTCATGATGTAAGTTTTCTGGCATGGCTTCCTGTGATTGCCACATCTCTACTTCACTGAAGTTATATTGCTCAGTCGGAGACAGCAATCAGATAAGAACACAAACAAAATTTTAATATGAAAAGGAAAGGTTAGATGTAGTGATTTAGAACAGGATAGACTTCTTTTTTCCTTCTTCTATGTGGCACGTTGGATCTTTGTTCCCTGACCAGGGACCGAATCCATGCCTCCTGCAGTGGAGACTTGAAGTCCTAACCACTGGACCACCAGGGAATTCCCAAAACTTCTTAAAGTACAAATATCTAATTTAAATCAACAGCTAGCTTGATTATTATTTGTAGGGGAAAAAACCCACTAAAAACAAGAGGCCCATCTTTCTTCATTTCTAAAATATTGATATGGAAGTTCCAACCAATTGGAAAGATAAGAAAAGGAAATAAATGATACAGCTATTTTAAAGTAAGACAAAACTATCTTTATAGATAATAATTATCTACCAGGAAAACTTAAGGTAGTTTTCTAAAGGGAATAATAATGGAGTTTAGTGAGGTACAGTTAAGAAATTATAATCAGAAATAGTATTTAGAAAACATGGAGGAAAAAAATAGCTAAAGAATATTATAGGTGCTAATAGACTAGAGTTTTTTTTCCTTTTCCTAGTGTCCAAACATGATATTAATCTTAGACTGTAGAATATGCTGTGGGTTTTAATATAATATTGTGTTTTCCTATGAAAAAGCATAACATCACTTGTTCATTCTGCTATCATTTATCAGTTCAGTTCAGTTCAGTTGCTCAGTCGTGTCCAACTCTTTGTGACCCCATGAATTGCAGCACACCAGGCCTCCCCGTTCATCACCATCTCCCGGAGTTCACTCAGACTCACATCCATCGAGTCCGTGATGCCATCCAACCATCTCATCCTCAGTCATCCCCTTCTCCTCCTGCCCCCAATCCCTCCCAGCATCAGAGTCTTTTCCAACGAGTCAACTCTTCACATCAGGTGGCCAAAGTACTGGAGTTTCAGCTTTAGCATCATTTCTTCCAAAGAAATCCCAGGGCTGGTCTCCTTCAGAATGGACTGGTTGGATCTCCTTGCAGTCCAAGGGACTCTCAAGAGTCTTCTCCAACACCACAATTCAAAAGCATCAATTCTTCAGTGCTCAGCCTTCTTCACAGTCCAACTCACATCCATACATGACCACAGGAAAAACCATAGCCTTGACTAGCCAGACCTTAGTCGGCAAAGTAATGTCACTGCTTTTGAATATACTATCTAGGTTGATCATAACTTTCCTTCCAAGAAATAAGCGTCTTTTAATTTCATGGCTGCAATCACCATCTGCAGTGATTTTGGAGCCCCAAAAAATAAAGTCTGACACTGTTTCCACTGTTTCCCCATCTATTTCCCATGAACTGATGGGACCAGATGCCATGATCTTCGTTTTCTGAATGTTGAGCTTTAAGCCAACTTTTTCACTCTCCTCTTTCATTTTCATCAAGAGGCTTTTTAGCTCCTCTTCACCTTCTGCCATAAGGGTGGTGTCATCTGCATATCTGAGGTTATTGATATTTCTCTCAGCAATCTTGATTCCAACTTGTGTTTCTTCCAGTCCAGTGTTTCTCATGATGTACTCTGCATAGATGTTAAATAAGCAGGGTGCCAATATACAGCCTTGGCGTACTCCTTTTCCTATTTGGAACCAGTCTGTTGTTCCATGTCCAGTTCTAACTGTTGCTTCCTGACCTGCATACAGATTTCTCAAGAGGCAGGTCAGGTGGTCTGTTATTCCCATCTCTTTCAGAATTTTCCACAGTTTGTTGTGATCCACACAGTCAAAGGCTTTGGCATAGTCAATAAAGCAGAAATAGATGTTTTTCTGGAACTCTCTTGCTTTTTTGATGATTCAGTGGATGTTGGCAATTTGATCTCTGGTTCCTCTGCCTTTTCTAAAACCAGCTTGAACATTGGGAAGTTCATGGTTCACGTATTGCTGAAGCCTGGCTTGGAGAATTTTGAGCATTACTTTGCTAGCATGTGAGATGAGTGCAACTGTGTGGTAGTTTGAGCATTCTTCTGCATTGCCTTTCTTTGGGATTGGAATGAAAACTGACCTTTTCCAGTCCTGTGGCTACTGCTGAGTTTTCCAAATTTGCTGGCATATTGAGTGCAGCACTTTCACAGCATCATCTTTCAGGATTTGAAATAGCTCAACTGGAATTCCATCACCTCCACTAGCTTTGTTCGTAGTGATGCTTTCTAAGGCCCACTTGACTTCACTTTCCAAGATGTCTGGCTCTAGATTAGTGATCACATCATCATGATTATCTGGGTCGTGAGGATCTTTTTTGCACAGTTCTTCTGTGTATTCTTGCCACCTCTTCTTAATATCTCCTGCTTCTGTTAGGTCCATACCATTTCTGTCCTTTATCGAGCCCATCTTTGCATGAAATGTTCCCTTGGTATCTCTAATTTTCTTGAAGAGATCTCTAGTCTTTCCCATTCTGTTCTTTTCCTCGATTTCTTTGCATTGATCACTGAAGAAGGCTCTCATCTCTTCTTGCTATTCTTTGGAACTCTGCATTCAGACTCTTATATCTTTCCTTTTCTCCTTTGCTTTTCACCTCTCTTCTTTCCACAGCTATTTGTAAGGCCTCTGCAGACAGCCATTTTGCTTTTTTGCATTTCTTTTCCATGGGGATGGTCTTGATCCCTGTCTCCTGTACAATGTCACGAACCTCATTCCATAGCTCATCAGGCACTCTATCTATCAGATCTAGGCCCTTAAACCTATTTCTCACTTCCACTGTATAATCATAAGGGATTTGATTTAGGTCATACCTGAATGGTCTAGCGGTTTTCCCTACTTTCTTCAATTTGAGTCTGAATTTGGTAATAAGGAGTTCATGATCTGAGCCACAGTCAGCTCCTGGTCTTGTTTTTGTTGACTGTATAGAGCTTCTCCATCTTTGGCTGCAAAGAATATAATCAATCTGATTTCGGTGTTGACCATCTGGTGATGTCCATGTGTAGAGTCTTCTCTTGTGTTGTTGGAAGAGGGTGTTTGCTATGACCAGTGCATTTTCTTGGCAAAACTCTATTAGCCTTTTCCCTACTTCATTCCGAATTCCAAGGCCAAATTTGCCTGTTACTCCAGGTGTTTCTTGACTTCGTACTTTTGTATTTCAGTCCCCTATAATGAAAAGGATATCTTTTTTGGGTGTTAGTTCTAAAAGGTCTTATAGGTCATCATAAAACCATTCAACTTCAGCTTCTTCAGTGTTACTGGTTGGGGCATAGACTTGGATAACTGTGATATTGAATGATTTGCCTTGGAGACAAACAGAGATCATTCTGTCGTTTTTGAGATTGCATCCAAGTACTGCATTTAGGACTCTTTTGTTGACCATGATGGCTACCCCATTTCTTCTGAGGGATTCCTGCCCACAGTAGTAGATATGATGGTCATCTGAGTTAAATTCACCCATTCCAGTCCATTTTAGTTTGCTGTTTCCTAGAATGTCAACGTTCACCCTTGCCATCTCTTGTTTGACCACTTCCAATTTGCCTTGATTCATGGACCTGACATTCCAGGTTCCTATGCAATATTGCTCTTTACAGCATTGGATCTTGCTTCTATCACCAGTCACATCCACAACTGGGTATTGTTTTTGCTTTGGCTCCATCCCTTCATTCTTTCTGGAGTTATTTCTCCTCTGATCTCCAGTAGCATATTGGGCACCTAATGACCTGGGGAGTTCCTCTTTGGTATCCTATCATTTTGTCTTTTCATACTGCTAATATTTATACTCCTACTCTATTTATAATTTTGTAAATAAGAGTTTAAGAACTCTGTAGAAAACAAAAGAAAAGGAAGAGAATATGGTCCCTGCTATTGAAGACTTTATAATCATGTTGGAAAGAAATAATGTATGCATGTGAAATTATTAGAAAATTGCTTCTCGTAACATTTATTTAGTAAATACTCATTCAGCATCTATAATGAAAAGATCTTTTTGCAAGTTGTATGTGGAATAGTGGGAAGACTTATCATAAATATGATTAGAACTCAATCATTGCCATCTTGCAAGCCATTAGGGGGAATAAGGCATAAATCTTTATATTGATAAAGCAATTAAGCTGAACCTGGAAAGAGAAAGGAAGGCTTTCAGTGAATAGAGATAGAACAGATGGCATTCCAAGTGGAGGGCATGACTTTGGGTAAGAAGAGAACGTTTAGGACATGTTTGTGAATGCTGAGTAGTCCTGCTTGACTGGAAGACATATATACAAGAAAGGGACTGGAAGGTAAGACCAGAAGGAGAGATTGGAGCCTGGGTTTCAGGATGGGGGCCAAGGGAGTCTTGCATTCACAATTGCAGAGTTTAGATTATAATTTCTGAGCCTTCAAACATTTCAAAATAAGGGAGGATTGGGACTTCCCTGGTGGTCCAGTGGTTAAGAATCCACCATGCAATACAGGGGACGCAGGTTCAGTTCCTGGTCAGGGAAGTGAGATCTCACAGATCATGGAGCAACTACATCCCTGAAGAGCAGCTTCTGAGACCGCATAGTCTGAAGCCCATGCTTTGCAGCTACTGAAGCCCATTCACTCCAGAGCCCGCACATCGCAGCTATAGAGCCTGCATGCCACAGCTAGAGAGACTGTGCTCCACAACGAAGATCCTGCATGCTGCAACTGAAACCTGATATATAAACAAACATTTTAAAAATGAGAAAGGACCTTATAGCTTAGTTTTAGCAATATTTGTCTGATGGCAGTATATGGGTTGAGTCAAAGCATGAAGAGACAGAGGATGGAGAGTCTGTTAGGAAGCTTTGGAAAAATAAAAGAGCAAACGAAATGTTCACATATGAAGGGAAAGTTAGTCATATGATTTAAGTTAGGCAAACCTGCAAGGAGAGCCAACCAACCAGTCCATCCTAAAGGAAATCAGTCCTGGGTGTTCATTGGAAGGACTGATGTTGAAGCTGAAACTCCAATATTTTGGCCACCTGATGTGAAGAGCTGACTCATTTGAAAAGACTTTCCTCAGTGAAAGTCACTTAATTGGGTGTGGGATTAAGAGAAAGAGAGGCGTGCATAACTATTCACGTTTGAACTTTTTCCAGTGTAAGGGGCATGTTTTCTTTCACAGATATTCATAGGGAAGTTAGGAGACAGGGCTGGTTTGGGGGAGATGATTCACTTTTGAACTGAAGTACGATGGTGCGATCACTCCCCTAGAGCCATACATCCTGGAATGTGAAGTCAAGTGGGCCTTAGGAAGCATTACTATGAACAAAGCTAGTGGAGGTGATGGAATTCCAGTTGAGCTATTTCAAATCCTAAAACATGATGCTGTGAAAGTGCTCAATATGCCAGCAAATCTGGAAAACTCATTAGTGGCCAGGACTCTGCTGGACTTAGGACTGGAAAAGGTCAGTTTTCATTCCAATCCCAAAGAAAGACAATGCTAAAGAATGCTCAAACTACCGCACAATTGTACTCATCTTACACGCTAGCAAAGTAATGCTCAAAATTCTCCAGGACAGGCTTCAACAGTACATGAACCATGAACTTCCTGATGTTCAAGCTGGATTTAGAAAAGGCAGAGGAACCAGAGAATAAATTGCCAACATCTGTTGGATCATTGAAAGAGCAGAGAGTTTTAGAAAAACATCTACTTCTGCTTTGTTGACTATGCCAAAGCCTTTGACTATATGGATCTTCAAGAGATGGAATATCAGACCACCTGAACTGCCTCCTGAGAAATCTGTATGCAGGTCAAGAAGCAAAAGTTAGAACTGGACATGGAACAACAGACTGGTTCCAAATAGGGAAAGGAGTCCGTCAAGGCTGTATATTGTCACCCTGCTTATTTAACTTCTATGCAGAATACATCATGAGAAACGCTGGGCTGGATAAAGCACAAGCTGGAATCAAGATTGGTGGGAGAAACATCAATAACCTCAGATATGCAAATGACACCACCCTTATGGCAGAAAGTGAAGAAGAACTAAAGAGCCTCTTGATGAAATTGAAAGAGTAGAGTGAAAAAGGTGGCTTTAAACTCAACATTCAGAAAACTAAGATCATGACATCTGGTCCCATCACTTCATGGCAAATAGATGGGGAAGCAATGGAAACAGTGAGAAACTTTATTTTTGGGGCTCCAAAATCTCTGCACATGGTGACTGCAGCCATGAAATTAAAAGATGTTTGCTCCTTGGAAGAAAAGCTATAACCAAGCTAGACAGTATGCTAAAAAGCAGACATTAATTTGCTGACAAAGGTCCGTCTAGTCAAAGCTATGGTTTTTCCAGTAGTCATGTATGGTAGTGAGAATTGGACTATACAGAAAGCTGAGCACTGAAGAATTGATGTTTTTGAAATGTGGTGTTGGAGAAGACTCTTGAGAGTCCCTTGGACTGCAAGGAGATGTAACCAACCAGTCTATCCTAAAGGAAATCAGTTCTGAATATTCATTGGAAGGACTGACGTTGAAGCCCAAACTCCAATACTTTGGCCATCTTATGTGAAGAACTGACTCATTTGAAAAGGCCCTGATGCTGGGAAGGATTGAAGGAGGGAGGAGAAGGGGACAACAGAGGATGAGATGGCTGGATGGCATCACTGACTCAATGGCCATGAGTCTGAGTGAACTCCGGGAGGTGGTGATGGACAGGGAGGCCTGGCATGCTGCGGTCCACGGGGGTCGGAAGGAGTCGGACATGACTGAGTGACTGAACTGAACTGAACTGAACCAATACATTTGAAAGACTAGGAGAATTATCTGCATGATGAGACCCAGAAAATGGTTGAAAATATGAAGATAGAGTTCTGTAGGGAAGTTAGACTAGGGGTGAAGATCTGGGACTATCTGCATAGAGATGTTAGTTGAAACACTAGGATAATTTGAGGCCACCAGAAAGGAAGAATAGAAAATGAAGACAAACTGAATTGAGGAGAAATTTTGAGACATACTTGTGTTTTAAATGAGACAAAAGAGGAGCCAACTGAGGAGACAGAAGTAAGTTAGAGTTGGGAGGCAAAGTATTCCAGTCACTCCAAAGGGAAGGGAAGAAAATTTTCAAGGAAGTAGTGCACAGCTGCATCAAATTCATTAGGAAGATAAGCGAGGCTAGAATTCAAGGGAAGCTATTACTGGATTCACCAATGAGTTCCTTCTTATTAAGTAAAAATAAAAGATGCATTTTTAAAATTTTCACCAAGAACTTTATTGAACAGTGTATTCATCATTTTGTTCTGCTACCTTCTGCAATTTTTCAGGCAACCTCATAATTTATTCCTAAAACTTTTTATCTTTTTGAGCAAAAGTCTGTTTCAGGTCTTTTTTATAGTCTTCCATGGAATTGAAATGTTTTCCATTAAGAGAATTTTGTAAAGACCCAAGTAAATGGAAATCTGAAGCTGAAATGTCTGGTAAATATGGGGGATGAATCAGAACTTCCCAGCCAAGCTGTGACAATTTTTGCCTAGTCATCAAAGAAACATGCAGTCTTGCATCATTCTGATGGAAGATTTTTCTGTTGACTGATTTTTCTGTTTTCCATTGACTAATTCTGGATGCTTTTTGTCAAGTGGTACTTTTAGTTGGTCTAACTGAAAGTAATACTATTGGAATTAGTCGTTTGGTTTTCTAAAAGGACCTCATAATAGAGGACTCCCTTCCAATCACACCATAATACGCAATGTCACCTTCTTTGGATGAAGACCGGCCTTTGGTGTGGTTGGTGGTGGTTCATTTCATTTGCCCGTGATCTCTTCCATTCCACATTACTCTACAGTATCCAGTTTTCATTGCTTGTCACAATTTGTTTTAAAAACAGAATGTTTTTGTTATGTTTAAGTAGAGAATCACCCGCAGAAATACAGTCAAGCAGGTTTTTTTTCACTTCTGTGGAACCCAAATGTCAAAGTGATTAACATAACCAAGCTGGTGCAAGTGATTGTCAGTGTTTGATTTGGATATTCTGAGTATGTTGGTTATCTCCCGTGTGGTATAACATTGGTCGTTCTCTGTTCATGTCTTGATTTGATTGCTGTCAACTTCAACAAGTCTACCCAGCTGTGGAGCATCGTCCATTTAGAAACCTTCAGCCTGAAACTTCATAAACCACTTTTGACACATTCGATCCGTCATAGCACCTTCTCCATACACTGTACAAAACATTTTTTTCATTTCAGTTGCGTTGTTACCTTTCCTGAAATAATAAAGCATAATATGCCAAAAAGTTTGCTTTTTTTCTTCTATTGTCAACATCCAAATGGCTACACAAAAATTCATCCCTTTTGAGTTTTTAAAAAATGCACAGTGTGAAAACTGTCACAATATGGTCTAACAAAAATTGTTTCAAATGACGTTAAAGACAATAAAGTGCTACTAGAGCCATCTTATGGAAAAGAACTTATCGAACTTACTGGCCAACCCAAAGCATCTGGCAGTTACAGTGAGCATTTCAGAGTTTGCATATGTGTGGAGGGAGTGTAGGAAGGGAAGTCAGATTTGAATGGACAAGGTATGAGATAAAGGAAATAAAGGTTATTCTCCCAAGAAATTCAGTGGGAAAGGGAGGGAGGATCAACCTAGACAGCATATTAAGAAGCAGAGACGTTACTTTGCCAACAAAGGTCCGTCTAGTCAAAGCTATAGTTTTTCCAGTAGTCATGAATGGATGTGAGAGTTGGACTATAAAGAAAGCTGAGCACCGAAGAACTGATGCTTTTGAACTGTGGTGTTGGAGAAGATGCTTGAAAGTCCCTTGGACTGCAAGGAGATCCAACCACTCCATCCTGAAGGAAATCAGTCCTGAATATTCATTGGAAGGACTGATGCCGATGCTGAAACTTCAGTAGTTTGGCCACCTGATGCGATGAACTGACTCCTTAGAAAAGACCCTGATCCTGGAAAAGATTGAAGGCAGGAGGAGAAGGGGACGACAGAGGATGAGATGGTTGGGTGGCATCACTGACTTGATGACATGAGTTTGAGCAAGCTCCGGGAGTTGGTGATGGACAGGGAAGCCTGGTGTACTGCAGTCCATGGGGTCGCAAAGAGTCGGACACGACCAAGTGACTGAACTGAACTGAACTGAGAGGGAGGAAAGAGAAAAGACAGAGGTGTCTGACTAGTTTCTTTGTAGATGTCTCACCACTAAGTGGATAACTTGTCCATATTTTCAAATTACACACCAGTGCTATTTAGGGTCTGTCTATAAAGACTCGCGATATATTACATTGCCAACAAGTAGTCCCTGCTGACCTTGTGGAGCAGCATGGACTGGGTCGTAAGGAAGAATATGCAGAAGTGTAAATACAAGGGCAGCAAGAGACAGGTTCAGAGAAACTACTGTGAAGCAGCAAAGAACCACACAAAGTGCAGAGCCGGGAGTAATCACCTTGGTTCCTTGCCATCAGTGACCCCCTGTTCTATGCCAGCCACTGGGATCTGGTAGAGGGATGACTGTGGAGGGTGAGTATGGCCTCTGCTTCATGGTGAGATGTCTACTAGTAGCTTCCAACCTGGAATATTGTGGGGCTGGAACAGCAGGAGAGGTGTCCCCAAATGGCTGGCTTTTATGAGTCAGAGGGGGAAGAGAAGGCAACCTTCAACCTGCGTGGCACCAGCACAAGGACTGCCTGCCCGTGCGTGCGTGCCAAGTTGGCTCAGCCGTGTCTGACTCTTGGCGATCCTATGGGCTGTAGCCTTCCAGGCTTGTCTGTCCATGGGATTCTCCAGGCCAGACGACTGGAGTGGGTTGCCATGCCCTCCTCCAGGGGATCTTCCCCACCCAGGGATTGAACCTGTGTCTCTTATGTCTCCCGCATTAGCAGGCAGCTTCTTTACCACTAGCATCACCTGGGAAGCCTCCCTGTGAGCCAGCATAGTTCCCTCCTAACTACAGTGGATGTGGAGGGTTTAAGGGCGAATAAGCTCACAAAGGTGATCCTGAAAGCTAGTCATCAATCTTGGAGGTAGCTACCCCTCCTTAAAGCCTGAAGAAACAAAAAAAAAAGGTTTTTTTTTTCTGCTTGATTTTTGGTCAGTTCGGTTTAGTCGCTCAGTCGTGTTCGACTCTTTGCAAACCCATGAATCGCAGCACGCCAGGCCTTCCTGTCCATCACCAACTCCCGGATTTCACTCAGACTCATGCCCATCGAGTCAGTGATGCCATCCAGCCATCTCAGCCTCTGTCGTCCCCTTCTCCTCCTGCCCCCAATCCCTCCCAGCATCAGAGTCTTTTCCAATGAGTCAACTCTTCGCATGAGGTGGCCAAAGTACTGGAGTTTCAGCTTCAGCATCATTCCCTCCAAAGAACACCCAGGGCTGATCTCCTTCAGAATGGACTGGTTGGATCTCCTTGCAGTCCAAGGGACACTCAAGAGTCTTCTCCAACACCACAGTTCAAAAGCATCAATTCTTCAGCGCTCAGCCTTCTTCACAGTCCTACTCTCACATCCATACATGACCACAGGAAAAACCATAGCCTCGACTAGGTCACTCCACCACTATTTCTCTGAGTTGAAAGCAGAACTATTCTTCTGTGTCATGATCACACCACTGATTAGGAAAAACATTTTCTGCCAAAATAAAAAATAAATACATGTTCCCGATCTCTGATTTCACATGAAAGTCCCTCTCAAGACCAGGCAATGACTGGCTACTCACCTTTCTGGAATAGGAAGGAGGAAGAGCTCACCGTAGTCATCAGAACCAACCCACTCTTTACCCACAGACAGCAAGGAGGACACAGCAGCCTCCCCAGATGCCCTGTCATCTTGTCATCTTTGTCATGAGACCAAGACTGTGCTTCTGGAAGAATCCATGTGATTCAAAAAAGCTGGTTGAACTTTACCCTGCTTAATACCACTTGATATCTGGCCTTTTTCTTAAAAGCCATTTCATTTTTCATATCAGGGTTAATTAAGCAAACTAACCTGTAAGATCCCTTCTAAGTTTAAAAGACAGTATAGGGTGGGAGTTAGCCGGTAAACTCTCTTGGGGGTGGGGGGCACTATTAGCTCGTTTATTTCACTAAGGAAAGTCTCAAATACAGGGACATGGGGCTTCCAAAATTCAGGAGAACATGGTTGTAAGGAAGTGACTGTATAATGTTCGACCACAGGCCCCTGTTTCCTCAGGATAAATGGGAAACAGAGATGTCCACTGAAGACTTAAGACTGTGGGTTTAAGCAGTAATAGAGTGGATTCATGGGAGTTCTTCCATCTCTGGTACTCCAGAATGACATCCTTGAGCTTAATGCAATATTGTACACATCTTCTTTGGTTAAAAGTTTACCAATAAACCCAAATATTCTGGAAAGTTCTGAAGGCTTGCAAACTGTGGAATTAGTATGAGATACTCAGTGAAGAGTGGCCAAGAATCCTGTCATCCAATGAGTCTTTAATATCATGGATGTACTAACAACTGTTGTCAAGAAAATCACAGCCATCCCCACAAAGGTACTGGGTTAATGAGTTTGGAAGAATCCACGGTATGACATTTCTATGCAATATGGATCAGATAACTAACTTTTATAATTTCTTTGGGGTCACCTGGGGCTTTTAGTACATAAACTCAAAGGGGTGAATTTAGGAAAAGACCTACTGCCCAGGAGCAAAAACAACACAGTCTTCTTAGGCTTCTGAGCTTAATCATTTCAACTCTGGAGAGGGGACCAGCTAGGTGAGCGTATGTTTCTGGTCTTCAAGGTTTACCTAAAACTTTGTATCAAAGACTCAAAAGCAAATGGTGCCGTTGTGCTATGGTGATGAGCACCCCAGAGACAGACACAGGGAGAGATTTCTTTTGACATTGCTGTTTCTGGCAGCTCTGGGCTCATGGCTCAGGTATTCAGGTTGTTGTCAACGAGATTAACCAAAACCGTACACTTTGTGAAAAGCAGGCTCTGTTTCTGAGTAGCATCTAGATTCCCTTAGCAGAGGCTGAAGCCAGGAAGAATCCTCACTTTCATTTACAGTGGGGCATTTCCTGATTCCTTTACTTTTTTTTCTTTCTTCTCTTATGTCCTTTGGCCACCTGATGTGAAGAGCCGCCTCACTGGGAAAAAACCCTGATGCTGGGAAAGGTGGGGGGCAAGGGGAGAAGGAGGTGATAGTGGATGAGAAGGTTGGATGGTATCATCGACTCACTGGACATGAGTCTGAGCAAACTCCAGGCGATGGTGAAGGACAGGGAAGCCAGGAGTGCTGCAGTCCACGGGGTCGCAAAGAGTCGGACACGACTTAGAGAGTGAACAGCAAGAACAGCAAAGCCACAGTGTAGAGACTCAGAGCTCTCCCTCACCACGCATTACAGGCTTCTCACCAGCTCTCCATCCATGCTTCACAGAGCAAGCAGTCACCGCTGCAGACATCACCCCTCCCTTTCCAGACTACCTGCTGGCCTTTGTGTTGTTTATTTTCTCCTCCAAATTGGTGTGTGAAGCTTATTTTAATTCAGTTTCACCTGGATACAAATATCAATGGGACTAAAGCCCTGTTTCTGGACTTGAGGATGTGGGTCTTTCCCTCCATCCAGATCTAGAACATGAGGACTTTGCTTTGCTCTGACTGAGCTTTCCCTAGCAACTCCCGACTTTTCTCCAGCCAACTGATCAAGTCTGGAGTCCCAGGGTTTCACCTTGCCATCTATTTCAGCGTGAGCTTGATAAATCTGCATGAATTCTGAGAGATGACCGTGTGTCTCAGGTATTCAGTTACTACCAGAGTGAGACCAGGGAATAATGCTCCTCTTCTCTTAGGGTTGTTATGAGAATCTCGAGCTAAGATATTGGAAAGTGCCTGACACAGTGCTTCTCAAGAGTTTGGCTTTTGTCAGCTTTCCTTTGAGCTGCTGAAAGCACTCTTTCTCCAGAAAAGTGCCTGAGGATACAAGTTAGAGTGACACATTCTTCTAGTATCATGAGGAACACGATTAATGGGAAATGACTTCAGTTCACTGCATCTTCTAGTAATGCTGTGATGCCATCGCAAAACAAAAAGCACATGACTACTCGTAAGCCCGTGCTACCTGAAAAAGAAATTGGATTTGACTCAGAAAATCAGGCCGTACAGCTAATCGCTCTGATCCAATAATGCTGCCCTGCAGAATGGAATCATCAGCCCTGGGGCACGGGGATGGGGGAGGAGGACGAGTAGGGAGAGTGAGCTCTCCGGGAGGCAGCTGCCCAGACACTCAAGCCAATGAAAAATTCATGAGGAGATGTTTTATAGCCAATGTCTGATCCCACTGCTGGGTCACAAGCTGGTCTGAGCCAATCAATAGTGTCAATCCTCCCGAAAGGAGCTAGTGATTGTGTGTTTATGAGAACTGGGAGGTTTCCCAAGCCAAGACCAGTTTCTGGTTACTTCGTATGTGTCACCCTTAAAAATATAGAACTTATTTTGAAAATGGAACCCTAGACCTTTAAGAAATTATACAGAGAGAAGGCAGAGAGGTACTTCTCAAATCTGCGTGGGGGAAATGCTTGAATTTTCTTATAAGTCGAACTAAGGACTGGTTTTTAAGTTGCTACTTTTTTGGGTTACCGTTCTGTGCATGCAGTTTCTTTATACTTAGATCTAGAATTCTGAAAATAATACTTTCCCATATGTGTTAAACTCAAATACAAATGGAAATGTATGAAAATGAAATCATAAAAAGAAAAATAAGTGGCGTCAACTTTATCCTTACACATAACTAAGTTCCAGGTTGTTTTGATTTTAAAACAATTTTAAGGATCATAGAAACTTAACTTCAGTTTGAGGGTTTGCTTTTTACACAGGCAATGGTGTAAAGGCAGAAGTGTAAAGGTGCAGAGACAGCAAGAGGAATCTTAAAGGTTATGTGCTCACAAGTCTGCTGAGGATTTCAGGGGAACCACACTACAGTCTGGTTAGATGAGAAATGCTCTAAGAAAAGCAGGGCTTCCAGGTGTGGCTAGATTAGAGCCAGATGCCATAATCTTCATTGTCTGAATGTTGAGCTTTAAGCCAACTTTTTCACTCTCCTCTTTGACTTTCATCAAGAGACTTTTTAGCTCCTCCTCACTTTCTGCCATAAGGGTGGTGTCATCTGCATATCTGAGGTTATTGATATTTCTCCCGGCAATCTTGATTACAGCTTGTGCTTCTTCCAGCCCAGCATTTTTCATGATGTACTCTGCATAGAAGATAAATAAGCAGGGTGACAATATACAGCCTTGACGTACTCCTTTTCCTATTTGGAACCAGTCTGTTGCTATCACTTCTTGGGAAATAGATGGGAAACAGTGGAAACAGTGTCAGACTTTATTTTTTTGGGCTCCAAAATCACTGCAGATGGTGACTGCAGCCATGAAATTAAAAGATGCTTACTCCTTGGAAGAAAAGTTATGATCAACCTAGATAGCATATTCAAAAGCAGAGACATTACTCTGCCAACAAAGGTCCATCTAGTCAAGGCTATGGTTTTTCCAGTAGTCATGTATGGATGTGAGAGTTGGACTGTGAAGAAAGCTGAGTGCCAAAGAATTGATGCTTTTGAACTGTGGTGTTGGAGAAGACTCTTGAGTGTCCCTTGGACTGCAAGGAGATCCAACCAGTCCATTCTAAAGGAGATCAGCCCTGGGTGTTCTTTGGAGGGAATGATGCTGAAGCTGAAACTCCAGTACTTTGGCCACCTCATGCGAAGAGTTGACTCATTGGAAAAGACCCTGACTCTGGGAGGGATTGGGGGCAGGAGGAGAAGGGGACGACAGAGGATGAGATGGCTGGATGGCATCACCGACTCGATGGACATGAGTTTGGGTGAACTCTGGGAGTTGGTGATGGACAGGGAGGCCTGGCGTGCTGCAATCCATGGAGTCGCAAAGAGTTGGACACGACTGAGCGAATGAACTGAACTGAACTGAACTGAACTGACGTCTTCAAAGCAGAGCCCATTGAATACCATCTTGCCCACCCTCACTCACAGGTGCATGAGACATCAAGCGCTCACAAAGGAAAAGTCTTGGAAAATCAACCTGTGAAGTAGGAAGGCAGGAGAGGGAGAGGATCAGAATGGGATAAGGAGTTTCCTCAGCTCCCTGGTGATGGTGTCAGGAGAGAAGCTGCGCCCTTGCATCCGTGTAAAGAAAAAATATTTATTTTAATGGTCGTGAAAGTAGCACCACGTCATTGTAAAGCACACAAAGTAAAAAATAAGAAAATAAAAATCATCCATAATCCTGCCATCCTAAACTGTCCATTTAACAAGATGGAGTATTTTCTTCCGGAGTGTTATATCTCTCTAGATATAGACGTAAAGATACAGCATGTTGGAATCTTACTGTAAAGCGTTTCACATCCTGAGTTTTCAGCGTATGTTTGTTTTGTAATCATTTTCACTTGTCAGAATTTCCAAATGTGGTATCTTCTTGTTCTGTTGTTTAGTTGCTCAGTCATATCTGACTCTTTTCTTTGCGACCCCGTGGACTGTAGCCCACCAGTCTCCCCAGTCCATGGGATTCTCCAGGCAAGAACACTGGAGTGGGCTGTCATTTCCTTCTCTAATTGTTCTGTTAGAAATCTGTTCAAAGTATGTGCCGTTCTTCTATTTTTTAATTTTATTTTTTTAATGGAGTGTAACTGCTTTACAATGTTGTATTTGTTTCTGCTGTGCAACAATGTGAATTAGCTATATGTGTACGAAGGAATGATGCTGAAGCTGAAACTCCAGTACTTTGGCCACCTCATGCGAAGAGTTGACCCATTGGAAAAGACTCTGATGCTGGGAGGGGTTGGGGGCAGGAAGAGAAGGGGACGACAGAGGCTGAGATGGCTGGATGGCATCACTGACTCGATGGGCATGAGTCTGAGTGAACTCCAGGAGTTGGTGATGGACAGGGAGGCCTGACGTGCTGCAATTCATGGGGTCGCAAAGAGTCGGACACGACTGAGTGACTGATCTGAACTGAACTGATACATATACCCGCTCCCTGTTGAGCTTCCCTTCCACCTCCGCTCCACTCCACCCCTCGGTCATTGCTCTATTGACAGATGGGTCATGTACTCTCAAGTCTTAGGAGTTAGTTCCTGCAGGTGTATGCAGCCTGCCCATCGATGTGCCCTGAGCCCTTACATTACTGTTTAGTTCCGATACCACCTATGCTGAAGCCAGCCCCTTTCCCCGCCTATCCTCACTCCCTCCCAGGGAGGCAGAGTGGCAGGGTGGGAAGAGTTTGGGCTTTGGGGACTGCCAGCCTGGGCTCCATCCGTGGGCTATGACCCAGTACTGCTTACCAGTCGTGTGACCTTGGGAAGCTTGTTAACTAAGCTTCAGTCTCCTCACCTATAAAATGAGAATAACTTTATGGAGTGTTAAGATAATGATCCAATATAAGAGTGTGTGTGTCGGTTTCCTGCCCTCTGTCCTTTTTCGGTTATCAAGCTTCTCCCAGAAGCAGCTATAGAGCAGTGTTAAGAGCTTGAGCACTAAGTAGTCTCGGCCCTCTGTGCCTCCACTTCTTCATAGTGTTTTAGAAATACTGGTGCCAATTGCTGCAGCTGTAGGGTTTTAGGGAGGACTCAGCCAGGTGATCCGCAGGAGGCCCTTGCTGCCTGCACAAGTAGGAGCGCAATACATGTTGGTTCTTCTTCCATTATAATCTCATAGGACCTGCCACGAACATCACTCACTGTTTTCACAGAGCGTGAGCTCCCCTGCGGCATCAGAGGGGATGGTAAGTTGGCCCGGTTAGCTGCCTCTTGGAGTCACTGTCTGGTGAGCCTCCCAACAACCCAGCACCAGGCCCTGGCCCCGCCTCAGTGCAGCCACACCCTGCAGCAGGCTCTGGCCCCAGACACCCCTCGAAATCTCTGCCTGACCAGTACCGGAACCGAGCAGCCTTTGGAATGAGTGGCCTGAGAGGGAGAGAATACCTCAGCCACAGCTTGGCATGCAGGTATCAGCCAGAGGGAAGGGAGTTGGGCTGTGAGAGAACTTCCTCAGAACTGAGTCAATTTTCAGAAAAAAGGCCCTGAGGGGGAGAGAGCCTCAGGGAAAGGCCAACACAACCTTGTTCGCATCTTGGGCCTTTCTTGGGGAGGCCTCTTCTTTTTACAGGAAGTGGTAACATTCTTGCCCTGGCGCCACCATGCAGGATTACAATGAGAGGAGAGAATTCACCCAGAAACCGGGGCGTGGTAGCCATTTTAGAGGGTGTCTGCCCTGCCCCCACCTGCCCATTGTACTCCAGCAGAGGGTCTCAAAGCGTGGTCCCTCGATAAGCATCACCTGGGAACACAGGAGGAATGCAAGCTCTCGGTCCCACCCCAGATCTACTCAGTCAGAATCCCGGGTATGGGCTTCCCAGCCATCAGCATTCTCATGCGTGGTTTGTCCCTCAGAATTCAGCCCAATGAAAAGACCGAGTATGGGCACAAATATTTATGTATTATTACAAAGATGCTCATCTCAGTATTATTTATATAGGACAAAACAGAAGAGTGGAACAACCCAAATAGCCAAGAGTATAGGTTGAGCAAATTATGGTATGTCCATGTAATGAAATATTATACAGCCACAGAAAATGACATTTTAATAAAACACTCGGTGTCAAGGGGGAAATGGTACCAAATAATGTTATGCGATAAAAGATGAATATAAAACAGTACGTACAGATTAAACCCATATGTGTGCATAGAAAAAAAATCTAGAAGGAAACGCAAAATGTTAGCAGTGGTTATCATCTCTGGGTAATAGTACTGGAGAGTGTTTTTATTTTTTATTTTTCTTTGTACTATTTGGTATTTTCAAATTTTCCACAATGAACATGTATTACTTTCACAAAAAGGAAAAAAAAAAACAAAACGTAATGACAGTATGAGAACTTGGTTGGTCATTTTATTTCTCCAAGACTCCATTTCTTGTACCTCCAATGGCACCTGCGTAGGCCCCCTTCCTCCAAGCCCAGTGGAGAGAGTGCGATTGTTGGCAGCTCCTTCCCAACAAAATATATTCTCCTGTGATCTCCACTTTCACCACATTATCACGAATCAGAAGGATCTAAGGGCTGTTTCATTTCTTTCCCAACCTCTGACAGCCTGACTTTGGGCACAGCAGTGACTAAGATGTCATAACCGGAACAGGCTCAGAGGTGACCAGGCCAGTCTCAAACTGCAAACAGATCTGGCAGAAGAGGACAAGAAGCAGGGCATGAGGGGCCATTAACGTGCAGGGGAAATGGCGACGGGTTCAGCTGTGCACTGGGGCTGGTCTGCGTTGGCCGCAGGCAGCTCTGCCATGGTGCCCTGAGGACAGAGCGGGCTCTGGGGGCCAGTGATCCTTGGAGGTCTGGCTGTGGGCTGTGGGCAGATTCAGGAAACCAGAAAACACCACCACAACCCAGCGGAATGCCTGGCAGATACGGGATACTCAGTAAATGTCTGCTGAGTGGAGGAATAAATGAAACTTCATCATGGTCTCTGGAGATCAAGACCCTCCATCAGAGGATGCCTTCAGGGCCTGGGGTCCAGACACAGAAGAGTTTGCAGGGAGAGGGGCTTGGGGAGAGAGCTCAGCTGCGTGCAGAGAAATGGGGTCAGTGGGGAAGGCAGGAGCCTTGGAGTCCAACCCAGGTTTGAATCCCACCTCCATCACTAAGTGACGAGGTGATCCAGGGGAGTTTGCCTAACCTTCCTGGCCTCACTTCATCCCTGGCACCCTGGGGAGGACTCCTGCACCTTGAAGGGCTGTTTTCAGATGTTTCCATGAGATGATGGAAAGCCTGTGAAAGACAGTTACAGGTCTGCTCCCGTGCCTGGTGGTACCCTGAACACAGATTAAAGCGGGAGCTGGGACCCAGGCTAGCGCCGGCCGGGCAGGGCATGCTGCCACTCGCCCAGGAACCGAGGCAGGTCTCCGTCACCGGCATCAGCTCTGGTTGGCAGCGGAGGCCGCAGCCTCTGCACCGCCTGGCTCAGAGGCTGGTCAGTGCAATCTGGAGAAGAGTCCAGCGATGGGCTGGGGGAGACAGAAGCTGGCCCAAGGGTTAGGAAGCTGGAGTCAGATGAGGGTGTGGCCACCCAACAGGATCCTCAAGGCAGAGGATATAAATTTGGGTTTCTCCTTCTCAAGGGTGGGTTCAGGATCTCATTTGCTTGAGGTGACCCGTCTCCGTGAGGAGTTGGTGCAGCTCTTTGCTGGGTGCGCTCAAAGGCTCCTCAGACCTCCTCCTTCACACACACTGTTTTCAGAATGGCTTCCTAATGGCGTCACAATGACCTGAGGCAACTCATCTTCAGAGATGAGAGGCCCTTACCCCTACACAGGCATGCCTCCTTCTCATACCTTCTGGCTCTTCTTCCCGGAGCTTTCCGTGGCCAAGCCCTGCCCTCACGTCTCTGGGTTTACCTTTACTTGGAAAGCACACCGTACTCACTGTTACATGGATAACCCACCACCCTGTCATTCCCACCAGCGTCTTGGGCAAGATTTGCTGGCAAAGCACTCTCCGCCCTCTCCTAACTGCCGCTGACATAATCGCCTCTGTGTCATGTCAGCCCAGGGCCAACCCATGAGCTTACCTGGCGTGGGGATTGCGTCTCACCATCCATCTGCCCTCTGCAGACCCTAGCACGGGCGCTTGATAGCTGCTGGGTGAAAATAAGGAGGGAAGGGGCGTAGCAGACACTGTGGATTGTCTGCCCACATGCCCTCCATGATCTTCTCCCCTTGTGTTCGTCTACTGAGGAGTTGGAAATAAAATACATATTCAATTTTCCCAAATACTCTGACAGCTAGGGGTGGCCAAGTGAAGCAGTTCAATGAGGTATAAGGGCAAGTCTTCAAGGAAGACTTTCCCGGATAAGAGGCACACCTCTCTCAGAGAAAAGTCTTTGGTCCTTTTGCCCTTCCGTTTTCTTCCTACCTGGAATGAAGACATGATGCCTGGAGGCTCAGTAGCCATCTTGCAACCATGATGCAACGAGTAACAGTCAGAATAGCCAAGTGACAAAGAATAAAGTACTGTGTGGTTCTTGAGGGTATTGTTATGGGAAACACGTTGACTGAAACCATCCACCCTGGCCAGGCACCACTGTAACCATTTGCGTGAGTTATTTTACAACAGGAGGTCCTGAGAAGAACATGGAACTAACAAGCCACCACTAACTAGGAGAGTTTAGGAAACATCAAAAAGGAGATGCCAGGCGTCCTTCCACCTCTCAAAATCCTCCTCACTGGCATTCATCTTGGCTGAGCAATGCGTGCACCACCACCAGGAAGGACCCTGAGTCAGAAGGATTGGCCAAAGACAACCCAGAAACTAATCCCATCACCATAAAACCTGAGACTGCAAGCCACGTGGCAGAGCAGTTCTCCTGGGTTCCCTTACCCACCTGCTCTCCACTTGGGTGCCCCTTCCCAATAAAGTCTCTTGCTTTGTCAGCACATGTGTCTCCTTGGACAATTCATTTCCACGTGTTCGACAAAAGCCCATTCTTGGGTCTTGAAAGGGGTCCCCTTTCCTGCAACAGCAGCTTCACTGATGACCATTATTCCTTGGCGGACCAACCTCATGGCTTGTTTGGGACCAAGAGGTATCTAGAAATGCAGGACTTTTGACGCTGAAACAGAAATGGTCCAGGACAAATAGGGACTTTGGTCACCTATCCTAGGCTATCTGAGCCCTTGTTACGTAGATACAATAGGGAAAAGGAGTCCAATATGGCGATGGCCAAAAGACAAGGAAGGGAAAAGCCCACAAAATAGAACAGAGGAAGGTCAAAGGAAGGTCCGAGGACCGGAGTGAGGACTTCAGGTAGAACAGCACTCCTGACTAGGCCCAATTTGCATAGGGCAGGCCTAGGGGGAAGAAAAAAAAACATATAAAAAGAGGAGCCAAAAGTCTCTCTCGCTCTCTCTCTCCAGAGCGCTAGGGCGCTCTTCTCTTTCCGTCTATGGATCAACGTGCCCTCATGCCTCAAAGATGGATTTTCCTGCTATCTTCTAAATAAAATAGAGCTGTAACACTGATTTGTCTAAGAGCTATAACATGGTCCGTTCGAGACCTGAGAGCTATAACACGGTCTGTCCAAGACTCAAGAGCTGTGACATGCCGATGGGGCTTTAATGTCCATCACTCGAAAGCTTTGTCGTGACGAGACAAAGAACCGAGGAGCATACACTCGCCTGACACCCTGAACTGCTTATTTCCAGAGATTTCTTATTATACAGTGAGAAAAATAAGTCCTATTTACCTCAGACATTGTAGTCAAGTTTTTCTGTCATTTGAGTGTGTTAGTCACTTGGTCATGTCTGACTCTTTGCGACCCCACGGACTGTAGCCCTCCAGGCTTCTCCGTCCATGAGATTTTCCAAGCAAACATACTGGAGTGGGTTGCCATTTCCTTCTCCAGGGGATCTTCCTGACTCAGGGATTGAACCTGGGTCTCACGAATTGTGGGCAGACTCTTTACTGTGGCCACCATTTGTAGCTGAAAGCATTCCTGTGGATGCACGTAAAAGTTGGTATTTCTAAGATTCAGCAAGCAGACATACAGAGTTGCAGGTCATTGAGTGCTAGTGTTACAGCAGGCGGGTAGCTAGGCATGAGCAGAGAAATGGGGCAAGGACCAGATGGCAGGAAATCAGGCATCTTGTAAACAGCAGGGGTCCATAGCAGACAAAGGAAAGCAGGCACCTTCAGACCAGCAGGAAACTACACATTCTGAGTGATAAGAGTCTGAGTAGCAGACAAAAAAGTTGGGGGAAGGAAGCAATCTCCTGTGTCCAAAGTAACCTTTTGCTCACTGTGCTCTCCTTAGATAAGATTAGTCTTACAGATAAGAAGTACTCCACCATGCTCAGATGCGGAGACACTTCTGATCTAAGCTAAATGGGGACAGAAATCCCTCCTCCCCTTGGGAAAATCCCCTGGGATGAAAATCAGGAAAGTCGACCCCCAGACTCCTCCTTCCCCAGTGAATATTCCAGCCCTTCATTTGTTATTAAGTCGCTCAGTCATGTCCCAGTCTTTGTGACCCTGTGGACTGCAGCACATCAGCTTCCCTGTCCTTCACCATCTCCCATAGTTTGCTCAAACTCATGTCCATTGAATCAGCGATGCATATCCCTCATACCCGGCTAGCCAAAGAAGCTCAGCAAGGCAACTCTTCACCTGTCTGCCGCCTGCTCTCCCTCCCTCTGAGAGTGTGTCTTTGCTTAAATAAACGTTCACTTTATTTTCTTAACCTCTCTGCTTTGTCTCCGAATTTTTTTGCACTGAAGGAAAAAACCTCAAATTCACGGGCAACACTACCCGCCTTCACAGAGCTTATCTTACAATGATCTTTCATGGTAGGTTTTGTTATACCCATTTTACAGATGAAAAAACTGAGGCACCTGGTAGCTCAGATGGTAAACTGTCTGCCTGCAATGCAGGAGACCCGGGTTTGATCCCTGGGTTTGGAAAATCCCCTGGAGAAGGAACTGGCAACCCACTGCAGTATTCTTGCCTGGAAAATCCCATGGACAGAGGAGCCTGGCAGGCTAGAGTCAATGAGGTTGCAAAGAGTTGGACACAACTAAGCAACTGACACAACTGACACCAAGGAGTTTAGTCCAGCTGGAATCCACGTCCTGTACATTAATGTCATATTCCCTTTTCCCCCATAGCCACTCTAGCTCATTTTCTTTTAACTCAATTTGTGGTCATTTAATGTTATTCAGGAGTGGGCAACACTCTTTTTGAATGAATGAAGTCACTGTGAGATGCAGCCTTGCCTTCTCTTTATGGTTTCTTTCTGGACAAGTCAAAAAATCCTGGCGATTTGACTTATTTCTCCATCACTATTGTTAATGGATAAGAGAATTGGTTCACATAGATTAAAAGATGTTGTTTAAATTATTGTTGATTAATGATTAATGATTAATTAATGATTCAAAAGGTACAAAGGGGAATGTCGTAATAAATCTCCTTTCCACCCCTGTTGCTTTATAGATGAATATTAGAAAAGCTTCCATCAGTTTTAAATTGATGGTTTCCAAAGTGGACCATAATGAATAGCCCCTTAAATTTGTATTCAGCTTTAGAAATTACAAAATACTTTCAAAGGCAGTCTCTCTCTCTCTTTTTCTTTCCAGCTGATTGGGGGAGTTTTCTTTAGATTCCGTTCAGAGTCACAGCTTTCGGCAGATCTTACTTCCCCCTCATGCCCTCAACGCTACCCACGCCCTTCCCCTTTCCCAGAGGCCAAGACTTCCCTCTGGGTCCCTCACACCCTGGCTGGTCTCTTGAGTCCTCCTGGGGACAACCATAGGCTCTTCATATATTCTTTGTATCACTCGCTGCACCAGGAACAAGTCTCTCCCAGAAAGATGCTCTGAAGATGCTGTTGATGGGCCCACAGGCTGGCCAACCTATTCTTGCACATATGTGGCCTATGAAATACCCTCTTCAACCAGCACATTTGACTCATTTTCTCTGATGGTTTGCATATCTATTTATAGTTTGTCCCTTACTAAAAGTTTTGCCTACAAAGAGTCTGTAATATAAAGGCAAGATATCATATTCATTGGAAAAACATATCTATACCTATGTATACCTGCACCTATGTGTACCATATAATTAAGACTCATTACAAAATCTATGTATAGAGCAATTTCTGGAAACAACTCATTATTTCCTTTCTCTCTTAGCTCAATTGCACCTCTCCCCCAAGGTTTCTTCATCGCAGTTCGGATGCGCCAGTTTCCCAAGCCAGGTTCCTCCGCGTTCTTGTTCTCCACTCTTTTTGCTCCAGCCCCACCGCCAACACAGCTGGCTGCCTGTCAATCCCAGCTCTCAGTGAGTCCCGTCTATTTTCTCTTTAGCTCTCTCACATCTCCTTGCTTTTCTCCATTCCCTCAGCCACCTCCCTGGTTTAGCCCCCACCGTCTCATACCCAGGTGGCGCTAGTGGTAAAGAACCCACTTGCAGGAGAGACCTAGGAGACCTGGATTCGATCCCTGGATCTGGAAGAGCCCCTGGAGGAGGGCACGTGCGCCTGTCTTTGATCCCTGGCAGGGCAGTGCTTCCTCTTCATGGAACTGGCCATGTGACATGATGATGTGTTTGTGAGTCTATGTTCTCCACCCCATCACGACCCTTGAGGACAGGGTCCAGAATACTCACTCCAGTATCCTTGCCTGAAGAATCCCACAGACTGAGGAGCCTGGTGGGCTACAGTCCATAGAGTCGCACGGAGTCAGACACCACTAAAGTGACTTACCGCATTCCGCTGCACATCTCATGCCCCAATTTTGGTAAGATCCTTACAAACAGGCTCCCACCTTCTCAGTCTCACTCTACCTTGATTCATTCTCTAAATTTCAGTCAGGGTCCTTTTGCTTTAAAAAAGGAAAAAAACAACAACAAACAGTCTTGCAACACACCCCGCTTACAGGTCCACTTGTGTTCCATTATTCTCAGGAAGTTGTTGAATCCCCTTCTCAGCCCGGCTCTGGCTGCTCTGCAGCCCCTCGCTCACCTTTGCAGACACTGCCCATCACCCACGAGCTGTTCCTGAGCCCCTCACCTCCCGCGCCCGCCCTCTAGGCCTCACAGGGCTCTTCTGGACTCCAGGTGCCCTCCCCTGCACTGATTCCTTCAGGTCTCAGCCTCACCAGTGTTCAACAAATAAGGTTAAGATGTAAAAAGTCAACCTAGTTAGCTATATAATGATCCTGGGTTTTCCTCGTCATGTACATAGTGACCTGGTCACTCCATCAAAAATTCATCCATCGAAGACTCATTCATTCTGCTCAGATTTATGAGACACAGCACATCTAGAGGCCCAGGGCAGCCCCGGTTCTAGGTGTCAGGATATGTCTAGGTGCCAGCATATGTCTCTTTCCGCAGATTGGTTCGGGCAGTCAGTCTTCATCCCCATCTCTCATTTGTCTTTACTCAACGGATGGCCATGAAACAATGAACAGAAGGGAAGCCCTGTCCTCAAGGGTCGTGATGGGGCGGAGAAGATAGACTGACGAACACATCGTCATGTCCCATGGCCTGTGCCCTGAGGAGGAAGGTCTGCCCTGCCGGGAATCAAAGACAGGCTCACAGCTAAAGTGAGGCTGAACCGACTGGTGTTGACAGGTAGACGGGGCACCAGAGATCAGGGGATGCGGAAGCAGGAAAGGGAGGTTCTTTCCGGAAGAGGAAATAGTGCATACAAGTCTTTGAGAGTCACTAAAACCTGGCTATACCAGGACTCAGGGAATGTGCCCAGAATGACCAGCGTGCTGGGAAACACGCACCCCACATCCTGCCTGCTGCTCGTACCTCCTCCTCCACCAGAAGTACGCTCTTTCCCCTTCCTCCTTCTCTGAGTCCTACCCATTCTCAACCTACTCGAGACCTGCTTCCTTCACAAAGCCTTCCGGGATTATACACCGAACAGACAGGCACTTAATTCCCTTCTGTTTTTGTACATTGCCATTCAAAGATTCCATAACAGATCTCGGCTTCCTACCAAATTGTGAAGTTCTAGAAGACAGGGACTATGATTTATACTTACTTTGAAATTTCTCTGCGTACCTGGGCAAGAGACCTGGGGCTGCTCCATGAATGCTGGTTGAAGCAACCCTGGAGGCCTGGAAAGGCAGTGCCCATATCCCTAACCTCAAATCATCCCCAGTGAGCCTCTTAATATATCTCTTCCATCTTCATTCATCATCTGCTATGATATCAGCTTACAGTCTTGTGCTGAGAACAGATTAGATGCCGTTAGCCTGGGTTTATGATTCTCAGAGAAGAGGTAAATAATGATGCTACCAGGAATGTAAGGGGATTCCCATTGGAAGTCTCTAGTTCTAATCAACCTATGAATTTACTGTTAATTAACATCTCACCCATGGAAAGTAAAAAATATCATCTGTGAAGCCCCCTAAACTTGCAGATAGAAGTGGGTCTTTGTTCCATCTCTGCCATGTATCAGCCTTACGACATTGGACAAGTCACCTACACATTTTTTAAACCTCAGTTTCCGCATCTTTAAAATGGGAATGATAATACCTCACAGGATTACAACTGCTCTCAAAGGGCTATTGTAAGGATTAAAGGGGGTCATGAATGTGAACTTGATTGGTAATATGTGAAGTGTCATTTAAAACTCAGAGAGTACTTTTAACTTTATTACAGATGAAAGTTCTCGCCCCTCTGTTTCATTCTCAGCATTCACAATCCAGACACAAGCTCTCTACAGGGAGGTGAACTATACTGATTTTTAGGAGAGAGAGTGTCCTTCATCTCCTATCTAGGAGATCAACTGCAACCACCTTCTCAGACCCCAGTAGATGTTGGGATAATCGTGTCTACCTCCCTCAGAACTGCAGGTCCTCAGGCAGGCATGCTGCAACCATGGGAGCTGCCCCACCATGCTCAGACTCCTGAAACACTAGCTCTTTCTGAGGAGAACTTCCTATTGCCAGCTGTCCTCTTCAGAGAGCTCTGCTTAGATTTGTCAGCGAAGGCAGTTACAAAATGCAAACAACAAAAGCGGGCCCCAAACCTAAGATCCTAAAAGAGAAAGGGAGAAGGGGACTCTGGAAGGAGAGATAGTCATGTCTACACAACCGGAAAGAATCCAACCAGTTATCAGAGTCCATGCATGCTCAGTTCAGTTCTGTTTAGTCACTCAGTCATGTCTGACTCTTTGCAACCCCATGAACCACAGCACGCCAGGCCTCCCTGTCCATCACCAACTCCCGGAGTTCACTCAAAAACTCACGTCCACTGAGTGGGTGATGCCATCTAACCATCTCATGCTCTGTTGTCCCCTTCTCCTCCTGCCCTCAATCTTTCCCAGCCTCAGGGTCTTTTCCAATGAGTCAACTCTTCACATCAGGTGGCCAAAGTATTGGCGTTTCAGCTTCAATATCAGTCCTTCCAATGAACACCCAGGACTGATCTCCTTTAGGATGGACTGGTTGGATCTCCTTTCAGTCCAAGAGACTCTCAAAAGTCTTCTCTCCAACACCACAGTTCAAAAGCATCAATTCTTCGGTACTCAGCTTTCTTCACAGTCCAACTCTCACATCCATACATGACTACTGGAAAAACCATAGCCTTGACTAGACAGAGCTTAGTTGGCAAAGTAATGTCTCTGCTTTTTAATATGCTATCTAGGTTGGTCATAACTTTCCTTCCAAGGAGTAAGCGTCTTTTAATTTCACGGCTGCGGTCACGATCTGCAGTGATTTTGGAGCCCCCAAAAATAAAGTCAGCCACTGTTTCCACTGTTTCCCCATCTATTTCCCATGAACTGATGGGACCAGATGCCATGATCTTCGTTTTCTGAATGTTGAGCTTTAAGCCAGCTTTTTCACTCTCCTCCTTCACCTTCATCAAGAGGCTGTTTAGTTCTTCCTCACTTTCTGCCATAAGGGTGGTGTCATCTGCATATCTGAGGTTATAGATATTTCTCCCAGAAATCTTCATTCCAGCTTGTGCTTCTTCCAGCCCAGAATTTCTCATGATGTACTCTGCATAGAAGTTAAATAAGCAGGGTGACAATATACAGCCTTGACATACTCCTTTTCCTATTTGGAACCAGTCTGTTGTTCCATGTCCAGTTCTAACTGTTGCTTCCTGACCTGCATATAGGTTTCTTAAGAGGCAAGTCAGGTGGTCTGGTATTCCCATCTGTTTCAGAATTTTCCATGGTTTGTCATGATCCACACAGTCAAAGGCTTTGGCATAGTCAATAAAGCAGAAATAGATGTTTTTCTGGAACTCTTGCTTTCTCGATGATTCAGCGGATGTTGGCAATTTGATCTCTGGTTCCTCTGCCTTTTCTAAAATCAGCTTGAACATTGGGAAGTTCATGGTTCACGTATTGCTGAAGCCTGGCTTGGAGAATTTTGAGCATTACTTTGCTAGCGTGTGAGATGAGTGCAACTGTGTGGTAGTTTGAGCATTCTTCTGCATTGCCTTTCTTTGGGATTGGAATGAAAACTGACCTTTTCCAGTCCTGTGGCCACTGCTGAGTTTTCCAAATTTGCTGGCATATTGAGTGCAGCACTTTCACAGCATCATCTTTCAGGATTTGAAATAGCTCAACTGGAATTCCATCACCTCCACTAGCTTTGTTCGTAGTGATGCTTTCTAAGGCCCACTTGACTTCACATTCCAGGATGTCTGGCTCTAGGTGAGTGATCACACCATTGTGATTATCTGGGTCATGAAGATCTTTTTTGTACAGTTCTTCTGAGTATTCTGCCACCTGTTCTTAATATCTTCTGCTTCTGTTAGGTCCAGACAATTTCTGTTCTTCATTGAGCCCATCTCTGCATGAAATGTTCCCTTGATATCTGTAATTTTCTTGAAGAGATCTCTAGTCTTTCCCATCCTAATATTTTCCTCTATTTCTTTTTGCACTGATCACTGAGGAAGGCTTTCTTATCTCTCTTTGCTATTCTCTGGAACTCTGCATTCAAATGGGTATATCTTTCCTTTTCTCCTGTCCTTTTCACTTCTCTTCTTTTCACAGCTATTTGTAAGGCCTCCTCAGACAGCCATTTTGTTTTTTTGTATTTCTTTTTCTTGGAGATGGTCTTGCTCCCTGTCTCCTGTACAATGTCATGAACCTCTGTCCATAGTTCATCAGATCTATCAAATCTAGTCTATCAGATCTAGTCCCTTAAATCTATTTCTCACTTCCACTGTATAATCATAAGAGATTTGATTTAGGTCATACCTGAATGGTCTAGTGGTTTTCCCTACTTTCTTCTTTCTTCATTTTAAGTCTGAATTTTGCAATAAGGAGTTCAAGATCTGAGCAACAGTCAGCTCCCAGTCATGTTTTTGCTGACTGAATAGAGCTTCTCCATCTTTGGCTGCAAAGAATATAATCAATGTGATATCGGTGTTGGCCGTCTGGTGATGTCCATGTGTAGAGTCTTCTCTTGTGTTGTTGGAAGAAGGTGTTTGCTATGACCAGTGTGTTCTCTTGGCAAAACTCTATTAGCCTTTGCCCTGCCTCATTCTGTACTCCAGGGCCAAATTGGCCTGTTACTCCAGGTGTTTCTTGACTTCCTACTTTTGCATTCCAGTCCCCTATAATGAAAAGGACATCTTTTTGGGGTGTTAGTTCTATGCTAAGTCGCTTCAGTTGTGTCCAAATCTGTAACTCTGTGGACCGTAGCCTGGCAGGCTCCTCTGCCCATGGGATTCTCCAGGCAAGAATACTGGAGTGGGTTGCCGTGCCCTCCTCCAGAGGATCTTCCTGACCCAGGGATCAAACCCACGTCTCTTACATTTCCTGCATTAGCAGGCAGGTTCTTTATCACTGTGCCACCTGGGAAGCCCAGTAATCAGAGCCCTTGATTCAAAGCCTGTCTCTGCTACAAACGGGCTGTGTGACCTGGAGAAATCCACCCAACCTCTCTGAGTCTCTAAAATTACATCCTGTAAAATGAGTATAGTAACGTCTGTCTTTTGGTGTTATTTATGGATTAAGTTTATATGAACTTTACCAAAAGGAGAGTGCCATGTGACTAGGAGCCAACCATAAATGTATCTGTCTAAAAGAATTGTTCATAATAGCCTAGATGAATCATACATCTCTAGACCTCCATGGGGCTGTCCATTAAGAGACTTTAAAAGCGAGTCCAAGAATCACCTCAAGGTGTGAGAAGGCATCTCCTGCAGGTGAGGGGTGTGCCATACGAACAGCAGTTGGTTTCCACAGGTGCCCAAAAGCCACCTACCCCCGCCTTGGTTCCCTATGTACCCCCCGTCCCTGAGAGGGCCCAGTGGCATCCCCCCATGCCTAGATGCACTCCAGGCTTTATGGTTCCCAAGGCCCTTCTTCTCATTTATTCTCCCAAGTAAACCTGTTCGCTTTTTATGGATGACTTGCCTGAGGTCTAGTCAAGGCTATGGTTTTTCCAGTGGTCATGTATGGATGTGAGTTGGACTGTGAAGAAAGCTGAGCACCAAAGAATTGATGCTTTTGAACTGTGGTGTTGGAGGAGAAAGCTGAGCACCAAAGAATTGATGCTTTTGAACTGTGGTGTTGGAGAAGAAAGCTGAGCACCAAAGAATTGATGCTTTTGAACTGTGGTGTCGGAGAAAACTCTTGAGAGTCCCTTGGACTGCAAGGAGATCCAATCAGTCCATTCTAAAGGAGATCTGTCCTGGGTGTTCTTTGGAAGGACTGATGCTAAAGCTGAAACTCCAATACTTTAGCCACCTCATGTGAAGAGTTGATTCATTGGAAAAGACCCGGATGCTGGGAGGGATTGGTGGCAGGAGGAGAAGGGGACAACAGAGGCTGAGATGGCTGGATGGCATCACCGACTCAATGGACATGAGTTTGAGTGAACTCCGGGAGTTGGTGTTGGACAGGGAGGCCTGGCGTGCTGTGATTCATGAGGTTGAAAAGAGTCGGACACGACTGAGCAACTGAACTGAACTGAACTGAACTGCCTGAGGCCACAAAGCTCAGAACAGCTCAGGCTGTTCCTCTGCGGCCTGGAACCACCAGCCTGAATGGTCAGCTGGGATTTGAATCCAGGTTTCTGACATCCTTGCTGCCCACAGCCCGGGCCATGAGCCCAAGCTTAACGAAAGCCCTCCGGGCTGCAGTCTTGTGAGTACACAGACCCTCCTCCCCTGCATTGACACAAAACTCCTTGGCAACCCCGGCTAAACCTGAGCACCTGTTTCGACCCGCGGGTTTTTATGTTCTTGCATTTGTTTCCAAGGGGACCAGTAGGCACTTGCACTCCCCTCTTAGGTCCCTCGCCCCGTGGAACTGGTAGTGCCCTGTTGGCCTCGCGCCGTGATGAATGGGCTTCCTCCGGCAAGCAGGCAGTGACGGAAGGCCTGCCAGCCTGTGGGCCCTCGTCTGCAACAGCGCACTCAGATGCGATTAGCCCAAGTGTCACAGTGCTTGGCAACAGTTCCGGGAGGCAGCGAGGGAGGGCCTTTGTTCACGCCACCATCATGTCAGCTGGCTACAGTTCATTTGGCTGCCAGCCTGCTTGGCTTTTTGCATCATCCCCACTCCCCCCTCCCTCAGCTAGTGGTTAGTCCATCATCCCAGATTTTTCAGGGAAGGTTCGGGGTGTGTGGGTCAAGTTGCTGTGTCTTTTCCTAAAGCAGCTCTGGCACTACCTAGACAATGAACAAATGCTGCATGGTTTAGGAGGGCGGCTCCTGGGGGAACCTCTCCTGTTAGTTGGTGCAGAGGAGAAGGACCAAGTGTGGCAAGATTTGGCCTAGCACCCAGGCACTTGGGTCTGTCCCAGAAAATGTTGTATTTGGGGTGGGGGGTAGGTTTCAGCATTTGTTGCTTCAACGCATTATAATGAAACACATATTACACTCCTGCACTGTTCTCAGTTCAGTTCAGTCACTCAGTCGTGCCTGACTCTTTGCGACCCCATGGACTGCAGCACACCAGGCTTCCCTGTCCGTCACCAACTCCTGGAGCTTGCTCAGACTCATGTCCATTGAGTTGGTGATGCCATCCAACCATCTCATCCTCTGTCATCCCCTTCTCCTCCTGCCTTCAATCTTTCCCAGCATCAGGGTCTTTTCCAATGAGTCAGTTCTTTGCATCAGGTGGATAAAGTATTGGAGTTTGAGCTTCAGCATCAGTCCTTCCCATGAACACCCAGGACTGATTTCCTTCAGGATGGACAGGTTTGATTTCCTTGCAGTCCAAGGGACTCTCAAGAGTCTTCTCCAACACCATAGTTCAAAAGCATCAATTCTAGCACTGCTCTAGACCCTGGGAGTAAAGAAGTGAACAATACAGACGAAAGTCCCTGCCTTATGGGGCCAACATTCTGGGTTGGGAAGGGGAGTGAACAGGAGAGCCAGGCAGACAAACCTAAAAATAGCTGTTAAAGGATGCTAGAAGAAAATTAAAACAGCCAAGAAGAACCTGGCCAGAGGGGATGCTCTTGTCCGCTCCCATAGTGCGTTCAGCACGCAGTGGGTCCCTGACTGATCCACCCAGCTCTGCTGGGTTGGGTCTGACTCCCACACCTCCTAGCAGCAGTCGATGGGGGCTGCTAGGATGGAAGAACCTCCTAGAATGACCTCCTGCTGGCAGGAGTATCCCCCAGGAGCCAGACTCCACCCAGTGTGGCCCTCTCCACTCACCCCAGCCAAGATGTCCTCTTCTGGAATTTTTGCTCTTCCCTCCCCCAAATGTAACCTGGTGAGCAGAGCGAGCTTCAGCTCGGTAACACAGATACTGGCTCTCAGAACACAGCCATTCAGACATGCGTAACCTAAAGGAGATCTCGTGCAGGAACTCGTGGAGAGACTATTGCTAACAAGCAGAGGACAGTCATCTAGAGAGCCGCAGATCCAGCCTAGGCAGGGCCAGGGCAGAGCTTTCTGTAAAGGGCTGTCCTGTGTGTTATAGCATGGCCAGCAGCGTCCCAGGCCTCAAAAATAGCTCCAGAAAAGGAAAGAAATGTTCCCTCTTGCCAATTGCCCTTCACTTAAGAACCACTAGCTTAACTCAACGTCACTCAACTTAGTGGACCTAGAAGCACCTTTTATCTGGAGAGGACTCTGAACACCACACAAAATTATTTGTGGGTTATTCCGAACACTCCGGAAAGTGGTGCATCCAGCTGAAGCCCACTTTCCCTACTACAGGGTCAGGGTCTTGGGATCTGGGCCCTGTATGGCCCTCCGGCCATACTCCACACCACCACAGTCTCTACCTTTCACTTCAGTCAAGCCCAGCAATTTGCACCAGCCTATATCCACTCTGCATTGAATGTCCTGGGCCTTTGCTTGCCCTCCCCACTGTCCTCGCTGTTACTGAGTCCAAGCTCACTCTGCTTGCCACAGGACAAGTCAATGAATCCGAGGTACTGGGATCAGGAAGGGACTTTATTCAGGAGCTGGCAGATGGAGAAGATGGCAGGCTAGTGTCTCAAAATAACCACCTTGTCAGGGCCTGGTTGCCAGGTTCTTGCATGGATCCGAGATGGGGTCAGGTGCGGGGGAAGGTGAGGAAATCAACTACAAAGACTACTCAGTCCTTGCAAGTGTCCCTTAGAAGGGCGAGCCTCAGGCAGGGGGATGTATCGGTTTCCCCTCCTTACAGTCCTTCACAGGTGAGCGGCTCAGGTCATCTCCCTGAGGCGGGCCGTTAGGTATGTTTATAAAAACAAAAAAGGGTGAAAGGCACAGAAGCAGATCCAGTGTAAATTGAAAATGAACCCTTCCTGGTTTCAGCGCCTGGCTCACTGAGCCCTTCTTCAAGGTGCGCTTAAAGGGGCTTCCCTGGTCGCTCAGATGGTAAAGACTGCACTTGGGGGTCACCCCCTGCAGGAAGCCTTCCCTGATGTCCAGACAGGACTGAGGATCCACTTTGATCATGAGCTCCCTTTGCACCTGACACTTGGGCCTTCCCTCCTCTGAGAGCAGAGACGGGACCTGAAGCCCTCTAGCCCAACCAGTCCTATAGTGTCAATAGTTTGGGGTTATGGGCCCATTTCTCCCACTTGACATTCAAGGCAGAGACTCTGTGTTTTCATCTCCAGAACCTAGCAAAGTGTCTGATACAGAGTCGATGCTCCATAGACGGCAAAACGAATGGACAAGTGAACAGAGCACAGAGATGGATGAGATTCAGAGCGCGCACAAGAGAACACTGGCTTGGAGGGGGGACAGAATCAAGGGGGAATCGTGTTTCTGCAACAGAGGTGGGAATGATTAAGCGGCCTGCCCTTCATTCCTCTTCCCTTCAGGCTCAATACTTCAATTGCCTTAACCTTTCATCCCACATCCATCTCATTTCCCAGCCCTCTAATCATCTTTGTCGTTCACATTCCTCGGGGCCTTCCCCGTGATTTCCAGGGGCCGCTTTTGCGTTTGATGTGCTGTGTTCAGAGCGGCAGGAACGCAAGCCTGGGAGTATCACTTCCACTTAATTAGCGCAGGATTCCACAATTCCCAGACCTCACCACCACTGGGCCTGCTGGCTGCGGGGAAGCCCTGCCTCCGGGCACCAGCAAATGGTTTTCACAGAGAAGTGAGGAGACAGAATTGAACAGGTGATTATTCTAATGATTTCCTTTTCTGTGTCAGGACTGCTCCATGGGGAGGCCGGGCTTCTAGGACAGGAGGGTGGGCCAGGCCAGGTGCAGAATGCGGAGGAGCAGGTACCAGGCTTGGAGAGGCTCGGTGCTCTGGGCTGGGATGTGGATAGTTCACACTAGAGGAGGCACCCGAGGGACGTGGTGCCTTGGCAGGGTAACTGCCTTCACCTGTGACGGACGGGGGCAAAGCGGGGTCCAGGGCCTTCTCAGATTCAAGCCTCTTGGATCCACCACCGTCCTGGGGAGCTACGATGGACAGATGGAGGGACAGGCTCGCTGTGTAACTCCCAGTCCGGAGGGCTTCTGGGACCCCACAGCCCCTTCTCCTGGGTCAGAGACAGAGGAGGCAGTGCTGGGGACAGG
This sequence comes from Ovis aries, assembly GCF_016772045.2. Classification (NCBI taxonomy): domain Eukaryota; kingdom Metazoa; phylum Chordata; class Mammalia; order Artiodactyla; family Bovidae; genus Ovis; species Ovis aries. Next base: position 70,532,006 of record NC_056065.1, read on the forward strand.
AGTCCTTTAGCAGCCTGATGTCTCATGACACAGGCCCAGTGCGTGGCCAGGTAGCCCTTGACTCCCAGACTGCCGCCCCCTGGCCAGGCTGTCGACTCCTCCCGTTGACAGCGGCCTCGGCCAGTTTGAAGCCATGCTTTCTGGAGTCCCCCTCACGCTCCTTCCGTCCAGCCTGCCTCAGCTCTCCACACTGCGGCTGCCCAGGGAGCCCTGTGAACCCCGTCAGCCTTCAGTGGCCCAGCAAGTTCCTGCCACGCTGGCTCCTGTTTCTCACTGGGGCTGGCTGGTTTTCATCCATCAGATCATCATCGATCAGCCCATCATCGGTCCGTCAGCAAAGGCCTGTCGAGGGCCGGGCACTGTTCCGGGTGATAGAGATGCAGAGGTGAAGGAGGCAGGGTTCTGCTCTCAGGGGGCTCGCTCCCGTCCTCATGGGAAGGCCTGGGCAGTTTACTGCAGAAAGAGGCAGAGGACCCGTGGGCTCCATGGGTGCCTTGCTGTTTAATCAAGTCCAGCTCCACTGCAGATACCCCACCGCAGTCCAGCTTCAAGGGGGTGGTCCTAAGGAGGCTGCCTGGCCAGTGCCCCCTCTGGCCCCTGCTGCCCCCCAGGAGGCATGGAAACAGCAGGAGTTGCCCCTCACTCACACTCACACATCCATCCACACTCCATCCACCCACACTCCATCCCTCCACACTCCATCCATCCACACACACATCCATCCACACTCCATCCATCCACACGCATCCATCCACACATCCACATATACACTCACACAACCATCCACACACATCCATATACACATCCACATATATACTCACACATCCATACACACACATACACACACACTCATGCACACACATCCACACACACATCCATGCACATATACACACACTCACACATCCATCCTTACACACACATCCATACACATCCATCCATACACACACATACATGCACACATTCACACACACACAGATCCATACACACACAGATCCATACTCACACACATATACACACTCAAGGATGCTTAGTGAGAGGCCTGGGGGCCGGACACAGGGCCCACCATTTCTGCCCCTGGTGGCGGGTGGAGGTCTTTGAGCCTGGATGTGGTTTCCAAAATGGACTGCTCTGGCCAAACTCGGTGCCACACTGATGGGAGGCCTGGGGTGGAGAGATGAGCCGCACAGCAGGACACCCAGGAGCAGGCTGTGGAGTAGCGACTGCACCGGGCCTGGCTCACAGGGGCGGGTGTGGGTCAAAGACGCACCCTGTCAGCGCGGAGGGCACACGTGCAAGGGCTCGGTAAACGGCAGCTCCGTTGCCCCCTGCCGCCTCCGCAGGAAGTCTTCCTTCTGCCCTCTCGCGCTCACCTCCTTGGCGACTGTCCCAAGAGTGAGCTGCCTGGGAAGAATGCAGTGACAGAAATACTCGGCCGTGTCCGAGCATCCCTGCTGGCAGCTGCTCTCGGGTCCTGGGCCGCCCTCCCCCAGGAGCGGCTGTGCCCTGTGTTGCCCGCTCTGCCGCGCCCCTAGTGGCGGGCTTGGGGAAGTCACCTGAACTCGCCCAGCCTGTTTCCAACCTCTGTTAACTGCGGATAAGACCTCCCTGGAATACCAGTTGCGAGTATTAAGGGAGGAGTGGCCACCTTTCTTCATTCTAAAGAAAGAATGAGGGACTTCCCTGGTGGTCCAAAGGCTGACTCTGCACTTCCAACACAGCAGGGGCCCAGGCTCGATCCCTGATCAGGAAACAAGATCCCTGATGCTGCGACTAAAGAGTCCTCAGGTCACGGTGAAGATAGAAGATCCCGTGAGCTGCAACTAAAGCCGGCACAGTCAAATAAATAAATATAAATACGGGGAGGCGGGGGGAGAAATTTAAAAAGAAAAGACTGAGAGAACTGAGCGCCAAAGAAGAGAACGGCAGGAAGCCAGGCGGAGGTGTGGGCTGAGGGAGGCACGTGGCACCTGGCTGGGGTCAGCACAAAATCCTAACAGCCGCAGCCCTTACTGCCTGCTGGCTGTTCTTAAATCTCTGAACCCAACATGTCTCACTGTACCTTCACAAAAGCCTCTTGAGTCAAGTAGTATCCCATTTCACAGATGAGGAAAAAAGAGGCCAGAGAGATTAAGGAAGCTGCCTAAGGTCATTGCCCAGCTTGGAACAGACAGAGGTGTTCACCCCCCTCCACTGTGGTCCTTCACCTGCAGGGCCTCCCCAGTGCTGCCTGAGGGCCTGAGTCACTCCAGCCCTCATCTGTGAAGTGGGTGTGAGCATTCCAGCTCTAAATGGAATGTGTGACATTGACTGGAGGGTCCTCGCCCCTCTTCAGCCCTGAGAGGGAAACACTTTATAAACAGGGGATTACCTATTGGCCCCGCTGCCCTGAGCCAGATCTCCGGTCCTGCCAAATTGTTGGAATGGTTCAGTGACAAGTGTGTTCTTAGGAAGAAATTTATGATGCCTTATTCAGAGTGAGTCACCGAATCACTGCGGTGAGAGGCACGGGGGAAGGGGCCATCTGCAGACACAGGCTAACTCACCCTGGTCCCAGCTGCCCTGGGCTTGGCGGCCTCCCCGGGCCCCAGCCAGAGGCTGAGTGCTGTCCGGTGAGCTTGTGATCAGGGCGCAGAGGGAGACCGCCTTCAGCAGGGTAAAGTCGCTGCCCCATGGTGAATCTGTACACGCCCCAAAGGGCGCCAGTATTCACTTTCTGCCTGCCATTGAATTTCCTAGTCAAGTCAGGCTCCAGGTCACTTGGAGTCCTTTCCAAGGGTCTTGCATAACCCTCCTAGAACTGGATCAGCCAGGGAATATTTCACAGTTTGAGTGAATCTTCTTCTCTGCCTTTGAATTCTAAGAGAGGAAGGTGATTAAAAAATTAAACTTGAGAGGAAGATTTAGCTTAGTGATTGCAGTTCTGTTGGGATTTTTTTTTTTTTTTTCCTTTAAAGACTACACACAGCCATTTTCATGAGGGAAGTCCCACCCTTCAACGTTGATGTTTTTGGTCATACATGTTACTGTTAGAAGGACCAGCATGGGAAAACGTCTGTTGAGGAAGAGCAGGTGATCTCTTTAGGCAGATGTCACTGGAGGTCACCAGACAAGGCTGACCCTCCCCTGTCTGCTCCTGAGTGCAGCGTGAGAACTTCTCTGATGCACCCAAACCCACAGGTTAGGATAGAGCACGCACACAGGGCCCAGGATCCATGGTCTGCAGACCCAGCATGGACCTGGTGGAAACCACCTCACTTCATGGGTGGTCACTTGTGTCGTCATCCACATTTTGCAAACAGCTAAAGGCCAGGATGGAAAAGCAGACCACTGGGCAGCAAAAAGTGGAGTCCATAGGGTTGTTCATTGTGAAGCTCACCCCC